>NW_027361728.1:8182500-8909166 GCF_039654945.1 Dendrobates tinctorius
AAGCAGTAAATGTGTCCTTTAGAGAGAGAGAAGCATAACCAATTCCTCGTTATGACTTCTTCATTATGATTTTGACTACAGAAAAGCCCAAGTGTGCACATTCTTGGAATATTGCGGTCCTTTCTAGGTTGCTGAACCGAGTGTGCAATGAACAAACTTTCATCACAGTGTTCGATTGTTGATACACCCCTTTTCAGCAAGTAATCTTGCATCTGTTCCAAAATAATGGAGGCCAAAGTCCAATATCATCGCCCCCTGGTGGACCTTCAACTTCAGCTTTTTCATAAGATGTGCCGCTATCAGTCTCCTTTTCTTTGTGTTCTTCAGTTGTACACGTTACTACTTCAGCCTTTTCTTTGACAGGATCAACAACCATTTCCACTGAAGCATTGTCAGATTGATAAGATTCTACAAGGTCATTACTCCTTTCCGACACTTGCCTTGAATGAACAGTGAAGAACCCGTCCAATTTTTTTGTCTTCGCTATCTTTTCTGTTGATTTCTTTGTTGCTTCTTTTGCCTTACGTCTTTTAGAAGCCCCAGACTCCCAAATTCTTGTGCAATGTCTGGGCCTATCTCCTTCATGATTGTCCATGATGGTAATCTAAAAGTAACAAAATGACCTTGTCAACCCTTGAAGTCCTAAAAGGGAGTTAAAGATTAAAATATGTACATACAGTATGTATATTGTAGAAATGTGGGCTGTCTATATCAAAAACTGCTGCTGGGCTCTATATGTCAGAGGCGGCTGTTGGGTTGTTTATGTATGAGAGGCTTCTGCTGGGCTTTATATGTATGAGAGGCAGGCCTTTGCTGGGCTGTATATGTATGAGAGGCTTCTGCTGGGCTGTATATATTTGAGGGGCTGTTGCTGGGCTGTGTATATATATATATATATATATATATATATATATATATATGGGGCTGCTGCTGGGCTGTAAATATTAGAAGCTGCTGCGGGGCTGTATATATATAAGGGGCTGCTGCCGGGCAGTATACTTTATATCAGTGGCTGTTTACCTGGCTGTATATATCAGAGGCTGTTGCTGTGCTGGCTGTATATAGAATAGAGGCTGTATAAAGTGTATACACAGCACTATACTGTAAACAGGTCCACACTATACTGTATACATACAGTATACAGAGACACACTATAATGCAGGATATAATGTGGACCTGTGTATATCAGAGGCTGTTGCTGTGCTGGCTGTATATAGCATAGAGGCTGAGGGGCTGCATAAAGTGTATACACAGCACTATACTGTAAACAGGTCCACACTATACACATACAGTATACACAGACACACTATAATGCAGGATATAGTGTGGACCTGTATATACAGTATGCTACTGTGTAGTACAGGAGCTGCAAGAAAGATACACAGACAGACACACACAGACACACATACAGACAGACACACACACACAGAGATCCCACTCACCCACCACAACACTGTGAAGACTGAACCACTTCACTCTGGATCTTCAGTGACTGAAGATCCAGAGTGAAGTCCTGCCGCACTCCATGGTGGAGAATCCTCTTCTCGCGCTGACATTGTGGCTCCTCCTCCTTCCTCGAAGGTAGCTGAACTGAACAAACTCTTATCTGATCTAATCCGAGGGTCAGGGAGCGACATAGCTGAATAGGTAGCGTGGTGCACCTAGAAGCTTCTGTTGAGATCGGAAAAGGCTGCCGCATGCCATAAGCTAAGCATTAGGTAGAGGTACTATGGAAGTCTAGCTAGCCAGGTCAGTGGATGCTGACGCAGGTGCCATGACTCTGCCGCTCTGCGCCAGCCAATGAGATGTAGGACTGTAGCCAGGTCCCTACACTTTCAATAGTTTTTATTTTGTTAAATGTTCCTTATCATTAGAAACGGTTCACAGCAAAGAGAGACGTGTATTTTACATGTTTTAACATATTTATCCCTATATTGGTGGGAGGCCCCCGCTTGGTGGGTGGCCCAGGGCCCGGGCCCCTTGGGTCCACCCCTAAATCCAGGCCTGGACATCATTCTTCTCACTGTCATTTATAAGCCAAAGAAATAATACTTCTGGACCAGTGGGGTCTGGGAAAAAATAATTGGCATCAGTTGTCTTTTTGCCATTTGTAGACTAAACAAATAATTACTTAATGTCTACACAAGTAGTGTGTCTGAAAGATAAGGGTACTCTGCATCTGTTTTTTGTAAGTAGTGTATGTGAAAAATCAATGTACTCTGCAGCGTTTTTTTGTGAGTAGTGTGTCTAAAACCTTAGTGAACCCTGCAGCGATTTTTTTGCAAATACTAAGTATAAAGATAAGTGTACTCTGCAGTTATTTTATGAGTCGTGTGTCTAAAAAAATAAGTGTACGCTGCAACACTTTTTTTTGTTTTCTTTTTTAATTAATTTGAGTAGGCCCCACAACATTGTGAATGTAAAATAGAACAAACAAAATGAGGAGTCTAACAATGGCTGGGTGCAGCTGGTATACTGTTCTGTTAAGCCAAAGGTATGGTCAAGTCCTGTGGGATTCACGCTTGGTTCATTTTAATGATGGAGCTGGATGTTGCAAGATGCTGAATAAGGTTTTCCACATTTTTTCCATGCTAGCAATCCCCTTCTGAGGTGGCGACGGTGCCTCAGCTGTGCTGGCGACTTCCTCCTCCTCCGACTTGTGCTTCCACTGTGCTCTCTGTGACAATAGCGCATTTTTCAATCACGCTCCAGTGATGGAAGTAAGGATAGCATGTTGTGCTTGTAGCAGGGATCCAGCAGTGTGGTCACACAGTAATCAGCACTTGTAACAATACGGGCAACTCGACAGTCATTGCACAGGCTCAGTAGCATGTCTTGGCTCATGTGTGTCAGGCTGCCCAGAGGCAACGACAAGCTGTCCTCGGTGGGAGGTTTATCATCTGTGTCCTCATCTGCATACTCCCAGCCCTGCTCCATTGATGCCTGTGAGCTACTTTGAGTGCCACCCTACATTGAACTTACTTCCTACTCATCCTCCTCCTCATAATTTTCATCCTCCAACTGTCCCTTCATCTGTACATTTGTGTATCTCGCCGCTTTTGGTACGGGAACCCATCATCCAAGATATATATGGACGCCTGGCCTGATAGTGATTTGAATGATCCCGGTTCCCCCTCCTCATTCTCTTCCTCCTGCACTACCACCTCACCCATCATCACCTAAAGCTTTGTTTTAATAGGAGGCATAGAAGTGGAACAGTACACTGATGATGGTGTCATCAACACTGGGATGTTCGTTGAGGACTCAAAACAGCACAACATGGCACACATGTCCCCCATGGAGGTCCAGTCATTGGTCTTGAAATGGTGTTGTTCCGCTGAGCGACTCACCAGTGCATGCTGCAGCTGAAACTCTCCTTTTTTATGCAGCTGCTTTCACAGTCTATGATATAATATAGAGACAAGTGAGGCTCTATCACCACTGTGGATGTAATGTAGGGGCATGTGAAACTCTAACACCACTGTCAATGTGATGTGGAGACATGTGAAGCTCTATCACCACTGTGGATGTGATGTGGAGACAAATGAGTCTCTATCACCACTGTGGATGTGATGTGGGGACATATGACTCTCTATCATCACTGTGGATGTGATATGGAAACAAGTGAGGCTCTATCACCACTGTCAATCTAGTGTGGAGACAAGTGAGGCTCTATCACCATGGTGGATGTAATGTGGGGATATGTGAGGCTTTATCACCATTGTGGATGTAGTGTGGAGACAAGTGAGGCTCTATCACCACTGTGGATGTAGTGTGGAGACATGTGATGCTCTATCACCACTGTGGATGTAGTGTGAAGACAAGTGAGGCACTATCACCGCTGTGGATGTAATGTGGGGATATGTGAGGCTTTATCACCACTGTGGATGTAATGTGGAGATATGTGACACTCTATCAACACTGTAAATGTGATGTGGGGACATGTGAAGCTCTATCACCACTGTGGATGTGATATGGAGACAAGTGAGGCTCTATCACCACTGTTGATGTAGTGTGGAGACATGTGACATGTGATGCTCTATCACCATTGTGGATGTAGTGTGGAGACATGTGATGCTCTATCACCACTGTGGATGTAATATGGGGACAAGTGAGGCTCTATCACCACTGTCGATGTAGTGTGGAGACATGTGATGCTCTATCACCATTGTGGATTTATTGTGGGACATGTTATGCTCTATCACCACTGTGGATGTGATGTGGAGACAAGTGAGGCTCTATCACCACTGTCAATCTAGTGTGGAGACAAGTGAGGCTCTCTCACCATGGTGGATGTAATGTGGGGATATGTGAGGCTTTATCACCATTGTGGATGTAGTGTGGAGACAAGTGAGGCTCTATCACCACTGTGGATGTAGTGTGGAGACATGTGATGCTCTATCACCACTGTGGATGTAGTGTGAAGACAAGTGAGGCACTATCACCGCTGTGGATGTAATGTGGGGATATGTGAGGCTTTATCACCACTGTGGATGTAATGTGGAGATATGTGACACTCTATCAACACTGTAAATGTGATGTGGGGACATGTGAAGCTCTATCACCACTGTGGATGTGATATGGAGACAAGTGAGGCTCTATCACCACTGTTGATGTAGTGTGGAGACATGTGACATGTGATGCTCTATCACCATTGTGGATGTAGTGTGGAGACATGTGATGCTCTATCACCACTGTGGATGTAATATGGGGACAAGTGAGGCTCTATCACCACTGTCGATGTAGTGTGGAGACATGTGATGCTCTATCACCATTGTGGATTTATTGTGGAGACATGTTATGCTCTATCACCACTGTGGATGTGATGTGGAGACAAGTGAGGCTCTATAGCCCCACTGTGGATGTAATGTGAAGATATGTGACACTCTATCAGCACTGTAAATGTGATGTGGGGACATGTGAAGCTCTATCACCACTGTGGATGTGATATGGATACAAGTGAGGCTCTACACCACTGTTGATGCAGTGTGGAGACATGTGACATGTAATGCTCTATCACCATTGTGGATGTAGTGTGAAGACATGTGATGCTCTAGCACCATTGTGGATGTCATGTGGAGACAAGTGAGACTCTATATCACCACTGTGGATGTAATGTGGGATATTTGAGGCTTTATCACCACTGTGGATGTAGTGTGGAGACATGTGAAGCTCTATCATCACTGTGGCTGTAATGTGGGGACATGTGACGCTCTATCACCACTGTGGATGTAATGTGGAGACATGTGAAGCTCTATCACCACTTTGCATGTAGTGTGGAAACATGTGAAGCTCTATCACTACTGTGGATGTGATGTGGGGACAAATGAGGCTCTATCAACACTGTCGATGTAGTGTGGAGACATGTGACATGTGATGCTCTATCACCATTGTGGATGTAGTGCGAAGACATGTGATGCTCTAGCACCATTGTGGATGTAGTGTGGAGACATGTGATGCTCTATCACCACTGTGGATGTAATGTGGGGACAAGTAAGGCTCTATCACCACTGTCGGTGTAGTGTGGAGACATGTGATGCTCTATCACCACTGTGGAGGTGATGTGGAGACAAGTGAGGCTCTATATCACCACTGTGGATGTAATGTGGATATATGTGATGCTCTGTCACCACTGTGGATGTAATGTGGGGACATGTGAAGCTCTATCACCACTTTGCATGTAGTGTGGAGACATGTGAAGCTCTATCACCACTGTGGAAGTGATGTGGGGAGAAGTGAAGCTCTATCACTACTGTGGATGTGATGTGGGGACAATGAAGCTCTATCACTACTGTGGATGTGATGTGGGGACAATGAAGCTCTATCACTAGTGTGGATGTGGGGACATGTGAAGCTCTGTGATCTGATCACTGTGGTGTGGATTGTGTAATTGTGCTGCTTTCCACAGACACAGGACACTGCTCTGTTCTTTCCAATACTGACAGAGGTCAGCGCAAGGGCAGATTGCTGACAGCCAATGAGTGTGCAGAGGGTGGTGCTGAACACTGAGGCGGGTGATGCCAGCTTTGACTGTGAGGTTAGATAATAAAGCACAGGGAGCTGTCAAGGTTGGTAGAGCAGCAGGTAAACAAAGCGGATGCAGGGAATAAGGTGAAATTCAGAAGAGACAAAAGGCAGAAATAAAAAACATTAATAGGGGTGTTGTATATCACATACAGCACAGATTAGCTTAAAAAATTAGAATTTCAGGGTCGGACAACCTCTTTAATATCAGAATGACAAATAGTCGCTGATCTCCTTAAACATATACTAATCAGCTGTAGAGACCATTTCTGCCATTTCTGCCAATTGTATATAATCATTGCAGTCTTTCTCTGATTCGCCAGTTCCAGTGCCATCATTTCATAATAAGCATACTATGTGGCTGAGATATATTATTTCTTTAAAATACAATCAGAAACCTGAATACTGTACAGTATTTCCTGTGTGCTCTCCCAAAAAAGTTCTATCAGACAGTAACCCATCAGGGGTGATTACTTTACAATTTCCTAGGCAATCATCACTTTCTTAAAATAGCAAACTATGCTCTATAGTAGTAACACTTTTACAGTGCTATACAATGATACACGACGTACCTTTCAATGCTGTCTAAGTCTTTACAATTGCCATTCCTCAGAGTTTTGGAGGCCACACCAATCACTCGCAAGCCTTGAAATGTATAATGCTCTAGTTCTTTCAAAAATCCACTGGTAACTTTAAAAAGACATATTACATAAGTATCCCATACATCAACTGATTTCAATAGGTTATTTTTATATAGTTAGTTTTTTCTAATACATGCTTCATTATAAGATATCTATTTTTTTGGTGTTACTACATGTTGTGCAAATAATTTACTAATTTCTAAAAAAAAGTGTATGCTCATATAGAGTTTATAATGTCTCCTTCCAATTAATGTGGATTTATAACAGAGATCAAATAAAAAATAATTATACAATCCATACTATCTCAAGTACATATTAATATGTATATATTAGTAGACTAGAGCTAAATTCTTTAA
Organism: Dendrobates tinctorius; assembly: GCF_039654945.1. Taxonomy (NCBI): domain Eukaryota; kingdom Metazoa; phylum Chordata; class Amphibia; order Anura; family Dendrobatidae; genus Dendrobates; species Dendrobates tinctorius. Next base: position 8,189,522 of record NW_027361728.1, read on the forward strand.
TTGCCTATATATCACTTTCACACAAAGGGCTGTGAACACATTGATAGCATAGGAATAAATGTTAGCACAGCCGAACAGGGAGGGGCCAGACAGTAGGGTCCCAAACCTTAAGACAATATATCAAATATTGGGCACACTCAAGGATTTTTGGTGCAAAAAATTAGAATTTTAATACATACAGTAGCCACTAGTAACAAACGTTTTGGTCATGATAGACCTTCATCAGTGTGCTAGGGTTAATTATTAGATGCTAATGTGAAAAACTCACAAACTGTAGACAGAGATCGGATAAAGGGTGTAGCCCGGAGCATAGGTGGTCAGTGACCTGTAAGGTATGCCAAATAGATACAAGCCGGGTAGCCTATGACGCGGTATCCACCTCAAGTCAGGGAGATGACATATAGAAAAAATCCAAGCACTAGTCAAGCAATTACATTCTCTTTAAGAGGTTACTTAAGATATTCAAATAAATCTACATTGAGTTATTTTCTTAAATGATTCAGTGTAATGTTCCCTAAAAGGAAACACAATTGTACTTCCTTGAAGATATGCTGTTCTCTAAGGAATTCTTAAAAAAAATCTATATAAATACAGAATGTAAATGTGGATTTGTATAAACCTAATACCTGATTCTGCTGTACAAAAACTGGCCACCATCTCCGGAGCTCCCTTCATGTACACAATCAGCTCATCTTCTCCAATAACCTCAGTGATTACGGACATACGTTGCATAACCGAAGAAAAGGGATATTGGAACAGAACTTTTATTCCCTCCACCTTATCCTATTACAAAGGTAAAATGCAGTGATAAATGAGGTGTGATTTTGTCAGTGAATAACAAATAATATACTAATTTAGGAAAAACAGGTATATCTTCATAATTGTAAAACCAAGAGGATAACCCTTGAATAGTGGTTAACTCATTTACCATCATCTTTGAGTTGGATCCAGGTTTGACAATAATATTTTGAGAAGAGTTTTCACCTGAGCAGGTCTCATCTAGTACCTAGAAACATTAGGATCATTGGAAATTAGTGGCTTCTGCTCATTTGTAAAACATTTAATTCTCATTTTATTACAAATCCTCACCCAACCGGTGGCTTCAAACATTTTCAGATCCAAAGGATCGCCTTGTAATTTCCCATCAAGCATGATGATAGAATGGCAGCATGTCATAGCAGCCAGTAGGGATCCCCATGACAGCGTGTTAATCTGTTTTTGAGTAATCATTGTCTGAAAACTAAGAGCAAATGAATAATAAATAGAGAAATGATGAAGTAAGTGAGCATATGTGTACACATATCATGAGCATGAGTATACATGATTGCATGGTGGCTCAGTGGCTAGCACTGCAGCTCTGGGGTCCTGGGTTCAAATCCCACCAAAGACAACATCTGCAAGTTTGTATGTTCTCCTCGTGTTTGCGTGGGTTTCTTCAGGGTTCTCCAGTTTCCCCCCACATTCGAAAGACATACTGATAGGGAATGTAGTTTGTGAGCCCCAATAGGGACAGTGCAATAATGTATGTAAAGCGCTGTGGAATTAATAGCGCTATATAATGAGCACAATAAATATATGAGGGCATCAGTGTGTAGATAGCAGCATGAGTTTAGCATTAGTGGGATACTATGTGTACTCTTTAGCTGTATTAATTGTGCACTGTATAACTTGTTGTGTAGATCTTATGTTGATAAAGAATTACAGAGTTTTAATTGATATTATATACTGCACTATATGGTGGCATTTTACCACTGTTACATGGATGGTAATGGTTTAATATTGAGCTTTAACTGACAGGAACAACAAATGTTTGTTATATTATGACAGGGTCACTGGCACGGTATATGAGGGGAGATATGTGTCACTGCGCATGATGGCGTCAGTAATTTGAAAACCAGAGTGGTTTCCTCCAGCACATTATATGCTGTGAGGGTTAAATTAAAGTTGTGTAGGTAGGTCGAGCCGACCGGGGGGGTGGTCCTCTTACCACCGCGCACAGACTGAGACGGAGACACTGAAGTGCATCCAACAGGTCCTCTTTATTGGCCGTCCTCTTGACGACCGCAGCAATATACAGCAGCAGCTAGACACTCTCCGCACACAGGCCCAGGTACCTTCGCTTCCTCCTTACGTCTGTATGATGTCCCTCGTGGCTCTTTCACTACAGCTGCCCTAGGCCTACCACTATAGCGCTTTGCCTTCCCGAGTCCGTCCATCTTGTGGTACCCCCAGGCTCTCTCCATCTGCGGCTTCTCTTGTCTCTCCGTCTGCGGCTTCTCCTGTCAGGGCCAGACGGAGAGACTGACTCACCCTGACAGTCTCAGCTGTCAGTCCCCTCTGGAGCTTCTTCACTGTACTTCTCCTCCTTAGGTCTTCTCTACTCCTCAGCTCCTCTCCCTGGACTGACCGCTTCTAGAACTCTCCAGCTTCCTTTTATCCCCCTCCTTGGTAATTTCCCCTAGAGTTTTTGTAACCCCGCTCTCCATGACTGTGCGGTTTCATAGCCCTAAGCTGATGTTCAGTCCTTTGCTCACAACTCTATACTCCCATCTTGTGGCCAAACTGCAGTACTACACCCATCTCTCCTATCTATAAATGTAACAGTCCACTTAAAGCACACTACACCTTTACCTTCCCACTGCAGACAGGTCCGTACGTCAGTCCATTTCCCCTACACTCCTCCTTCCTTTGTCCATTGCTGTCCTCGACAATCTCATTCCCCTTCTTTGTCCTTCTGAAGCTTTACCACCATCTTTCTGTCTAGCCATTTGTCGAGCAAGCCCTGAGCCCTTTTGCTCTACATAGGGGTTGCTGTTGTGAGTTCATTTTCCCCTTCACCGTCAATGTCTGATGAACTCCCTCTTCTGGTGAAGGAAGGTAGTGAGTCTGATTACCAAACACCTGGTCTGGTAGATGATGACTGGGTAACAGGAACTTCTGACTGGATATAAGGCAGCCGACGCCCTTCTGAGTCGCTGGTGATTTCTCTGCTGGATTCTTAGAGACCAGTCTGACTCCTGCTTCCCAAAGATAAGTTTTTGCTCTGCTATTGAATTTATTAGTTTTGCTTTGTTTACCTTGTTTTTTGGAGTTCAGCCATCCCCGGTCGGGGGTGTGCTGAGTTCCATTTTTGTCTCTGATCAGATTGTCTCTTTGCTCTGTCTTCAGAATTTACCTGAGTGCTGATATAGTCATTTTGAAGTCCTAGCGACTTCAGAGCCTGTTTTTCCTATCAGACGGTTGGGACATTTATTGGTAGGGTTTTTTACGGATTGCAGACAGCAGCTTTTCTATCCTGTCCTTTTTAGTTAGCTTGGGCCCCATCATTTGCTCAACCTATCTTTCTATCTGTGTTAGTGTTTTTATCTTGCTTCATCGTCATTATATGTTGGGGGCTGCCTATTGCTTTGGGGTCTGTTCTGGGGCAGTTTAAATTTCCCGTTTCTTTCTTTAGGCCTATTTAGTTCTCCGGCTGTGATCGAGGGGTCTAGGGCATCGTAGGAACCCCCACGGCTACTGTTAGCTGTTGTGGATAGGATCAGGGGTCTGCAATCCGATAGCTACCAACCTCTCCGGTTTTCTGGACTTAGCTTGTATTTTTGTTTTTTCCTCCTTCGGTGACTCATTCATAACAGAATCACCAGCCATACCGCAGATCCTAGGGTATTCAATAGCAGGAAAGAATTGTAAAAAAAAAAAAAAGAGTTTGTCAGAATTTTTTTTTTTTGTGTATATTTTTTCCTCTATGTCTCTGAGGCCGTAGGGGGAATTTTTTTTTTCTTTCTCAATGGAGATGAAGCAATTGTCTGATCGTGTGGAGCAGCTCACTGCTGAAGTGCGGGGAATTTCCACCTATCTTGCTCATTCACATGCTGCTGAACCAAAGATCCCTACGCCTGATGTGTTTTTTGAGGATCGGTCTAAATTTTTGAATTTTAAGAATAATTGTAAATTATTTTTTGCCTTGAAGCCTAACTCGTCGGGGAACTCCGCGCAGCAGGTTAAAATTGTCATCTCTTTGCTGCGCGGCGATCCCCAGGATTGGGCGTTTTCTTTGACACCTGATGATCCTATTCTTACTAATGTGAACGCATTTTTTCAAGCCTTGGGGTTGTTGTATGATGAACCTAATGCTATTGATCAGGCTGAAAAGGCCCTGTTAGCATTGAGCCAGGGTCGGGATTCTGCAGAGTTGTACTGTCAAAAATTCCGAAAGTGGGCGGTCCTTACTACCTGGAATGATGGTGCCTTGGCAGCTCTCTTTCGGAAGGGTTTGTCAGAAACCGTAAAAGATACTATGGTGGGATTTGCTGTTCCCTCTGGTCTTGACGATTCTATGTCATTAGCCATTCAGGTTGATCGGCGTTTGCGTGAACGCAAAACCGCACGAGAGGTGTTGCCACCTGTTGAACAAATGTCTGAACCTATGCAATGTGATAGAGTTTTGTCTAGGGCGCAACGTCAGGAGTTCAGAAGGCGTAATATGCTGTGTTTCTTCTGTGGTGATGCCTCGCATATTATTTCTGTCAGCCCTAAACGAGAGAAACATTTTGCACACACATTTGCTGTGGGTGGTGTTCAACCTTAGTTTCTTCTGGCAATTACTCAGATCTGCTCCCTGTCCACATTTTCCGCTAAGGCGTTTGTGGATTCGGGAGCAGCTCTGAACCTGATGGACTTGGATTTTGCTAAACGTTGTGGATTTCCTATGACACCTCTGCGGACGCCTATCCCTTTAAGGGGTATTGATGCTACTCCTTTGGCGAAGAATAAACCTCAGTTTTGGACCCAGGTGGTAATGCGGGTCGCCCCAGACCATCAAGAGAATTGCAGATTTTTGGTGTTGCATAATTTGCATGATACCATTGTTCTGGGGTTTCCCTGGTTGCAAATCCATAATCCAGTTTTGGATTGGAAATCTGTGTCTGTGGTGAGTTGGGGCTGTCGGTGTGCCTTTAGTGATGCTCCTGTTTTCTCCACCTCTCCCCAGTCGCATGATGTTCCTGACAATTTGGCTGATTTTTATGATGTATTTAGTGAGAATGAGTCTGCTTCTTTGCCTCCTCATAGGAGTTATGACTGTGCAGTTGAGCTGAGCCCTGGGTGTAAATTTCCCAAGGGTCGACTTTTCAATTTATCTATACCCGAGCACAAGGCTATGCGATCCTATATTAAGGAGTCGTTGGAGAAGGGTCATACTAGACTATCCTCTTCACCCTTAGGTGCTGGGGTTTTTTTTTGTGGCTAAGAAAGATGGGTCATTAAGGCCTTGTATTGACTATCGTTCCCTCAACAAAATTACTGTTAAATATCAGTATCCGTTACCCCTGATTTCTGATCTATTCTCCAGAGTTAAAGGTGCTTGCTGGTTTACAAAGCTTGACCTCAGGGGGGGCGTATAATCTTATTCGCATTAAGCATGGGGATGAATGGAAGACGGCGTTTAATACTCCGGAGGGACATTTTGAGTACCTGGTGATGCCTTTTGGGCTCACTAATGCCCCTTCTGTCTTCCAGTGCTTCATGAATGATATTTTCCGAGACTTGTTGGATAATTTTTTGATCATCTATCTGGATGATATTTTGATCTTTTCCAAGGATTGGGACTCTCATGTGGAACATGTTCGGACTGTGTTCCAGATTTTGAGGGAGAATTCCCTGTATGTCAAGGGATCGAAATGACTTTTTGCTGTACAGAGGATTTCATTTTTGGGATTTATTTTATCTCCGTCAACTATTGAAATGGACCCGGCCAAGGTACAGGCCATTTATGATTGGGTTCAGCCCACTTCTTTGAAGGCCCTCCAGAAGTTTTTGGGTTTTGCTAATTTTTATCGTAAATTTATAGCTAATTTTTCTGGTATTGCCAAACCATTGACTGATTTGACTAAGAAGGGTGCTGATGTGCTGAATTGGTCTCCGGAGGCTGTTTCTTCCTTTCAGGAGCTGAAGCAAAGGTTCACTTCTGCTCCGGTTTTGCGGCAAGCTGATGTCTCACTCCCGTTTCAGGTAGAGGTGGACGCTTCTGAGATTGGTGCATGAGCTGTTTTGTCCCAAAAAGATCCTGTAACATCTAAAATGAATCCCTGTGCTTTCTTTTCCCGAAAGTTCTCCCCATCTGAACGTAACTATGATGTGGGGAATCGGGAACTGTTAGCCATGAAATGGGCATTTGAGGAGTGGAGACATTGGTTGGAGGGAGCTAAACATCAAGTTGTGGTCCTTACTGACCACAAGAATTTGATTTACCTGGAGTCGGCCAAACGCTTGAATCCTAGACAGGCTAGGTGGGCCTTGTTTTTCACACGTTTTGATTTTGTGGTCTCTTTTCTTCCGGGCACTAAGAATGTCAAGGCAGACGCCCTCTCTAGGAGTTTCTTTGCTGATTCTCCTGTGGTGACCAAGCCTGCTACCATCTTAGGTGAGGGGGTAGTTTTTTCTGCCATCTCGCCCGATTTGAGACGTGCTCTGGAAGAGTTTCAGGAGGACAAACCTGAGCGTTGTCCCATTGGAAAATTGTATGTTCCTGACCAGTGGCGGAAGAGAGTGATGTCTGAAGTTCATTGCTCTGCATTGGCTGGTCATCCAGGTATTTTTGGTACTAGAGATTTGGTGAGTCTGTCTTTTTGGTGGCCCGCCTTGTCTCGTGATGTCAGGAATTTTGTGCAGTCCTGTGGGACTTGCTCTCGGTCTAAACCTTGTTCTCGCTCTAGTGGGTTGTTGATGCCTTTGCCGGTACCCAGGAGGCCATGGACCCATATTTCAATGGATTTTATCTCTGATATGCCTGTCTCTCAGAGAATGACTGTTATTTGGGTGATTTGTGATAGATTCTCTAAGATTGTCCATCTTGTACCACTCCCTAAGTTTCCATCTTCCTCAGAGTTGGTGCCCTTGTTTTTGCAACAGGTGGTTCGCTTGCACGGGATTCCTGAGAACATTGTATCTGACAGAGGAGTTCAGTTTGTGTCTAGATTTTGGAGGACTTTCTGTTCCAAGCTGGGAATTCAGTTGTCCTTCCCCTCTGCGTTTCACCCTCAGACCAATGGGCAGACGGAGAGAGCAAACCAGACTTTGGAGTCGTATTTGAGATGTTTTATTTCTGCTGATCAGGATGATTGGGTTTCATTTTTGCCCTTGGCCGAATTTGCTTTAAATAATAGAGCTAGTTCTGCCACTTTGATGTCACCTTTTTTTTGTAACTTTGGGTTTCATCCTCGATTCTCTTCAGGGCAGGTGGAGCCTTCTGCCTGCCCAGGTGTTGACACTGTGGTGGAGAGAATGCACCAGATCTGGGACCAAGTGGTGGATAAGTTGTCTCTCTCCCAGGTAAAGGCCCAGCGGTTTTCCAACCGGCATAGGACCATTGGTCCCCAGTTTAAGGTGGGTGATATGGTTTGGTTGTCATCAAAGAATATCGCTATGAAGGTGGCTTCTCCAAAGTTTAACACTAGAACTACTGATGGAGTCATTTTGACTCCTTTCATTTTTTATTTCTCTTCTGTGACTACATTTTTCAGAATTCCGGCTTGAAACTCGGTGACTTTTCCTCAAATATGATGGGAAAAAAGATTTTGTGAGAATAAATAATTTTGGTGAAAAATTTGCGCGTTTTTTTCAAAATTTACCAAGAACTACTGAAGGGAGTCATTTTGACTCCCTACTATATTTTGAGGTCCTTTTGTCACTAAATGTTGCTATAAAGTTTTGTGCATAATTTTTTCACTCTGTCTTATTTACCCTGATGTTCATATAGATGTAGTTCAATTTACATGTCAACTTTTCACATTTTCCTTGTGTTTTACCTGCTTGTATTACTGTGTAATACTGAACAAAATAGCTTCTCTAGGCTCTTATCTTATCAGATTTGATGAGAAATCTAGTCGATCGGAGAGACTGCAAACGGACAAGTTTGCTCTATTTTCTACTGTGTGGGACAGGTTTATTGAAAATTGTATTGCGTGTTACAAACCTGGCCCATACATAACGGTGGATGAGCAACTTTTCCCAAGCAAAACTAGGTGTCCATTCACGCAGTACATGCCTTCCAAACCAGATAAATATGGCCACAAATATTGGCTAGCTGTTGATAAGGAGAGCAAATATCTGGCAAATGGCTTCCCTTATCTAGGCAAAAGATGACACACGCCGTGCTGAGGACCGTTTAGCTGACCATGTGGTAATGAAGTTATTGGACCCGTTTTTGAAAAAAGGTCGCAATGTTACAACCGATAATTATTTTACTTCAGTAAAATTAGCTAAACAGCTAAAAAGCAAAGGAACAACCATCGTGGGAACACTGAACAAGATAAGGCGAGAAGTGCCTAAAGAAATAAAATCCATGAAAGAGGAATTGTACATGAAATGAAGACAATTTTACACTTACAGTATATCAAGGAAGGCCCAACACAAATGTTGTCATTTTGAGTTCCGTCCATCCAGATGTTGTTGTTGCGTCTGATTCCGCTAAAAAAACTCCAGAAACGGTAAAGTTTTACAATGAAACAAAATATGGAGTAGATGTAGTGGATCAGATGGCACGAAAATATACCACACGAACATGCACAAGGAGATGGCCTGTTCATGCATTTGAAAATGCCTTAGACTTTGCGGGTATAAATGCATGGATAATATTCAAGGAGATTACCCACCAAAAAATGTCACGCAAGGCATTTTTGCAAACGCTTGTGAGAGAGTTGAGTGGTCCTTATGTCACAGATAGGGAAAAGGGTTCCACGTCCCAAGTTTCTACATGCTCAGAAGTGATGGTTCAAACAAAATTTTGCCAGATCAAAGAAAAGTGCAAGAAAAATAGATCTGTCGGCAATTGTAAGACTTGTGGTAAGTCTTTGTGTGGGCAATGTACTGCCATAAATCAAAGGCAATGCCTAAAATGCGAAACACCAAATGTTTAGAAGGTGAATTCTGCGCCATATTTTCGTTTTTATGCTCCTCCACCTACATTTTCTCTGCTTTTTGTTCTTCAGTTGTTGTTTATATGTGTGCACTTGAATAAAACAAAAATGTTTGAAAAACGTCTATTATAATTATTGTTATTTTCTGTAGAAAAATAAGAAAAGCAGAAAAAAAACAATCAAAAGCATTACTGTTGGATCTCACAATAATAATACATTACAAAAAATATAATTATTAATAAATAACCACAAATGAAACTCTAAAAATAAACGAAAACAAGCAAGGAGTCAAAATGACTCCTTTCAGTAGTTCTAGGCGGGGTCACGAGTCCAGTAGTCCTAGTGTTAAACCTAGATTTATTGGACCTTACAAGATTTTGGAGATTCTTAATCCAGTCTCTTTTCGATTGGCTCTTCCTGTTACATTTAAGATCCATAACGTGTTTCATAAGTCTCTGTTAAAGAGGTTTGTTGAGCCAGTACTTCCTGTGGTGGCACCTCCTGACCCGGTATTGGTTGAAGGTAATGTGGAATATGAGGTTGAGAAGATACTGGATTCTCGCCTGGCTAGACGGAGACTCCAGTATTTGGTTAAATGGAAGGGTTATGGCCAGGAGGATAATTCTTGGTCCCTGCATCCGATATTCATGCCGAAAGATTGGTTCGTGCCTTTCATCGGGCCCATCCTGATCGCCCTGGTGGCGTGGATGAGGGTTCGGTGACCCCTCCTCAAGGGGGAGGTACTGTTGTGAGTTAATTTTCCCCTTCACCGTCGATGTCTGATGAACTCCCTCTTCTGATGAAGGAAGGTAGTGAGGCTGATTACCAAACACCTGATCTGGTAGATGATGACTGGGTAACAGGAACTTCTGACTGGATCTAAGGCAGCCAACGCCCTTCTGAGTCGCTGGTGATTTCTCTGCTGGATTCTTGGAGACCAGTCTGACTCCTGCTTCCCAAAGATAAGTTTTTGCTCTGCTATTGAACTTATTAGTTTTGTTTTGTTTACCTTGCTTTTTGGAGTTCAGCCATCCCCGGTCGGGGGTGTGCTGAGTTCCATTTTTGTCTCTGATCATTTTGTCTCTTTGCTCTGTCTTCAGAATTTACCTGAGTGCTGAAATAGTCATTTTGAAGTCCTAGCGACTTCAGGGCCTGTTTTTCCTATCAGACGGTTGGGACATTTATTGGTAGGATTTTTTATGGATTGCAGACAGCAGCTTTTCTATCCTGTCCTTTTTAGTTAGCTTGGGCCCCATCGTTTGCTCAACCTATCTTTCTATCTGTGTTAGTGTTTTTATCTTGCTTCACCGTCATTATATGTTGGGGCTGCCTATTGCTTTGGGGTCTGCTCTGGGGCAGTTTAGATTTCCCCTTTCTTTCTTTAGGCCTATTTAGTTCTCCGGCTGTGATCGAGGGGTCTAGGGCATCGTAGGAACCCCCCACGGCTACTGTTAGTTGTTGTGGATAGGATCAGGGGTCTGCAATCCGATAGCTACCAACTGCTCCGGTTTTCTGGACTTAGCTTGTATTTTTGTTTTTTCCTCCTTCGGTGACTCATTCATAACAGGGTGCCTAATAAAACTGGGAGCATCCATGCCCTGAGTAGCTTATGCCTACTGGCCAACGCATGCACCTTTAAGACAATTCCCACTGGTTGGGCCAAGTCCACCTGGACTTCTCTACGTGTGCGTTCCTCACACTTTTCTCCCATTCTGCAACATTCTACAATTTGGGGCGCAATGACCGAGGCTGTAGCCTACCAGGTCACAGACCGCTTCCCTCCTTTGCTTTGGGGTGTTTCTGGTACTGGGGACTTGACCTAGGGACCACTGTCTGTTTCCATTCCACCTGTCTCTTTGTCCTATCAAATTAAATAAGTCATGGTCGGCGTTTCTCTTCACACAAGTACCCGGGACCTGTTGAACATTTTCATTTTTTTTTTTTACATACATATGACATTTCAACAACTATCTATAGTTTTAACTATGCCATGTTTAATACTACCATGGTTAACTTTTTTTTTTGTTTTGCATCTTTTCCAAGTAAAACATAACATTTTTCTTTTTAAACAAAACATAAACATTGGTGCTCCCCCTTCCTTTATAGAGAGCACCTACCTCCATGCATCCCCGCCACATCAGGAGTGGGAACTTGTTACCCAATCAAGGACTTAGAACTGTCCCCCAGGCCATGCAATGGCGCATAGCAGTCCCGGCAGTCCATTTTTAAGGATACTCCGGGCCACCTCCTGGCGGCTGATGTCTCGCCAACAGCAGGGGACTCCACAGCCGTGAAGTCCCCGGGATGCTTGAACTGTTCTGGGCCCCGAATGTCCCTGATGCCCGAGACCCAGGAGTCCTCTTCTGTTTTATGGGGGCTCAAACCCCTCGAGGTAAGTGATGACTGCCACCTCATAGTAACCGCAGGGGCAGTACTCTTTGTAGTAGGAGACCAGGTCTCCCTCCCGCAGAGTCCGCCCATGTCTGATGGAAGTCACATTGAGGTAGACTTTGTGGCCAGTGGCGATGTCCAGGAAGAACCCATAGCCTTTCACAGTGTTGGTATGCACGAGCCGCCTGTACGATCGAGGGGTAGCCATGGATGCCTCCCCCTTCTCATGCAGCAGTGCCCACACCTCCCACTCCTTGGCCTTCTTCTGCTCGATGACCTCCGCAACTCAGGCAGAGGGTCCAGTGTAGGCCGCAGAGTCCAGCGGGCGGTCCGCGGTCGGGGTAGAGAGCAGGGCAGAGGCGGCCGCAGGTGCCGGCAGACCAGCCGCAGCAGGGGCCAGGTGAAGGGCAGGGGCAGCCGCAGGTTCCGGTGAGTAGGCCTCAACCGGAGTCACGGATGGGTGTTGTGAGTTCATTTTCCCCTTCATTACTGAGGCCCGAGGAACTCACTCTTCTGGTAAAGAAAGGTAGTGAGCCTGATTATCAAACACCTGAGGCTGATGATGATGGCTGGCTGAGTGGAGTTACTGACTGGATATAAAGCTGCCGACGCCCTTCTGCCCTGCGGGTGATTTCTCTTTGGGATCCTTGGAGACCAGTCTGAATTCCTGCTCCTCTAAAGCTAAGTTTGCTGCTCGGCCTTTTGCATTGGTGCTTTGACTTTGTTTTGCTTTGTTTTTCTGGATTTCTGCCATTCCCTGCTGGGGTGTGCTGAATTCATTTAGCTCTGTCTTCTGAAAATACCTGAGTGCTGATTTAGTTTTTGAAGCCTAGCTGCTTCAGGGCCTTTTTCATATCAGCTTGTTGGCTTATGTCTTTGATAGGGTTTTGGCAGATTGCAGACAGCAGCCTTCCTGTCCTTTCCTATCTAGGTAGTTTTGGGCCCCGTCTTTGCTCAGTCTATCTTTCTGTCTGTGTTAGTATTTTCATCTTGCGTCACCGTCATTATATGTTGGGGGCTGCCTATTGCTTTGGGGTCTGCTCTGGGGCAGTTTAGATTTCCCCTTTCTTTCTTTAGGCCTATGTAATTCTCCGGCTGTGATCGAGGGGTCTAGGGCATCGTAGGAACCCCCCACGGCTACTGCTAGTTGTGTTGATAGGTTCAGGGGTCTGCAATCTGATAGTTGCCAACTTCTCTGGTTTTCTGGACTTAGCTTGTATTTCTGCTTTTGCCTCCTACGGTGACTCATTCATAACAGAATCACCCGCCATACCGCAGATCCTAGGGTACTCAATAGCAGGAAAGAATTGTAAAAAAAAAAAAAAAAAAAAAAAAAGTGTGTATATTTTTTCCTCTATATCTCTGAGGCCGTAGGGGGAATTTTTTTTTCTCTCAATGGAGATAAAGCAATTGTCTGATCGTGTGGAGCAGCTCGCTGCGTAAGTGCGGGGAATTTCCGCCTACCTTGCTCATTCACATGCTGCTGAACCAAAGATTCCTACACCTGATGTATTTTTTGGGGATCAGTCTAAATTTTTGAATTTAAAAAATAATTGTAAATTATTTTTTGCCTTGAAGCCTAACTCGTCAGGGAGCTCCGCGCAGCAGGTTAAAATTGTCATCTCTTTGCTGCGTGGCGATCCCCAGGATTGGGCGTTTTCTTTGAAACCAGATGATCCTATTCAGACTAATGTGAACGCATTCTTTCAAGCTTTGGGGTTGTTGTATGACGAACCTAATGCCATTGATCAGGCTGAAAAGACCCTGCTGGCATTGAGCCAGGGTCGTGATTCTGCAGAATTGTACTGTCAAAAATTCCGAAAGTGGGCAGTACTTACTACCTGGAATGATAATGCCTTGGCTGCTCTCTTTCGGAAGGGGTTGTCAGAAGCCGTAAAAGATACTATGGTGGGATTTCCTGTTCCCTCTGGTCTTGATGATTCTATGTCATTAGCCATTCAGGTTGATCGGCGTTTGCGCGAACGCAAAGCTACACGAGAGGTGTTGCCACCTGTTAAACAAATGTCTGAACCTATGCAATGTGATAGAGTTTTTTCCAGAGAGCAGCGTCAGGAGTTCAGAAGGCGTAATAAGTTGTGTTTTTTCTGTGGAGGTGCCTCGCATATTATTTCTGTCTGTCCTAAACGAGAGAAACGCTTTGCACACACGTTTTCTGTTGGGGGTGTTCAACCTAAGTTTCTTCTGGCTATTACTCTGATCTGCTCCCTGTCCACATTTTCCGCCAAGGCTTTTGTGGATTCGGGAGCAGCCCTAAACCTAATGGACTTGGATTTTGCTAAATGTTGTGGATTTCCGATGACACCTCTGCAGTCGCCTATCCCTTTGAGGGGGATTGATGCTACTCCTTTGGCTAAAAATAAACCCCAGTTTTGGACCCAGGTGGTAATGCGGGTCGCCCCAGACCATCAAGAAAATTGCAGATTTTTGGTATTGCATAATCTGCATGATACTATTGTTCTGGGGTTTCCCTGGTTACAGATTAATAATCCAGATTTGGATTGGAAATCTGTGTCTGTGGTGAGTTGGGGTTGTTGGTGTGCCTTTAGTGAGGCTCCGGTGTTTTCCACCTCTCCTCAGTCGCATGATGTTCCTGATTATTTGGCGGACTTTTATGATGTATTTAGTGAGAATGAATCTGCGTCTCTGCCTCCTCATAGGAGTTATGACTGTGCAATTGAAATGAGCCCGGGGTGTAAATTTCCCAAGGGTCGGCTCTTCAATTTATCTGTACCCGAGCACGAGGCTATGCGATCCTATATTAAGGAGGCGTTGGAGAAGGGTCATATTAGACCATCCTCGTCACCCTTAGGTGCCGGGTTTTTTTTTGTAGCCAAAAAGGATGGATCATTAAGACCTTGTATTGATTATTGTGCCCTCAACAAAATTACTGTTAAATATCAGTATCCGTTACCCCTGATTTCTGATCTATTCTCCAGAGTTAAAGGTGCTTGCTGGTTTACCAAGCTTGACCTCAGGGGGGCGAATAATCTTATTCGCATTAAGCATGGGGATGAATGGAAGACGGCGTTTAATACTCCGGAGGGACATTTTGAGTACCTGGTGATGCCTTTTGGGCTCACTAATGCCCCTTCTGTCTTCCAGTGCTTCATGAACGATATTTTCCGAGATTTTGTCGATAAATTTTTGATCATCTATCTGGATGATATTTTGATCTTCTCCAAGGATTGGGATTCTCATGTGGAACATATTCGGACTGTGTTCCGGATCTTGAGGGAGAATTCCCTGTATGTCAAAGGATCTAAATGCCTTTTTGGAGTACAGAGGATTTCTTTTTTGGGATTTATTTTGTCCCCGTCAACTATTGAAATGGACCCGGCCAAGGTACAGGCCATTCACGATTGGGTTCAGCCCACTTCTTTGAAGGCCCTCCAGAAGTTTTTGGGTTTTGCTAATTTTTATCGGAAATTTATAGCAAAATTTTCTAGTATTGCCAAGCCATTGACTGATTTGACTAAGAAGGGTGCTGATGTGTTAAATTGGTCTCCGGAGGCTGTTTCTTCCTTTCAGGAGCTGAAGCGAAGATTCACCTCTGCCCCGGTTTTGCGGCAACCTGATGTCTCACTTCCATTCCAGGTAGAGGTGGATGCTTCTGAGATTGGTGCAGGAGCTGTTTTGTCCCAAAAGGATCCTGTAACATCTAAAATGAATCCCTGTGCTTTCTTTTCCCGAAAGTTCTCTCCATCTGAATGTAACTATGATATGGGGAATAGGGAACTGTTCGCCATGAAATGGGCATTTGAGGAGTGGAGACATTGGTTGGAGGGAGATAAGCATCAAGTCGTGGTCCTCACTGACCACAAGAATTTGATTTACCTAGAGTCGGCTAAGCGCTTGAACCCTAGACAGGATAGGTGGGCCTTGTTTTTTACACGTTTTGATTTTGTGGTTTCTTTTCTTCCTGGAACAAAGAATGTCAAGGCAGACGCCCTCTCTAGGAGCTTCTTTGCTGATTCTCCTGTGGTGACCAAGCCTGCTACCATCTTAGGCGAAGGGGTAGTTCTTTCTGCCATCTCGCCCGATTTGAGACGTGCTCTGGAAGAGTTCCAGGAGGACAAACCTGAGCGTTGTCCCAGTGGAAAGTTGTATGTTCCTGACCAGTGAAAGAAGAGAGTGATGTCTGAAGTTCATTGCTCTGCTTTGGCTGGTCATCCAGGTATTTTTGGTACTAGAGATCTGGTGAGTCAGATTTTTTGGTGGCCCTCCTTGTCTCGTGATGTCAGGAATTTTGTGCAGTCCTGTGGGACGTGCTCCCAGTCAAAATCGTGTTCTTGCTCTAGTGGGTTGTTGATGCCTTTGCCTGTCCCCAAGAGGCCATGGACCCATATTTCAATGGATTTCATCTCTGATATGCCTGTCTCTCAGAGGATGACTGTTATTTGGGTGATTTGTGATAGATTCTCTAAGATGGTTCATCATGTACCACTCCCTAAGTTGCCGTCTTCCTCTGAGTTGGTGCCCTTGTTTTTACAACAGGTGGTTCGTTTGCACGGGATTCCTGAGAACATTGTATCTGACAGAGGAGTCCAGTTTGTGTCTAGATTTTGGAGAACTTTCTGTTCCAGGCTGGGAATTCAGTTGTCCTTCTCCTCTGCTTTTCACCCTCAGACCAATGGGCAGACAGAGAGAACAAACCAGACCTTGGAGTCATATTTAAGATGTTTTATTTCTGCTGATCAGGATGATTGGGTTTCATTTTTGCCCTTGGCCGAATTTGCTTTAAATAATAGAGCTAGTTCTGCCACTTTGATGTCACCTTTTTTTTGTAACTTTGGGTTTCATCCTCGATTTTCTTCAGGGCAGGTGGAGCCCTCTGCCTGCCCAGGTGTTGACACTGTGGTGGAGAGAATGCACCAGATCTGGGACCAAGTGGTGGATAAGTTATCTCTCTCCCAGGAAAAGGCCCAGCGGTTTTCCAACCGACATAGGACCATTGGTCCCCAGTTTAAGGTTGGTGATATGGTGTGGTTATCATCAAAAAATATTGCTATGAAGGTGGCTTCTCCTAAGTTTAAGCCTAGATTTATTGGACCTTACAAGATTGTGGAGATTATTAATCCGGTCTCTTTTCGTTTGGCTCTTCCTGTAACATTTAAAATCCATAATGTGTTCCATAAATCTTTGTTGAAGAGGTTTGTTGAACCTGTTGTTCCGGGGGTGGCACCTCCAGACCCTGTATTGGTTGACGGTAACATGGAATATGAGGTAGAGAAAGCACTGGATTCCCGTCTGGCTAGATGGAGACTCCAGTATTTGGTTAAGTGGAAGGGTTATGGTCAGGAGGATAATTCCTGGGTCTCTGCCTCTGATATTCATGCCAAAAGATTGGTGCGTGCCTTTCATCGGGCTCACCCTGATCGCCCTGGTGGCATAGTTGAGGGTTCGGTGACCCCTCCTCAAGGGGGAGGTACTATTGTGAGTTCATTTTCCCCTTCATTACTGAGGCCCGAGGAACTCACTCTTCTGGTAAAGAAAGGTAGTGAGCCTGATTATCAAACACCTGAGGCTGATGATGATGACTGGCTGAGTGGAGTTACTGACTGTATATAAGGCTGCCGATGCCCTTCTGCCCTGCGGGTGATTTCTCTGTGGGATCCTTGGAGACCAGTCTGAATTCCTGCTCCTCTAAAGCTAAGTTTGCTGCTCAGCCTTTTACTTTGATGCTTTGACTTTTTGCTTTGTTTTTCTGGATTTCTGCCATTCCCTGCTGGGGTGTGCTGAATTCATTTAGCTCTGTCTTCTGAAAATACCTGAGTGCTGATTTAGTTTTTGAAGCCTAGCTGCTTCAGGGCCTTTTTCATATCAGCTTGTTGGCTTATGTCTTTGATAGGGTTTTGGCAGATTGCAGCAGCAGCCTTCCTGTCCTTTCCTATCTAGGTAGTTTTGGGCCCCATCTTTGCTCAGTCTATCTTTCTGTCTGTGTTAGTATTTTCATCTTGCTTCACCATCATTATATGTTGGGGGCTGCCTATTGCTTTGGGGTCTGCTCTGGGGCAGTTTAGATTTCCCCTTTCTTTCTTTAGGCCTATGTAATTCTTCGGCTGTGATCGAGGGGTCTAGGGCATCGTAGGAACCCCCCACGGCTACTGTTAGTTGTGTTGATAGGTTCAGGGGTCTGCAATCTGATAGTTGCCAACTTCTCTGGTTTTCTGGACTTAGCTTGTATTTCTGCTTTTGCCTCCTACGGTGACTCATTCATAACAGATGGGGCAGAGGCAGCCACAGGCATTGGTGGGTAGGCCGCAGCCAAGGCCATGGATGGAGCAGCGGTGGCCACAGATGCCGGTGAGTAGACTGCGGTGGCTGGTGACCCGGTCACTGCGGCGATCTGGAGTGGGGCCGGAGTGGCGGCAGGCCCCGATGGATAGGCAACGGCCGGAAGATGGAGAGCGGCAGGGGTGGCCGCGGGTTGGTTCCGCGTCGGCGACATGGGACGATGTGCCGCCGGACGGGGTGGCTCTGTGTTGTTGGCGGAGGCATCAGTCGGCCTGGCAGGGGCCGCAGAGTCATCCGCAGCTGGGGTCGCTGGAGAGTGGGAGGTTGGGTGGGCAGGCCGAGGGCTGGTGTCGGGGCCTGTCTTGTACACAGAGCGTGGTGGCGGGAAATGCCTGTGGTGCCTTCGGCTGGGCTGGGGGAATGCTCACCTTCCCTGGTGCCGCGGCTCCCAGCAGGCTATCCTGCAGCTCCCTCAGCAACCGTTGATCTTCACCCCGCCGTCCGGCAGGGCCAGCCTCCAGGCCCGATAGCTCCACGGGGAGACTCCGTGAAGATTCCTCCAGCAGCTGTTCCAGCAGGGTCCGGGGTCGCTCCTCTTCTCTGGCAGGCATCTGAGGTACTGAAAGTGGCATCCAGGGGCAGGTCTCCTGATGGGAC
The DNA here is from genome assembly GCF_039654945.1 of Dendrobates tinctorius. NCBI lineage: Eukaryota > Metazoa > Chordata > Amphibia > Anura > Dendrobatidae > Dendrobates > Dendrobates tinctorius. Next base: position 8,207,740 of record NW_027361728.1, read on the forward strand.
TCGATCTCCTGATGCCACCTCCATTCCAGGCGTCCGAGGCCTTGGCAGCTGCAGCGTCGCATCTCGTCCGAGTTCCAGAAGCTCAATGGCACCAAGCAGCTGCACCCAGCCACTCCACCTGGGCTACTCCCGTTCTTGGGTGGGGCGTTGGTCGGCCTTTCCAACAATCTTCCAGGGTCCAACATGAGGGGGCAGCTGTCTCCAGATGTAGGCTGCTCCCCCCAGAGGCGGGTGCGACATAGTCCCAGATTGTCCAATGTAGCTGCAAACTCCTGTGCTTCTTTCTGGCAATGGAATGCCACAGCCATTCTGTCAAGTCCTTTTCCGCTCCGGATCCACCTGATGAAAGCCAGCAATCCGGAACACAGTCCAAGTTTATAATCCACAGGAAAAATCTTCAACCCATACAACTTGGGTCCTTTGGATCTTCGGTGCTGGCTCGCCGCTGAAGTTGGAGTGTTGGCGTTGGCGATCCTGCCAACTACACCAAATATAAGTAGGTCAAGCCGACCAGGGGGTGGTCCTCTTACCACCGCGCACAGACTGAGACGGAGACTGAAGTGCGTCCAACAGGTCCTCATTATTGGCCGCCCTCTTGACGACTGCAGCAATATACAGCAGCAGCTAGACACTCTCCGCACTCAGGCCCAGGTACCTTTGCTTCCTCCTTACATCTGTATGACGTCCCTCGTGGCTCTTTCACTGCAGCTGCCCTAGGCCTACCACTACAGCGCTTCGCCTTCCCGAGTCTGTCCGTCTTGTGGTACCCCCAGGCTCTCTCCGTCTGCGGCTTCTCTTGTCTCTCCGTCTGCAGCTTCTCCTGTCAGGGCCACCCCCTGACGGTCTCAGCTGTCAGTCCCCTCTGGAGCTTCTTCACTGTACTTCTCCTCCTTAGGTCTTCTCTACTCCTCAGCTCCTCTCCCTGGACTGACCGCTTCTAGATCTCTCCAGCTTCCTTTTATCCCCCTCCTTGGGAATTTCCCCTAGAGTTCTTGTAACCCCGCCCCCCATGAATGTGCAGTTTCGTAGCCCTAAGCTGATGTTCAGTCCTTTGCTCACAACTCTATACTCCCATCTTGTGGCCAAACTGGAGTACTACACCCATCTCTCCTATCTCCAGCTGTCTCCCATCTATAAATGCAACAGTCCACTTAAAGCACACTATACCTTTGCTTTCCCACTGCAGATAGGTCCGTACTTCAGTCCACTTCCCCTACAGTTGCATACATGGGCTGTTTTTATGTGGACATTCATAGAGAGGGTGGGAAGATGCCCACCTTATCCATCTGCAGTCGGCACTGCCGTGTGCTGGCAGGACATGTGTGATGTCACAGTCCTGTGATCAGTCTCATGGTCTGGGATTAAATAGCTGAACTTGAGAGTCAGTCGATGTGTTGTGGTTTGGACAGGAAAGACGCCAAATAGTGGCTCCAGTTTGAGATGAATACACATGGTGGTCTGAGCAGGTGAGTCCCTCAGACATATGGACTTTGCTATACGTTATCTTTTTGTTTTGCCCTTATGCCAGAAAGGCTCTCTTTACTTTACTGAACCCTGCTATGGTTCATGCTGTTCCACAATAAACCAGCAGGTGATTTACCACGAGAAGTGTTCCTGTGTCTACCTTGGGAAGTAGTTGAGTGAGTCAACCCCTCACAATATGCTTATTTTCCACCATAATTTGCAAAATAAATCTTACCAAATCAGACTAGTTGATTTTCTGGATTTGTTTTCTCATTTTGACTTTCATAGTGATGGTCTACCTATCATGTCAATTACAGGCCTCTCTCATCTTTTTAAGTGGAAGAACTTGCACAATTGGTGGCTGACTAAATACATTTTTTTCCCACTGTGTGTGTGTGTGTATATATATATATATATATATATACACATATATACACTCACTGGCCACTTTATTAGGTACACCTGTCCAACTGTGTGTTAAGACTTAATTTCTAATCAGCCAATCACATGGCGGCAACTCAGTGCATTTAGGCATGTAGACATGGTCAAGACAATCTCCTGCAGTTCAAACCGAGCATCAGTATGGGGAAGAAAGGTGATTTGAGTGCCTTTGAACGTGGCATGATTGTTGGTGCCAGAAGGGCTGGTCTGAGAATTTCAGAAACTGCTGATCTACTGGGATTTTCACGCACAACCATCTCTAGGGTTTACAGAGAATGGTCCGAAAAAGGAAAAAAATCCAGTGAGCGGCAGTTCTGTGGCCGGAAATGCCATGTTGATGCCAGAGGTCAGAGGAGAATGGGCAGACTGGTTTGAGCTGATAGAAAGGCAACAGTGACTCAAATTGCCACCCGTTACAACCAAGGTAGGCAGAAGAGCATCTCTGAATGCACAGTGCGTCGAACTTTGAGGCAGATGGGCTACAGCAGCAGAAGACCACACTGGGTACCACTCCTCTCAGCTAAGAACAGGAAACTGAGGCTACAATTTGCACAAGCTCATCGAAATTGGACAGTAGAAGATTGGAAAAACGTTGCCTGGTCTGATGAGTCTCGATTTCTGCTGCGACATTCGGATGGTAGGGTCAGAATTTGGCGTAAACAACATGAAAGCATGGATCCATCCTGCCTTGTATCAACGGTTCAGGCTGGTGGTGGTGGTGTCATGGTGTGGGGAATTTTTTCTGGGCACTCTTTGGGCCCCTTGGTACCAATTGACCATCGTTGCAACGCCACAACCTACCTGAGTATTGTTGCTGACCATGTCCATCCCTTTATGACCACAATGTACCCAACATCTGATGGCTACTTTCAGCAGGATAATGCGCCATGTCATAAAGCTCGAATCATCTCAGATTGGTTTCTTGAACATGACAATGAGTTTACTGTACTCAAATGGCCTCCTCAGTCACCAGATCTCAATCCAATAGAGCATCTTTGGGATGTGGTGGAACGGGAGATTCGCATCAGGGATGTGCAGCCGACAAATCTGCGCCAACTGTGTGATGCCATCATGTCAATATGGTCCAAAATCTCTGAGGAATGCTTCCAGCACCTTGTTGAATCTCTGCCACGAAGAATTGAGGCAGTTCTGAAGGCAAAAGGGGGTCCAACCCCTTACTAGCATGGTGTACCTAATAAAGTGGCCAGTGAGTGTATATAAAAACACTGCTCAAAAAAATAAAGGAAACACTCAATTAACCATCCTAGATCTGAATGAATGAAATATTCTCATTTACTACTTTGTTCTGTACAAAGTTGAATTTGCTGACAACAAAATCACACAAAAATCATCAATGGAAATCAAATTTATTAACCAATGGAGGCCTGGATTTGGAGTCACACACAAATTTAAAGTGTAATGTAATGTCCTTAAAACAAGTCAAAATGATGCTCAGTATTGTGTGTGGCCTCCACGTGCCTGTATGATCTCCCTACAATGCCTGGGCATGCTTCTGATGAGGCGGTGGATGGTCTCCTGAGGGATCTCCTCCCAGACCGGGACTAAAGCATCCACCAACTCCTGGACAGTGTGTGGTGCAACGTGACGTTGGTGGATGGAGCAAGACATGATGTCCCAGATGTGCTCAATCGGATTCAGTTCTGGGGAACGGATGGGCCTGTCCATAACTTCAATGCCTTCATCTTGCAGGAACTGCTGACACACTCCAGCCACATGAGGTCTGGCATTGTCCTGCATTCGGAGGCCCACAGGGCCAACCACACCAGCATATGGTCTCACAAGGGGTCTGAGGATCTCTTCTCAGTACCTAATGGCAGTCAGGCTACCTCTGGCGAGCACATGGAGGGCTGTGCGACCCTCTAAAGAAATTCCACCTCACACCATTACTAACCCTCTGCCAAACTTGTCATGCTGAAGGATGTTGCATGATCACTCTCCACGGCGTCTCCAGACTCTGTCACGTCTGTCACATGTGCTCAGTGTGAACCTGCTTTCACCTGTGAAGAGCACAGGGTGCCAGTGGCGAATTTGCCAATCCTGGTGCTCTGTGGCAAATGCCAAGCATTCTACACGGTGTTGGGTTTTGAGCACAACTCCCATCTGTGGACATCGGGCCCCCAAACCATCCTCATGGAGTCAGTTTCTAACCATTTGTGCAGACACATGCACATTTGTGGCCTGCTGGAGGTCATTTTGCAAGGCTCTGGCAGTGCTCCTCCTGTTCCTCCTTGCACAAAGGCGGAGGTAGCGGTCCTGCTGCTTTGTTGTTGCCCTCCTATGGCCCCCTCCACATCTCCTGGTGTACTGGCCTGTCTCCTTGTAGCACCTCCAGCCTCTGGACGCTACGCTGACAGTCACAGCAAACCTTCTTGCCACAGCTCTCATTGATGTGCCATCCTGGATGAGCTGCACTACCTGAGCCACTTGTGTGGGTTTTTAGAGCCCGTCTCATGCTACCACGAGTGTGAAAGCACAACCAACATTCAAAAGTTACCAAAACATCAGCCAGAAAGCATTGGTACTGAGATGTGGTCTGTAGTTCCCAACTGCAGAACCACTCCTTTATTGAGTGTGTCTTGATAATTGCCAATAATTTCCATCAGTTGTCTTTTCCATTTGCACAACAGCACGTGAAATTGATTGTCAATCAGTGTTGCTTCCTAAATGGACAGTTTGATTTCACAGACGTTTGATTTACTTGGAGTTATATTCTGTTGTTTAAGCGTTACCTTTATTTTTTAGAGCAGTGTATTATCAAATGTGCTAATCTTTCTGTTTAATGTAATCCAAATAATTATTACTTCCTTTAGCCCAACTGTGTGTTCTCTGTACACATGTGCCTGACGTAGTGCACGATATTCTACTGTATATGTGGCCAAGTTTTAAGGTGAAACTACGTTTTCATCATGTGCATCTTTGCAATATTATCATACGTATATTAGGATTTTTTTTATTTCACTGACTGGTAGTATATCTAATTAAATATCATCCACAACATTAACAAGATATTTTCCTTGTCCTTTATAATAAAAAAATAACAACAAAAATATGAAACAAAATAGGTAGACTGTACCTTGGACCTCCTGACGGTATCATACCCATTAAATCAAGGCCATCTTCTGTTAAAGTTCCTGTCTATAATATTAAAATATTTCAATTAAAGATGTTTAACAAAGAACTTTTCACATGTGGCAATGAAGTGAAACAAAATGAAGCTTTAAATGGAACCTGTCAGCACCTTTGTACTTATAGAAGTAGTGGTTTGGCTGTCTAATTGCCCATCCCAAAATAAAAATGATAAGTATTTAGTAAAGATCTGATGTTTCAATCATGATAAATCTAATGATGGAGAAATGTAAGGTACACCTGGGGTGGACCCGCTAGACCGTGGCAACGAACCTCCCGGGGGCGAGCTGACCAGGTGGACCACCCCCTATACAGGGAGCGTTTGGGGCAAGCCCGCGGGTAACTATTACCACGGCAGCTGGTACCCTGGGAGGTAACGACAGACAGACTGCTAGAGCCGAGTTGGGGATACAGGACTGACGGTACCGGCTGGGAACCACAGGACAGACAGCCACGGCTTAGAGACACGAGACAGGTGGATACGGCCTGGGAGACACAGAACTGGCGGCACGGCTAGGAGACACAGGATAGGCGGGCACGGCTGGGAGACACAGGATAGGCGGGCACGGCTGGGAGACACAGGATAGGCGGGCACGGCTGGAAGACACAGGACCTAGGAGAGAGGAAAATGGAGAGGTGAACGAGCAACGGATGGACAGGGCGCGAAGGCGTGCAAAGAGGACGGCCAGAATCACTAGGAAAGAACAGTGATACTCAGGCACCGCTGGCAGGGAGAGGCGGCCAGATATAGGGACTGGTAGGAGGACTTCCGGGTCGTGACCTAAAGGAGAGAGAGCAGGCGCGCGTCCTCAGTAGGAGGAGGAGGGGGAGGCGCGCGCGTGCCCAGGCACAGTATGTGCGCGCGCCCACCGAGCAGGAGGGGCGGGGGCGTGCACCCGGCGCGGTCCGGAAGACCGGACGAAGGGGACCGCCGGACGGGGAAGAGGAGCCGGGGAGGACCGTGGAGAAGACCGCGGACGCCGGCGCAGAGGGAAGCAGGATGCCGGAGGAAGGGTAAGCTGCGGCCGGGAGGAGGCAGAGAGAGGAGCGCGCGGCAGCCGCCGCGTGACAGTACCCCCCTCCTTACGCACCCCCCTCCGCAGTCCGGAAAAGAATTTGGCCAAGATTCGAGGGGCCTGGATGTTCTCTTGGGGCTCCCAGGACCTCTCCTCGGGACCAAAGCCCTTCCAATCAACCAAGAAAAAGGTTCTCCCCTTTTGCTTCCTCATGGCCAAAATATCTTTAACCTCAAATACATCGTCTGCGGAGACAGGCGGAGGTGAGTGAGGGGCCTTAGAAAGGAAACGATTGAAGACGACTGGTTTTAGCAAGGACACATGAAAGGCATTAGGGATACGGAGAGAGGCAGGAAGCCGTAGTTTATAGGAGACATCATTAATACGGGACAAGATCTCAAAAGGTCCAATATAACGGGGACCCAGTTTATTGGAAGGGATCTTGAGGCGAATAAACTTGGAGGCCAGCCAAACTTTATCACCAGGGTGATATGGCGGAGCATCCAGGCGTCTTTTGTCGGCGTGTCTCTTAACTCTGTTACGTACCAACTCGAGAGCGGCCTTGGTCTCCTGCCAGATCCTGGAGAATTCCCCGGTCAGAAGGTCAGCCGCCGGTACACCCGAGGCAGGAGGAACCGGTAGAGGTACACCAGGATGTTGCCCATAGACGATAAAGAAAGGGGACTTGCCTGAAGACTCGCTGGCGTCGTTATTATAGGCGAACTCAGCCCACGGGAGAAGTTCAGCCCAGTCGTTCTGGTGGACATTGGAAAAATGCCGGAGGTAGTTCACCAAGCACTGATTTGTCCGTTCGGCCTGACCGTTGGACTGGGGGTGGTAAGATGAGGAGAAGTCGAGAGTGACATCCATTGATCTGCATAGGGCTCTCCAGAAGCGAGAGGTAAATTGGACTCCTCTGTCAGAAACAATATGTTGGGGCAGTCCATGAAGACGGAAGATGTGCTGAACAAAGATCTTCGCCAAGGCTGGGGCCGATGGCAAGCCGGAAAGGGGAACGAAGTGTGCCATCTTAGAAAACCTATCAACCACCACTAGGACGACTGTACAGTTGGCAGAGTGGGGTAGGTCCGTAATAAAGTCCATGGCAATGTGTTGCCAGGGGGACGAGGGTATAGGAAGCCGGTGTAGAAGCCCAGAAGGCAGCTGCCTAGGCACCTTGATCTTGGCACAGGAGAGACAGGAGGCGACGAAATCCCGGACATCCTGGGGAAGAGTCGGCCACCAGTAGTAGCGGGATACCAGGTGAAGTGTCTTCTTAAGCCCGAGATGGCCAGCCAGCTTGGAAGCATGTCCCCAGTGGAGGATTCGTCCTCGGTCCTTCTCCGGCACAAAAGTCTTGCCAGGTGGAGGTGAGAGAAGAGAAAGTGGTGCCACCGTGATGAGCCGGGATGGATCCAAGATATGCGTGGGTTCTTCTTCGACATCTGCGGGAAGGAAGGACCTGGACAAGGCGTCAGCTTTGAGGTTCTTGTTGCCTGGGCGAAAATGTAGATCAAAATCGAATCGAGCGAAGAACAGAGACCACCTGGCCTGGCGTGGGTTGAGTCTCTGCGCAGACCGAAGATAAGCTAGATTCTTATGATCTGTGAAGATTGTGAAGGGATGTGCGGCGCCCTCCAATAAGTATCTCCACTCTTCTAGAGCTAACTTGATGGCCAGCAGTTCTCGGTCCCCTATGGAATAATTCCGCTCTGGGGTGGAAAAGGACTTGGAAAAGAAGCCGCACGTGACGAGTTTACCGGAAGAAGATTTTTGAGACAAAACCGCTCCGGCTCCAGTTGCTGATGCATCCACTTCGAGGACGAACGGTTTGTCGACCTCAGGACGATGGAGTACGGGAGCCGTGGTAAAAGCTCGTTTTAGAGATAGGAAGGCCTCCTCTGCTTCAGGGGTCCAGACGTGCGGGTTGGCTCCTTTACGAATCAAAGATGAGATAGAGCCGGCCAATGAGGAAAAATGAGGGATGAACTGCCGATAATAATTTGCGAAGCCGAGAAATCGCTGAACGGCTTTCACCCCTTGGGGACGTGGCCAGTTGAGCACGGCAGACACCTTCACCGGATCCATACGCAGGCCGAAGTCGGAGATGATATATCCCAAAAATGGAAGGGAGGACTGTTCAAAGACGCACTTCTCCAATTTGGCGTACAGGCGATTCTCCCTCAATCGGAACAGCACTCGGCGGACATCTCTTCTGTGGGTGGACAGATCGGGAGAGAAGATCAGGATATCGTCAAGGTATACAACCACACTGGAGTACAGAAGGTCTCGGAAGATGTCGTTCACGAATTCTTGAAAAACTGCGGGAGCATTGCACAACCCGAAGGGCATGACGAGGTACTCGTAGTGTCCATCCCTGGTGTTGAAGGCGGTCTTCCATTCATCTCCGGAGCGAATACGGACAAGATTATAGGCTCCACGGAGATCCAATTTAGAGAAGATTCGCGCACCTCGCAGCCGGTCGAACAGCTCGGGGATGAGAGGCAGAGGATATCTGTTCTTGATGGTAATCTGGTTAAGACCTCGATAGTCAATACAGGGGCGGAGAGACCCGTCCTTTTTCTTAACAAAAAAGAAGCCAGCCCCAGCGGGAGAAGAAGACTTTCGGATGAAGCCTTTGGCCAAATTCTCTTGTACATATTCAGACATGGCCTGGGACTCGAGTGGACTCAACGGATAGATTCGCCCCCGGGGCGGAGTCGAGCCGGGTACAAGCTCGATGGGGCAATCATATTGCCGGTGCGGTGGAAGAGCCTCTGCCTCTTTCTTATCAAAGACATCTGAAAAAGCCCAATAGGCCGAGGGCAAATCCGCAGGACCCGAGACAGGAGACGAGCATTTGAGGGGTTGTACTGGACGAAGACATCTAGTCTGGCAAACGCAGCCCCAGCGAAGGATGTCTCCGGTCCGCCAATCCCGGACAGGTTCATGCATCCTCAACCACGGAAGGCCCAGGAGCAAGGTGTGGGATAGAGACGGCAGCACGAAGAAGGTTATTCTCTCACGGTGCAGGACCACGATCTGTAATTACAGCTCTTCAGTGACCAACGTTACGGTCTCGCGCAAGGGAATCCCGTCGACTGAGGCTAACTGCCGGGGAACCTCCAAGGACCTAACAGGTATCCCCAATCTCTTCACCGCCTCGAGTTGGATGAAATTACCAGCAGCCCCTGAGTCAATATAGGCTAGCTCCGAGAAATGTTTGGATCCCTGGATAAACAAAACAGGAAGGGTCAAAGGTAGAGAGGTGTCGAAGGCACCTAGGGAGGCCTCTCTTACCTGTCCTAGGCGGAGGAGTTTCCCGGCCTCACAGGGCAGGAACGTAGAAGGTGGGAGGCACTGCCACAATAGAGACAGAGACCATGAGTGAGTCTCTCCTGGCGGCGTAGCTCTGCGGGCCTGAGTCGGTCAACCTGCATGGGTTCAGGGGCTGACGCCGAGGTGGAAGGCCGAGCGTGGGGAGGACTGCGCATCGGAGGAGAGAACCGAGTGGGTCTTCTCTCCCTGACGGCCTCGCGGGAACGCTCCCGGAAACGCAGGTCAATTCGCGTTGCCAGCGAGATGAGATCTTCCAAAGACGTAGGTGTATCCCTGCCTGCCAACTCATCTTTGATTCGGGGCGACAAGCCACGCCAGAAAGCCCCTACTAAAGCCTCATTGTTCCATCCTAGTTCAGAAGACAACGTACGGAACTGGATGGCGTACTGTCCCACAGAGAGAGCACCCTGGCGAAGGCAAAATAAGGACTCCGTAGCGGAGACCAGACGCCCGGGCTCATCAAAGACCTTGCGGAATGTCTCCAAGAAGGTTGCGAGCTGGGAGACTATCGGGTCATCTCGCTCCCACAAAGGATTCACCCAAGCCAATGCCTCACCCTCTAAGTGGGAAATCATAAAGGCCACCTTGGCCCGGTCGGAGGGATACTGCAGGGATGCCAGCTCGAAGTGCAACTGACACTGGTTAATGAACCCCCGACAGAGCTTGGGATCCCCACTATAGCGTGGGGGTTTAGCCAAGCGGGGCGAGGACTGGGAAGCTGCCGCAGGCGCAGGGACAGCGGCCGCCGTCTGTAGAGCTAGAAGGCGGTTATCTACAGAGGCTATGTAGTTTAAAATATGGGCCTGGGTGTCGCGCTGCTGAGCAAGCTCCTGCTGTAAGCCGGAGATTTGGGAGGCAATCCCCGGATCGGAGGTTTGTAGAGATGAAAGTCTGGACTCCATTGACTTGAGGAACGACATGATCCTCGCCTGATTCTCACGAAGGAACAAAAGTTCCTTTTGGGTCGGGGTCGGGGTACCAGCGGAATCCATGGCCTGAGTATTCTGTAAGGTACACCTGGGGTGGACCCGCTAGACCGTGGCAACGAACCTCCCGGGGGCGAGCTGACCAGGTGGACCACCCCCTATACAGGGAGCGTTTGGGGCAAGCCCGCGGGTAACTATTACCACGGCAGCTGGTACCCTGGGAGGTAACGACAGACAGACTGCTAGAGCCGAGTTGGGGATACAGGACTGACGGTACCGGCTGGGAACCACAGGACAGACAGCCACGGCTTAGAGACACGAGACAGGTGGATACGGCCTGGGAGACACAGAACTGGCGGCACGGCTAGGAGACACAGGATAGGCGGGCACGGCTGGGAGACACAGGATAGGCGGGCACGGCTGGGAGACACAGGATAGGCGGGCACGGCTGGAAGACACAGGACCTAGGAGAGAGGAAAATGGAGAGGTGAACGAGCAACGGATGGACAGGGCACGAAGGCGTGCAAAGAGGACGGCCAGAATCACTAGGAAAGAACAGTGATACTCAGGCACCGCTGGCAGGGAGAGGCGGCCAGATATAGGGACTGGTAGGAGGACTTCCGGGTCGTGACCTAAAGGAGAGAGAGCAGGCGCGCGTCCTCAGTAGGAGGAGGAGGGGGAGGCGCGCGTGTGCCCAGGCACAGTATGTGCGCGCGCCCGCCGAGCAGGAGGGGCGGGGGCGTGCACCCGGCGCGGTCCGGAAGACCGGACGAAGGGGACCGCCGGACGGGGAAGAGGAGCCGGGGAGGACCGTGGAGAAGACCGCGGACGCCGGCGCAGAGGGAAGCAGGATGCCGGAGGAAGGGTAAGCTGCGGCCGGGAGGAGGCAGAGAGAGGAGCGCGCGGCAGCCGCCGCGTGACAGAAATATTCAAATCAAGCTATAAAGTACGGTAGGGCGTGTCATTGAACTTGGAAGAAGCAGTCCATTTGAATTGACAAGCTCTACAGCAGATCTGGCATGGAAATCACAGAAAAGATCGTGAGCTAGACACTGTTACCATTAGTAAATACCTGAGCTACTGAGGGGGCCATATAGGAAGATACCATTCTCTAAGCATACTACCACTGAGGCTGGATAGGCTTGGTTGGGTTAACTTTTTGGAAACCTGCTGTGACTGCAGAGTCAGTCTGAATGGAGGTGCTTGAAGGGTTAATGTGGCTGGGACTCCAGAAGAGTAGGGCCTTAGTAAAGTGTAATGGGACCCTTGAAGTGCAGGGTTTGAACAAACAGGGAAACTGCTCTGAAAAACAGGTATTTAGCTGAAAGAAGATCAAGGCCTTTGAGGTATTGGCCTAGATAGCATCAGAAACTACAGTATTCATCCTCTTTAACATTTTTAAAGTTTGCTACCTTATAACCTGAAATTTCACTTTTTGAGGGTTTGTATCAGTATGTGTACAAACATGCATGCATGCATACAACTATAAACATTTGTTTTTCTTTTTTTGTGCAAATAACAAATAGGACAAAATTATTGAAAACTTCAGTGTGCATAAATATTCACCCCAATAAAGTCAGTACTTTGTAGAGCCTCCTTTTGCAGCAATTACAGCTGCAAGTCACTTTGGATGTCTCTATTCCTCAAAGCAAAACTGCTCCAGCTCCTTCAAGTTAGATGGTTTCCTCTGGTGAACAGCAATAATCTTACCATAGATTTTTACTTAGATTAAGGTCTGGGCTTTGACTTGGACACTCCAAAATATTTACAAATTTCCCTGAGTGTTGCTTTAGCAGTATGTTTAGGGTCATCATTCTGTTGGAAGGTGAACATCCGTCCCAGTTTCAAATCAGATAGACTGAAACAGGTTTTGATCAAGAATACCCTGGAATTTCGTACCATCCATCTTCCCCTCCAATCAGAACATTTTCCATGTCCCTGCTTCCGAAAAACATCTCCACAGCACCATGTTTCACAGTGTGGGATGGTGTTCTTGGAGTGATGAGCTGTGTTGGTTTGGAACTAGATGTAGCGTTTACCTTGGTGGCCAAAAGTTCAATTTTGGTCTCATCTGACCACAGCACCTTCCTCCATACATTTAGGGAGCCTCCTATGTGTCTTTTGGCAAACACAAAATGAGCCTTATAATTGTGTGTAAGTATAGACTTTTTTCTGCCCACTTTTCAATAAAGGCCACCTCTATGGAATGTATGGCTTATTGTAGTCATATGGACAAATACTCCAGTCTCTTCTTGCAGCCTTGCAGCGCTGGGTCCTGGGTTCGAATCCCACCAAGGACAACATCTGCAAGGAGTTTGTATGTTCTCCCCGTGTTTGCGTGCGTTTCCTTCGGGTACTCCGGTTTCCTCCCACATTGTAAAGACATACTAATAGGGAATTTAGATTGTGAGCCCCATCGGGGACAGTGATGATAATGTGTGCAAACTTTAAAGCGCTGCAGAATATGTTAGCCCTATGTAAAAATAAAGGTTATTATTATTTATTTATTGGGAACTCTGCAGCTTCTTCAGGGTTACCTTTGGTCTCAGTGCTGCTTCTCTGATTACTGCCTCCTTGCTGTCAGAGTTTTAGTGGTCTGCCCTCTCTTGGCAGTTCTGTTGTGATACCATGTTCTTTCCATTTGATGATAATAGATTTCATGGTGCTCTGGGTGATCATCAGAGATTGGGATATTTTTTTCTAACACAACCCTAAAGGCCCCATCTCTCATAGCGAGATCGCTGAAGCGTCATCGATTTTGTGACGCAACAGCGATCTCGCTACATGTGATACATAGCGGCGTCCGGCCCCCCCGCTGGATATTGCTGATCGTACTCGAATGTCCTGGGCCATTTTTTCATCGTCGGCTTCCCGCTGGACAGCACGCATCGCTGTGTTTAACGCCGACGAGCGACCTCGTCGGCGACGCAGAACTCAGGGACGCAGGCATGAGTCCTGTGAAAAGCTGCTGTGTGGCAAGGTACCAATGACCACCGAGGTGGTTATATGGATTGCTGTCAGATTGCTGCATCTTTGAAGAGATCTGCCTGTTTGGCAGCTTACTAGCGACCATGTAGCAACGCACCAGCAATCCCTACCAGGTCGTATCGTTGTCAGGATCGCTGGAGCGTCGCTATGTGAAACGGGACCCTAACTTGGACTTCTTATAGACTTTGTCCGTGACTTGTTTGGGGAACTCATTGGTATTGTTTGGTTAGTGGTGCCTCTTGCTTAATTGTATTGCAGCCTCTGTGGACTTTCAGAAAAGGTGTGTATATACTGACAGATCATGTGACACTCAGATTACACACAGGTGGACTTCCTTTCACTAAGCATGTGACTTCTGAAGGTAATTGCTTGCACCAGAAATGTATAGGGGCTTCATCGCAAAAGAGGTGAGTACATATGCACATACCAATTTTTAGTTATTTGATTCCATACATTTAATTTATGCCTATATTTTTCTCACTTTGCCAACTTAGACTATTTAGTGCTGATGCATCACACACAAATTGGATTACAAAAATATTTAAACATAGGATGTAATGTAGTAAAATATGTAAAAAGCCAAGGGGGTGATTACTTTCGTAAGCCACAGTAGGCATATAGAACTTAGGATTCTTGATTTAGGACTTAGAGAGAGATGAACTATGAACTAGAATTTTTGTGAAAAGGATAGTGATAACACAAACAGGCCCATAGAGAAGTAGAGCTTGGGATGAAAGTAATAGGACTTTAGAGGATACGGCATGGGTGGCGAGTGGGATAACTTTTGGAACTTCGGAAGGAGGTAATTATTGTGGCTGTGTAAAGTAACACAGTCCTGGATGTGACCCTTAGAAGTGAAAACAATTGTTCAGTGTTTTAGTTATTCTGTTAATTCCGCAGCATTAAGCAATTGTGCCATCTTGTGTGCATTGAAAACAAAATCTTGTGTGTCATCTCAGAGTTGAAATCAATAGGTATATTGTACCCACTATTAAAACCGTGTCCAATAAGCTCCTGTGCCACTGTGTATGCAGTTACGTTCAGCACAGACAATCTGTTGTAATTCTTTGGTGAACAATTGTCCTATTTTATTGGGGAAGCAACTGATTGTGAATTCCACCCTACAGCTTTTAATAAATGAAGTTATGGAGAACTGGTAGGACTCCTCTTTCACACAAAACATTCAGAGACATGAGAAAGTGGTAGCTTATTGGCGATTGCACAGAGGGCAGACCGCCAGGCAACGGGGGGTGCACCAATCCAGTTCTTTTTAATATTCAATATGGAGACAGATTATTTGCTAAGGCTGTCTCCTCACTGAATAAGTGGAACGCAGGTGACAGGCAAGCAAAGAACTGTTAGAGCGACGATACAGTCATACGGCATGACGCTTCACTGCATCCTTACTCTGACATCTCTGTACCCAGCTTCTCCCTTACACTCTGCTGTTCGAGACTGGGCCTACTGTAGTTAGGGATGATATGTGGAAGGCTCCATTCCTTCCTATGATATCAGTGGAAAGCTCATAACACAAAGGAACAGCAGCGGGTGTGTATGAAAGTCAGTAACAGGAGTGACTTACTGCAGGATGGGGCTCTTAATCGAGGATAAAAAGGAGTGATGTTCTGCAAAATGTGGCTGTGAACAGGGGCCAAAAAGCAGTGATGGTCTGCAGGATGGTGCTGTGACTAGAGGCAAAAAGGAATGATGTTATGTAGGATGGAACTGTAAACATGGAACTGAAAGGAATGATTTTCTGCAGGGTGGAGCTGCATATTAATGAGAGTAGTGATATATTGCAGGATGGGGTTTCTTAATAGGGAGCAACAAAGATTAATGCACGGCAAGACAGGGCTGTAAATGGGGGCAAAAGGAGGGATGTACTGTGTTGTACAATGGGACTTTGAATAGGGGCAAAAAGAAGTGATGTTTTGCAGGATATGGCTGTGAATATAGGCCAAAAAAGAGAAATTATCTGCAGGATGGAGCTGTAAATAGGGGAATGGAAGGGGTGATTTTCTGCAGGATGGGGCATTATTTAAATGTGAGGAGTGCAATACTGTAGGCTGACACTGTGAATAGGCAGCAAAAATGATTACTGTACTACAGGATAGGGCTGAAAACAGGATGCAAAAAGGAGTGACGTTCTGAAGGATGAGGATCTGAATAGTGGGTTGCCCTCCAGTCCCAGGGCTGTGGGGTACTCGGTACCGGGTCAGTGTCAGGGGGAAAGTATCACGGCAGCAGTGACCCGGTCCGTGGCCCTGGGCGCCCAAGTAATGGGGAATGTAGTTAATGGAATTGAATAGTCCGTGACGCCACCTGTGGTGTTCGGCAAGGGAGATGTTAAGCCGACGCTGCAGACAGATCCTCTGGGACAGATGGTGGGATGCAGCAATGATGTTATAGTCCTCCACAGGCAGGGCTGCTGTCCCAGGGCAGTGTAGATGTGGGGACACCTTGATGGTGCAGTGTCCGGCGCAGGGAATGTAGCAGTGCTGGCAGACGCAAGAAGGAATGGAGGACACCAGGGCTTGCAGTTTCAACGCTTTACTCACAGTTCTTGGTAACCACTGGTGCCCGCTTCCATGCCGTGTCCTCCGGGGCAGAGACTCAATCAACCTCCCGGGCAAGTTAGGCTTCTCCTCTCCAACACTCCGCCAACATGTACCTTTCCTGAACGACTCCTCAATTGCGCCTTTAGTGTGAAGAGCTCCAGTACCGTGGTTACTCTGAAGTTCCTCCTGTCAGATGTTCCTAACAACTCTACTTGTATGACAGACAGCTGTAGCCTGATCAGGGACCTCCTAGATCCCGGCTCTCTATCCATGTTGCTGTTGTGTCCCAGGTCTTAGATGGGAGTAGTGCATTTACAGCCAACTACTCCACCGATGTCTGCTGCAGAACCATAAGTGTCCATACAACCTCGGGGACCGGGCCCCGACCTTGTGCTGAGAACCTATAGGCAGGGTTCCTCTTCCAACCCACAACTCCTCTCTGTTCTCCTACTCCTTCCTTCCGCGCTGTTCCTTCTTTCTCTTATGGAAGCTTAGGTTGCAGTTCTACATCTCTCTCCTTCTCTTCTCTTTCCCGTGCCAGCTGGCTCAGATTGCTGAGGCAGCTGCAGCACTCCTTCCTCTCTCCTCGGGAGCTTGTTCCACTAAGACCAGTCCTCAGCCACTCCTGACTTACTGTCTTCCTCCGCCTTGAGCTCCCCTCAGACTGATCTGAGACTGACCTGTAATTCTAAACCTTCCCACTCTTTTATATCTAACTCCACCCACCTCCCAGCACATCTCGTGTTATGAAGCAAGGACCCACGAAAGGTACTCTGCTATCCTCTAAGCATGGAGCCGCAATCTGGTCCATTGCTGAACTATCCTGTGTGTGGGTGCAGGTGTTGGAGTGTGGAAAGGAGTTCCCAACTTACCTAGGTGGTGGGGCACTACACCTTAGGAGAAGGTGCAGTACCTCTGTGGCGACTGAGCCTCAGGGGCGCCACAATAGTGGTCTGAAAGTAGTGATGTTCTGCAGGATGAGGCTGTATGTTGAAGACAGGGGTCATACACTGCAGAATGGGGATGTAAATAAATAAGAGGAGTGATGCAGAGGCCTGGAGCAAAGAGGTAATGAGGGCAATGACAAAAGTGAGCCCTCCTTAATGCAGCAGAAGACAGTTCTATTAACATTGCTTTTTAGTTTGCTGTGTGAAGTGGGGGCAGAGTGAATAGGGTAGCACTGAAAAGGAGAGAATGGAGAGGGGACAGATTTGGGGGACAGTGTGGAGGGTGATAGTGGGTAGAGGGGGCTGCAATCAAGGGACAGTGAAGAGGGGGAACAGAATGGGAAGGGATAGGCATGGGGGAGAATGAGAGGGGAGTCACTATGCAAACCATATTTTCAAGGAGGGCCAGCTTAGGGCCCATATGTTCATAGGGGAGGATAGTGTAAAGTGAATATTTTATAGGAGAGAACAGAGTGGAGGTCATGAATCATAAGAGGGACAGTGTCGAGTCATATTTTGTGTAATTAGCACAGAGAGTGGAATGAAAAACAGACACGTGTAGAGGCCAGTAGACTATAATAGATAATGTGCCCTAGCTGTAAAAATACACAGTACACATATGTGAAAAATGGCCTTTGAGGCATTTCAGCCTAAGAGAGGGGGTCTACAGAAAGCTGAGTGATAATTATTATGGAAATTGTACTGACTAATGCATGTAACACACAGCAGATCAAATATCGTACCTTAGATCCAGGGTATTAGCAGACAGCACCACACATGATAAGCTTAGCTACAGCAGCTCAGCAGGCATAATCATGCAAAGTTTCAGCAAACAGTATCACTCTTGAAATTAGAGTTGACACCCAGCTGTTATACTTATTAAAAGACAAGAATTTGCATGTAGTCATCCATAGTTTCATGTACTTACAATAACTTAGAGAAGCAGGGCCGGCCCGAGAGATTACGGCGCCCTAGACGAAACTATTTTGTTGCGCCCCTACTATTCTTGGCAGTAGATGAAAACTTGGGATATAAATTTAGGAGCAAAATAAACCACAACAACAATGATTAATTAACTCTCTCCTAACTCTTTAATCTTCTGAGAAGTTGTATAGGACAAATATATACAAAGTAATCAATAACACAAAACAAAAATGACCATAGGTAATTCAAATTTTTGTTTCCTTGCCTTTTTTTTTTGAAAAGGATGACACTAAGTCACCGAGATTAATTTGTTTAGCAACTTCAGATTCTATTGAAATTGTTGCCAACCCAACCAACCTCTCTTGCGTCATATTTGCCCTTAAATATGTTTTAATTAGCTTTCGTTTTGAACATTTGAAAACTTAGGAGCAAAATAAACGCGCGGGATCAAACACCTGTCAGTAGACGATGCAAACGACTCACGATCGTAGTTTAGCGCCTCCTTTCCGTGCGTAAATTGAAGCTCAACGGTTTTTCTTTTAAATTTATGGTAAAAAAAATTTATGTACACTTTTCTTTCCATCCCTAAAACTTTTTGCCTTTTGAAAAGATTTTTTATAATTTTTTCTATTTTTTCTCTGGCGCCCCCTTTGGGTCGGCGCCCTAGGCGGCCGCCTAGTTCGCCTATACTGTAGAGAAGATGTTCAGTACTTGGTGGCTTAGCCATATCCTTTGGATAGTTTGGATAGGTCAGCTATATCAGATTGTTTTTGGGTTTGACACCATTCATCAACATTCTGTTTTCAGTTTCTGCGGCATCCAGAAATGAAGCAGAGCACAACTCCATACATGGTAGTTGTGTTTCTCATGTATAAACATGCGCACTCGTGTGTTTTGCATAAACAGTGGGGTAGGTCAACAAATGGACAAATTTGCACAGGACACTATTCAGACTAAGGCTGGCCTTATTAGTGTTCATTAAAGCATTGTCTAATCTTTATAATCTATTTTCAATACCAGTCAAGTTCAAGAATTAGTGTGACTCCTAAATATGGCACAAAGACACCACTCAGATACTCCGTTGTGTAAACTATATACTTCTTTGCTCTTCTGGGAACTGAGACATTCCGCTTCTACAAATCATTCTTGGTCAGAGCAACTTGCTAACTGACCGAGTGAACTCTACACCCTAGTCACTAAGGGTATTGAGCAGTGAAAGGCTATGAAGTGATTCCCTAAAGTACCCATGGAGACACTCGGTTAAAGCTGTGAGGTTACTGCTGTAGCCCTCCGATGACTGGGTTGTGGAGGATAGGTGCGTATGGTGTTACTATGTACTGCATTTGTGCAACATAGAGGAATGTTACGCTACATTTTATGGGGGATGGATCGTTATTTCTGGGTGTGTGCTTGTACAAGTGTATCTAATATATAAAGCTCAAAGTGTGTATGTTTGTATGTGTGTGTGTGTGTGTATGTCCGGGATAGGCATCCGCACCGTCGCAGCTACAGCCACAAAATTTGGCAGTCACACGTCTGGACCCCAAGAGCGTCCTAAGCTGTGTTGTGAGGCGAAATTTTAACCCCGCGTATTCCAATTCACCAAACATTTTTGCCCCTATCTACATATTGGGGAAAAAGTGTGTGCGTGTCAAGCCCCGCCCCTCATTATGATGTCATAATGCTCCTATTTGCATACTAGGGAAACAGTGTGTGTGTATCAAGCCCCGCCCCTCATTATGATGTCACAATTGTTGCCATGGCGACCCTGATGTCATCATAGGTTGCAAGCCCCGCCGCTCATTATGATGTCATAATGGTTGACTATGGGATGGAGGATGTGTGATGGGTATATGGGCACTGGACTATGGGATGGAGGATATGTATGATGGGTATATGGGCACGGGACTATGGGATGGAGGATGTGTGATGGGTATATGGGCACGGGACTATGGGATGGAGGATATGTATGACGGGTATATGGGCACGGGACTATGGGATGGAGGATGTGTGATGGGTATATGGGATGGAGGATATGTATGACGGGTATATGGGCATGGGACTATGGGATGGTGGATATCTATGATGGGTATATGGGCACTCGACTATTGGATGGCGAATATGTATGATGGGTATATGGGCATGGGACTATGGGATGGAGGATGTGTGATGGGTATATGGGCATGGGACTATGGGATGGAGGATGTGTGATGGGTATATGGGCACTCGACTATGGGATGGAGGATATGTATGATGGGTATATGGGCACGGGCCTATGGGATGGAGGATGTGTGATGGGTATATGGGCACTGGACTATGGGATGGAGGATATGTATGACGGGTATATGGGCACGGGACTATGGGATGGCAGATATGTATGATGGGTATATGGGCACAGGACTATGGGATGGAGGCTATGTATGATTAGTATATAGGCATGGGACTATGAGATGAAGGATGTGTGATGGGTATATGGGCACTCAGCTATGGGATGGCGGATGGGTATATGGGCACGGGCCTATGGGATGGTGGATATGTATGATGGGTATATGGGCACGGGACTATGGGATGGAGGATATGTGATGGTATATGGGCATGGGACTATGGGATGGAGGATGTTGTGTGATGGGTATATGGGCACTCGACTATGGAATGGAGGATATGTATGATGGTATATGGGCATGGGCCTATGGGATCGTGGATATGTATGATGGGTATATGGGCACGGGACTATGGGATGGAGGATAATTATAATTTGTTATAACTAACCACAGTTAGTTACTATGCCCGGGCAGCGCCGGGCTCTTCAGCTAGTATCTAATATGTAAAGCTCAACGTGTGTATGTATGTATGTATGTATGTATGTGTGTATGTCCGGGATAGGCATCCGCACCGTCGCAGCTACAGCCACAAAATTGACCATGGGATGGAGGATGTGTGATGGGTATATGGGCACTGGACTATGGGATGGCGGATATGTATGATGGGTATATGGGCACAGGACTATGGGATGGAGGATATGTATGATGGGTATATGGGCATGGGACTATGAGATGAAGGATGTGTGATGGGTATATGGGCACGGGACTATGGGATGGCGGATATGTATGATGGGTATATGGGCACGGGACTATTGGATGGAGGATATGTATGATGGGTATATCGGCATGGGACTATGGGATGGAGGATATGTATGATGGGTATATGGGCATGGGACTATGGGATGGAGGATATGTATGATGGGTATATGGGCACGGGCCTATGGGATGGAGGATGTGTGATGGGAATATGGGCACGGGTCTATGGGATGGAGGATGTGCGATGGGTATATGGGCACGGGACTATGGGATGGCGGATATGTATATGGGCACGGGACTATGGGATGGAGGATGTGTGTTGGGTATATGGACACTGGACTATGGGATGGAGGATATGTAGGATGAGTATATGGGCACGGGACTATGGGATAACGGATATATATGAGGGGTATATGGGCACGGGATAATGGGATGGAGAATATGTATGATGGGTATATGGGCATGGGACTATGAGATGAAGGATGTGTGATGGGTATATGGGCACTCGACTATGGGATGGCGAATATGTATGATGGGTATATGGGCATGGGACTATGGGATGGAGGATATGTATGATGGGTATATGGGCATGGGACTATGGGATGGAGGATATGCATGATGGATATATGGGCACGGGCCTATGGAATATAGGATGTGTGATGGGTATATGGGCACTGGACTATGGGATGGCGGATATGTATATGGGTACGGGACTATGGGATGGAGGATGTGTGATGGGTATATGGGCACTGGACTATGGGATGGAGGATATGTATGATGGGTATATGGGCACGGGACTATGGGATGGTGGATATGTATGATGGGTATATGGGCACGGGACTATGGATTGGAGGATATGTATGATGGGTATATGGGCATGGGACTATGAGATGAAGGACGTGTGATGGGTACATGGGCACTCGACTATGGGATGGCAGATATGTATGATGGGCATATGGGCATGGGACTATGGGATGGAGGATATGTATGATGGGTATATGGGCACGTGACTATGGGATGGAGGATATGTATGATGGGTATATGGGCACGGGACTATGGGATGGAGGATATGTATGATGGGTATATGGGCATGGGACTATGGGATGGAGGATATGTATGATGCGTATATGGGCACGAGACTATGGGATGGAGGATATGTATGATGGGTATATGGGCATGGGACTATGGGATGGAGGATATGTATGATGGGTATATGGGCACAGGCCTATGGGATGGAGGATGTGTGATGAGTATATGGGCACGGGACTATGGGATGGCGGATTTGTATATGGGCACGGGACTATGGGATGGAGGATGTGTGATGGGTATAGGGGAACTGGACTATGGGATGGAGGTTATGTATGACGGGTATATGGGCACAGGACTATGGGATGGCGAATATGTATGATGGGTATATGGGCATGGAACTATGGGATGGAGGATATGTATGATGCTTATATGGGCATGGGACTATGAGATGAAGGATGTGTGATGGGTATATGGGCACTTGACTATGGGATGGTGAATATGTATGATGGGTATATGGGCATGAGACTATGGGATGGAGAATATGTATGATGGGTATATGGGCATGGGGCTATGGGATGGAGAATATGTATGATGGGTACATGGGCATGGGACTATGGGATGGAGGATATGTATGATGGGTATATGGGCACGGGCCTATGGGATCGTGGATATGTATGATGGGTATATGAGCACGGAACTATGGGATGGAAGATGTGTGACGGTTATATGGGCACGGGACTATGGGATAGAGGATATGTATGACGGGTATATGGGCACTGGACTATGAGATGAAGGATGTGTGATGGGTATATGGGCACTGGACTATGGGATGGAGGATATGTATGATGGGTATATGGGCACAGGACTATGGGATGGAGGATATGTATGATAGGTATATGGGCATGGGACTATGAGATGAAGGATGTGTGATGGGTATATGGGCACGGGACTATGGGATGGAGAATGTGTGATGGGTATATGGGCACGGGACTATGGGATGGAGGATGTGTGATGAGTATATGGGCATGAGACTATGGGATGGAGAATATGTATGATGGGTATATTGGCATGGGGCTATGGGATGGAGAATATGTATGTTGGGTATATGGGCATGGGACTATGGGATGGAGGATATGTATGATGGGTATATGGGCATTGGCCTATGGGATCGTGGATATGTATGATTGGTATATGGGCACGGAACTATGGGATGGAGGATGTGTGATGGGTATATGGGCACGGGACTATGGGATAGAGGATATGTATGATGGGTATATGGGCACTGGACTATGAGATGAAGGATGTGTGATGGGTATATGGGCACTGGACTATGGGATGGAGGATATGTATGATGGGTATATGGGCACAGGACTATGGGATGGAGGATATGTATGATGGGTATATGGGCACGGGACTATGGGATGGAGGATGTATGATGGGTATATGGGCATGGGACTATGGGATGGAGGATGTGTGATGGGTATATGGGCACTGGACTATGAGATGAAGGATGTGTTATGGGTATATGGGCATGGGACTATGGGATGGAGGATATGTATGATGGGTATATGGGCACGGGCCTATGGGATGGAGGATGTGTGATGGGTATATGGGCACGGGACTATGGGATGGAGGATTTGTATGGTGGGTATATGGGCACGGGCCTATGGGATGGAGGATATGTATGATGGGTATATGGACATTGGACTATGAGATGAAGGATGTGTGATGGGTATATGGGCACTCGACTATGGGATGGTGAATATGTATGATGGGTATATGGGCATGGGACTATGGGATGGAGATTATGTATGATGGGTTATGGGCATTGGACTATGGGATGGAGGATGTGTGATGGGTATATGGGCACGGGACTATGGGATGAAGGATAATTATAATTTGTTATAACTAACCACAGTTAGTTACTATGCCCGGGCAGCGCCGGGCTCTTCAGCTAGTATATATATATAAATATATATATATATATAATGTATATATACTGTATGTGTGTGTGTTGTGTGTGTACAATGCCAGAATAAATCTTTGCTCCATGTAACAGAATGTCCATCTACAGCTCTGGATGATTAGGTATTACACTGCTGGCAGAACCAACCAAAATTGTCTACGGTCCACTTTTGATTAGATTGCATTGAGCATAATATGGATATAAGACATACGGTCCTAACCTTATCAAAGCAGAATAGGTTCAGCTGACCACACATGTTGATTCTGTCTGCATTGAGACAAAATATTTGCTTCTTTCTCAATCTTCGTTTTGCATACAGAATTCCAACCATGAGAGCAGCAGGTATGACTGGAGAGATGCAACAGACTATAAGGACACAAACCTCAACGATAATTTGCCTAGCAGACACCTAGCAATATAAATAAATGGGAAATAAAAACATTGTTGAAAGGTTTTCGATTCACCATGTTTACAAACAGAATTGTGATGCAAAATATCTTAAATGGTAGCATACAACTTGCATAGAAATTTTGTGACTTTTGCCACTTTCTCACTAGCTTTAGGCTAGTTTCACACTAGCGTTAGGAGGCACAGCGTAGGGCCGCCGCTAAGCTCCACCCCTGGCCACGCCTCCTCTGGTCAGCTCCTCCAATGGGCGCATGACACTGCATGCGACCGGCGTACCCTATATTTAGCGTTGAGTACACTGGCCATGCACTGGTATGTTTTTGCCGATGCATGTGCCCTTTTAGCGCTGCACCGACGTGCGCCAAACGCACCGTGTTGCATTTTTGTGCGCTCTGCGCAGCGCAAAAAGGGCGCGTGCGCCGGCAAAAGCATACCAGCGCGCGGCCAGCATACCCAACGCTAAATATTGGGTACGCCGGTCGCATGCATGCAGCGTCATGCGCCCATAGGAGGAACTGACTGGAGGAGGCGTGGCCGGAGGCGGAGATTAGCGGCGGGCCTGCACTGCGCCCCTTAGCGCTAGTGTGAAACTAGCCTTAGATAGCTCCGACAAAATGGGCAGAGCTGTAGAAGACCTTGAGAGGTTCTGGGAGTGATAATGCCCACCTGACAAATTTATTAAAAAGAGAGGTGTTCCTTACCCTAGAAATGTTACTGGAGTAACATTTGTTGTGCGACGCATGGAGGACACTGATAAGATGTGCCAAATTCATTAAGTGATGTGTGCCTCTTAATGAAATTTGTAAGTCCTATTCCTGCATGGCCCTCATTAAGATTGGCATACGAAACACCAGTCATAGTGAATTGGGGCCATAGTGTTATATGATATGTAGAGATAAACTAATTAATTTGAATTATACTGAATTTGCATTGAATTTTTAGATATTCAGTAAATCAGACAATTTACTTTGCACAGTTAGCCTAAAATAGCCACTGACATTTTGCACGTTGCAAAAGATTGCCAACAATAACATCTCAAAGAGGGCTCATATGGCCTTACAGCTATCACATCATGTGGTGTAGCACTGCCAAGAGGGACTATCATGGCGTGTATATAAGCAGAGGCAGGGAACACAGCAGCCATTTTGTGGCCAATCTCAATAGTGAGGAGCCATCATAGTTCACAGCTCAGCAAAAGAGACAGAGAGAGAGATAGAGAAAAATTGGATAGATACTGTGCAACATCACAGAAGTCAAAAAGATTACAATGTGAAGAAAATAGACTACTACAGATTTACAATAGCATGTAAAAGTTTGGGCACCCCTGGTCAAAATTATTGTTATTGTGAACAGTTAAGCAAGTTGAAGATGAAATGATCTTTAAAGGGCCTAAAGTTAATGAAGACGGTTTTCCCGTCGAAAGGTGTTGTGGGCTAAAGAAACTACTGCTCTCTTCTCTTATTCCTGGCGCTCCTCTGACCGTTCACTCACATCATCCTAGCTTATCATCCTCCATTGGAGGTCTACGGCTGGAGCTGCATTGGACCACTAATTCAAAAACATCTTGTCGTCACTTCCCTGCGCTCCCCTGTGACCACTATAATTCTGGACTTCTAAAGTTAAAGAGGACACATTTCCTTAGGCAACCTGCATGTTTAGTACCTAGTAGCACACCCTTTTGAAAATATCACATCTTGTAAATGCTTTTTGTAGCCACCCAAGAGTCTTTGCATTCTATTGTGAGGGATTTTCATGCATTCTTCCTTGGAAAATGCTCCCAGTTCTGTGAGATTCCTGGGTCGTTTTGCATTCACTGCCTTTTTGAGCTCTAGCCACAGATTTGTTGTTTTTTGGCCCAAGGTTAGAGGAGGCTGGGAGAGCTAAGATTTTTGCATCAGGTGGCCTTTCCTAATGATGGTAATAATAATAATAATAATAATTTTATTTCTATAGCGCCAACATATTCCGCAGCACTTTACATTATAGAGGGGACTTCTTACAGAAAATAGACATTACAGCATAATTGATAGTGAACAAGCCATAACCCTAACAAGCTAATTAAGGGCTGAATCCTTGATCAAAGTTATCTGAGCACACAAATCTCCAAGTATGCCCAATCCATTTTCTTTTTGTAATTTTTAACCCCTTAACGTCTATTGACCTGCACAGTCCATCATGGCCGGGTGTAAGTTACCGCACCATGACGGGCTATGCACGTCATGCATTTAAACTGTCACTGTGCGTAAACACGCAGTGACAGTTCCTTTCTGACAGCTGTCATAGACAGCAGACAGGCACGGCAAGTGGTGCGGGGACCCTTGCAGTCATTCCATGCACCCAGAGTGCTGTGATTGGCCAGTCAATCTGACTGACCGATCAAAGCATGAGCGGGCAGGAGATGCTGAAATTTCAGCATCTCTTGCCCTCTAAGTGCAGGAGCTCAGCACTGCCAGTGGCTGAGCTTCCTGCACTTACAGCCCTGGCTGTTAACCCCCTGATTGCTGTGATCGAGCGTGGTCTCAGAAGCTTTCTAAATAGGGTATAATACATTGCAATGCTAGAGCAGTGCAATGTATTATACCTGCAATGAAAATGAAAGTGAAAGTCCCATAAAGGGACTAGGGAAATTTTTTTTTAAAAAAATATGTAAAAATAATATTAAAAAATAATAGAACATACAAATTTTCCCTAAAAAATACATATTTTTATGTAAAAAAATAAAACAAAAAAAATAGACGTTTGGTATCGCCGCGTCCGTAAAAATCCCATCTTTAAAAGTGTCACCCTAGTTAACCTCTTCAATGAACGCCGTGAAAAAACACAAAAAAGTAGCAAATTATACTTTTCCCAAGCCGTATCATCATACCGCTTGGAAAAAGTGTAATAAAACACTATCAAAAAAAGTGTTGGTAATAAATATAGTATCACTGAAAGCGCCATCTTGTCCCGCAAAAAAAAAGCCACCATACAGCAGAAAAATAAAAAAGTTACAGCTCTCAGAATAAAGTGATGCAAAAATAATTTTTTTTCTATAAAAGTTTTTATTGTGTAAAAAACGCCAAAACATAAAAAAAAATATAAATGAGGTGTCGCTGTAATCGTAGTGACCCGAAGAATAAAGCAGCCTTATCAATTTTACCACACGCGGAACGGAGGAAAAAAAAACAATTCCTGAATTGCTGGTTTTTGTTCATTCTGCCTCCACAAAAATCGGAATAGAAAGCGATCAAAAAAGTCATGTGCCCGATAATGGTACCAATAAAAACGTCAGGTCGCCCCGCAAAAATCAAGCCTGCACATGACTCTGTTGGACGAAATATGGAAAAAAAAAGTCTTTTAGTGTGTGACAGAAGCTAAACATGAAAAAAGATATAAATCTGGTATCGCTGTAATCGCACCGACCCGAAAAATAAAGTCACCTAATTACTAATACCGCACGAGGAACAGCGTAAAAAATAAAATCCATTCTTCACCTTTTATGAATTTGTTCATTCTGCCTCCCAAAGATCACAGTAAGGCTATCACAGTTGTTCCCCCCCACATATGGGGTATCAGTGTACTCGGGACAAATTGCATAACAAGTTTGGGGGTCCTATTTTTCCTGTTACCTTGTGAAAATAAAAATTTGGGGGCAAAAAGATCATTTTTGTGGAAAAAAATATGATTTTTTTATTTTCATGTTTTAAACTTCTGTGAAACACTTGGGGGTTCAAAGTGCTCACCACACATCTAGATAAGCTCCTTGGTGGGGTCTAGTTTCCAAAATGGTGTCATTTGTGGGGATTTTCTACTATTTAGGCACATCAGGGGCTCTGCAAACGCAATATGACACCCACAGACCATTCCATCAAAGTCTGCATTCCAAAATGGAGCTTTTTCCCTGCCGAGCTCTGCCATGCACCCACACAGTGGTTTACCCCCACATATGGGGTATCAGCGTACTCAGGACAAATTGCACAATAACTTTTGTGGTCCTATTACCCTTGGGAAAATAAAAATTGGCTATAAAAAGATTATTTTTGTGGAAAAAATATGATTTTTTAACTTTACGGCTCAATGTTAAAAACTTCTGTGAAGCCCTTGGGGGTTCAAAGTGCTCACCACACATTTAGATAAGTTCCTTGGGGAGTCTGGTTTCCAAAATGGGGTCACTTATGGGGGGTTTACACTGTTTAGTTACATCAGGGGCTCTCCAAACGCGACATGGCGTCTGCTCTCGATTCCAGCCAATTTGACATTCAAAATCTCAAATGATGCTCCTTCCCTTCTGAGCACTGCCATGCGCCTAAAGATTGGTCTTCCTCCACACATGGGGTATCGGTGTACTCAGGAGAAATTGCACAACAAATATTTTGGTTCATTTTCTCCTGATACCTGTCACGGTTGGCTGGCGTGTAAACTGGGACCAGGGGCACCTTTCCTGGCCCTGACACTAGGGGGCACCCTAACTTGCCCTGTTCCCCGGGATACCTCAGATGGTGAGGATGCCGGGGCCTCCACCCTAGCCCTGTCTACTAGCTTTAGCCCTGCGTCTGTCCCCTTCCCCCCCCCGGGGAAGAGAGGCGCTACCGTGTACCAAAGTACACCAACTCGACAAACAGAGGAAAGTGACAAGGGTAAAAGAAAATTCCACTCACAAATAATACTCTCACAAGCAACAAAGGTATACACCAGGGTGTGAAGGACGGGGAGGAGAAAACAAAGCCAGAATGGATGAGGAATCTCCAAGCGTACAAACCAGTCAACCGTCATACAATAAACTCCTCCAGCACTCCAAACACCAGCTTCTCTCTCTCTCTCCAGATCTTTGCAGCAAATGATAACTCAGACAAAGATCTGGCCTGCAGACCTAGTTTTTATAGGAGAGAGAAGTGGTTAACCAAGCACAGCTGAAAGCAGGGGTCTCCACATGGCTGATTAACCCCTGTCCTGCTGAAAGAGAACAAACACCCTTAATACGCCAAAGAAGTGCTTCTTCTCAGCGGCAAAGCAGGAGCCATCAGACACTGCGGTCTTCTGGCTCTGTTCTGTCGCGGTAACCCCGTGACAATACCCTTGACAAAATAAAACAAAAATTGTGTCCGAAGAAAAATTTTGGGGAAAAAAAGTTAAATGTTCATTTTTTCCTTCCACATTGCTTCAATTCTTGTGAAGTACCTAAAGGGTTAATAAACTTCTTGAATGTGGTTTCAAACACCTTGAGGGGTGCAGTTTTTAGAATGCTGTCACTTTTGGGTATTTTCTGTCATATTGACCCCCCAAACTCACTTCAAATGTGAGGTGGTCCCTAAAAAAATGGTTTTGTAAATTTTGTTGGAAAAATGAGAAATCGCTGGTCAACTTTTAACCTTTATAACTTTCTAACAAAAAAATTATGTTTCCAAAATTGTGTTGATGTAAAGTAGACATGTGGGAAATGTTGTTTATTAACTATTTTGTGTGACATCACTCTGTGATTTAAGGGTACAAAAATTAAAAGTTTGTAACTCACAAAATTTTTAAAATTTTCACCAAATTTCAGTTTTTTTTCACAAATAAACGCAAGTTACATCGAATAAATTTTACCGCTAACATGAAGTACAATATGTCACGAATAGAGATGAGCGACTTTGCCTTTTTTCGGGTCGAGACGGGTTTCATGAAACCCGACTTTCACAAAAGTCGGGTTGAACAAAATCGGCGGATTATTGTGAAAAGTCGAAGTCCGACTGAAACACGAAACCCAATGTAAGTCAATGGGGAAGAAAAGTCAGCAGTGAGTGGAGGACAGGAAACACACCTACAGTGCCCATTTTAATGCCAAAAACACCAATTCTTATTACTTAAGCTTGTCAACCTTAATTTACTTTATAATAATAGTTAGGCATTGAAAACTGGGGGTTATTTGGCTAAAGTTGTAGGGGGGGTAGTGCTGGCTCCAGATTTTTGTGGGCCAAGGGCCAAAGAGTGTCACTGGGCTCCTTTAACACAAGACATAATTAATGATCCTTTGATACGGCAGAGAAATAGCGGTACAGTACAATGAAAAATACTTCAATTCTTACATCACATGACTGATATCCATTTTAAATTCTCCAATAGCTCCAAAAACAGACAGTATATTCCTCCATACAGTATTATGGCCACCGCATAGTGCGCTATACAGAGTAATGAGGCCCATATATTTCTCCATACAGAATCATTGGTCCCATATAATGTTCCATACAGTATATGATGAGCTCCACATAATGCTACAGTATACAGTCATATGTTAAAGTTTGGGCACCCCTATTAATGTTAACCTTTTTCTTTATAACAATTTTGTTTTTTGCAACAGCTATTTCAGTTTCATATATCTAATAACTGATGGACTCAGTTATATTTCTGGATTCAAATGAGGTTTATTGTACTAACAGAAAATGTGCAATCTGCATTTTAACAAAATTTGACTGGTGCAAAAGTATGGGCACCTCAACATAAAAGTGACATTAATATTTCGTAGATCCTCCTTTTGCAAAAATAACAGCCTCTAGTCGCTTCCTGTAGCTATTAATGAGTTCCTGGATCCTGGATGAAGGTATTTGTGACCATTCCTGTTTACAAAACAATTCCAGTTCAGTTAAGTTTGATGGTCGCCGAGCATGGACAGCCCACTTCAAATCATCCCACAGATGTTCAATGATATTCAGGTCTGGGGACTGGGATGGCCATTCCAGAACATTGTAATTGTTCCTCTGCATGAATGCCAGAGTAGATTTGGAGCGGTGTTTTGGATCATTGTCTTGCTGAAATATCCATCCCCTGCGTAACTTCAACTTTGTCAATGATTCTTGCACATTATTGTCAAGAATCTGCTGATACTGAGTTGAATCCATGCGACCCTCAACTTTAACAAGATTCCCGGTGCCGGCATTGGCCACACAGCCCCAAAGCATGATGGAACCTCCACCAAATTTTACTGTGGGCAGCAAGTGTTTTTCTTGGAATGCTGTGTTTTTTAGCCTCCATGCATAACGCCTTTTTGTATGACCAAACAACTCAATCTTTGTTTCATCAGTCTACAGGACCTTCTTCCAAAATTTAACTGGCTTGTCCAAATGTGCTTTTGCATACCTCAGGCGACTCTGTTTGTGGCGTGCTTGTAGAAACGGCTTCTTTCGCATCACTCTCCCATACAGCTTCTCCTTGTGCAAAGTGCGCTGTATTGTTGACCGATGCACAGTGACACCATCAGCAGCAAGATGATGCTGCAGGTCTTTGGAGATGGTCTGTGGATTGTCCTTGACTGTTCTCACCATTCTTCTTCTCTGCCTTTCTGATATTTTTCTTGGCCTGCCACTTCTGGGCTTAACAAGAACTGTACCTGTGTCCTTCCATTTCCTTACTATGTTCCTCACAGTGGAAACTGACAGGTTAAATCTCTGAGACAAATTTTTGTATCCTTCCCCTGAAAAGCTATGTTGAATAATCTTTGTTTTCAGATCATTTGAGAGTTGTTTTGAGGAGCCCATGATGCCACTCTTCATAGGAGAATCAAATAGGAGAACTACTTGCAAGTGGCCACCTTAAATACCCTTTCTCATGATTTTATACACCTAGCTATGAAGTTCAAAGCTCAATGAGGTTACAAAACCAATTTAGTGCTTCAGGAAGTCAGTAAAAAGTAGTTAGGAGTGTTCAAATCAAGAAAATGATAAGGGCGCCCATACATTTGCACCAGTCAAATTTTGTTTAAATGCAGATTGCACATTTTCTGTTAGTACAATAAACCTCATTTGAATCCAGAAATATAACTGAGTCCATCAGTTATTAGATATATGAAACTGAAATAGCTGTTGCAAAAACCAAAATTGTTATAAAGAAAAAAGGTTAACATTAATAGGGGTGCCCAAACTTTAACATATGACTGTATGTTGTTCACCATGGATGAAGCTCCAGTGTCTTATGGGCCCAAATAATGCTCCATATATAATGGGCCCCATTTCTAATGCTCCAGTGTATAATGGGCCCTGTAAATGCTGCTCCAGTGACTGATGTCCACCTTTGGAATGCTCCAGAGTATCGTGCTCCCCAAAAATTGCTCCCAACCTTTAAAACAATTAAATAAGTCTCCTCGCTAGGGAATCTCTGTACTCTGGACTCCTCGTCATCCCCATCTCTTTGCACTTGGACTGTTTAGGCAGAGGGCGTACAGACGTGATGTCATCGCGCTCTTTGACCAGAATGTCACTGTCAGAAAAAGTGTTTGGTTTCCGGGGGCAGTATGGTTGAAAAGCTGAACCTTAAAGGAATGTCCAGAAGGGCACCAGCAGGACTGGAGCCTGCGGCTTAATTGGACTCAACACGGGCAACCTCAACCATGCCATCCACAAAAAAAGCTGCACAGATTGCAAGCTTAATTCCGTTAACGAACGAGACTCAGGCATGCCCCAGCGGTCCACGTCCAGCTTACTAGAGGGACACGCGATATCGGCCAATAACAGGTCTGTCATACCCTTACATGTCCGGGGCTGCACGCGTGCTACAATGAAAGGACCAGCGTGTATCGCCTACAGGTGCGGATAACACGCTGAACCCCGTTAGTGAAGGGGATCTGGGATTACAATTCTTCCCCGCGAACAAGCATTTCCCAGTAAGTGCAGGTCAACCGTAATTCCGGAATTAGGCCTAAACAGCATTCCAGAAAGAATGTGAAAAAATTAAGTGTCCAAACCACAGGTGCTGTAGCTTGCTTAACAGCTGGGCTCCTCTCCTGAGTAGCACACGGTTCTTACATAAACAGGCAGCATAGCTTGGTTCATGGGTGGCCAACTCTGCTGAGTAGCATACACAGTTACTAGGCACAAAGTATTACTGTAAGTGGTGTAAATGCAGTCAAAAACTGGTTCTTTCATAAACAGGCGACATAGCTTGGTTCACGAGTGGGCTCCTCTTCTGAGTAGCAGACACAGTTACTAGACCCAAAAGGATTTTCAGGACAATATGCAGTAAAAAATTATTAGAAACACACACAGTGTAGCTCCTTCACAGGTGTACTACACCGCTGGCTACCAGACACCGCTACTCTGCCCTAAAACTGTCTATTATCATTGAAAACCATTATTAATGTGAAAAAAAGATACGCTTTTGTTTAACGAAACGTTCTCGAGCGGAAACTCGAACAGCCGAATTTTAATCAAAGTGTTGTAGTTCGACGAACGGATCTAACATCGTCCAAAACAGCTAGAATTTGAACTTGGCCAACAGTTCCACTCAAACACCACTCATCTGTAATCAGGAGGCAGACTCAGACTGTCTCAGGCACAGTATGGATTCGAAAAGATTGCAGAAAGTTGAGAAAGGGTACAGTATCACCGGATAACAGGTATATATGTAGCATAGTTTAAACATTTAAAATCTCTGTGTTTATTTCCGGAGTACAACAAAGACACTCACAGCCTCAGTCTGGATTAGACAACAATTTAAAAAGTAGAAAAAAAGGAAATGTTTTTGAAGCGTACACCAGTATACACTGTTGGGGTATTTTTAAATCTTCATATATACTGTATTTCTGTCTCAGTAAGACAGTCCAGACTCTCCGCAAGAGGAAACAAGATGGATAAAAGTACAGACATAAAGTCGAGTGATTGCAGAAATTTAGGAATTACTAATCATGGGAAAAACTCCCTGGAGAAATCTCAGAGGCGATGCTGACCCTCAATTACTTTGTGTGTGGAGACAGTGAAAACAGTTCTTTGTGAAGAAAGGGTTGCTGTATCGCAGTACCATTGATCCCATCACCTTTACTCATCTCCATCAAATTTTGATCACAGGGAGAGATGTAGACATGGTCCTCACTGCCTATCATGATCTGTCAGGTAACTTTGGAGTGCAAAAGACAGAAGCCACAGGCTGTAGGCGATTCTATTGGATTGGCATGAGAGGGCACATTTAAAAATGTGGGTAGGAATGTCACACGTCTGTGGGTAGGAAAACTGTGAAAGCTGATAATAAACCACTGCTGCATCTCATTGTGAGTCGACATCCATAAGAAATGGAAGCCATTGATCATCTGAAGCTAGAGCCCAGCCAGCAGGACAGGTCATAGCTACATCTTAACCATCATCTATCAGTTCACCAAATTTGTAGTGGCAGTCCCAGGGAAGGATTTGACAGCCCAGACTACACAGCGGAGGAGCAGGGAGAGGTAAATATTGCAAATGCTGGGGCCCTGCCCAAGCAAGGGGGGCCCACTCATGGGCGTCGGTACTGGCACTGGGCCCCTCATAGTACGCCAGTGTGTCTGATGGCAGGTGTGCCCCCCACCATCAGAGACACTTGATTGCACTATGAGGGACCCTGTGCCAGTGTCGGCGCCCAAGAGTCAGCCCACCCACCTGTCCAGGGCAATGGCACTCGCACGGTTGCGTGCGATAGGTGGTGACCCCTGCCATGGGGGGGAGGCAGCCCATTTAGGGAAGTTTAAAAAATGGCATATGTTGATGTTGGACATTCAGCAGCTGCAAATGGAGGAATTGGAGAAGTTCGAGAAAGAGGAGGACAAAAGCGAGCCATTTTTCTGGCAACCTATGTGTCATCAGGGGAAGGTGGGACAAAATCCTTTGAAACCCATGCATGGTTCATTTTAATGAAGGTTAGATCATCAACATTTTGGGTCGACAGATGGGCCCTTTTTACTGTCAGGATTGAGCCAGCAGCACTGAAGACTCTTTCCGATAGCACACTAGCAGCAGGGCACGTGAGCTCCTGTAAAGCATATTGTGCCAATTCAGGCCAGGCGTCCAGTTTAGAGGCCCAATAGTCAAAGGGGAATGACTTGTGAGTGTGAGGGAGAGCTTCGATATGGGACGAGTAGTTTGTAACCATAGTTGACAACTGCTGTCTCCTGTCACTTTCAATCGATGCAGTATTACCAGTCGTGTGAGTGGGACTTGAGAGATCAGTCCACAACATGGTCATGAAACCCCTGTCTCCAATGCCACTTCTGATGTGTGAACCAAGAACACCTCTTCCATGTTGCCCCCTATGGCTCGTTGGAGAATCATCACCGCTGTGTGCTGGGAATGCCTCAAACAAATGGTTTACCAGAGTTGCTTGCTTGTTAGCCAATATTAGGTCGAGGTTCTCCTGTGGCATGATGTTTTGGAATTTGCCTTTATAGCGTGGATCCAGGATGCTGGCCAACCAGTAGTCATCATCGTTCATCATTTTGGCAATGCGGGGGTCCCTTTTTAGGATCTGCAAGGCATAATCTGACATGTGGACCAATGTTCCAGGTGTCAATGATGCACTGCGAGTGCTGGGTGGAGGAGCACTTTCTGGCAAATCCACATCCCTCCAGTCATGCACAAACCCTGTACCAGACCTTGCCACGCCAACATTTTCTCTTGCCCCACGAGATGCATCCTCCTCCCCTAAATAATCATCCCCATCATCATCCTCCTCCTCCTCCTCTTCCTCTTCTTCCTCCAACTTGTCCAGGAGATGTCCCGGAGCAGACAATGGCTGACTGTCATCAAGGCTTCCCTCCTCCTCTTCCTCATCCTCCTCGGCTGCAGACGCCTGCTCCTTAATGTGCGTCAAAGTTTGCATGAGCAGACGCATAAGTGGGATGCTCATGCTTATGATGGCATCGTCTGCGCTTACAAGTCGTGTGCATTCCTCAAAACACTGAAGGAATTAACAGAGGTCTTTCAGCTTCGACCACTGCACACCTGACAACTCCATGTCTGCCCTCAAAGTGCCTGGCCGTGTATCCTCCCACAAATGCATTATGGCCTGCCTCTGTTCGCACACCCTCTCAACCATGGGCAGGGTGGAGCTCCACCTTGTTGCAACGTCGATAATTAGGCGGTGCTTGGGAAGGTGGAGCAATCGCTGCAGCTTCTGCATATGACTGGAGTGTACGGGCGACCGGCGGATGTGCGAGCACAGTCTTTGGACCTTCTGGATCAGGTCTGTTAACTCCGGATAGTTATTGAGGAAGCACTGCACCACCAGGTTCAAGGTGTGAGCCAGGCAAGGTATGTGTCAGAGTTTTGAAAGGGCTATGGCTGCCACAAAATTCCAGCCGTTATCATAACTACCTTGCCTGCCTCAAGATGTAGACTGCCCAGCCATGTCTCAGTTTGTCGCTGCAAGTAGTCGGCCAGTACCTCCGCAGTGTGTCTGTTGTCGCCCAAACACATCATCTTCAACACAGCCTGTTGACGCTTACCACTAGCTGTTCGATAGTGGGACACCGAGCGTGCAACACTGGCAGCTGCGGATGGAGTGCTTGTGCGACTGCGCTCTGTGGACGAGCTTTCGCTTCTGGAGGAGGAGGAGGCGGGTCGAATGCCTACACCCAACTGTTTCCTATACCGTGGGCAAGGCAGCACTGTCCCACCGCCGCTGTCCCCTGTGGACCCTGCATCCACCACATTAACCCAGTGCGCAGTGATGGACACGTAACGGCCCTGGCCATGCCCACTGGACCATGCATCTGTTGTGAGGTGCACCTTTCCACTCACTGATTGCTTGAGTGCAAGGACAATGCAGTCTTTCACATGAAGGTGGAGGGCTGGGATGGCTTTGCGAGAAAAGAAGTGCCAACTGGGTAGGTCATAGCGTGGTACTGCGTATGCCATGAGTTCGCGGAAAGCTTCACTTTCAACCAACCGGTAGGGCATCATCTCTAACGAGATTAGTTTGGCAATGTTGGCATTCAAACCCAGTGTACACGGATGAGAGGATGAGTACTTTCTTGTCCTACTCATAGTCTCTGGTAGGGTGAGCTGGACTTGAGAGCTGCATATGGTGGAACTAGCGGTGGACATGGCGGAATGAGAGAGGGTTGATGATGGTGATGGAGTTGGTATTATTTCTGATGGCCTAGATTCAGTCTTTCGTAGCAATAACATTGTGATTCCCTGACTGCTTTGGCCTTGCAACGACACCTCAACATTTTCTGCTGGTGGTGTGCTAACCGGTGGGCTTACAGTGGGGGAAGCGATGTAGCGTTGCTGACTACCTTCATTAGGAGCAGTTGCACATGTAGTACGTGAGTTTTGGTAGTCCGTCCACCCTTGCAAGTGCATGGTGGTTAAATATCTAAGCATGCAACTAGTATTCAAATTTCTCAGATTTTTCCCTCGGCTAAAGGTCTTTGCGCACTTCTTACAGATAACCTTTGCCTGATCATTAGGATTTTGTTCCAAAAAGTGCCACACTGCACTCTTCCTATTATGGCAGACATTTTGAGGCCTTGCACGCTGTGCTAATTTGACCGTCTGGCCTAGCTGTCCTGCAACTCTTTTGGTTTTTGTAACCCATTTTTGGACTGCTCCGGGCCTGCCAGATAACAGCTGTTGTGATGTCGATGCCTGCTGCGGATGCTCCTCCTCCTCTTCTGAGCTATTGGCAGCGGCACCCTCTTCCCCCAATGGATGCCAATCTGGGTCAACAACTGGGTCATCCATCACCTCCTCTTCAATGTCATGTGCACCTTCCTCTGTGTCACCGTGTATGGTGGTATAGTATGCGGGAAGGGGCACCTGAGTTTCATCAGGGTCAGATTCTGGTTCAGTACACTGCGAGGACAATGTAGTTCTCTGAGTGAATGTACCAGCAGGTAAATCTAGCAGTGGCTGTGCATCAGTGCACTCCATGTCAGATTCTTCTTGGACTGGGTAATTCACGATTTGACTTGATAACCCAGGCATGGTATGTGAAAAGAGCTCCATGGAGTAATCTGTAGTGTGGCCTACTGCATCCTTTACTTTTGGTAGGGGTGAAGGACACAAGGAAAGGTGTGGTTCCTGAACATGAGCCTCCAATGACGACTCAGTGCTTTTATTTTTTGAAAGTTCAGAAGAGGAGGCGATAGAGCTGGAGGCTGTGTCAGCAATGTAAGCCAAAACTTGTTCCTGAAGCTCTGGCTTTAAAAGCGGTTTACCTACTCCCAGAAAAGGGAGCCTTCGAGGCCTTGTGGAGCCAGATGATGACGCACGCTCAACACCTCCTGCATTAGGTGCTATTGTGCTTTTACCACTACCAGCAGATCCACCACCACCACCAACACCATCATTACCAGCTGACAACCCCCGCCCACTTCCACGGCCACTTCCAACACACTTCCTCATTTTTGGGAAAATGTATCCAAAATAACACCAGCAATATGGTACTGTAAAACAAGGTACAATGTACATATAGTATTGGGGAGAATTTGAATCTCCCTACAGACTTGAGGACACTGAACTATTATCTCAAGCCCAGTGTAGATTACACCTCAATATAACAGGCTGAAATTGGATGGTGTATAAAATGTCTATATAGGACTGGGGAGAATTTGAATCTCCTTACAGACTTGAGGACACTGAACTATTATCTCAGGCCCAGTGTAGATTACACCTCAATATAACAGGCTGAAATTGGATGGTGTATAAAATGTCTATATAAGACTAGGGAGAATTTGAATCTCCCTACAGACTTGAGGACACTGAACTATTATCTCAGGCCCAGTGTAGATTACACCTCAATATAACAGGCTGAAATTGGATGGTGTATAAAATGTCTATATAGGACTGGGGAGAATTTGAATGTCCCTACAGACTTGAGGACACTGAACTATTATCTCAGGCCCAGTGTAGATTACACCTCAATATAACAGGCTGAAATTGGATGGTGTATAAAATGTCTATATAGGACTGGGGAGAATTTGAATCTCCCTACAGACTGGAGGACACTGAACTATTATCTCAGGCCCAGTGTAGATTACACCTCAATATAACAGGCTGAAATTGGATGGTGTATAAAATGTCTATATAGGACTGGGGAGAATTTGAATCTCCCTAGAGATTTTAGCAAGCTGACAATGATGCTCTCAGTCCCAAGTATGGCAGCAGGCAGCCTAATAAGCAGGACTGCTGCTCACAAAAGTGTGGAAAAATGAACGCTTGGTAACTGGGCAAAAAAGAGGATGAAAAGTATTTTTGCTTTTAAAAAAGCAGTTTGCACAGCAGTGTGAAAACAGCAATGCAGCTATCAGGGAGACTTATAAGGCAGCCTAATAACCAACAGAGCTGATGCACTAAAATATAGCCTTCCCTTGCACTGCACACTAACTGGTGTGTTGTACAGGCAAAATCGCTAGCAGCAGAAGCAGTTTTTTGTATCTTCTTCCCTGCCTAACGCTCTCCCTACAGAATCAGCAGCAGCAGCAGCTCTCCCTATTCTGAGATCAGCAGAGGTAAGATGGCGGTCGGCGTGCACGCCCTTTTATAGCCCCTGTGACGCCACACAAAGCAAGCCAATCACTTGCATGCCCTTCTCAAAGATGGTGGTGACCGCTGCCTATGTCATCGCGTTGCCCACAGTGTGCGTCCTCCATCTTTGGCTGAAAAAGGGCGCTGAAGCATAATTTGAAACGCAACTTTGGCGCCATGGTCGCCGACCTCTTGGCCGACCTCACGCTATGGTTGGGTTTCTTTTCATGAAACCCAACTTTTGCGAAAGTCGGCAACTTTTGAAATTGACCGACCCGTTTCGCTCAACTCTAGTCACGAAAAAACATTCTCGTAATCAGTGGGATCCGTTGAAGCGTTCCAGAGTTGTAACCTTATAAAGTTACAGTGGTTCGATTTCAAAATTAAGGCCTGGTCATTAACCTACAAAGTGGCTTGGTCCTTAAGGGGTTAAAATGAAAAAAAAATTACAATATTATTTTTTTTTAGCCTAAAATACAAAGGAAATGTGTCATCTTTAACTTTAGACCTTTTAGAGATTTCATCTTCAACTTGCTTTTAACTGTCCAGTAATGTTGACCAGGGGTGCCCAAACTTTACATGCCACTGTAATTGACAGGGAGATAAGAATGAGTAAGTCATATGCTTGGAGTACAGTTTTTTAACTGATCATCAAATCTCCTAGCACAATTCAGCGAATCTGGCACATTTGAATTTCAAAAGATTCACTCATCTCTAATCATATGTGATTCTCTATAGTGAATAATATCTTCTAAATAATATGTTAAATAAATATACTTGTATTTTAGAAATATGTAGTAAATACATATTTTATAATAGCTCAGCCAGGATTTATTTTTCACCAATTCTGTCTAATTGGTTTTTAACGTCAAAACACACAATTTTTCGGACTTACAAAGAATTATTAGTCGAAAAGATGAAGAGATCCAGCAAAGATTAAAATCTCATATTTTATTGATATACATTAAAAGAATAATTAAAAATAACAATATTGCCCAGTAAGAGGCAAAAAACGCCAAATAACAATGGAGTCACCTAGCAATGCAGCTGTCCATAAAGATAAACTATCTGATTGACAAGGTAATTGAATATAATAGCTGTTTATAATATCAAGGAAAAATAGTATCCAAATGCAAACAATATATTAAAGATTATATAGAGGGTGAGTAAAGCCTTACAAATATAATCACATAAACAACATGACCGCAATGTCTAAGTATATGTGATAGTCAGACCCATAAACCTCACAACAGTATGGCCCAAAAGGTTACGCAAACAGCAATGAGTCAGAGGTAACGCTACCTGAAGTAAAAGGATATAGGTGACTGCAAATTGGCGTGGTGTGGCGAGGCCTGCAGCTACTATATTCAATTACCTTGTCAATCAGATAGTTTATCTCTATGGACAGCTGCATTGCTAGGTGACTCCATTGTTATTTGACGTTTTTTGCCTCCTACTGGGCATTGCTGTTATTTTTAATTATTCTTTTAATGTATATCAATAAAATATGAGATTTTAATCTTTGCTGAATCTCTTCATCTTTTCGGTTAATAATTCTATGTAAGTCCGAAAAATTGTGTGTTTTGACATTTGCTGGGACGTGCCAGACTATATATATATATGGACTAATTTTGGTATATCTAATTGGTTGTTAAGCAACATTGTTCCAAAAGTGAAAAAAATACATTACCTTTCTTAGCGCATTTATAGTAACTGCATAAATAAGGCCAATGATGGCAAGGAATGTCAAAAATATGTAAAACCAGCGTACATCTCGATGGAACTTGAAGTTTAAAGGTTTAGGGTATAATATAGATCTCACCATGTCACCTTTAATAGTATTGAAACCTATGATAGGAGCAAACATTTTAATATTAGTAGTATGTGCCCTTTAGGATTTTGCTGTATTTTTCCACACACATTTTTTTAAGTTTGATGTGTTATTGATAGTGTTGAGCATTCCGATACTGCAAATATCGGGTATCGGCTGATATTCGCTGTATCGGAATTCCGATACCGAGTACCGATATTTTTTCAATATCGGATATCGGAATCGGAAGTTCCCATAATGCAAAGAGCCACTGCTGTGGCTCTGATTGGCTGCCGAAATGACGTCATCATGATGCGTGGTCTGTGCGCATCATGATGCGCCGTCAGTTCAGGCCTTCCGGGGGGTCTATGCCGACTGCCCGGGGGTCTGTACCGGCCTGCCGGGGGTCTATGCCGACTGCCCGGAGGTCTGTACCGGCCTGCCGGGGGTCTCAGCGGACTGCCGGGGGTCTGTACCGGCCTGCCGGGGGGCTGTGCCTACTGTCCAGGGGTCTGTGCAGGCTGCGGGGGTCTGTACCGGCCTGCCGGGGGGCTGTGCCGGCCTGCCGGTGGTCTGTACCGACTGTCCGGGGGTCTGAGCGGACTGCCGGGGGTCTGTACCGGCCTGCCGGGGGGCTGTGCCGACTGTCTGGGGGTCTGTGCAGGCTGCGGGGGTCTGTGCAGGCATCATCCGATGGGACTACAAGTCCCATCGGGCGATGCCTGCTACCATGACGGTGATTGACACATTAGCCATTGATGGGACAGTAGTAGTCCCATCATCCGGCCTATGTGTTGAATGTAAAAAAAAAAAAAAAAATACATACTACATACATACTACATGCTACATACATACTACATACATGCTACATACATACTACATGCATGCAACATACATACATACTACATATATACCACTTGCATGCAACATGCATACTACATATATACCACATATATATTACATGCATGCAACATACATATATACTACATGCATGCAACATGCATACTACATATATACTACATGCATACTACATATATATCACATGCATGCAACATACATACATACTACTAGTGTTGAGCATTCCGATACTGCAAATATCGGGTATCGGCCGATATTCGCTGTATCGGAATTCCGATGCCGAGTACCGATATTTTTTCAATATCGGATATCGGAATCGGAAGTTCCCATAATGCAAAGAGCCACTGCTGTGGCTCTGATTGGCTGCCGCAATGACGTCATCATGATGCGCGGTCTGTGCGCATCATGATGCGCCGTCAGTTCGGGCCTTCCGGGGGGTCTATGCCGACTGCCCGGGGGTCTGTACCGGCCTGCCGGGGGTCTGTGCCGACTGCCCGGGGGTCTGTGCGGACTGCCGGGGGTCTGTACCGGCCTGCCGGGGGGCTGTGCCGACTGTCTGGGGGTCTGTGCAGGCTGCGGGGGTCTGTGCAGGCATCGTCCAATGGGACTACAAGTCCTATCGGGCGATGCCTGCTACCATGACGGTAGCGACTTTTTTTTTTTTTTACAGTGGTGGAGGAATACAGGGTGGAAGGATACCTACCTCCCGACACTGGTCTCCTGGAGCCCGTAGAGAACGGTAGCATCAGCTGATGCTGCTGTTCTCCACGCAAGATTGTCGTGGGACACTCATGGACTTCTGCGGATCAGGGGTAAGTATATTGATGCTTTGTTATTTTAATATTTATTCCACATATGACAATGGCTTCGGGGATCAAAGTGACAAGTGATGGTATGTACTCTATGTTATATGTACTGTATGTCTATATGTATGTATTGTATGAATGTATTGTATGTAGTATATATGTATGCTGCATGCATGTAATATATATGTGGTATATATGTAGTATGCATGTTGCATGCATGTGGTATATATGTAGTATGTATGTTGCATGCATGTAGTATATATGTATTATGCATGTTACATGTTGTATATATGTATGTTGCATGTAGTATATATGTAGTATGTATGTTGCATGTAGTATATATGTAGTATATATGTATGTTGCATGCATGTAGTATATATGTAGTATGTATGTTGCATGTAGTATATATGTTGTATATATGTATGTTGCATGCATGTGGTATATATGTAGTATATATGTGGTATATATGTAGTTTGCATGTTGCATGCATGTGGTATATATGTAGTAAGCATGTTGCATGAATGTAGTATACATGTTGTATGTTGCATGCATGTAGTATATATGTGGTATATATGTAGTATCCATGTTGCATGCATGTGGTATGTATGTTGCATGCATGTAGTATGCATGTTGCATGTAGTATATATGTAGTATGCATGTTGCATGCATGTGGTATATATGTAGTATGTATGTTGCATGCATGTAGTATATATGTTGCATGTATGTAGTATGTATTTTTTTTTTGTACATTCATCACATTAGCTGGATGATGGGACTACTACTGTCCCATCATTGGCTAATGTGTCAATCACCGTCATGGTAGCAGGCATCGCCCGATGGGACTTGTAGTCCCATCGGACGATCCTGCACAGACCCCCGCAGCCTGCTCAGACCCCCGGACAGTCGGTATAGACCACCGGCAGGCCTGCACAGCCCCCCGGCAGGCCGGTACAGACCCCCGCAGCCTGCACAGACCCCCGGACAGTCGGTACAGACCACCGGCAGGCCGGCATAGCCCCCCGGCAGGCCGGTACAGACCCCCGGCAGTCCGCTCAGACCCCCGGACAGTCGGTACAGACCACCAGCAGGCCGGCACAGCCCATCGGCAGGCCGGTACAGACCCCCGCTCAGACCCCCGGACAGTCGGTACAGACCACCGGCAGGCCGGCACAGCCCATCGGCAGGCGGTACAGACCCCCGCAGCCTGCACAGACCCACGAACAGTCGGCACAGCCCCCCGGCAGGCCGGTACAGACCCCCCCCGGCAGTCCGCTCAGACCCCCAGACAGTCAGTACAGACCACCGGCAGGCCAGAACAGCCCCCCGGCAGGCTGGTACAGACCCCCTCAGCCTGCACAGACCCCCGGACAGTCAGCACAGACCCACGGCAGGCCGGTACAGAGCCCCGGGCAGTCAG
Organism: Dendrobates tinctorius; assembly: GCF_039654945.1. Taxonomy (NCBI): domain Eukaryota; kingdom Metazoa; phylum Chordata; class Amphibia; order Anura; family Dendrobatidae; genus Dendrobates; species Dendrobates tinctorius. Next base: position 8,252,085 of record NW_027361728.1, read on the forward strand.
CACAGACCCCTGGCAGGCCGGTACAGACCCCCGGGCAGTCGGCATAGACCCCCCGGAAGGCCCGAACTGACGGCGCATCATGATGCGCACAGACCGCGCATCATGATGACGTCATTTCGGCAGCCAATCAGAGCCACAGCAGTGGCTCTTTGCATTATGGGAACTTCCGATTCCGATATCCGATATTGAAAAAATATCGGTACTCGGTATCGGAATTCCGATACAGCGAATATCGGCCGATACCCGATATTTGCAGTATCGGAATGCTCAACACTAGTAGTATGTATGTATGTTGCATGCATGTGGTATATATGTAGTATGCATGTTGCATGTAGTATATATGTATGTTGCATGCATGTAGTATATATGTAGTATATATGTAGTATGCATGTTGCATGTAGTATATATGTAGTATATATGTATGTTGCATGCATGTAGTATATATGTATGTTGCATGCATGTAGTATATATGTTGTATATATGTAGTATGCATGTTGCATGCATGTAGTATATATGTAGTATGTATGTTGCATGCATGTAGTATATATGTATGTTACATGCATGTAGTATGTATGTTGCATGTAGTATATATGTTGTATATACGCATGTTGCATGCATGTAGTATATATGTTGTATGCATGTTGCATGCATGCAGTATATATGTAGTATGCATGTTGCATGCATGTGGTATATATGTAGTATGTATGTATGTATGTTGCATGCATGTAGCATATATGTAGTATGTATGCAGTATGTATGTAGTATGTATGTAGCATGTAGTATGTATGTAGTATGTATTTTTTTTGTACATTCATCACATTAGCAGGATGATGGGACTACTACTGTCCCATCATTGGCTAATGTGTCAATCACCGTCATGGTAGTAGGCATCGCCCGATGGGACTTGTAGTCCCATCGGACGATCCTGCACAGACCCCCGCAGCCTGCACAGACCCCCGGCAGGCCGGCACAGCCCCCCGGCAGGCCGGTAAAGACCCCCGGCAGTCCGCTCAGACCCCCGGACAGTCGGTACAGACCACCGGCAGGCCGGCACAGCCCATCGGCAGGCTGGTACAGACCCCCGCTCAGACCCCCGGACAGTCGGTACAGACCACCGGCAGGCCGGCACAGCCCATCGGCAGGCCGGTACAGACCCCCACAGCCTGCACAGACCCCCGGACAGTCGGCACAGCCCCCCGGCAGGCCGGCACAGCCCCCCGGCAGACCGGTACAGACCCCCCCGGCAGTCCGCTCAGACTCCCGGACAGTCGGTACAGACCACCGGCAGGCCGGCACAGCCCCCCGGCAGGCTGGTACAGACCCCCTCAGCCTGCACAGACCCCCGGACAGTCTGCACAGACCCCCGGCAGGCCGGTACAGAGCCCCGGGCAGTCGGCACAGACCCCCGGCAGGCCGGTACAGACCCCCGGGCAGTCGGCATAGACCCCCGGAGGCCCGAACTGACGGCGCATCATGATGCGCACAGACTGCGCATCATGATGACGTCATTTCGGCAGCCAATCTGAGCCACAGCAGTGGCTCTTTGCATTATGGGAACTTCCGATTCCGATATCCGATATTGAAAAAATATCGGTACTCGGTATCGGAATTCCGATACAGCGAATATCGGCCGATACCCGATATTTGCAGTATCGGAATGCTCAACACTAGTAGTATGTATGTATGTTGCATGCATGTGGTATATATGTAGTATGCATGTAGTATATATGTAGTATATATGTAGTATGCATGTTGTATGTAGTATATATGTAGTATATATGTATGTTGCATGCATGTAGTATATATGTATGTTGCATGCATGTAGTATATATGTGGTATATATGTAGTATGTATGTTGCATGCATGTAGTATATATGTAGTATATATGTATGTTACATGCATGTAGTATATATGTAGTATGTTGCATGTAGTATATATGTTGTATATATGCATGTTGCATGCATGTAGTATATATGTTGTATGTATGTTGCATGCATGTAGCATATACAGTATGTAGTATGCATGTTGCATGTAGTATGCATGTTGCATGCATGTAATATATATGTAGTATGCATGTTGCATGTATTATATATGTAGTATGCATGTTGCATGCATGTGGTATATATGTAGTATATACAGTATGTAGTATGTATGTTGCATGCATGTAGTATATATGCAGTTTGCATGTTGCATGTAGTATATATGTAGTATGCATGTTGCATGCATGTGGTATATATGTAGTATACATGTAGTATGCATGTTGCATGCATGTAGTATATATGTAGTATGTATGTAGCATGTATGTAGCATGTATGTAGTATGTATGTAGTATATATGTAGCATGTAGTATGTATGTAGTATGTATTTTTTTTTTTTGTACATTCAACACATTAGGCGGATGATGGGACTACTACTGTCCCATCATTGGCTAATGTGTCAATCACCGTCTTGGTAGCAGGCATCGCCCGATGGAACTTGTAGTCCCATCGGACGATCCTGCACAGACCTCCGCAGCCTGCACAGACCCCCGGACAGTCGGTACAGACCACCGGCAGGCCGGCACAGCCCCCCGCAGCCTGCACAGACCCCCGGTTGTCCGCACAGACCCCCAGGCAGTCGGTACAGACCACCAGCAGGCCGGCACAGCCCCCCGGCAGGCCGGTACAGACCCCCGGTAGTCCGCACAGACCCCCTTGAAGGTCCGTACACCCACCCGAGAGGCTGTACAAGGACAGAAAAGGGTTTTTCTTTTTCCGATACCGGAAGTCCCATAGACTTGAATGGGACTTCCGGTATCGGAATCGGCGATACCCGATACTTTTTTCGTATCGGGCCGATACCATCCGATCCGATATTTTAGGGTATCGGATGGTATCGCTCAACACTAGTTATTGAGTACTGTGTAAGCTCACCTGTCCTTAAGACTACAGCTCTGGCAGGACCTTGTGCAGTGGATTCAGTCCTTATCACTTCAGTACCACAAAACAAGACATGGCGCTTATAATCTTCTCCACTGTACTGCTTCCATGGCATTTTGTCATCTCCGTTTGGCAGCTGTGTTTTTATTACAGGGATTGATTCTCCTGAAAGCAGTAATTTAATAGAAGATCAGTATTTCTATTAAAAATGTCCAAGGAGCCATTAAATTCTGCAAAATGGTAATATTAGATCTGTGTTCTCAGACTTCAAGCATATTACACTACATTTTTGGCCAGAAGAGAATGCTATTGGTGATGGCAAACCCGTGATTATTCAGGTCCGGCACGTTCAGCCGCACAATTAGACACTGAGCAGCGCATGCATACGGTACTTAGTGTCTCTGCTGGATGGCAGGCTGTATAGTCGCATCATGCAACAATGCAGCCCTCCATCTAGATGATGCAGAGCTTGACCCATTGTGAGACAAATGGATTATTATCTTCTCGATAGACAGGTAAAGAATATTGTTGTTTATTATTTAAATTCTGTGACAGGAGGTCATGGCTTCTGTAGACTGGAAGAGGACGTGAGTATGGTTTAATTTAGATTCAATAAAGGAGTTGGTGTCTTTTTTTCAATTAAAGGACTTTATTCTGGGTGTGTGTTTTTTTATACAATATGACTATGGGGTTGGTACTGGGGGGATCTTACAGACGCCACTCCATTACTAATTTCTGGGCTTGATGTCACCTGACAACCACCACAACTATCACCCCACTCTCCACTACACCATGGCAAATGGGAAGAGTGAGGCTAAGTGCCAGATTTGGCACAAAGAATCATAGAATCATAGAATCGTAGAGTTGTAAGGGACCTCCTGGGCCATATGGACCAACCCCCTGCTCAAAGCAGGATTCACTAAATCATCCCAGACAGATGTCTGTCCAGTCTCTGTTTGAAGACTTTCATTGAAGGAGAACTCACCACTTCTCATGGCAGCCTGTTCCACTCATTGATCACTCTAACTGTCAAAAAGTTTTTTCTAATAGCTAATCTGTGTCTCCTCCCATTCAGTTTCATCCCATTGCTTCCAGTCTTTCCTTGTGCAAAAGAGAATAAAGATGGTCCTTCTACAATGTGACAGCCCTTGAGATATTTGTAGACAGCTATTAAGTCTCCTCTCAGTCCTCTCTTTTTAGCTATAGACAGCTATTGAGTCTCCTCTCAGTCTTATAGATGTGCCATTTCTGGGGCGGCAGTGAACTGATGTTTTTAGTCTGGGAGGGAGCCATTATCCATCACCCACTCCTAATCTATTAATATCAGCCACAGCTGTCTGTCTAACCTTTGCTGGTTATTAAATATTAACTATTGAACCCATTGTACACCCGGATGGCGAGCATTTTTATTGGTATATGGTCTCCCATCCTGGTATGTGCTTCCCCCCTCATAACCTGGTATGCATGGCACCCCTCATTCCTATCCTGGTATGCATGGTACCCATAATCCTTATCCTGGTATGTATGGTACCCCTTATCCCTTTCCTGCTATGCATGGCCCCCTCACCCATTCCTCATTCTGGTATGCATGGTCCCCTAACCCCCCCAATCCTGGTATGCATGGTACCCTCTCATCCCTATCCTGGTATGCATGGTACCCCCTCATCCCTATCCTGGTATGTATGGTCCCCTCACCCGCTCAATCCTGGTATGCATGGTACCCCCTCATCCATATCCTGGAATTCATGGTTCCCTCACCCCCAATCCTGGTATGCATGGTACCCCCTCATACCCATCATGGTATGCATGTTCCCCTCACCCTCCAATCCTGGTATGCATGGTCCCCTCACTCCCCAATCCTGGTGTGCATGGTCCCCTCACCATCCAATCTAGGAATGCATGGTCCCCTCACGCCACAATCCTGGTATGCATGGTCCCCTCAGCCCCCAATCCTGGTATGCATGTTCCCCTCACCCCCCAATACTGGTATGCATGGTCCCCCCTCATCCCTATCATAGGATATATGGTACTCCCTCACCCGCCAATCCTGGTATGCATGGTCCCCTCATCTCCAAATTCTGGTATACATGGCACACCTTAACTCTCAATTCTGGTATGCAAGGTCCCCTCATTCCCAATCCTGGTATGCATGGCACCCCTCTCCCCCCATCCTGTTGTGCATGGTACCCCTCATCCCCCAATCCTGGTATGCATGGCCCCCTCACCCCCCAATCCTGGTATGCATGGTCCTCTCACCCCCAATCCTGTTATGCATGGTCCTCTCACCCCCTATCCTGGTATGCATGGTCCCCTCACCCCCCAATACTGGTATGCATTGTCCCCCCTCATCCCTATCGTAGGATGTATGGTACTCCCTCACCCGCCAATCCTGGTATGCATGGTCCCCTCATCTCCAATCCTGGTATACATGGCACCCCTTACCTCCCAATTCTGGTATGAAAGTTCCCCTCATCGCCAATCCTGGTATGCATGGTACCCCTCATTCCCACTCCTGGTATGCATGGTACCCCTCACCCCCTATCCTGGTATGCATGGCACCCCTCATCTCCCCATCTTGGTATGCATGGTCCCCTCACCTCCCTACCCTGGTATGCATGGTCTTCTCACCCTTTATCCTGGTATGCATGGTCCTCTCATCCCTCTATCCTGGTATGCATGGTCCTCTCACTCCCTTATCCAGGTATGCATGGTCCTATCACCCCCATATCCTGGTATGCATGGTCCTCTCACCCCCCCTTTCCTGGTATGCATGGTCCTCTCACCACCCCAATCCTGGTATGCATGCTTACCCCTCACCCCCCTATCCTGACATGCATGGTCCCCTCACCCCCAGTCCTGGTATGCATGGCATCCCAGTCCTCATCCTGGTATGCATGATCCCTTCACCCCCCAATCCTGATATGCATAATAAATAATAATAAATAATAATCTTTATTTAGCGCTAACATATTCCGCAGCGCTTTACAGTTTGCACACACATTATCATCACTGTCCCCGATGGGGCTCACAATCTAAATTCCTATTAGTATGTCTTTAGAATGTGGGAGGAAACCGGAGTACCCGGAGGAAACCCACGCAAACACGGGGAGAACATACAAACTCCTTGCAGATGTTGTCCTTGGTGGGATTCGAACCCAGGACCCCAGCGCTGCAAGGCTGCAGCGCTAACCACTGAGCCACCGTGCCGCCCTATGCATGGTACTTCCTAATGCCTATCCTGGTATGCATGGTTTGCTCACCCCCAATTCTGGTAGGCATGGTCCCCTCACCCCCCCAATCCTGGTATGCATGGTACCCTCACCCCCAATCCTGGTATGCATAGTCCCCTCACCCCCCAATCCTGGTATGCATGGTCCCCTCACCCCCCAATCCTGGAATGCATGGTCCCTTCACCCCCCAATCCTGGTATGCATGGTCCCTTCACCCCCCCAATCCTGGTATGCATGGTCCCCTCATCCCCAATCCTGGTATACATGGCACTCCTTATGTCCCAATTCTGGTATGCATGGTACCCCTCACACCCTATCCTGGTATGCATGATACCCCTAATCCCCCAATCCTGGTATTGCCGCGGGGTCTCGCCATGAGGTCAGGAGAGGGCGGTATTGTGCCGCCGAAATCGGTGCCCGATTCCGGCGGCACAACATGCCCTCTCCTGACCTCAGGGCGAGACCCCGCGGCAATACTGGATCGGTAAGTTGTTGTGCCATGATGTCTGGAGAGCGTGGGCTTGTGCCGGAGAAATTGGCACCTGCGTAATCAACACTTTCCGGTGCCATTTTCTTGAAGACACACTGCAGTGTGTATTCCACAAAATGGCACCAGAAAGCGCAGACTGGGCATGCGCCAATGCCGGCTAAATCGGTGCCTGCGCAGTCCTCGCTTTCCGGCACCATTTTATTGAAGGTACACTGCTGTGTGTCTTCCACAATATGGCACCGTAAAGAGCAGACTGGGCATGCCGCCCTCTCCTGACATCCCCGCAAGATCCCGCAGCAACACCGGATTGGTAAGGTGTTGTGCTGGAGATTATGGCATGCGTTCAGTGCTTACACATACCGCAATCTCCTGGGCCACCCTCCTCATCCCCGGGTGTGTTACTCTGTCCAGACTGCGCAGGCACGTCACGCTTGCACAGTCTATAAAGGCTTTGGACAGAGTGACGCTCCCAGCATTATATTATAGATAGCTAGACCTTACATCATTTTTTGCTGGGTCCCCCATTTTGATAACCAGGAATGGCTAAGTGTATATCTGTGAGCTGATATTAGTAGCCTGGGAACCTTTATGAATATTATCTCTTTCCCAGAATAGCCTTTGGCTTTCCTTCTCTTTTTAACAGATGGGAGACTCCAAAGCGGTTTTTTAATTGTCAACAAGAACAGTAAGTCACCTGAGTTCATAGCAGCTGCTTCTCTTGCTTTGTAAGTAGCAGCTGTATACTTAACATTTCCTGATTTTCCTGATTATTAAAATGGGGGACCCCCCATAAAAAATTATATGGGTTCCCCTGTATTTTTTTGGTAACCAGCTAGGCAAAACTGACAGCTGCAGGCTGTAACCCTCAGTTGTCAGCTTCAGCAAGGTTGGTTATCAAGAACAGAAGGGTCCTCCCTCGCGCTATATTTTTTAATTATTTAAATAAATTATTTTTAAAAAAGTGTGATCTCCCCCATTTTTGACAGCCAGCCAAGCTAAAGCAGACAGCTTTGGGCTGGTGTTATCAGGAATCATGGCTATTAGCCGCCCCAGCCTAAAAATAGCAGCCCACAGCCGCCCCTGAAAAGGCGCATCTATTAGATGTGCCAACTTTGGTTTGCCCAGCTCTTCTCACTTGCTATGTGATGATGGAAAGTGGCATTCGGGGTTAAAATCACCTTTCTGTTGTCCAGTGCTATCAAGCCCCCAGCTTACTAATGGAGAGGCCTCTATAAGACACCAATTTATTACTAATCCTATAGTTATATTGTAATTAGTGATGCGCAAATACATACGGCACTATTCGTTAGTCTCACGAATTGTTCGCTAGTTGGGCTATTCGTTACTCGTAATTTGGTATTCACCTCAGTATATTTGAGTGACCTGCCCAGCATGTTTGGTGCTTTATTTGCAGCTAATGAACATGCTGGGCTGGCTTGCCAATCGCAGTAATGCCGGCACCATCTTTGGTGTGGCATTACTGTGATTGGCTTGCCTTATAGCATCATATTTTATCCAAGCCGGCGCCATCTTGCGCATATTACAGCCGGAAACAGCGTAGGGAGAGCAAAAGGAGAGTGAAAGGAGCATATAGGTAGAGTTTGTCATTCCGTAAAGCTCTTTTAAGAGCTGAAGAGGGTAAAGATTAGTTCTTTGTTAGGAGGAGGTAGTGTAGGTAGAGATTTAATAGGAGGGAGAGTGAAAGATAAGCACCTGGGTGTTATCATCATTGCAAGTACATGCTGTAGATCTCTGCTATTTTGCATTGTGTTGTATACAGTAGTTTAGGATTAGGAACAGACTGTGGGATTAGAGGGAAATAGGGATGGTTTCATCCACTACCATAATATACAAATCAGCTCTTTTTAGAGGCAAATAAAACTAGGTAGTACCTGAATATACAAAACCAATTTTTTGGAGCTACATAATATTCCTGTGTAGCAGTCTATTAAAAATATTTTTTTACAGCTAAATAATATTCCTCAGGACCAGCATATAGTAACATCCATTTGAAAAGCTAATTGCTAAATAATATTTCTCGCCTATTGTTTAAATAGCTAATATTTATCTAGCAATTGTGCGACTGGCGAAAAACCTACTGAGCTACGGGAACGTTACTATTTACCAGAGTCTGCTGTTGATGTGTCTCATAAAGGCGATCTAAAAAAGCCAAAAAAATTTCTATTGGTTAAAAGAATAGCGTATTTTTATCTAGCAGTTGTGCGACTGGCGCAATCCATGCAGTTTTTTTTCCTTTCATTTTCTGCATGCCAGCAGTATGTTATATAACAGGAGGCGCTAAACAGAATTATATATACTGATATATACTTTTCTGAGAAAAGATCCTGTATAATTTATACTCTATGCAATGAAATTCTTGCTTTTTCTTTGCGCACAGGTCCAGTGAGTGCTCCTAATAAGTGATTGACTGTTTTTCTTTTGTAAGTGTGCATACAGTGATAGCTGTTATAGATGACTGAATTTGAACAGAAATGTTTGCGGTCCGTACTGAACACCTACGGATTGGGAACGGACTTCTCCAGACTTGGGTCTCTTCTATTTTTGACAGCCAGCATGGCAAATCTGCTGTGGGCTGCGACCCTCAATTGTTAGCTTTACTATGGCTGGTTATCAAGAATAGAGGGGTCTCAACACCGTTTCTTTTAATTATTTAAAAAACTAAGAAAAAAACAGCTTAGGGTTCCCCATTTTTGACAACCAGCCAAGCTAAATCTGTCAGCTGGGAGCTGGTATTCTCAGGCTGGTAAAGGGCCGCTGTTCATGGTGACAAATTTTTTACGGTGAACTGTGGTGAATTCAGTGAACTAAGCTCAGCGCTACATCATGAGACTTGTTCTTCATCAGCCAGGCTTACAGTGAAGAGAGCTGGGATTGCAGATTCAGTGACCTGCGGTAATCTCATGATATCACCGCTAGTTATTGATGCTGTGCTCGCAGTTGCTCATTCTCCCATGGTTTTCAATATGGACAATTGCATCCTGGCACCATCCAGGTTTAAAACCACTTATCGCAGAGATGGATTACAGCGTGGGACAGTATGTTGCACAGGTGAGGGATATGGTTGTTTTTTTATTTATTTTTTTATTTACATAAGACCAGGGCTTAGGTGAGTATTATTGCTGTTTATTATTTTCTGTTTATGCATGGGGCAAAATGTTCAATGGAATAGGAGTAAGTAAATAAGGCTGTGTGTTTATTTACAATATGAGTAATGAAGAGAAGCTTTATGGACGTCTTTCCATTACTAATTTGTGGGCTTGATATCAATAGGCATAAAATAGCTGACATCAACCTCATAAATATCAACCCCACTTGTCACGGCCACAGGGGAAATGGCAAAGGCAGAACTGTCGCATCATACAGATGCATGTGTTAGGACTCTGAAGATTTTTTGATTACCTTTTGGGCATTTCTGCCCTCTTTCAAGATGGCATCTGTTGTCTCATGTGCCCCTTGTCTTCCTGCTTTATAACGCCAGCACATCCTTTAGTCTGTGCTAGAGTATTCTGCCTGTGTCCAGCTCCTGACCCTGGTGGCTTCCTGGCTTTCTACCTGCTCATGTGAACCTTTGTGGATATCCTGTTATTCCGCTCTCTGAGTTTCTGCTGCATACACCGGTTTTCAGTATTCCTCCTGATTCTGGTTGCTTTTGTTGCTCCCATCTGCATTTGTTGGACACGTAAGCTGATGCTGCTCTGCAAATACCTGAGACTTCCTACCCAGGCCTTCCTGGATGAGTTAAAACATTATTTGAACTGTCTTTTAAGTATATTTATCTGTGTATGGACTAAACAAGGACTTACTCATGTCAAGTATCCTCAAGTACAGCTGTGCATCATAGACTTTCCGTTTGATTGCATCTTCCTCTGAAGTTTCCTACAGACTCTGTTAAGCTGCATTTAATATTTACACCAAGTGTTTTGGACTTGAGTTTTTCCCTGCACCTGTTTGCATCACCGTGTGATATAATATAGACTTTACCACTTAGAAACTGTGTCCTGTAGTTGTCTTGTTCCATGCAAAAAGACTCCTGAGTAGTGTTGAGCGATACCGTCCGATACTTAAAAGTATCGTATCGGATGGTATCGGCCGATCTAAAAAAAATATCGGGTATCGCCGATTCCGATACCGGAAGTCCCATTCAAGTCTATGGGACTTCCGGTATCGGAATAAGAAAAACCCTATTTTTGCCTTGTACAGCCTCTCTGGGGTCTGTACGGGCCTTTCGGGGGGCTGTGCCGGCCTGCCGGGGGGGGCTGTGCCGGCCTGCCGGTGGTCTGTGCAGGCTCCGGTGGTCTGTGCCGGCCTGCTGGGGGGCTGTGCCGGCTTGCCGGTGGTCTGTGCCGGCCTGCCGGGGGGCTGTGCCGGCCTGCCGGTGGTCTGTGCAGGCTCCGGTGGTCTGTGCCGGCCTGCCGGTGGTCTGTGCAGGCTCCGAGGGTCTGTGCAGGCATCGTCCGATGGGACTACAAGTCCCATCGGGCGATGCCTGCTACCATGACAGTGATTGACACATTAGCCAATGATGGGACAGTAGTAGTCCCATCATCCAGCTAATGTGTTGAATGTAAAAAAAAAAAAAATTACATGCTGCATACATACAACATGCATACTACATATATACTACATGTAACATACATACTACATACATGCTACATACTACATGCATGCTACATACATGCTACATACATACTACATACATAATACATATATACTACATATATACTACATGCATGCAACATACATACTACATATATACTACATGTAACATACATACTACATATATACTACATGTAACATACATACTACATACATGCTACATACATGCTACATGCAACATACATACTACATACATGCTACATACATGCTACATACATACCACATGCATGCAACATGCATACTACATATATACTGCATATATACTACATGCATGCAACATACATATATACTACATACAATACATACATATAGACATACAGTACATATAACATAGAGTACATACTTACCGTCACTTTGATCCCTTAAGCCATTGTCACCTGAGGGATAAATATCAAAATAAAAAAACACCAATATACTTACCCCGATCCGCAGAAGTCCACGAGGGTCCCACGTCCATCTTGCGTGGAGAACAGCAGCATCAGCTGATGCTACCGTTCTGTACCAGCTCCAGGAATACAATGACGGAAGGCAGGTATCCTTCCGCACTGTATTCCTCCACCACTTTAAAAAAAAAAAAAAAAAGTCCCTAGTCTCGCTTTATGCCATTGCTGCGTGGGAAATTCCCACGCAGCAATGGCATAAAGTGAGACTAGGGACTTTTTTTTTTTTACAGTGGTGGAGGAATACAGTGCGGAAGGATACCTACCTTCCGTCATTGTATTCCTGGAGCTGGTAGAGAACGGTAGCATCAGCTGATGCTGCTGTTCTCCATGCAAGATGGACGTGGGACCCTCGTGGACTTCTGCGGATCGGGGTAACTATATTGGTGTTTTTTTATTTTGATATTTATCCCTCAGGTGACAATGGCTTCGGGGATCAAAGTGACAAGTGACGGTAAGTATGTACTCTATGTTATATGTACTGTATGTCTATATGTATGTATTGTATGTAGTATATATGTATGTTGCATGCATGTAGTATATATGCAGTATATATGTAGTATGCATGTTGCATGCATGTGGTATGTATGTAGTATGTATGTAGTATGAATGTTGCATGTATGTTGCATGTATGTAGCATGTATGTAGTATGTATGTTGCATGTATGTAGCATGTATATAGTATGTATGTAGAATGTATGTTGCATGTATGTAGCATGTATGTAGTATGTATGTTGCATGTATGTAGCATGTAGTGTGTATGTATGTAGCATGTATGTAGTATGTATGTTGCATGTATGTAGCATGTAGTGTATGTTGCATGTATGTAGCATGTATGTAGTATGTATGTTGCATGTATGTAGCATGTAGTGTGTATGTATGTAGTATGTATGTTGCATGTATGTAGCATGTAGTGTATGTTGCATGTATGTAGCATGTATGTAGTATGTATGTTGCATGTATGTAACATGTAGTGTGTATGTATGTAGCATGTACAGTATGTAGTATGTATGTTGCATGTATGTAGCATGTAGTGTGTATGTATGTAGCATGTAGTGTGTATGTTGCATGTATGTAGCATGTAGTATATATGTAGTATGTATGTTACATGTAGTATATATAGTATATATGTAGTATGCATGTTGCATGCATGTAGTATATATGTTGTATGTATGTTGCATGCATGTAGTATATATGTATTATGTATGTAGTATGTATGTAGCATGTATGTAGTATGTAGCATGCATGTAGTATGTAGCATGTATGTAGTATGTATGTTACATGTAGTATATATAGTATATATGTAGTATGCATGTTGCATGCATGTAGTATATATGTTGTATGTATGTTGCATGCATGTAGTATATATGTATTATGTATGTAGTATGTATGTAGCATGTATGTAGTATGTAGCATGCATGTAGTATGTAGCATGTATGTAGTATGTATGTTACATGTAGTATATATGTAGTATGTATGTTACATGTAGTATATATGTAGTATGTATGTAGCATGTATGTAGCATGCAGGTTGCATGTAGTATATATGTAGTATGCATGTTGTATGTATGTGGCATGTAATTTTTTTTTTTTTATTTATTTTTTTTTTTTACATTCAACACATTAGCCGGATGATGGGACTACTACTGTCCCGTCATTGGCTAATGTGTCAATCACTGTCATGGTAGCAGGCATCGCCCGATGGGACTTGTAGTCCCATCGGACGATGCCTGCACAGACCACCGGAGCCTGCACAGACCACCGGCAGGCCGGCACAGCCCCCCGGCAGGCCGGCACAGACCACCGGAGCCTGCACAGACCACCGGCAGGCCGGCACAGCCCCCCGGCAGGCCGGCACAGACCACCGGAGCCTGCACAGACCACCGGCAGGCCGGCACAGACCACCGGCAGGCCGGCACAGACCACCGGAGCCTGCACAGACCACCGGCAGGCCGGCACAGCCCCCCGGCAGGCCGGCACAGACCACCGGAGCCTGTACAGACCACCGACAGGCCGGCACAGCCCCCCGGCAGGCCGGCACAGACCACCGGAGCCTGCACAGACCACCGGCAGGCCGGCACAGCCCCCCGGCAGGCCGGCACAGACCACCGGAGCCTGCACAGACCACCGGCAGGCCAGCACAGCCCCCCGGCAGGCCGGCACAGACCCCCGGAGCCTGCACAGACCACCGGCAGGCAGGCACAGCCCCCCCGGCAGGCCGGCACAGACCCCCGGAGCCTGCACAGACCACCGGCAGGCCGGTACAGACCCCCGGACAGTCGGCACAGCCCCCCGAAGGCCCGAACTGACGGCGCATCATGATGCGCACAGACAGCGCATCATGATGACGTCATTTCGGCAGCCAATCAGAGCCACAAAAGTGGCTCATTGCATTTTGGACTTCCGATTCCGGTATCCGATACGAAAAAAGTATCGGTACTCGGTATCGGAATTCTGATACGGCAAATATCGGCCGATACCCGATACTTGCGGTATCGGAAAGCTCAACACTACTCCTGAGTAGTGTTGAGCATTCCGATACCGCAAGTATCGGGTATCGGCCGATACTTGCTGTATCGGAATTCCGATACCGACTTCCGATATTTTTTCAATATCGGAATTCGGCATCGGAATCGGAAGTTCAAAGTTGATTGACGGCCTGACGTCATCATGATGCGCGGTGTGTGCGCATCATGATGCGCCGTCATTTCGGGCCTTCCGGGGGTCTCTGCCGGCCTGCTGGGGGGCTGTGTGGACTGCCCGGGGTCTGTACCGGCCTGCCGGGGGGCTGTGCCGGCCTGCCGGTGGTCTGTGCACCCTGTGGGGGTCTGTGCCGGCCTGCCGGGGGTCTGTGCCGGCCTGCCGGGGGGCTGTGCCGGCCTGCCGGGGGGCTGTGCAGGCTCCGGGGGGCTGTGCCGGCCTGCCGGGGGGCTGTGCCGGCCTGCCGGTGGTCTGTGCAGGCTCCGGGGGGCTGTGTCGGCCTGCCGGGGGGCTGTGCCGGCCTGCCGGTGGTCTGTGCAGGCTTCGGGGGTCTGTGCAGGCATCGTCCGATGGGACTACAAGTCCCATCGGGCGATGCCTGCTACCATGACAGTGATTGACACATTAGCCAATGATGGGACAGTAGTAGTCCCATCATCCGGCTAATGTGTTAAATGTTAAAAAAAAAAAAAAAAAAAAAAAATAATACTACATACATACTACATGCATGCTACATACATACTACATGCTACATACATACTGCATGCTACATACATACTACATACATACTACATGCATGCTACATACATACTACATGCTACATACATACTACATATATACTACATACATGCTACATACATACTGCATGCTACATACATACCACATACATACTACATACTACATATATACTACATGCATGCTACATACATACTACATGCTACATACATACCACATACATGCTACATACTACATACATACTACATGCTACATACATGCTACATACATACTACATACATACTACATACATGCTACATGCATGCTACATGCATGCTACATACATACTACATACATACTACATGCATGCTACATACATACTACATGCATGCTACATACATACTACATGCTACATACATACATACTACATATATACTACATGCATGCTACATACTACATGCATGCTACATACATACTACATACATACTACATGCATGCTACATACATACTACATGCATGCTACATACATACTACATGCTACATACATACTACATATATACTACATGCATGCTACATACATACTACATATATACTACATGCATGCTACATACATACTACATATATACTACATACATACAATACATTCATACAATACATACATAGACATACAGTACATATAACATAGAGTAACATACTTACCAATACTTGTCACATTGTTCCCCGAAGCCATTGTCGTCTACGGAATAAATATTAACATAACAAACCACAAAAATACTCACCCACGATCCGAAGCAGTCCACGAGTGTGTCCCACGACGATCTTGGGTAGAGAACGGCAGCATCAGATGATGCTGCCGTTCTCTACGGGCTGCAGGAATCCAATGACGGAAGGTAGGTATCCTTCCGCACTGTATTCCTCCGCCACTTAAAAAAAAAAAAGTCCCTAGTCTCACTTTATGCCATTGCTGTGTGGGAATTTCCCACGCAGCAATGGCATAAAGTGAGACTAGGGACTTTTTTTTTTTAAGTGGCGGAGGAATACAGTGCGGAAGGATACCTACCTTCCGTCATTGGATTCCTGCAGCCCGTAGAGAACGGCAGCATCATCTGATGCTGCCGTTCTCTACCCAAGATCGTCGTGGGACACACTCGTGGACTGCTTCGGATCGTGGGCGAGTATTTTTGTGGTTTGTTATGTTAATATTTATTCCGTAGACGACAATGGCTTCGGGGAACAATGTGACAAGTATTGGTAAGTATGTTACTCTGTTATATGTACTGTATGTCTATGTATGTATTGTATGAATGTATTGTATGTATGTAGTATATATGTGGTATGTATGTAGCATGCAGTATGTATGTAGCATGCATGTAGTATATATGTAGTATGTATGTAGTATGTATGTATGTATGTAGCATGCATGTAGTATGTATGTAGTATGTATGTAGCATGTAGTATGTATGTAGCATGCATGTAGTATGTATGTAGTATGTAGCATGTAGTATGTATGTAGCATGCATGTAGTATATATGTGGTATGTATGTAGCATGTAGTATGTATGTAGCATGCATGTAGTATATATGTAGTATGTATGTAGCATGTAGTATGTATGTAGCATGCATGTAGTATGTATGTAGTATGTATGTAGCATGTAGTATGTATGTAGCATGCATGTAGTATGTATGTAGTATGTAGCATGTAGTATGTATGTAGCATGCATGTAGTATGTATGTAGTATGTAGCATGTAGTATGTATGTAGCATGCATGTAGTATATATGTGGTATGTATGTAGCATGTAGTATGTATGTAGCATGCATGTAGTATATATGTGGTATGTATGTAGCATGTAGTATGTATGTAGCATGCATGTAGTATGTATGTAGTATGTATGTAGCATGTAGTATGTATGTAGCATGCATGTAGTATGTATGTAGTATGTAGCATGTAGTATGTATGTAGCATGCATGTAGTATATATGTGGTATGTATGTAGCATGTAGTATGTATGTAGCATGCATGTAGTATATATGTAGTATGTATGTAGCATGCATGTAGTATATAGCATGCATGTAGTATGTATGTAGTATGTAGCATGTAGTATGTATGTAGCATGCATGTAGTATATATGTAGTATGTATGTAGTATATATGTAGTATGTATGTTGCATGTAGTATTTATGTAGTATGAATGTAGCATGTATGTAGTATGTAGTATGAATGTAGCATGTATGTAGTATGCATGTTGTATGTATGTAGCATGTATGTAGCATGTAATTTTTTTTTTTTTTTTTTTTTTACATTCAACACATTAGCCGGATGATGGGACTACTACTGTCCCATCATTGGCTAATGTGTCAATCACTGTCATGGTAGCAGGCATCGCCCGATGGGACTTGTAGTCCCATCGGACGATGCCTGCACAGACCCCCGAAGCCTGCACAGACCACCGGCAGGCCGGCACAGCCCCCCGGCAGGCCGGCACAGCCCCCCGGAGCCTGCACAGCCCCCCGGCAGGCCGGCACAGCCCCCCGGCAGGCCGGCACAGCCCCCCGGAGCCTGCACAGCCCCCCGGCAGGCCGGCACAGCCCCCCGGCAGGCCGGCACAGCCCACCGGAGCCTGCACAGCCCCCCGGCAGGCCGGCACAGACCACCAGAGCCTGCACAGACCCCCTGGCAGGCCGGCACAGCCCCCCGAAAGGCCCGTACAGACCCCAGAGAGGCTGTACAAGGGCAGGAAAGGGTTTTTCTTATTCCGATACCGGAAGTCCCATAGACTTGAATGGGACTTCCGGTATCGGAATCGGCGATACCGATACTTTTTTTAAAGATCGGCCGATACCATCCGATACGATACTTTGAAGTATCGGACGGTATCGCTCAACTCTACTCCTGAGTTATCTCTTATAATTATTACAGCATCTTTTCTAGGTGGCTGTGGGCTCCTATTTTTAGGCTGGGGGGGGCAATATCCATGACACCTTAGCAAACTGTATGCACTAAAAGGTTGAAACAAGAGCGCAATAGGGTCTTATCCGGGTAAAATGTACAATTACTAAAGGTATTATACTCACCTTCTCAAAGAGAAAGTTAAGCCTGTATAGTATGTCAGCTTGCTGCACGTCCAACGGTCCACAGCGGAACCGCACCACAGTTAATACGGAATAAATTCTTGGACTTTAAGTGCGCTGCCAGACAAATTCCATAACCACACAAGGTTAAGAAAAATTAACCCTTTAATCCCTACGCGTTTCGAAGCATAACGCTTCTTCTTCAGGGGTTGACACATGAATACAGAGAGCTGTCATTGCATTTATACATACATGATTCAAATTTGGCGCCATCAAAGACATGAGGTGCGCCGCAAAGGTCAAAGATCAAAGTAATTCAAGCGTCTTGAAGAGTTCATAAAGGTTAAACATTCCATAATTAAAAAAACAATTAAATCTTTATTATATTTTGCAGATAAAAGAAAAAAAGGAAAAAAGAAAGAAAAAATGAAAAAAATGAGGAAAAATAAAAAAAGGAAGAAAATGAACCCACGACGTGAGGGCAAGAAAAAGGATCAAAGTCCGACAGACACACCACTACACCAAGGAGAGTGCTCGGATTTAAAAACGGATTATAATCCAACAATCGGAATGAATCTCCGAAATAAACATGTATAAAAGCAATAATTAAATGATATATCATTTAATTATTGCTTTTATACATATTTATTTCGGAGATTGTTGGATTATAATCCGTTTTTAAATCCGAGCACTCTCCTTGGTGTAGTGGTGTGTCTGTCGGACTTTGATCCTTTTTCTT
This sequence comes from Dendrobates tinctorius, assembly GCF_039654945.1. Classification (NCBI taxonomy): domain Eukaryota; kingdom Metazoa; phylum Chordata; class Amphibia; order Anura; family Dendrobatidae; genus Dendrobates; species Dendrobates tinctorius. The sequence continues at coordinate 8,270,839 of NW_027361728.1, forward strand.
GCCCTCACGTCGTGGGTTCATTTTCTTCCTTTTTTTATTTTTCCTCATTTTTTTCATTTTTTCTTTCTTTTTTCCTTTTTTTCTTTTATCTGCAAAATATAATAAAGATTTAATTGTTTTTTTAATTATGGAATGTTTAACCTTTATGAACTCTTCAAGACGCTTGAATTACTTTGATCTTTGACCTTTGCGGCGCACCTCGTGTCTTTGATGGCGCCAAATTTGAATCATGTATGTATAAACGCAATGACAGCTCTCTGTATTCATGTGTCAACCCCTGAAGAAGAAGCGTTATGCTTCGAAACGCGTAGGGATTAAAGGGTTAACTTTTCTTAACCTTGTGTGGTTATGGAATTTGTCTGGCAGCGCACTTAAAGTCCAAGAATTTATTCCGTATTAACCTTAGCAAACTGAGAATACCATCTCTCGGGTGTCTGCTGTAGCTTGGCTGGATGTAAAAATGGGGGGATCCAACACACATTTTTTTTAATTAATTAATAATTTATTTAACCCCTTCACTACCAAGGGTGGTTTGCACGTTAAATTTCGCAATTTTCCAACTTTGAATTTTTATGCCCTTAAATCACAGAAATACGGCACACAAAAAACTTAATAAGTAACATTTCCCACATGTTTACTTTACATCAGCACAATTTTGTAACCAAAAATTTTTTTGTTAGGAAGTTATAAGGGTTAAAAGTTGACCAGCGATTTCTCATTTTTGCAACACCATTTTATTTTTACGGACCACATCACATTTGAAGCCCCTTTGAGGGGTCTATATGATAGAAAATACCCAAAAGTGACACCATTCTAAAAACTGCACCCCTTAAGGTGCTCAAAACCACATTCAAGAAGTTTATTAACCCTTCAGGTGCTTCACAGGAATTTTTTGAATATTTAAAAAAAAAAAATGAATATTTAACTTTTTTTAAAAAAAAAAATAATTCAGGTTCAATTTTTTTTATTTTACCAAGGGTAACAGGAGAAATTGGACTGCAAAAGTTATTGTGCAATTTGTCCTGAGTACGCTGATACCTGATATGTGGGGGGGAACCACTGTTTCGGTGCATGGCAGAGCTCAGAAGGGAAGGAGTGCCGTTTGACTTTTTCAATGCAAAATTGGCTGGAATTCAGATCGAACGCCATGTCACGTTTGGAGAGCCCCTGATGTACCTAAACAGTGGAAACCCCCTACAAGTGACCCCATTTTGGAAACTAGACCCCCCAAGGAACTTATCTAGATATGTGGTGAGAACTTTGAACCCCCAAGGGCTTCACAGACGTATATAACGTACAGCAGTACAATTAAAAAATCCTATTTTTTCCACAAAAATGATCTTTTCACCCCCAATTTTTATTTTCCCAAAGGCAACAGGACATAAAAGTTATTGTGTAATTTGTCCTGAGTACACTGATACCCCATATGTGGGTGTAAACGACTATTTGGGCGCATGGCAGAGCTCGGAAGGGAAGCAGTGCCATTTGACTTTTTTGGCTGGAATTGAGATGAGACACCTTGACGCGTTTGGAAAGCCCCTGATGTACCAAAACAGTGGAAACCCCCACAAATGACACCATTTTGGAAACTAGACCCCCCACGGAACTTATCTAGATGTGTGGTGAGCACTTTGAACCCCCCAGTGCTTCACAGAAGTTTATAATGCCAGGACATGAAAATAAAAAAATCGTATTTTTTCCACAAACATGAACATTTAGTCCCCAATTTTTTTATTTTTCCAAGGGTACCAGGAGAAATTGGACCCCAAAAGTTGTTGTCCAATTTGTCCTGAGTATGCTGATACCTCATATGTGGGAGAAAACTACTGTATGGGCACACGGCGGGGCTCGGAAGGGAAGTAGTGATGTTTTGAAATGCAAACTTTGATGAAATGGTCTGCTGGTGTCATGTTGCCTTTGGAGAGCCCCTGATGTACCTAAACAGTGGAAACCCCCCACAAATGACACCATTTTTGAAACTAGACCCCCTAAGGAACTGATCTAGATGTGTGGTGAGCACTTTGAACCCCCAAGGGCTTCACAGAAGTTTATAGTGCCCAGGCGTGAAAATAAAAAAATCATATTTTTTTCCACAAAAATTGAATTTTTGCCCCCAATTTTTTATATTCCTAAGGGTAACAGGAGAAATTGGACCCCAAAAGTTGTTTTGCAATTTCTCCTGAGTAGGCTGATGCCCCATATGTGGGGGTAAAACACTGTTTGGGCGCATGGCAGAGCTTGGAAGGGAAGGAGCACCATTTGACTTTTTCAATGCAGAATTGACTGGAATTGAGATCAGATGCCATGTTGCGTTTGGAGAGCACCTGATGTGCCCAAACAATGGAACCCCCCCAATTCTAACTCCAACCCTAACTTCAACACACCCCCTAACTCTAATCTCAGCCCTAACCCTAGCCCTAGCCCTAACCCTAGCCCTAACCCTAACCCTAGCCCTAACCCTAGCCCAAACCCTAGCCCTAACCCTAACCCTAACCCTAACCCTAATGGGAAAATGGAAATCAAAACATTTTTTAAATTTTATTATTTTTCCCTAACTAAGGGAGTGATAACGGGTGGTTTGATTTACTATTTATGGCGATTTTTATATTTGGCAGCTGTCACACGCTAAAAGACGCTCTTTTTGCTAAAATAGTTTTTGCATCACCACATATTGAGAGCTATAATTTTTCCATATTTTGACCCACTGAGTCATGTGAGGTCTTATTTTTTGCAGAACGAGTTGACATTTTTACTGGTATCATTTTCGGGCACATGACATCTTTTGATCGCTTTTTATTCTGGTTTTTGGGACGCAGAATGAACAAAAACCAGCGTTTCATGAATTTCTTTTGGAGGGTGCGTTTACACCGTTCCGCGTGCGGTAAAATAGATAAAGCGGTTTTATTCTTTGGGTCAGTACAGTTACAGCGATACCTCATTTATGTCTTCTTTTATGTTTTAGCGCTTTTATGCAATGAAAACAATTTTATATAAAAAATAATTATTTTTGCATCACTTTATTCTGTGAGCTATAACTTTTTTATTTTTTCACTGATGATGCTGTGTTGCGGCTCATTTTTTGCGGGACAAGATGATGTTTTCAGCGGTACCATGGATATTTATATGTGTCTTTTTGATCGTGCGTTGTTGCACTTTTTGTTCAGTGGTATGATAATAAATAATTATTTTTTGCTTTGTTTTTAATTTTTAAGGGGTTTGCTAAAGGGGTTAACTAATGGGACAGTTTTATAGGGCGGGTTGTTATGGACGCTGCGATACCAAATATGTGTACCTTTATTGTTTTTTTTTTATTTCCAAAAAATGAATTTATTAGGGAATATTTTTTTTTAAATTTCTTTAGCGATTTTTTAAAAATTATTTTTACACTTTTTTTTTACTTTATTACATTGTCCCAGGTGGGACATCACTGTCCTGTGACAGATCGCTGATCTGTCACATCACAGATCGCTATGACAAATCAGCAAGCTGTCACAGGCAGTGCTGCAGGCTTCCTCCTTGCCTGCGCTTTTCAGGCATGAGGAAGCCAGCTCCCTGCAGGCCCCCGAAGGTCCCCGTCACCATAGTGGATCCGGGGACCTGCAGGGAAGGAGCCCCCCGCAGCAGCGCTGCACATTGCGCTGCTATGGGGGGCTCAGGGAAGCACGGAGGGAGCCCCCTCCCTGCCGATGCTTCCCTTTAACCCCCGGTACACCGCGATCGTGTTTGATAGCGGTGTGCCAGGGGTTAATGTGTCAGGGGCAGTCCGTGTCCGCCCCTGACACATTGTGCCGGGTGTCAGCTGTGATAATCAGCTGACACCCGGCCGCGATCAGCTGCACTCACCACGTGGGCGCCGCTGATCGCTATGACGTAATATTCTGTCCATGGGAAATAGGTCCCTGGTCACATGGACGGAATATTACGTCCATTGAAGGAAAGGGGTTAAATAATTATAAAATATGGCATGGGGACCCCTCTATTCTTGATAACCAGCCTTGCTGAAGCTGCAGCTTTGTTTTGCTATGCTGATTATCAAAAATAGTGGGGAACCCATGCCTTTTTTTTATGCATTTATAGCGCAGGCACCAGCTGATGAATACTCCTATCGGCTGCCACCTACTCTCACTGTTATCAATGACAGCTGATGTAACTGATGGAAGTAGTACTCCTAACAGCCGACACCTATGAACAGAAGTAAACTTTTTACCTACGGTCACAGCTGCTGACTCGTGCTGTCATTTGATAGCGGGGGAGCCATAGTGCTCTGACTTGATTGTAATGATCTTACCACCAATCACTGCCAGTATTTGCCGCATTGTCATGCAGATGACAGGGGGCAAACAATGGATGTTCGGGCCCCCCATTCATCTGAAAGGGGTCCAGTTTCAGGTTCGGGCACTGCTCTGGTACCCAAACCAAATTTTTTTTTTAACTGTTCGGCTGAACACACAAGACCAGAAAATCCAAGGATTCACCCATCACTAATAGCTGTCAATCTCTGATTAAAACCTTAAAGTAGAGTTTAATAAAAAAAAAAAAGCTGTTCATTTTCTTTACATGGGTATATACTTTCTCAAGGGTTCAAAGATTATACGATTATACCAATGGGAAGTGATTGAAATTTTTTCTAGCTGTTTTTTATCACTGTTCAAAAATATCACATATTTATTATACTTAGATATTGACTAAATAGGTCATGCTGTGGGTAGATTTTGTACACATACGTAAGCCTCACCTGTTAACATGCCTTCATTCACTACACATGTTCCATTGATTAAAATTGCATCGCAAGACATAGAAAAGCTTTTGTCAGATAAAACAATGACATCTCCTGGAACTAAGTGGCAAGAATCAACCTGGTTGCAATCTAAACAGAAAGGTACACATAGTAGTTGGACAAGTATATTTAGCAAAATCATCTTTAATAACTCTGATCCTTTATCAAAAAAATCTAATTTGGGGTTATTTCAGTTTTCGCTTTTATCAACGGAACAATTTTATCCCAAACAGTTCATTATTTTTCAATGACACAAATGAAGTTCTGATATACTCTGCTTATGATTTTTTTTTGGACGGTTACCTTCTTTGCAGAAATTTGTCTATATTCTTGAGCCTATGTTTTTATGCATGTTTTGAAAACAAAGACACCATTGGGAAAAAGCACAAATTTAGCCTATTTGCATTTGGATTGTGTCATTACAGTCTATGGCTCTTTTTGGGATTAACTTCTGAATCCCATTTTTTGGAAATCCATAAACTGTCTATACCCTTGTTTGTTTGGTAAATTTTGTGCTTTTTAGTTACAATGGTCCAAATTGGATTATTGTACTGTCAAAAATGTTGTAACCTGAGGCCATTGCAATTTGATGGGCCACTGTTCTTGTTATCAAAATCGAAAATGAATATACAGTACATACCACCATTTCTTTTATACACAATCACTTTCATGTTATTATGAGCTTTGACCAATTTGTGGAGTTTTGAAGATTGCTTTAAAAACAAAAGACAGTATGTAAGTATGCAGTAGATATAACTGTCACCAAATAAATGGAAGGAAATTTTCAATAACCTTTTGATATCTTACATACAAGTAGCAATGCTAATAAAAACACTTATTGACTATTCTTTAATGCTATGGGCACAAGGCACGTTTTAGTCCCCGCCGCATTTGCTGCAAGAAACCGCTGTCATTTTTCATAAAGTGGCGTTTTTACATCATTCTAACAGTGACAATGTCTTATACCCTGTACTAACAATTATATCAAAACAATTATATCAAGTGGACTTCTTCCTAATGGGAAGCTGGCCGGACAATGAGCATATCATTGCTTTTAAGTTTAATATTGCTAAACCTGTATATTTTAATAAATCATAGGCCAAGAAGCATAGTTTGAGGCTACACACCTCTATGTCCTGTAAAAATGATTTTTACTTATAATGAGTTTAAAAAGTTGTACCAAGTTTAAGGCTGCAGCCTTACGCCACATAAATGCTAAAGTTCTGTGCATTCAGAATGCTTCTGCTGTTAGGGGGCTGTACTGTTAGCTTGGAGTGTGTTCTCGTAGTAAAGCCTTGAAATTTGTTTAACTGAGTGGAGTGGATTAAGGGAGGGGTGGCAAAATGGGAGCCCTTGAGATGTAGAGCCAATAGGGAAAACTATACAAACGTTGAGTGACTGCAGACCTGGAAATTGGTCTGAGTGGATCATAGTGAGATTTCCTATTGGATGGAAATGAGTGAGGAGGGGCATCTATCAGACACCCCCATTACTAACCCACTAAGTTAAAGAAAAAAACGCACAGGAAAAAAGAATCCAGTGATTCTCTGGTGCAACCTATGGAGCATTGTTTGGAGAACGACACTTCATAGGCTACTCGTGGTCATGTCTCACGGGTGATGACATCAGTAACGTCATTGCCCATGAGACATGACCGCGAGTTACCTATGAAATCTCTCTCTCCATTACTAGCCCCTGGACTTAATATTAGCTGACATTACACACCTGACAACAACCTCAAAAACTATTACCCTAATTGCCACAGCACCAGGGTAATCAGAAAGAGCTGAGTCTAAGTGCTAGAATTGTCACATCTAATGGATGCGCCATTTCTGGGGCAGCTGAGGGCTGGTCATAATAGGCTCAGAAGGGCACAACATCTATGGACCTTCCCATCATATTACTATCAACCCCCAGCTGTATGCTTTGCCTCAGCTGGTTATTAAAAATAAGAGGAACCACAGGTCATTTTTTGAGGGGTTCACCACTTTTTAATAACCAGCAAAGGCAAAGCAGGCAGCTGGGGGCTGATATTAATAGGCTGTGAAAGTCCATGGATATTGGCCCCTTCCAAGCATAAGACCTGCTCACAGCTATCTGCTTTCCCTTATCTGGTTATTAAAATAGCCATTTGTGTGCCACTGTTGCAACAGTTCTGTTCAGGAAACCAAATGCTGTTTGAATTTATTTGACATGGAAGCAGGGGAACTGCTGGAGAACACCATCCTACATGTGCAAACTCTACAACATCAAAATTGTAATAAAAAATAAATTGTTACATGGAATCTGTCACCCCCTGGATGCCTTTAAGTTATTACTATGGGCATACAGGCAATAGAATGATTAAACCAGTCTTACCAGTATGCCTCATAGCTCCGGTCTAGATGTTAAGAAATACACTTTTAATGTTTTATGTTAATGATTTCTTCCAGTCTCCAGGGCGTGTGGTGTAGTAGTAGAGACTCACCTATGTAGAAGATCAATGGAAACCCTACCCATAGAAGGGCAGACAAGGCATCCATAACCATGGGAGTGCACAGCGCATGCGCGGAATTACAGCGCCGCAACTGCACATCACAGGTCAGTGTGACATGCATGGGAGGGGAGTGGTATTTTAATGAAGAGAGGAGGCAGGGATTTCTTCTAGGCAAAGCACACCCTGGAGCCTGGAAGAAATCATTAACATAAAACATTAAAAGTGTGTTTCTCAACATCTAGACCGAAAGTATGAGGCATTCAGGCAAGACTTATTTAACTATTCTTTTACCTGTATGCCCATAGTAATAGTTTAAAAGCGTCACAAGTGTGACAGATTCCCTTTAAAGACACTTTTGTCTAAAGTTGTCCAAGCCATAACAATGGATAATGAAAAACATTTTATTCTTTTTATTATTTTACCTTTCGATGCTCAAACAGTGATAATGCTATGCTGCAGATACACAGCACAAGAATGGCCAAGCCGTAACCCAGATATCCTTCTACCAGCATCAGGATAATAGCAGCAAACTGGTACATGTATAACAAATCTACCACCTATGCACAAAAACAATATGTGAAACTACTGTTGATGAATAATAAACAATCATCTTCAATCTTAGGCTAGATGTGCACAGTGCCTGCATGTAACCTATTCAGTTAGTGTGTTCCTCAGTACCTAGAAGGGTTGTCTAATGAAGATAACTCCTTTTCAGATGGAAGCCACCACAGAAATCAACCTATTTATGTTTGGCTTCCTATACTTCCAGCAAACTGCTGATTGTGAGGGGAAGGTACTGGCAGCAAGATTGATGCTGTGCAGTGTCCAATGCATAAAAAACTATCATTTCATATTATCATCCATTCAAATAATGAATATCTGTGGATAGGGAGAGCTGTTTGTCAGCAGATCCCTGCACTGGTTGAAAGAGGGTTGTCATGAGCTGGGAACATACTGTACATACATATGCAGTAATAATGTTTATTGAAGGAGGTATTTTTTGGCCAATCACCTCAATGCTATGTATACATGATCAGTATTTGGGCAGTACGGTATTTTATATCAGTATCTGTAAGCCAAAATCAGGAGTGGAGCAATCAGATGAAAAGTATAATAGAAACACATCACCACTTCTGTATTTTTTTTTACCTACTCCTGATTTTGGCTTACACATACTGAGGTAAAATACTGACCAAATAATGAATGTGTGAATGTGACCTTTATAGCATTTTAATAATAAATAGAAATGTAGCATACATAATGATTTGCAATCTGATTATCAGGAATGAGCCCACCTAACAATGCTAATTTCTGATAGTGTTAAATAATACATCAGTACATTTCTTAACCCCTTAACGACCAGGGGTATTTTTGGTTTTGCATTTACATTTTTTGCTCCCCTTCTTCCCAGAGCCATAACTTTTTTATTTTTTTGGTCAAAATTGCAATATGAGTTGCCATTTTCTGAGACCTGTAGCGTCTCCATTTTTAAGGATCTGAGTTTGGGTGAAGGCTTATTTTTTGTGTGCCGATCTGACGTTTTTAATGATACCAATTTGGTGCAGATACATTCTCTTGGTCGCCCGTTATTGCATTTTATTGCAATGTTGCAGCGACAAAAAAAGGAATTCTGGCGTTTCGATTTTTTTCTCGTTACGCCATTTACCGATTGGATTAATTCTTTTTATATATTGATAGATCGAGCGATTCTGAATGCGGCGATACCAAACATGTGTATATTAGATTTTTTTTTTATTGTTTTATTTTGAATTGGGTGAAAGGGGGGTGATTTGAACTTTTATTTTTTTTATTTTTTTAATATTTTTAAAAACATTTGTTTTACTTTTTACTTGTTTCTATAGTCTCCATAGGAGACTTGAAGCTGCAGTTGTCCGATCGTCTCTGCTACATAGACCAGAGCTGCATCCCTGCTCTATGTAGCAGATATGTTCACTTGCTATGAGCGCCGACCATCAGGCGGCGCTCATAGCGATCCAGCAATGACAACCACAAGGGTCTTCTTGTGACCCAGGGTTGTCATGCCAACCCATCGGCGACCCGGGGTCATGTGACACGGGCTCCGATAGGAGGAGGTAATGACACACTTCCTGCGCGTGCATGTTACATGTCGCTGACAGAGTCTAATGTCAAGCCAAGGTCAAGAAATAGGATGTCAGTAAGAAACACCAAATGCACAGCACACAGGTAAAGTCAGTTAGCTAGCACAAACGTTGAATGATAGTGGGAACAGGCACTCGGGGGTTTATATACAGTGGCAGGTAAAAATTTGGGCCCCCCTGGTCAAAATTACTGTTATTGTGAACAGTCAAGTTGAAGATGAAATGATCTCTAAATGACCAAAAGTTAAAGATGACATGCTTTTTGTAGCCAGACAAGAGTTTTTCAGTTCTTGTTTAAGGGATTTTCATCCATTCTCACTTTTAAAAATTCTTCCAGTTCTGTGAAATTCCTGGGTCATTTGGCATGCACTGCTATTTTGAGGTCTAGCCACAGATTTTCAATGATGTTTAGATCAAGAGACTGTGAGGGCCATTGTTAAATCTTTAGCTACCTTTTGAGGTAGTCTATTGTGGATTTTGACAAGTGCTTAGGATCATTGCCCATATGTGCAAGCTATTCTCTTTTCAACCTCAGCTTTTTCACAGATGGTGTTATGTTTGTATCAATAATTTGTTGAATTTTCACTCAATGTATTCTTCCCTTTACTTGTAAAAGGTTTCCTTTGCCACACAACTGTAAGTGGGTAAGATATAATGTCTTTCATGCTTCCCTTCCCTCTGATTGTCTTCCAGTCAGTTCTTTTTGTTTACAGATGTGTTTTATAATAATTGCCTGCGGTACAACTACATGTACAACTACTGTTGTGGTCAAATGTATTGACACCCCAGCAATTCTGTCAGATAATACTCAGTTTCTTCCTGAAAATGATTGCAAACACAAATTCTTTGGTATTATTATCTTCATTTAATTTGTCTTAAATGAAAAAACACGAAAAGAATTGTCCTAAAGCCAAATTGGATATAATTCCACACCAAACATAAAAAAGAGGGTGGACAAAAGTATTGGCACTGTTCGAAAAATCATGTGATGTTTCTCTAATTTGTGTAATTAACAGCACCTGTAACTTACCTGTGGTACCTAACAGGTGTTGGCAATAACTAAATCACACTTGCAGCCAGTTGATTTGGATTAAAGTTGACTCAACCTCTGTCCTGTGTCCTTGTGTGTACCACAATGAGCATGGAGAAAAGAAAGAAGACCAAAGAACTGTCTGAGGACTTGAGAAACCAAATTGTGAGGAAGCATAAGCAATCTTAAGGCTACAAGTCCATCTCCAAAGACCTGAATGTTCCTGTGTCTACCGTGCGCAGTGTCATCAAGAAGTTTAAAGCCCATGGCACTGTGGCTAACCTCCCTACAGGTGGGCGGAAAAGAAAAATTGACAAGAGATTTCAACGCAAGATTGTGCGGATGTTGGATAAAGAACCTCGACTAACATCTAAACAAGTTCAAGCTGCCCTGCAGTCCAAGGGTACAACAGTGTCAACCCGTACTATCCGTCAGTGTCTGAATGAAAAGGGACTGTATGGTAGGAGACCCAAGAAGACCCCACTTCTTACCCCGAGACATAAAAAAGCTAGGCTGGAGTTTGCCACAACTTACCTGAAAAAGCCTAAAATGTTTTGGAAGAATGTTCTCTGGTCAGATGAGACAAAAGTAGAGCTTTTTGGGCAAAGGCATCAACGTAGAGTTTACAGGAGAAAAAAAGAGGCATTCAAAGAAAAGAACATGGTCCCTACAGTCAAACATGGCGGAGGTTCCCTGATGTTTTGGGGTTGCTTTGCTGCCTCTGGCACTGGACTGCTTGACCGTGTGAATGGCAGCATAATGTAGGGCCCAGTGTGAGAAAGCTGGGTCTTCCTCAGAGGTCATGGGTCTTCCAGCAGGACAATGACCCAAAACACACTTCAAAAAGCACTATAAAATGGTTTGAGAGAAATTACTGGAGACTTCTAAGGTGGCCAGCAATGAGTCCAGACCTGAATCCCATAGAACACCTGTGGAGAGATCTAAAAATGGTAGTTTGGAGAAGGCACCCTTCAAATATCAGGGACCTGGAGCAGTTTGCCAAAGAAGAATGGTCTAAAATTCCAGAAGAGCATTGTAAGAAACTCATTGATGGTTACCAGAAGCGGTTGGTCGCAGTTATTTTGGCTAAAGGTTGTGCAACCAAGTATTAGGCTGAGGGTGCCAATACTTTTGTCTGGCCCATTTTTGGAGTTGTGTGAAATGATCAATGTTTTGCTTTTTGCTTCATTCTCTTTTGGCTGCAAGTGTGATTTAGTTATTGCCAACACCTGTTAGGTGCCACAGGTAAGTTACAGGTGCTGTTAATTACACAAATTAGAGAAGCATCACATGATTTTTCGAACAGTGCCAATACTTTTGTCCACCCTCTTTTTTATGTTTGGTGTGGAATTATATCCAATTTGGCTTTAGGACAATTCTTTTTGGGTTTTTTCATTTAAGATAAATTAAATGAAGATAATAATACCAAAGAATTTGTGCTTGCAATCATTTTCAGGAAGAAACTGAGTATTATCTGACAGAATTGCAAGGGTGTCAATACTTTTTGCCACAACTGTATGTATTGCTTATTGTATTGCCACTTGAATGTGTTACCATTATATAGAAAACTGTAATATATTGCCTTGTATTCCTGTATGATAGTATTGCATATATATTATGTGTCTTTTGTATATGTACAGTATAGTTAGGGAAAGTTAGTGAATCCATCTTGGGACATTAGAGGAGGGCACTCGTAGTACATAGTTCCCCCTATAGACTGGGTAGTTGTAATTATGTTGCAGGCCACTAGATGGGGGCATACTAGTGGGGCCTGATAGGAGGTTCATAGAGGGTTAATTGTAGGAGGGGCTCTGAGAGTTAGGGTCCCGTTACTTTTAGCGATGCGCCAGCAATCCCGACAACGATACAACCCGGTCAGGATCGCTTGTGCATCGCTAAATGGTCACTAGTGAGCTGCCAAACAGGCAGATCTCACCAGCAAAGCAGCAGCAATCCAGCGATGCTCGGTGCTCGTTCTTACCTGTCAAACGGCAGCGATGATGACGACTTCCGCCTGCGTCCATGCGTCGCTAGTCGGCGCCAGCGGGACGCCAACGAGGAAGAAATGGCCCTGGACGTTCACGCGCGATCAGCGATATCCAGCGGGGGCATGTTGGATGTAAATGTCACATGTAGCGAGATCGCTAGCGATATCACTGTTGCGTCACAAAATCGGTGTCACTTTAGCGATATCGCTAGCAATCTCGCTATGTGTAAAGCCCCTTTAAGATTAGTGATGAAGAGTGGTCTAGTCAGAAGGGGCCAGGGCGCCCAAGTGTCCACCTGGGCTATAGGCCCAGACAGCTTGGCAGTGATGCAACGTTAAGTCGTTATAGCCCACGTTAACCACAGCCACTTCATGTCATAGCAGTGGGTCATAACAGGAAAAGGAAGATGTGGCGTCTTACCGCCTGAGCCAATGCTTTTAGGGCATAAGTTGGCTGGACTAAGGAGATGAAAAGTTGGAGCTTAGACAAGATCGGTACAGATGGGCCGGATGCTTCACCAGGGGTCACCAAAAGTAGTCATTGATGAATTTGTGTCTGGGACAAAACAGGCTGAAGGAAATGTCATTATAGTGAGGTCAGGCCTGGAAGGAACTGGGAAGCAGTCTAGTACGATCCGGTCCGGGCGTGTACCGCACAGAAGTGACAACAAGCAAGGGAAAGATGAGGAAGCATGCAAATGTTATAATGTACCAACTGTGTATGTAACGTGTGAAATCCTAAGTAAAGAAACTGTTAAAGTTGTCTCGGACTGTGTTTCCATTGATGGGGGTCGCCTAGAAGAGGGACCGTTATGGCTTGGGAAGTGCCCGGGTGAAGCTGAATCTGGAGATGCAGGTATGCCGAGGAGAAGAGTAATGTTTCATGTAGGGGGAGGACTGGACGCAGCTGCCACCGGAATACAGGTCATGACTACAGGCCTGTCCCTCCCTTACACAACCACAAAGCATGATTTATCCACCCCCATTCTTAATGTTTGGGGTGATGTTAAAAAAATATTCAGGATTGAGAGTCCTCAGTAGTTGATACCTTTTAATGGCTAACTGAAAAGATGGTAATACATTGCAAGCTTTCGAGACTACTCAGGTCTCTTCATCAGGCTAGACTAATACAAAATCTGAAGTCACATATTTATGCACAATACAGCCTAGAAAAAATGCAATAGATAAGACAAGTGACGTGAAGCAGAACTATCAATATGGGAGAGGGAGAAACATAAATATAAACATTGGACCAGTTCATAGATAAGGAGTCTGGATGTTTTATGGTCCTCTGATTGGGGTCTAGTTCTGTGTTGCCCTGCAAGGTTTTAAAAGGAAATTCCTTAATTGATGTAAAAAGACATAAATCCATGCGACACATTCATTCCAGCACTGAGAGTGTCAAAGTTCGTCATAAATTTGTACTCCCAAACTCGTCTCTCTCTCTGAGATGTGAAGTTACCTTTCAATACCAGTAATTTCATATCCATGCTGCTGTGATCAGGGATACAGAAATGTTTTGCCACAGGTAGATCCATTCTGGGGTGATGTTCTTTTTCTGAAATTCTGTGCCCTTTTTTCCCACACATAACTTTGTTCATTGTGGCCAAAGATTTCTAGTTTAGCCTCATCAGCCACAGGACTTATTTCCAAAATGCATCAGGCTTTTGTAGGTGTTCTACATATTTCTAATGCTGAATTTTATGGTGAGGACATAGGAGAGATTTTCTTCTCACGTCTATTCCATGAAGACCATATTTGTACAAGTTTCTCTGAACAGTAGAACAATATACTACAACTCCAGAGTCTGCTAAATCTTTCAGTCAATCCGGTGTTCTAATTTGTCTCTCTAGCAATCCTCCGAGCAGCTCTCACTGAAATTTTCCTTGATCTTCCAGACTTTATCTTGACCTCCACTGTAAATGTTAACTGCTATTTTTTAATTACATTTCAAACTGAGGAAAGGGCAACTTTAAAACACTTTGCTATGATCTTTTAACCTTCTCCTGCTTTGTAGGATGTCATCATTTTTAGAGTGCTAGGCAGCAGTGCTATGATTAGGTAACCGAGGAGGATAGCAGGGGAATAGGCTAGGCAACCAGATAACCAGAGAGGTTGGTAACTTAGTAGATTGTAGACCCCTAAACTTACAACACAACTAGAATTAGCCGTGGGATGTACTTACGATGCCCTAGACGCCTCGGCACAGCCAAAGATTTAACTAAGCCTAAAGAGAGAAAAGGGAAAACTAAACTGCCCCGGAGTAGAACCCCAAAGGAATAGATAGCCCCCGAACATATATTGCCGGTAAGACAAGATGAGGCACAAAACACAGGCAGAAAATAGAGTAAGCAAATGATGTTGCCCAAACTGTCTAGATAGAACAGGACAGGAAAGGATACTGTCTGCAATCATGCAAAAAACCCTAAGAAAAAATCCAACACGTCTGATATGCTAAAATACTGAGGCCACACGACGTCTCCCCTACTAAATCAGAACTTTGGTGTGAACTGGATGCAAAACAAAAGATACTGATTTAACAGGGGATTAGAAATACTGAAAAGACTGACATGAGCTGTGGCATATGGAACAGAATCCAGCACAGGTCCCAGCAAGGCTGAACTCACACCAGCAAAGCAGAAATCAGAGGAAAGCAAAAAATGGATCAAATGCAAAAAGATTCAAGCAGACAAATAACTTATCTGAAAGATGCAGGACAAAGCAGGAGGCAAGCAGACTTCCAAAATGCTCATGAAGAAAACCAAATCACCGGCAACCACTGAGGGAAGGTTGCTCACTTAAATCTCTCCAGTCTGTAACACCTGACCTACAATCATCCTCCTCAGGTGATTGACTTCTGTCAGCCAGACCAGCTCCATTACCAGCAGCAACCACCAGAGGGAGTCCAAACTCAGAAGCCAGGTCAAAAGTGTTCACAACACAGCAGTTTACAAGAACCCATGGATGCTGTTTTTGGCACAAGGTTAGAGGAGGCTGGATTTTTATTAAGTTGGGAAATCTGCTTCACCTGGCCTTTCCTAATGATAATAGTGAATAAGCCATAATTGTAACATGATAATTAAGGGCTGAAATTTTGGTCAAGGTTATCGGAGCACACAAATCTAAATATGTGCTCAAATATTTGCAATGGACCATTTTTCTTTTTGTATATTTGAAATAAATATATATACTAGCTGAAGAGCCCGGCGCTGCCCTGGCATAGTAACTGACTGTGGCTAGTTATAACAAATTATAATGATTATCCTCTGTCCCATAGTCCAGTGCCCATATACCCATCATACATATCCTCCATCTCATAGTCCCATGCCCATATACCCATCATACAAATCCTGCATCCCATAGTCCAGTGCCCATATACCCATCATACATATCCTCCTTCACATAGTCCCGTGCCCATATACCCATCATACATATTCACAATCCCATAGTTCCATGCCCATATGCCCATCATACATATCCTCCATCCCATAGTCCCGTGCCATGGTGACTATGATGTCATAATAGGTTGCAACCATTCTGACATCATCATTGCCATGGCAACCTATTATGAAATCATCGTCACCATGGCAACCTATTATGACATCATCATCGCCATGGCAACCATTATGACATCATCTTCACCATGGAAACCTTTATGACATCATCTTCTCTATGGCAACCTATTATTACATCATAGTCACCGCTTGCTAAAGATCTGTATAGATCAAACCGTCACAACAAATGGCAGAATAAAGTGATTGACTTTCACCCACCTGGGAAGTGCTGTCCTCACTTTTCTACATTGTTTGGACTTTTTGCCAAGAGGGACTCAATGGATATGACATGTGCTTTCAGTTGTCTACATGGGGTGCTGTTACTGTGAACTACCGCTTATTTAAGGATATCATAGTCACCATGGCAATCTATTAAGACATCATCATCGCTATGGCAACCATTATGACATCATCACCAATACACACATATACACATATATGGGATGGCGGATATGTATATGGGCACGGGACTATGGGATGGAGGATGTGTGACGGGTATATGGGCACGAGACTATGGGATGGCGGATATGTATGATGGGTATATGGGCACGGGACTATGGGATGGAGGATATGTATGATGGGTATATAGGCATGGGACTATGGGATGGAGGATGTGTGATCGGTATATGGGCACTCGACTATGGGATGGAGGATATGTATGATGGGTATATGGGCATAGGCCTATGGGATGGTGGATATGTATGATGGGTATATGGGAACGGAACTATGGGATGGAGGATAATTATAATTTGTTATAACTAACCACAGTTAGTTACTATGCCCTGGCAGCGCCGGGCTCTTCAGCTAGTATATATATATATGTATATATATATATATATATATATATATATGTTGAAAAAACTGCAAAGAAATTGGACTTTATTGCCCAGTCATGTCGCAACGTTTCGGATGTAAAATGATTTTAAAATCCGAAACGTTGCCACATCACAGGGCAATAAAGTCCACTTTCTTTGCAGTTTTTTTGTGCTGTTTCTCCTTTTTTCTTTTAAATATTTTTTATTAGTTTTAAAATTTAAAGGGAAAAGAAGGGGAATAACAAGGGAAATAGGGGAAAATAAAAAATGGAGAGCTCCGCTCTAGTGCAAAGACATTTGCAAACAAATAAAGGTAATAACATTTCCTTCCAGACTTAGAACATGTGTAACTAATATTAAATGTAGCCCATGAGTAGCAACAGAGTTTTACAAAAATTTGGAATTCCATACAGTGGGGAAAAAAAGTATTTAGTCAGTCAGCAATAGTGCAAGTTCCACCACTTAAAAAGATGAGAGGCGTCTGTAATTTACATCATAGGTAGACCTCAACTATGGGAGACAAACTGAGAAAAAAAAATCCAGAAAATCACATTGTCTGTTTTTTTTTCATTTTATTTGCATATTATGGTGGAAAATAAGTATTTGGTCAGAAACAAGCAATCAAGATTTCTGGCTCTCACAGACCTGTAACTTCTTCTTTAAGAGTCTCCTCTTTGCTCCACTCATTACCTGTAGTAATGGCACCTGTTTAAACTTGTTATCAGTATAAAAAGACACCTGTGCACACCCTCAAACAGTCTGACTCCAAACTCCACTATGGTGAAGACCAAAGAGCTGTCAAAGGACACCAGAAACAAAATTGTAGCCCTGCACCAGGCTGGGAAGACTGAATCTGCAATAGCCAACCAGCTTGGAGTGAAGAAATCAACTGTGGGAGCAATAATTAGAAAATGGAAGACATACAAGACCACTGATAATCTCCCTCGATCTGGTGCTGCACGCAAAATCCCACCCCGTGGGGTCAGAATGATCACAAGAACGGTGAGCAAAAATCCCAGAACCACGCGGGGGGACCTAGTGAATGAACTGCAGAGAGCTGGGACCAATGTAACAAGGCCTACCATAAGTAACACACTACGCCACCATGGACTCAGATCCTGCAGTGCCAGACGTGTCTCACTGCTTAAGCCTGTACATGTCCGGGCCCGTCTGAAGTTTGCTAGAGAGCATTTGGATGATCCAGAGGAGTTTTGGGAGAATGTCCTATGGTCTGATGAAACCAAACTGGAACTGTTTGGTAGAAACACAACTTGTCGTGTTTGGAGGAAAAAGAATACTGAGTTGCATCCATCAAACACCATACCTACTGTAAAGCATGGTGGTGGAAACATCATGCTTTGGGGCTCTTTCTCTGCAAAGGGGCCAGGACGACTGATCCGGGTACATGAAAGAATGAATGGGGCCATGTATCGTGAGATTTTGAGTGCAAACCTCCTTCCATCAGCAAGGGCATTGAAGATGAAACGTGGCTGGGTCTTTCAACATGACAATGATCCAAAGCACACCGCCAGGGCAACGAAGGAGTGGCTTCGTAAGAAGCATTTCAAGGTCCTGGAGTGGCCTAGCCAGTCTCCAGATCTCAACCCTATAGAAAACCTTTGGAGGGAGTTGAAAGTCCGTGTTGCCAAGCGAAAAGCCAAAAACATCACTGCTCTAGAGGAGATCTGCATGGAGGAATGGGCCAACATACCAACAACAGTGTGTGGCAACCTTGTGAAGACTTACAGAAAACGTTTGACCTCTGTCATTGCCAACAAAGGATATATCACAAAGTATTGAGATGAAATTTTGTTTCTGACCAAATACTTATTTTCCACCATAATATGCAAATAAAATGAAAAAAAAAACAGACAATGTGATTTTCTGGATTTTTTTTTCTCAGTTTGTCTCCCATAGTTGAGGTCTACCTATGATGTAAATTACAGACGCCTCTCATCTTTTTAAGTGGTGGAACTTGCACTATTGCTGACTGACTAAATACTTTTTTTCCCCACTGTACTTCCCATTTAAGATATTTATTCAGTGAATTATTGTTAAAAACTATCCTCTCCTCCATGAGACTGTGTGAACGCAAAGTCAATGATATCTGAGAACAAAGGCGCATTCGATTTTTTTTCCACCAGTAGGCGATGGAGTTCTTGACAACCAGGAAAATGTGAATTATTATATACTTTATTGAGGGACTAATGGATTCCAGGTCCAGAGACAAGAGTGCCATCTTAGGAGTAACATCTATTGTAACTGAAGATATGGAATTTATGTGATTTCCCACCTCTGTCCATAGAGTTCTTAAACTCGGACAACTCCAGAAAATGTGGTAGAGATTACCCGGCAATTTACAGTCTCTCCAACATAGCGGAGAGATGTCTTTGCAAATGTGAGAAAGCCTAGTCGGTGTATAGTACCACCGTACCATAAGCTTGAAGTAAGCGTCATGCAAATCCATAGAAGTAGTAGAGCCATAAGAATATTTTGTTGCCGATTCCCATTTATGTTCCTGAAATGTCATCTTAAGATCTGCTTCCCACTTTGTCATATAGCAGTTTTTAGAGAAAGTATTATCCCCGATAATTTGTAAGTAAATATTTCTAAGGCTCCATTTATTCCTATATGTTGGATTGCCCACTAAAGAGGAAATATTTTCCAAATTTAGAGATCTACTATTCAATAATAGTTGAAGGTGGTCTTTCAGAATCATATATGACATAAACTCCGTTGATGGCAGATGAAACTTATCTCTAATCCTGGAAAAGGAGGCGATGCAAGTACCGTCCCAGATATCTCCAACCTTTTTTATATTTGAATCAAACCACATATTGGGTAAAGAAAACTTATATATCCCTGTAAGCAATTTAAGGGGAAAGTTTTGTATAATAGAGAGTTTATCTTTCTTGTTCTTTAATTTGGCAAATTTCTTCCAAGCCTCAAGAATAGCATGAAAAATTGGGTGCTTATGGCTTTTAAGTGAAGGTTTTAGCATGTAGGTGAAAAATAAATCTTGTAATAGAGCATAAGTGTTTGAAGCCAATTCCAAGTCGATCCACGATGGGGATTCCCCCTCCCTAAACCATTGCTGGCTGTGCCTAATCAGAGTTGCCTGATAGTACGCCCAGATGTTTGGTAAGGCTAGGCCTCCATTAGTTTTCCTTCTATACAAGATATTGGCTGCAACCCTTGGTTTTTTGTTTCCCCATACAAATGAGTTTATCAGATTTTGAATTTTCATTATTAGTTTTGCATGAATTTGTAGGGGGAGGGTCCTAAAGATATATAAAATCTTGGATAATATAAAAGATTTTATTACCAAGACTCTGCCAAATAAGGTAAGATCAAGAAGATTAAAATGCACAAAGTCTTTAGTAATCTTGTCTACGAGAGAAGCAATATTAGTAGCCACAATTGATTGGAAATTACTAGAAATATGAATGCCTAGATATACCAAACTTTTCTTCTCTAGTTGAAATTTAGTCCTATACAGAACCTCCTTAATATCACTATGTAATATATTAAATGGCAAGATTTTAGGTTTATGTATATTGACTTTAAAAAAGGAGATTTTAGAAAATTGCTCCAAGACAGTCATCAGGGCCTCAATTGATTTAATTGGATCTGTCATAGAAACAAAAAGGTCATCTGCAAAGAGAATGAGTTTATGGGAACGCAATCTGGTGTTTATTCCTGAAATGAGAGTGTTAGTCCTGATTGCTTCGGCAAGGGGCTCAATTGCCAATGCGAAGAGCAGAGGAGAAAGTGGACACCCTTGCCTGGTGCCATTTGAGATATTAAAAGGATTAGAAAAATGATAATTTATGTATATTTTAGCATTTGGCTCAGCATATAGGGAGAAACTGATGGACACAAATTTATTGTCGAATCCGAATTTAATTAAAACGTTTTTAAGATATAACCAATTTAATCTGTCAAACGCCTTCTCTGCGTCTAGAGACATGAACAGAGAAGGAACGCTTGAAGTCTTGATCAAGTGGAGTAAATTCAGAATTCTCCTGGTTCCATCAGGTGCCTGCCTACATGTAATTAACCCGACTTGGTCATTTGTTATTAATTGTGGTAGGGCATTTTTGAGACGATCCGCCTTTATTTTATAATAAATTTTTATGTCCCCATTGAGAAGGGAGATGGGCCTATAGTTATGAATTTTTTCTGAATCACTTTTCTCCTTGGGAAGCATTATTATGGTGACCTCTAGCATATCTTTTGGGAAGGAGCCAGTAGTGGATACATGGTCGAATAGATTTTTTAATTGCGGGGAAATAAGACTAGAGAATGTTTTGAAATATTCATTAGTGAAACCGTCAGGACCAGGGGATTTTAGTGGTTTCAACTTATTGATAGTATTGGTAATCTCCTCAATGCTAATAGGACCGTTTAGTATTCTTAAATCTGACTGGTCTATTTGCGGGAGATTTAAACCAGCCAAAAACGAATCAATCGCTAATTGGTCCGGAATTGGAGTTGAGGGGTCTTTTTTTAAGTTATACAGCTCACTGAAATATGCCGCAAAAACATCCGCAATGTCTTGCGGGTGAGATTTAACAATCCCTGATGGAGATTGAATCTTGTGTACTCGTCTGATTGCGCATTCTCTTTTTAACTTGTCCATCATATGTTTCGTTGGCTTGATAGATGATGAATATGAAATAAATTTAGAAGCCCTAAGAGCTGAATCGTATTCGGTCAGGATCTGTGAGCTAAGCTCTTGTCGTAATTTTAATATTTCTAGACGAAGGGCGTGGGATGGAGTAGCTAGACTGCTCTGTTGCTCTTCTTTGGATTCTATTTGTAATTGTAGCGTGATTATTTTTTCTCTCCTTTCCTTTTTGTATCTTGAAGAGAGCTGCATTAAATATCCACGAACAACAGCCTTATGCGCCTGCCATAAGGTAAATGGAGTAATTTCCCCTAAAGAGTTTTCAATAAAATAGTCACTAATGTTTTTTCTATAATTTGTCTATATTTGGGAATTTTGAGCAGAGTTTGATTAACTTTCCAAAGAAAAGTATTCTGTGTTGAGGGCCCTACATTAAATTTTGCCATGAGCGGGGTGTGATCGGAGAAGGACTTGTTCAAAATTTCCACCTTTCTGAATCTGGACAATGAAAAGATATTAGTAAGAAAAAGGTCAATTCTTGATGCGGAATTGTGAATGTTGGAGTAATGTGTGTACTCCCAAGATGACGAATTGAGGCACCTGAAGACGTCAAATAGCTCATTTTTCATTAGCCAATTATTCAAGAAGGAAGATGATAGTCGTGCTAGGGAGGACGAGTCCATATGTCTATCAGGCACAATATTGAAATCACCAACCAGCACCAATTCCCCTTTCTTAACTCTGTCAATTTTTTTAATTAATTTATTTAAAAAAAGGGAATTGCTTTTTATTAGGGGCATAAATGTTGACAATTGTAAACAATTTGCCATTGATCGTACACGTAAGAATGTGGTATCGACCTCTAGTATTGGCCTCCTCACTGATCAGATGGAACGATATTCTGTTGCTGATAATGGTTATGACACCAGCTCTTTTTTTCTCACCCAATGCTTTAAAAATGCGAAGGTATTGTTTGTGCTTGAAAGTGGAGTGGTTGTCTATCGCCAACTTTACTTCTTGTAAACATGCATCGTCGGCTTGATATAGCTTGATTTCTTTCCATGTTGTGTATCTTTTATAAGGGCTATTAAGGCTTCTGACTTTATATGAGAGGATATTGATATCCATCTGTTCCCACCCTAGGGCACAAACCAAGGTACGTAGTCTGGGGGAATATGTAATACAAGAAAAACGAACAAAGAAAGAGCAAAAAAGAAAAAATGAATACAAATAAATGGAGTTCTCTTGAAGGAAACCAACACTTGTGGATTCTCTTCTGAGTTCGGGGGTAAAAAAAAATGCAGCAAAGGTCCTACATGACCAGCCAAGGTCTATAAAAATATGCTGTAATATTACAATACGTTAGAACCAGTAACTCTAAGGAAAGAACCAGAATTATTAATATGTACATTCAACCCTTATCCCTAAGGTCTTTGTGAAGGAAGGCAATGAAATCCCGACCTTCATCTATATTTAGTAGTGGGATGTTCTTCCCCTTGTACCAAACAAAGAGTTTGGTCGGAAACCCCCATATATATGATAGCTCCAAGTCCCTTAGCTTAGTAGTAACTTCCCGAAATACTTTCCTCGCCTCCATTGTATTTTTGGAGAAGTCGGAAAAAATTTTTATGTGCTCATAAGGAGCCGGGAAGACACCACGCTCTCTTATAAATCTCAGAACCTTGTCTTTGGTTTCAAAGAAGAGCAAACGCAAGATAGTGTCCCTCGGTTTATCTGGCGGTATACCCCGTGGGCGCGGCAACCTATGGACTCTATCAATTGTCAGCTGTAAATTTGATAAAGAGGGGACTGCCTTTTTGAACAGGGCCTTTGTGTAATTAGAGAGATCGTCTTGCAGGACTGTCTCTGGTATTCCTCTGATTTTCAGGTTATTGCGTCGACTCCTATCTTCTAGATCTGTGAGTTTGGATTTCTGAGATGTGATTTCCTCCCTCAGATCTAAGTTTTGTTGTAAGGGTATGACGCGGTCAGGATCGCTGGTGCATCGCTAGGTGGTCGCTAGTGAGCTGCCACACAGGCAGATCTCACTAGCGACATCGCTGGGGTCGGGGATCGCTACTTACCTGTCAGACGCGGCGATCCTGCGTCCTCCCGCCCGGCTCCACGCGTCGCTCGTTGGCGCCACAGGAAGCGCCGCAGGAAGTGACCGACGAGGAATCGTCCAGGAGCTTCTCGCGCGATCAGCGATAACCAGCGGGGGAGCAGGTCGGAAGTAAGTATCACATGCAGCGATATCACTAGCAATATCACTGGAACGTCACAAAATCAGTGACTTTACAGCGATATTGCTAGCGATATCGCAGTGTGTAACGGGGGATTAAGAGTGACTCTGTTTTTGCTTCCACTTTCCCAATTCTCTCCTCATTGATCTCGAATCTATTTGTAAACTTATCACAGACCTCCTGCATGAAGCTTCTCTGTGACTCAAAACCCATTGTAATGGAGTCTTTTAAAGATTTGCAAAAGTTGGCCAAGATTCCCTCTGAGACTTGTTTATCTGAGGCCAACAAGGCCTCATAATTGACCATATCAAGCAAGGGGATAGTTTGGTGGAAGGATCCTGGGCAACCGTTTTTTGGAAGGGGTTTAGTCGGGCTACCATTAATCAGAGATTCACCTGAGGTACTGTCAGAATCCAAGGTTGTAGCCCCAATCCCCTGAGCCCCCTTTCCTAAGCTTTTCCTTTTGCTAGAACGTGTCATATCAATACCATCTTCTCTTTTGTTGCCTGTTTCGATATTTGTACCCTCTTTTATAGTAGATTTTTGTGTATTACTCTGGAAGTCAGGGAGTAAATCTCTGTGTGTCGATTTCCCTTGTGACCCTTTACCATGACAGGCACTTGAGGTGTTCGAAGAGGGGCTCTCATGTCCCTCATGTCTTTTGATAGGCGATCTAGATTTAGTTGGGCTAAGCAGATTAGATGGGTCACCAGATAACTTTGTTTTTGCAGTATTCCATGTCCTTTGTGCTCTGTTAGTTTGTCCTTTAAATTTCAAGCCCCCAGTCGCCATTCTGTAAAGCGCTGGTGGTGTTATGGCAGGAAATTCAATATAACTTACAAATATAAATTGTTAATGAGGTCTCTGTGTAGTGGTGGGTAGAACAGAAAGGCAATGCCAATCTTTGTGTTGGGAGTCAAAACTTATAGGCAGAGTCACTCCACTTATTATTGAGGTTTGTGAATATAAGTTAAGAATCCCCTATGCAACAACCAGCCTCCACACTAGTGTTTATAGCAGGGTCTTATAGTAAATCTACACCCCCTATTTCACTCAGTGCGACACCTGGCTTTGCACAACAGATTTCCAGCACTCTAATCCTGTGTTTTATTATAAGCAGTATATAAAGGCATATAAAGCAAGTGATGCCATTTAAAGATCCAAAGATAGACTTATAAACTATTAATAAGAACTGTTACAAAAAACTGAGCAATATATAATATATACCAGTCAATATGTGTCCCACAAGTGATATCGATGAACTAGGAGCTGGCAGGCTGGATTCTTCCCTTCACAATAGATTGTGAGGATATTAGTTGGAGTTTCAGTCCCCCAGAAATGTGCAAGGAGGCCGCGACAGTATAATGCACCAGTTCATTTGTATGGTGCCTCCTAAGGGAATCCTCTCCCCCTGTAGAATAAGTCTGCACACTCCTGACACCAGTTGTGGCTGGTATTGTTAAGATGCACTATCTCCAGGCACCCCTTATGTTCCAATGCCCTCCCCACTCCTCTTTATGTGCTTACCACCACTTTTATGTAGGATTCACTAGGCCTCTCTCTGCTGACAGGAACCTCCACCCCACAATGTAGCCACAAGATTTAATTACATATCTCCAGCAGCGCAGAGTTTTTTTTAACTCTTTTGCATCCCACAGCAACAGCAGGGCTATTATTTAGGTTTAATATAGCTACTTATGCCTTTCCTCCTTGCTACGATGTGTACCAGACGTCTAGCAGCTTTTCCCAGAGTCTCCCCTTCTTCTGGTAGCAGCTCCGGTATCTTCCTGCTTTCCTCTGTTTCTTCCAGCACTCACAGCTTTATTATCTGCTTCTTCTCTCTCTCACTCCTTTCTGACTCTTCTTTCTTCTTCCTGCTTTTGTTCTATCAGATGTCTTCCTCCTCCGGCTCTGTTTCTGCTTCTCCTGTCCTCCGCTTCCTGTTTACCTCAGCGCGGTGATTTTCCCACCTTTTTTTCTTCACAGCGGCGCCTCACTTTCCCGCTCTTTTAATGGCGGCGCCGGCTCCACTTATCTCATAGCAACGCTGGTCTTCTCGGTCTCCTTAGTCTCAGGTGCAGCGGCGGCAGACTCCACAGCTCCTGACTCCTCTGGAACGGCCACTGAAGCTTCACTAAGGAGGGACTCCCAGACTTCTGCGACCAGTTTCCCGCCAATACCGCAGCTTCACTCACTGCGACACCGCTTAACTCCTTGGGCTCCCCGGTCTCACAGGTAAAATGGTGGCAGTCCTTTTATTTCCTCCACAGCTTCTGACTACCTTGGAAAGGCCAGTGATACCTCACCGAGGGGGGACTCCCGGACTCTTGACACTGGCTTCCCGCCAATATCCTGGCTTCACTCACCGCTTATTTCAGTCAGCTGTAGCAGGTGAAAAACAAGTCCCACACTTTAGAAAATGATATCAAACGGTTCCAGGAAGGTTGTGAACAACTTCAGGGATTAATTTAATCCATGTTCTTCCTTTTTTCCAATATTTTTGGTTGCTTGTCTGACTGGTCACGCAGGAGCTCTGAGCTCACACGTCCACCATCCAGCTGAGCTCAGGCCATGCCCCGTTTCTCCTTTTTTCAACTTGTTTTGTTATTGGAGCCATTTTGTCTGCTGATTGGGGAAGCGTGCATATTGTTGAGGTATTCGATGGTGCTCTTCCAATTTTTTCTCTCTCTCTCTCTCTCTCTCTCTCTCTCTATATATATATATATATATATATACACTTAAATATAACTCCAAGTAAATCAGACTTCTGTGAAATCAAACTGTCCACTTAGGAAGCAACACTGATTGACAATCAGTTTTGACATGCTGTTGTGCAAATGGAATAGACAACAGATGGAAATTATTGGCAATTATCAAGACACCCTCAATAAAGGAGTTGGTTCTACAGGAGGGATCCACAGATCACATCTCAGCACCAATGCTTTCTGGCTGATGTTTTGGTCATTTTTGAATGTTGGTTGTGCTTTCACACTCGTGGTAGCATGAGACGGACTCTATAACCCACACAAGTGGCTCAGGAAGTGCAGCTCATCCAGGGTGGCACATCAATGCGAGCTGTGGCAAGAAGGTTTGCTGTGTCTGTCAGCGTAGTGACCAGAGGCTGGAGGCGCTACCAGGGGACAGGCAGGCCAGTATACTAGGAGACGTGGAGGGGGCCGTAGTAGGGCAACAACCCAGCAGCAAGACTGCTACCTCCGCCTTTGTGCAAGGAGGAACAGGAGGAGCACTGCCAGAGCCCTGCAAAATATCCTCCAGCAGGCCACAAATGTGCATGTGTCTGCACAAATGGTTAGAAACCGACTCCATGAGGATGGTCTGAGTGCCCGATGTCCACAAATGAGGGTTGTGCTCACAAATGTAAAATATGTAAAGTCGCTCAGAATACCAAAACCTTTAATAGAGTTGATGACACACAAGTTAATAACATAAAAAAGTATCAACTGCAATACTACTAATGTAGTATATAAAATTTTTTGTAAAGAGTTTAATTTAACTTACATAGGCTGTACAACTAGAAAATTAAAAATGCGTGTATCTGAGCATCTTAGAGACATAGAAAATAATAGCATGGGGGCCAGAAATACATCAATGACTTCAAAACATTTTATTACACATCATAAAGGGGATATAAGATCGTTGCAGATTGCAGGTATTGAACATTTGAAAAACCCCAAATGGGGTGGGGACACCAAAAGACGCTTCCTAACTAGGGAGGCATTCTGGATCTATAATTTGGGAATAAGACATCCAATGGGTCTAAATAAAAGAAATTAGATACCATTAGGTACTATTATTAGGTTATTCTGTTTTTAGTACAATTGAATTTTTTTGTATATATTTTTATTTTATGATTGTTTTTCATGTTAAGTTGGATAGGCACATTGATGAATAATTATAGCAACATGCGCTAAATACGCTTTCGCTGTCTAGGACCTTCTGAAAAGGATCATCTGATATATTTCTTGTAGATTCATTGGCCCTTTGAAGCTATAAGTATTATGGGTAGTAATCAATATTCAGCTGTGACAAAGACCCATTGAGGGGTCGAAACGCATTGTTGTTTGACTCAGTGCCGTGACAGCACATCAACTTAAATATGACGAGTTATACCATGTACCAAGTTTTAATCATTTGAACAATAAAAAGGATTCATTTTAGAAGCTGGAACGCCTTTTCTTATCCTGTTGCTGCACGTCAGTCTGGACGAAGTTCCGCGCTTCAGTGGTGGTTGGTGAGCTGGCTAGGGCTTGTTGCCCGTTTTTTCTCTTATCTTTATAGTTAAAGAAGAACCCCAAGATCACTGTGGCTGAGCTCCACAGATGCAGTAGGGAGATGGGAAAAAGTTCCACAAAGTCAACTATCACAGCAGCCCTCCACCAGTCGGGCCTTTATGGCAGAGGAAGCCTCTCCTCAGTGCCAGACATATGAAAGCCCGCATAGAGTTTGCTAAAAAATAACACATGAAGGACTCCCAGACTATGAGAAATAAGATTCTCTGGTCTGATGAGATGAAGATAGAACTTTTTGGTGATAATTCTAAGCAGTATGTGTGGAGAAAACCAGGCACTGCTTATCACCTGCCCAATACAATCCCAACAGTGAAACATGATGGTGGCAGCATCATGCTATGGGGGTGTTTTTCAGCAGCAGGGACAGGACAACTGGTTGCAATTGGAGGAAGCATGAATGTGGCCAAGTACAGATATATCCTGGATGAAAACCTCTTCCAGAGTGCTCTGGACCTCAGACTTGGTTGAAGGTTCACCTTCCAACAAGACAATGACCCTAAGCACACAGCTAAAATAACAAAAGAGTGACTTCAGAACAACTCAGTGACCATTCTTGACTGGTCCAGCCAGAGCCCTGACCTAAACCCAATTGAGCATCTCTGGAGAGACCTGAAAATGGCTATCCACCAACGTTCACCATCCAACCTGACAGAACTGAAGAGGATCTGCAAGGAAGAATAGCAAATCCCCAAATACAGGTTTGAAAAACTTGGTACATCATTCCCAAGAAGACTCATGGCTGTACTAGCTCAAAAGAGTGCCTCTACTCAATACAAAGGATCTGAATACTTATGACCATGTGATATTTCAGTTTTTCTTTTTTAATAAATTTGCAAAAACTTCTACCTTTCTAGGGGTTTTTTCAGTCAAGATGGGGTGCAGAGTGTACATTAATGAGAAAAAAATGAAGTTTTTTGAATTTACCAAATGGCTGTAATGAAACAAAGATTAAAAAATGTAAAGGGGTCTGAATACTTTCCGTACCCACTGTATATATTGCCTAAAATACAAAGGAAATGTGTCATCTTTAACTTCAGGCTTTTTAGCAATCACGGATGGCATGGTGGCTCAGTGGATAGCACTGCAGCCTTGCAGGGCTGGAGTCCTGGGTTCGAATCCCACCAAGGGCAACATCTGCAAAGAGTTTGTATGTTCTCCCTGTGTTTGCGTGGGTTTCCTCCCACATTCCAAAGACATACTGATAGGCAATTTAGATTGTGAGCCCCATCTGGGACAGTGATGATAATGTGTGCAAATTGTAAAGCGCTGTGGAATATGTTAGTGCTATATAAAAATAAAGATTATTTTTATTTCATCTTCAGCTTGCTTAACTGTTCATAATAATGGTAATTTTGACCAGGGGTCCCCAAACCCCACTGACAACACTTAGAAACTAAAATGAACAGGATTATTCTTGTAGCTTCTAGACTGGCCAGAGCCACAAGTCCCAGGAATAATATAGGTTTGATGCTGTCAACCATCACCCACAACAACGGCAGATGTTACAGTAAGTCATCATTGGCTCAGAGTCATATCACATTTATACCTCTACTTAAAGGTGTTTACCAATGAGCAAATAATTTACATTATACTTTAGGAAAATGAACCAAATACATTTACCTTAAAAATGAAGAGTTTCCAAACCGGTACAAGCTCAACTTCAATGGTGTTTTGTCCACACACTAACCTCCTAAAATAATTTGGCAAAAAAATAAAATAGAAATGATTATAGGTAGAATTGTAACTAAAGGTATCCTTCAAGGTTCCAATGCAAATATGTTCCAGCCCCCTCACTTATCACACCATGTGGCATTTATAATACAACTGTGCCTGCCTTCTTATAGACACACGTGGTCAAAATTGTTGGTACCCCTTGTTTAATGAGCCACATGGGCTAATAAATAGCACTTTAACTGGAGTCTTCCTGGTGTGCTGCTTTCATCTTTGAAGGACTATAAATATATCTATCTATCTATAGATATATCTATAGATAGATATATGTATAGATACAGATATATCGATAGATAGATAGATAGATAGATAGATAGATAGATAGATAGATAGATAGATAGATGTATCTATAGATATATCTAGCTATCTGGCTATTAAAATATGGTGACCTCCCCAAAAAATGATGTGGGCTCCCATGCAATTTTCTGTGCCAGAGAGGGAAAGCCGACAACTGGGGGCCAATATTTGTAGCCTGGGAAAGGGGGTAATACCGATGGATCTTCCCAGGCTATGAATATTAGCCCGCAGCTGTCTGCATAGCCTTTACTAGCTATTAAAATAGGGGGACCCCCCAAGAAAATGACATGTGGTCCTCCTATATTTTATAGCCAGAAAGGCTACGCAGACAGCTGCGGGCTGATATTCATAGCTTAGAGAGGGCCCATGTATATTGGACTCCCCTGGCTAAAAACACCAGCCCGCAGCCACCCCAGAAATGGCGCATCTGTTAGATGCCCCAATTCCGGTGCTTAGCCTCTCTCTTCCCACTGCTGTGTAGCGGTGGCATATGGGGTAATAAGGGGTTAATGTCACCTTTGATTGTAAGGTGACATTAAGCCTGGTTAATAATGGTGAGGTGTCAATAAGACACCTCTCCATTATTAATCCTATAGTTAAGGGTTAAAAAAAAGACACAGCCAGAAAAAAGTATTTTAGTGAAATAAAACACTGCACAGTTTTCCATATTTTTATTGCACGCCCAAATCCAAGTGAGGCCCTCGATCTCCTGAAAAAAAAAAGAAATAACAAACCAACACAAATACTTCCTGTTCGACGTAGTCCTAATAACGAGTGTCCCACGACGAGTCCAGCTCTGCTAGATCTGGATGCATGACATCCAGATGTAGCCAAGCTTTTAGATGACCACCGGAGATCTCCGGCAGACACCTACACTGTAGTTCTCAAGGTCATCTGACGTGAGAACTAGCCTAGTGACCGGAGATAACCCCCGGTCACGTGCATGGCAGTTCCCGCGATAAGCTAAGTTATCGCAAAAATTGTAGTGGACGTGGACTTCCAGCGTCGGGACAGGTAAGACCTTATGTTAATTAGTAGACATGCATAGTAAGCTGCATTTACGCAATTACTA
This sequence comes from Dendrobates tinctorius, assembly GCF_039654945.1. NCBI lineage: Eukaryota > Metazoa > Chordata > Amphibia > Anura > Dendrobatidae > Dendrobates > Dendrobates tinctorius. The sequence continues at coordinate 8,301,881 of NW_027361728.1, forward strand.
CGCATGTGACTAATCATTAGATGTGGTTTTACCGCATCTAATGATTGTCTATGGGAATTTTACGGTGCGGCGAAGAAGCGTTTCTGCATTCTGAAAAGACGCGCTGCATGTCTGTTTACATATGTCTGCCGCCTGCGTCTTTTAACGCATAGTGGAGACGGGATTTTATGAAATCCCCTCCACTATGCTGTAACATCTGGATGCTGCAGGTTTGATGCTGCGACTGGACGCAGCGTCAAACCCGCAGCGTTTCCTGACCATGGAAACATACCCTTAGAGGGCTACAACATTTGTTCTGGCAACTATGCATTTCGTATTGCACTTTGTGTACATTGTACAGTTTTTTCTATTACATAATAATACTGATCTAAAGTTTATTTTCCTTTGTAAACCTTCCACCATGTAATTCTACTTTACTAAATGCATTTTGAATGCTTTTTAAGGATTACCTTATAGCTTGCTCCTCTTCTAATAAGCCAGATGCATAGTTAGAATGTATGCTATAGCAAGAATGTTCATCCTCCAAAGTGCTGAAATAAGCAAAACCTCACATTTAGCTACTGATAAAGTTGTCCAGGTAAGCAACAACATAACTGAAATTGTGTAATCCAGAATTTTACCAGAATGTACCAGCCACATTTTCTATCTTCAGTGCTTACGGTACTTTAGTTAGCATATGGGTTTTATTTTTCCACAATGAAGCAATGGAATTGATAGTTATACATTTTTAGCTGCTCATGTACGATGTGCATTAGATTTATAGTTAGATTAGTTTTATAGTTACTGTCACCCTAATTGTTAAGACACCATGAATGCTACCTTACAATTTTATGACAATAAATGTAAGACCTTAGAACTCACCCTATGTTTTGGAACATTTTTTTACTGAAATTCCATACATATCGAATTTTCTGGACTCTGATGAATTTAACCTGTAAGATTTAAGGTGTCATATTTTGAATTTTAGATATGACCGCATCCACTACTGAGGACAGCTTTGCACGCAATCTTAATTTAGATGCAGACAAAAATATTAAACATGAAAGTAACATGTTGGACAGTTAGTCCTACACAACAGATTCCTGGAGGGCAGTCCTATCGGAGGATATAGTGAGCCACCCATTTCTGTTGAATTTCATATCTTCTATCTTTCATTACTTTCTGATCCATCCTGGTTGTGGCACACACAGGCTCTTCTTTCTGACTTTGGCCACAATCTAGTGTCTAGACTTTCTGTATGAAATTCACACTGCATGTCCTCGTGATTCACTTTGCCCTGGAGTGTTGGATCTGCTTCTTTCTCTGTACTTTGCCTGCAAGAACCTTTCTATCATATGGACACCAGGCTGAGTGACAGATTCCCTATAATCTGTCCTGTCAGCCCCCCCCAAAAAAGTCATATTATCCTAGTGTATTCTTAATTATAATCTCAGCCCATTTCATTCTAAGCCCAGCAAATGCAGAAATAATATCTGCTGTTCCTAACGAGATAACAATTCTGGAGCATCTTTGCTTAGAACTCCATATTGTGGCATTCCCCTGTTATTCCTTCAGGATATGTATGAATCAGTTCTAGTCTATTTGGAGATTTTCATGGTGTAAGAATTGATATTAACTATGGAGATTTACTGGGAAACAAGGGATTAAGCTTTATGCAATCCTGTTGACTACAGCTGTCACTCAAATTAGGACCCCACACACATTAGGCTAAACCTGCCAGCTGTTTTGTATGGAGACCTCCGTACCCCACCACAGCAGATGATGTTATGGAAGATAAGAATTGGGCAGTTTGAATTCCCACATAAAATCATTTTGTTTTCACACTAAAGCTAATGCCAAGTGAATCTGATAGCGATATACTTCTCTCTGCCAAAGACTAGGGTCACACCTAAAGGTACTGTCACACTTAGGCCTCTTTCACACTTCAGTTTTTTGCATCAGTCATAATCCGCCAAAAGGACGGATGGCGGATCCGTTGTAGTACTGATGACAACGGATGCCACCCGTCCGTTTTTTTGACGGATCCGACAAAAGAAGAATTTTAAAGGAATTGCAGCCCGGAAAAGGAGAGAGAGAGAGAGAGAGAGAGAAAGAGAGAATTTTTTTCGTCCGGCACCCAGAAAGAATTTTGGGTTAAAACAGTGTCTGGAGGATCCGCCACAGAAAAAAACGTTGCAAGCTCCGTTTTAAAATGTTTGAGGATGGTGACGGACAGCAACTTTTGGCGGATCCGCAAAAAAAACGGATGCAACGGACGGCAATCCGTCACAATCCGCCATTAATGGAAGTCAATGGAGAAAAAAACGGATCCTCAAAAAAAATTGCGGATCCGTTTTTTTCAAAACCTGGCGGATTGTGACTGATTGTAAAAAATTGAAGTGTGAAAGAGGCCTTAGCGATGTACCAGCGATCCCGACCAGCGATATGACGCGGTCAGGATCACTGGTACATCGCTAAGTGGTCGCTAGTGAGCTGCCACACAGGCAGATCTCACAAGCGACATCGCTGGGGTCGGGGGTCGCTACTTACCTGTCACACCAGGCGATCCTGCGTCCTCCCGCCCGGCTCCACGCGTCGCTCGTCTCTCCACAGGAAGTGCCGCAGGAAGCTGACGACGAGAAGCAGTCCTGGACGTTCTCGCGCGATCAGCGATAAGCAGCGGGGGAGCAGTCGTAGGTAAGTATCACACACAGCGATATCGCTAGCAATATCGCTATAATGTCACAAGTTATAGCGATATTGCTAGCGATATCGCTTAGTGTGACAGTACCTTTAGTATGTTCTCTCAACTGAGATTCAAGCCAGTTATGCTAATCACACTCTGATCACACTCTGATAAGAAGATGGAAGGAAAAAATGTCATCCCAGTGTAGTCCGATTTTTTCCCTGGGCCCTTTGACTTGCGTGGCCAACTGTGATCTGAATATTGGATGCAAATCAAGCATGCTGCGATCTTTTCCTGGGACAGACTCTGGAGAACAAGTAAATTCTTGCAGACCACTGTACTGATGAGTATGGAATATGTAATATGCCATAAATACAGTATAAGAGGCAGTAATAGCCATTTAAACTGAAGAAAAATATTATGAAAGTATTCAATATACATTCTTTAGAAAAAGTACTTACTTTTAGATCAGGCCTTCTTATAGCTTTGTTTAAAACTGAATTTGGGTCGGAGATGACAGAACATTGTAACTCACACTGAAGCGATTGTGCAAATGCATCCAGGCTTAACCAACGAACCTTCTTCCTGGTGTATTTCTTTCTATCATCCTATATTTAGTAGCATAAAATTGATAATTAAACCTTTAAATACACATACTACCAAATATTTGCTTTCATGAAAAATATACTATTACTTACAGTTGATCTTAATAAAACCACATTGGCTTTTTCCAAAGACGAAGGGACACAGTTTGCCCACACACTCCATTCAGGCTTCCAATAAAAGAGGAGCAGAAGAATCCCACCAGATAGACAATAGCCAATCACACATAGAATAATCCATGGAATGCTCAGTCTGTAGCCAAAAAGTTCCTAAAAGCAAGACTCAAAACTGTAAGTAATAAATATGGTAATAATAGAAGCAATCATAACTGTAAGGTCTATTGCACACAGGAGTATTAGGCTATGTTTGCACATGGGTTGTCACATTGTAGAAGGATCAACTTTATTCTCATTTGCACAAGGAAAGACTAGAAGCAATGGGATGAAACTGAATGGGAGGAGACACAGATTAGATATTAGAAAAACTTTCTGACAGTTAGAGTGATCAATGAGTGGAACAAGCTGCCACGAGAAGTGGTGAGTTCTACTTCAATGGAAGTCTTCAAACAGAGGCTGGACAGACATCTGACTGGGATGATTTAGCGAATCCTGCTTTGAGCAGGGGGTTGGACAAGATGGCCAAGGAGGTCCCTTCCAACTCTACGATTCTATGATTCTATGATTCTATGATTAAGTTTTTGTGTTTTTTTCTGCAGGCAAATACTGCTCTCTTGGCAGTAAAGAAGCTGCTTTTTTTGCTGTTTTTTCCTGCCTTTTTCAGGATTTCAAACTTCAGCTTTGCTTCCACCACAGAAGCATGAACAGTGCAGGGCATATGTGGAGCCATAAGACCATTTTGGAAAAAGGGCAAAACAAAAAATTTCACATGACTTCATGAAAAAATACACAATACAAATGTAACAGTAGGGGGAGTTCAATTGGTCATGATTGGAATAGTTTACCTAAGACATTGGCAGAACATTGACTATGTAGGACACATTTTACTCTCACACTTTGGTAGGCCCTTGAGTTGGTCAAGTATGGTTCAATTTCACACCTTGGTCAGCCAATATTTATATTACACACATCACTAATTTAATTAACCTGTACTAATCCTGATTGCTATTTTCAGGTGATGACACCAAGACCTTATGGTTTACATTTGAGAAAATCACAAAAATAAATGGGTTTCACATAGTGCTGTACCTGCTTCTTTTCACTAAAAACGCATCAAAATCTGATACCTGCATTTCTTCCTGTAATTTTGAACTTTGTCATTGCTTTCTATGGGGGGAAAAAAACTCTACAAAACACTGAAATAAGTGACATGCTTAAGTTTTCAAAAATGGAGCATGTTTCTAACTCAAAACTGGATAAAAAACTGGAGTCTGAACAGAGAAAGTAAGTTAATGTGTATGCACAATGTAAGTGCATATTAACACATGACCATTAATCAGAGAAAACAAAAAGCAAAAGACACAAATATCCTGAACTAAAAAGTAAAAAATAAACTGCAAATAATGCATAAAGGTAATAATAATAATAATAATAATAATAATAATAATAATAATAATAAGGGTATTTAGTAAACAAAATTTTGATCAAAAAAATGTACAAGCCATCCTGCCACGTCACGGCAACCCCAGAGACGTTTTGGTCCCACATGGACCTTCATCAGTCCGACTGCTTGGAAGAGAAGATTGAAAGTAAGCAGTACTCTACAAGACGCACATGTCCAATTTGGACCCCTGTCCTGAGGCCTTTTCTGAATTGTTTCCTACCTGTCACCTTTACAGGCTAACCGCATCAGCTTTATCATATACTTACCTTCAATCTTCTCTTCCGAGCAGGTGGACTGATGAAGGTCCATGCCCATGCAGTATATTTCACCTGGATGTACATGTGCAAGGATCTGGCTCGTGGACTGAGACAACTGAAGAGTTGAAAACACCGGGGCTCATACTGTATAGAGGGGGCTGTGCAGGGGCTCATACTGTATACAGAGGGGCTTGAAGTGTTGTCCTATTTTTTTAATGGATTCATAAACTTGCATTTGCAATTTTGAACCAAGAATTGGATCAGGAATAGTGTTGAGCGATACCACCCGATACTGAAAAATATCGTATTGGAATGGATCGGCCGATCTAAAAAAAGTATCGGGTATCGCCGATTCCGATCCCGGAAGTCCCATTCAAGTCAATGGAACAGAAATATCGGAATTAAAAAAAACCCTTTCTTTCCCTGTCGGTTAATTCTACATGAAGAAAAACAACTAATAATAATGTAGAATGTATTGTGGGAGGTGTAGGGGACATTAAAGCCATAGAGGTTTAGCCCAATCAAATGGAATAGCAGGAATTTATTTTTTTTTTAAAGACGTTCGTAGTTACAAAGATATTGACTATGTTAAAGTCTTTAATTTTTTGTCAGGTATGTATGTTTCACTACTTCCATGCTCTTCACCCTCTTTTTTACTTCTCCCACACTTTCTCCTTCATCATCTTCAGCAGCAGCAGCAGCAGCAGTATCTTCTTCTTCTTCTTCTTCTTCTTCTTCCTATTCTTCTTCATCACATTCTTATTTGTGTCAGGCATTCCTGTAGTTGTTATCTATAAAAGTTTGAAGATTACACCTTCCGTTCAGCCTGTCACAAAAGATTTACAACAGGATTTGTCCATGTTCAGTTTGGCCTGCAGCAGCAGGCCTTTTCCAGGGGCACCACGAGGAGGAACGGACTCACCCCCATACACTGCTTAGTCTTCTTCTGCTTATAAATTTGATAATCTCATTTGCTCAGATTTTTAGTCTTATGCTTAATGTTCTTCTGCTTTTGGTTTTTATGCTTCTTGGTCTTCTGTCTCTTGTTGTTCTGCATCTTGGTGGTTATCTTCCTGTTCTTTGTCCTCTTGGTCATCTTCTTCAGGGTCATCTTTTAGGTATTCTTCTGTGTGGTCTTCAGGGTCGTCGTCTTCAGGGTGATTGTCAGGGAGATCCAGAGTGAGAATCAAAAACCATTTCCACAAACTTGAACTTTGAAAAGTAGCAGAAGTTACAAGAAGGCTGAGGAACTGGCGAGAACCAGCTGATGGTACTGGAACCCGGAGTGGCAGCAGAATGAACAAGAGCCAATGGCACAACCGTGGACCAGCTGATGGTGCTGGAACACGGTTACTAAGCAGGAGGTACCTGTGCTCCAAAGCACTACCAAGGACCAGCAGACGTTGGTGGAACTCGGATACCGACAAGGAGGCACCTAGGCCAAAGGCACTGCCGAGAACCAGCTGACGGTGCAGGAACCCGGATGGGTAGCAGAAGCTGCAAGAACAAATGAAACTAGCGAGGACCAGCTGACGGTGCTGGAACTCGGAGGGGCAGCAGAAGGAACAAGAGCCAATGGGACAACCGTGGAACAGCTGACGGTGCTGGAACACGGTTACTAAGCAGGAGGAACCTGTGCTCCAAAGCACTACCAAGGACCAGCAGACGTTGGTGGAACTCGGATACCGACAAGGAGGCACCTAGGCCAAAGGCTCTGCCGGGAACCAGCTGATGTTGCTGGAACCCGGATGGGTAGCAGAAGGTACCCATGATTAACAAAGTGTCGCGTCCACGAGCAGGCCGCAGTTACTGAAACCCACAGTCCTACAGGGGGTGCTTTTCCTATTGGCACTATGGAACCAGCCTTTGTTACCAGAACCCACAGTCCACATAGGAAGCACTGAAACTGCAGGCACCATAGACTCGGCTAACCCGACCGCAACACGACAGGACAATGTATCATTGGCAAAGTGACGTTGACACTACCCGGAAACAGCAGGCGTGCTGTAACCAGGCTGGGCAGGAGGGAGTACCCGTGTCAAAGACACTGCCGAGAACCAGCTGACGGTGCTGGAACCCGGAGGGGCAGCAGAATGAACAAGAGCCAATGGCACAACCGTGGACCAGCTGACGGTGCTGGAACACGGTTACTAAGCATTAGGTACCTGTGCTCCAAAGCACTACCAAGGACCAGCAGACATTGGTGGAACTCGGATACCGACAAGGAGGCACCTCAGCCAAAGGCACTGCCGAGAACCAGCTGATGGTGCCTGAACCCGGATGGGTAGCAGAAGGTACCCATGAAAAACAAAGTTGCAAGGCCGTGAGCCGGCCGCAGTTACCGAAACCCACAGTCCTACAGGGGGTGCTTGTCCTATTGGCTCTATGGAGCCAGCCTTTGTTACCAGAACTCGCAGTCCACATAGGAAGCACTGAAACTGCAGGCACCATAAACTCGGCTAACCCGACCGCAACACGACAGGACAACGTATCAGTGGCAAAGTGACGTTGACTCTACCCAGAAACAGCAGGCGTGCTGTAACCAGGCTGAGCAGGAGGGGGTACCCGTGCCAAAGACACTGCCGAGAACCAGCTGACTGTGCTGGAACCCGGAGTGGCAGCAAAAGGAACAAGAGCCAATGGCATAACCGTGGACCAGCTGACGGTGCTGGAACACGGTTTCTAAGCAGGAGTTACCTGTGCTAAAAAGCACTACCAAGGACCAGCAGACGTTGCTGGAACTCGGATACCAAGAAGGAGGCACCTAGGCCAAAGGCTCTGCCGAGAAACAGCTGACGGTGCTGGAACCCGGCTGGGCAGGAGGGAGTACCCGTGGCAAACACACTTCTGAGCAGCAACATGCGATGTTGAAGCCCAGGGGTCAATCATGCAGCAGGCTGAGGCCAACTTGGAGCGAGTTTTATATTGGTTGTACACAACTACTGATTGTAACCGTACTCCACTTTGGCCTCTGGCTCTACTGTCTCTAGTATTTCCCCTGGCCTCCAACCATGCCAGTTGCTGCTCTGCAGTGTTGTCTGCACAATCCACACTTGTTCCTGAGTTACTGGGGATCAGTCACATCAGTTGATCCCCTGATGTGTGTCCGGCAAGGTGTCCTGCTCTGTCCACATTCTCACAACTATTAATGGGAATGGGGACAGAGCAGGAAACATTGCCGGACACACATCAGGGGATCAACTGACGTGACTGAGCCCCAGTAACACAGGAACAAGTGTGGATTGTGCAGACGGCACATCAGAGCAGCGACTGGTGGGGTTGGAGGCCAGGGGAAATACTAGAGACAGTACAGCCAGAGGCCTAAGTGGACCACGGTTAAAGTCAGTAGTAGTGTGATGTTGGAGGTAGCAGTAGACTTTGCCATCCGCACAGCAGGGGAACAGCTGGCGTTACTGAACCCCACAGACACAGGAGCGAGAGATTCTATTTGTGCGGACGGCACTTCCAAGCTACAACTGGCTGTGTTGAAGCCCAGGATCAATGCTCTGAGCAGGCTGAGGCCTACTTGGAGCAAGTGGAAAATAGCATGTAGTGTGATGTTGGAGGCAGCAGGAGATTTTGCCATCCGCACAGCAGGGGAACAGCTGGCATTACTGAACCCCACAGGCACAGTAGCGAGTGTGTTTTTCTCTGTGAAGACGGCACTTCTGAACACCAACTGGCGTTGTTGGAGACCAGGATGAGGCATGGAGTTGGCTGAGGCCAACTTGCAGCACGTTTTATAGAGGTTGTAGACGACTACTGATTGTAACCGTGCTCCACTTAGGCCTCTGGCTCCACTGTCTCTAGTATTTCCCCTGGCCTCCAACCCCGCCAGTGACAGCTCTGAAGTGGCATCAGCACAATCCACACTTGTTCCTGTGTTATTTGGCCTTAGTCCCATCAGTTGATCCCCTGATGTGTGTCCGGCAAGGTCTCCTGCTCTGTCCTCATTCACACTACTAGTAATGGGAATGTGGACAGAGCAGGAGAACTTGACGGACACACATCAGGGGATCAACTGACGTGACTGAGGCCAAGTAACACAGGAACAAGTGTGGATTGTGCAGACGCCACTTCAGAGCTGTCACTGGCAGGGTTGGAGGCCAGGGGAAATACTAGAGACAGTGGAGCCAGAGGCCTAAGTGGAGCAGGGTTAAAAATCAGTAGTAGTTTGAATGTGGATGGAGCAGGAGACTTTGCCATTCACACAGCAAGGGAGCAGCTGGCATTACTGAACCCCACTAACACAGGAGCGAGTGTTTCAATCTGTGCGGACGGCACTTCCAGGCTACAACTGGCTGTGTTGTAGCCCAGGATCAATGCTCCGAGTAGGCTGAGGCCTACTTGGAGCGAGGAGAAAAAGCGTTGTAGTGTGAGTTTGGAGGCAGCAGGAGACTTTGCCATCCACACAGCAGGGGATCAGCTGGCGGTACTGAACCCCACTAACATAGGAGCGAGTTTTTCAATCTGTGCGGACGGCACTTCCAGGCTACAACTGGCTGTGTTGTAGCCCAGGATCAATGCTCCGAGCAGGCTGAGGCCTACTTGGAGCGAGGAGAAAAAGCGTTGTAGTGTGAGTTTGGAGGCAGCAGGAGACTTTGCCATCCACGCAGCAGGGGAACAGCTGGCGTTACTGAACCCCACTAACACAGGAGCGAGTTTTTCAATCTGTGTGGATGGCACTTCCAGGCTACAACTGGCTGTGTTGTAGCCCAGGATGAAGCATGCAGCAGGCGGAGGACAACTTGCAGCTGGTTTTATAGAGGTTGTAGACTACTACTGATTTTCACCGTGCTCCACTATGGCCTCCGGCTCCACTGTCTCTAGTATTTCCCCTGGCCAACAACCCCGCCAGTTACAGATCTGAAGTGGCGTCTGCACAATCCACACTTGTTCCTGTGTAACTGTGGCTCAGTCCCGTCTGTTGATCCCCTGATGTGTGTCTGGCAAGCTCTCCTGCTCAGTCCTCATTCACATTACTAGTAATGTGAATGTGGACAGAGGCAGAACTCGTAACAGGGACAGAACCAGATCACAACCGAACAAGCAAGCAAGATATCAGGCACAAGGCACACGTATACAAGAGGTCACTTAACTCAGCCGAGGGCAGGAGTATAACTGACACCAGACCCAGGTACAGTGAGCACTAAATAGCCTCCTGCTGCCAGAGAGAGGCAGCACAATTAACCCATAGTCTAACCAGGATGGGTCAAAGCGAAATCCCAACCTGGATCATGACACACAGCAGGGGAACAGCTGGCATTACTGAACCCCACTAACACAGGAGCTAGTGTGTGTTTCTCTGCGAAGACGGCACTTCTGAACACCAACTGGCATTGTTGGAGCCCAGGATGAGGCATGGAGCAGGCTGAGGCCTGATGGTGTTGGCATGTGGAGGCAGCAGGAGACTTTGCCGTCTACACAGCAGGGGAACAGCTGGCATTACTGAACCCCACAGACACAGTAGCGAGTGTGTTTTTCTCTGTGAAGACGGCACTTCTGAACACCAACTGGCGTTGTTGGAGCCCAGGATGAGGCATGGAGCAGGCTGAGGCCTGATGGTGTTGGCATGTGGAGGCAGCACTAGACTTTGCCGTCTACACAGCAGGGGAACAGCTGGCATTACTGAACCCCACTAACACTGGAGCTAGTGTGTTTTTCTCTGCGAAGACGGCACTTCTGAACACCAACTGGCATTGTTGGAGCCCAGGATGAGGCATGGAGCAGGCTGAGGCCTGATGGTGTTGGCATGTGGAGGCAGCACTAGACTTTGCCGTCTACACAGCAGGGGAACAGCTGGCATTACTGAACCCCACTAACACTGGAGCTAGTGTGTTTTTCTCTGCGAAGACGGCACTTCTGAACACCAACTGGCGTTGTTGGAGCCCAGGATGAGGCATGGAGCAGGCTGAGGCCTGATGGTGTTGGCATGTGGAGGCAGCAGGAGACTTTGCTGTCTACACAGTAGGGGAACAGCTGGCATTACTGAACCCCACAGACACAGTAGCGAGTGTGTTTTTCTCTGTGAAGACGGCACTTCTGAACACCAACTGGCGCTGTTGGAGCCCAGGATGAGGCATGGAGCAGGCTGAGGCCTGATGGTGTTGGCATGTGGAGGCAGCACTAGACTTTGCCGTCTACACAGCAGGGGAACCGCTGGCATTGCTGAACCCCACTAACACAGGAGCTAGTGTGTTTTTCTCTGCGAAGACGGCACTTCTGAATACCAACTAGCGTTGTTGGAGCCCAGGATGAGGCATGGAGCTGGCTGAGGCCAACTTGCAGCACGTTTTATAGAGGTAGTAGACTACTACTGATTGTAACCGTGCTCCACTATGGCCTCCGGCTCCACTGTCTCTAGTATTTCCCCTGGCCTCCAAACCCGCCAGTGACAGCTCTGAAGTGGCGTCAACACAATCCACACTTGTTCCTGTGTAACTGTGGCTCAGTCCCGTCTGTTGATCCCCTGATGTGTGTCTGGCAAGCTCTCCTGCTCAGTCCTCATTCACACTACTAGTAATGTGAATGTGGACAGAGCAGGAGTCCTTGCCGGACACACATCATGGGATCAACTGACGGGACTGAGCCACAGTAACTCAGGAACAAGTGTGGATTGTGCAGACGCCACTTCAGAGCTGTAACTGGAGGGGTTGTTGGCCAGGGGAAATACTAGAGACAGTGGAGCCAGAGGCCTAAGTTGAGCACAGTTACAAATCTGTAGTAGTTTGCATGTGGATGGAGCAGGAGACATTGCCGTCTACACAGTGTCAGAGACACCACACTGCACTTGCTCATAGAGCCAGTGCACGTGTCCTGAGTACAGAAGCAGTGCTAAAAGATACCTGTAGAGACGGGCAGCAGAGGTGACCATGCGTGCTTCAGGCTAATAGTGTCAGGGTCCAGTCAGTGCTGGAAAGTAAAGATGCATAGGACCTGCGGACACTGAAACTGAATAGTCTGCACGGGACCTAGGGTCATGTGACTGCAAGGGGGCGGGGCTTAGCGTTCTGTATTCAGATAGGACAGGACACCATACAACAACTCAGAGTCAGGCAAAACAGAGGTCACAGCAGTACGGGCAAACGAGGCACAGGAGCGACAAACAGACGGGTAGTCAGACAGAGCCAAAGGTCATACACAAGAGGGCGACGTGGTACCAAGGGGACGAGCAGAGAGGAGTCGGGTCACAAGCAGAGAGTCATACACGAGAGGTAGCGCAGTACAAGAGGGTCAGGCAGAACTCATAACAGGGACAGAACCAGATCACAACCGAACAAGCAAGCAAGATATCAGGCACAAGGCACACGTATACAAGAGGTCACTTAACTCAGCCGAGGGCAGGAGTATAACTGACACCAGACCCAGGTCCAGTGAGCACTAAATAGCCTCCTGCTGCCAGAGAGAGGCAGCACAATTAACCCATAGTCTAACCAGGATGGGTCAAAGCGAAATCCCGTCCTGGATCATGACACACAGCAGGGGAACAGCTGGCATTACTGAACCCCACTAACACAGGAGCTAGTGTGTGTTTCTCTGCGAAGACGGCACTTCTGAACACCAACTGGCATTGTTGGAGCCCAGGATGAGGCATGGAGCAGGCTGAGGCCTGATGGTGTTGGCATGTGGAGGCAGCAGGAGACTTTGCCGTCTACACAGCAGGGGAACAGCTGGCATTACTGAACCCCACAGACACAGTAGCGAGTGTGTTTTTCTCTGTGAAGACGGCACTTCTGAACACCAACTGGCGTTGTTGGAGCCCAGGATGAGGCATGGAGCAGGCTGAGGCCTGATGGTGTTGGCATGTGGAGGCAGCACTAGACTTTGCCGTCTACACAGCAAAGGAACAGCTGGCATTACTGAACCCCACTAACACTGGAGCTAGTGTGTTTTTCTCTGTGAAGACGGCACTTCTGAACACCAACTGGCGTTGTTGGAGCCCAGGATGAGGCATGGAGCAGGCTGAGGCCTGATGGTGTTGGCATGTGGAGGCAGCAGGAGACTTTGCTGTCTACACAGTAGGGGAACAGCTGGCATTACTGAACCCCACAGACACAGTAGCGAGTGTGTTTTTCTCTGTGAAGACGGCACTTCTGAACACCAACTGGCGCTGTTGGAGCCCAGGATGAGGCATGGAGCAGGCTGAGGCCTGATGGTGTTGGCATGTGGAGGCAGCACTAGACTTTGCCGTCTACACAGCAGGGGAACAGCTGGCATTGCTGAACCCCACTAACACAGGAGCTAGTGTGTTTTTCTCTGCGAAGACGGCACTTCTGAACACCAACTAGCATTGTTGGAGCCCAGGATGAGGCATGGAGCTGGCTGAGGCCAACTTGCAGCACGTTTTATAGAGGTAGTAGACTACTACTGATTGTAACCGTGCTCCACTATGGCCTCCGGCTCCACTGTCTCTAGTATTTCCCCTGGCCTCCAAACCCGCCAGTGACAGCTCTGAAGTGGCGTCAACAAAATCCACACTTGTTCCTGTGTTACTTGGGCTCAGTCCCGTCAGCTTATCCCCTGATGTGTGTCCGGAAAGGTCTCCTGCTCTGTCCTCATTCACACTACTAGTAACGGGAATGTGGACAGAGCAGGAGTCCTTGCCAGACACACATCAGGGGATCAACTGACGTGACTGAGGCCAAGTAACACTGGAACAAGTGTGGATTATGCAGACGCCACTTAAGAGCTGTCCCTGGCGGGATTGGAGGCCAGGGGAAATACTAGAGACAGTGGAGCCAGAGGCCTAAGTGGAGCAGGGTTAAAAATCAGTAGTAGTTTGAATGTGGATGGAGCAGGAGACTTTGCCTCCACACAGCAGGGGAGCAGCTGGCGTTACTGAACCCCACTAACACAGGAGCTAGTGTTTTTCTCTGTGCAGACGACACATCTGAGCGACAACTGGCTGTGTTGAAGCCCAGGGATTATAATTCAGGTGGTAGAAACCTTAACACAACAGGAGACCTGGATACAGTTGCCAACCAATTATTTAGTCGGGAATAGGACTGGCAAATTCTGGGGAGATCCAGGCCTTGTTCATTTTCAGAAAAGTAAGTCGGTCGACGTTATCGGAAGAAAGTCGCGTGCGACGGTCTGTTAGTACACCACCTGCGGCACTAAAGACGCGTTCCGATAATACACTGGCAGCAGGGCAAGCCAGCACCTCCAATGCATACTGGCTAAGCTCTGGCCATGTATCCAGCTTAGAGACCCAAAACTTGAAGGGGAAAGAGCCATCTGGGAGTACACTCACAGGGCAAGACATGTAGTCTGTCACCATCTGACGGAAACGATGCCTCCTGCTGACTGGAGCCGTCAGTGATGGTGTAGACAATTGTGGCGGACACACAAAACTTTGCCACATTTGGGCCATAGTGGTCTTGCCTTGTGCTGAGGCGCTGTCTCTGCTCCCTCTCTGTGCCGAGTTTCCTCCACTGGCTCGACGCACACAGGTGCTTTGTAAAGCACTAGCACCACTGCTGTCGGGTGGAATGGAAAACATGATGGACTGCACCAGTGTGTCTTGGTACTCCCGCAGTTTACGCTCCCAGTTCAACGTTGGTATGAGGGTTTGCAAGTTGTCCCGGTAGCGAGGATCTAGGAGGGTGTACACCCAATAATCAGCCGTGTAGAGAATGTGGGCGATGCGGCGGTCGTTTCTCAGGCACTGCAGCATGAAGTCAACCATGTGCTGCAGACTCCCAACTGCCAAAGAACCGCTGTCCCCTGCTTGAGGCGTGATCTCTGCCTGCTCTGCATCACCCCACCCTCGCTGTACATACTGACTAGAGCTTTATGTACCTCCCACCTGTGGAGAGATGTCTTCCTCCTCCATCGACTCCTCCTCATCCTCCTCACAAAGTGTCCCCTGCCTAGGCCTTTGTGAGAAAGCATGTAGCGCAGACTGTCCAGAAGCAGATGGCATTTGGGACTCCTCATCCTCCACCTCTTCCAAAACCTCATCCCTTAGTGCTTGCAGTGTTTTTTGAAGCATGCAGATAAGGGGGACAGTCATGCTGACTAGTGCATCATCTGCACTCGCCATCCACGTGGAATCATCGAAGGCACGCAAAACGAGGCAGATGTCCTTCATAGAGGCCCACTCAGTGGTGCTGAAGTGTGACCGGCGAACATTGCGACTTGTTTGCGCCTGATGCAGCTGGTACTCCATGACTGCTGCCTGCTGCTCACACAACCGCTCCAACATATGTAACGTTGAATTCCACCTGGTGGGTAGGTCACATATGATGCGATGTTCCGGAAGACGCAATCGGCGCTGCAGAGCAGCAAGGCGCAATCTTGCCGTGCTGGAACGCCGCAAGTGAGCGCACTCTATGCAGACCTTGTGCAGCAGTGCATCAAGATCTGGATAGTCCCTCAGAAAGCTCTGCATGACCAAGCTGAGCACATGTGCCAGACATGGGATGTGAGTGAGGTTGCCTAGGCCAAGAGCTGCCACCAGATTTCGGCCATTGTCACACACTACCAAGCCCGGCTCTCCTGCTTGATGGCATTCCAGAGCTCCTGCGCTGTGTGGCTTCGATTCCCCAAAGAAATTAATTTCAGTACGGCCTGTTGACGTTTGGCCACGGCTGTGCTCATATCGGTCGTAACAGGCTCCTGCTGCGCTGTTTCAGAGGAACTTGAGTAGGAGGAGTAGTGAATATGTACAGACTGGATTCCTGCAATCCGTGGAGTTGGCAGAACACGTAGAGCGCAACTCTCCGGATCTGTACCCGGCTCCACAACATTGACCCAATAGGCAGTCAGGGAAAGGTATCGTCCCTGTCCATGGTTACTGGTCCACGCATCAGTGGTCAGGTGGACCTTACTACTGATGGCGTTTAGTAGCGCATGTTTTATGTTTGCCTCCACATGTTTCTGCAGGGCAGGGACGGCTCGCCTGCTGAAATAAAAGCGGCTGGGCACGGTGTATTGTGGAACTGCCAATGCCATGAAGTCCCGGAAGGTGTCAGTCTCCACCAGCCTGAATGACAGCATTTCAAGGGCCAGTAGTTTGGCAATGCCAGCATTCAGAGCCTGTGCTCGGGGATGGTTTGCCGAGTATGGCCGCCTTTTCTCCCATGCCTGTGCTACCGATGGCTGCCGAGTGGCCTGGGAGTGTGAGGATGACTTGGAACGTGGTGCTGTGGGTGGAATGTCACAGGGTCTCCGGACAATAGTGCCAGAGGTTCTTCCTTGGCGATCCTGTGAGGAAGCTGAACCAGCTGTGTGTGAGCTGGAGGAAGAGGCTACAACACGAGCTGAAGAGGTGGTAGGTGGTGCTGTATGTTGGCCTACGTCTTCAGTGTGTCTGTGTAACTCCACCTCGTGCTTGGTCCGCACATGTTTCCACATATTAGTGGTATTCAGGTTGCTGACATTTTTCCCTCTTTTGACTCTCTGTTGACACAGCTTGCATTTGACAAAGCAAATGTCATCTGCAACTCTGTCAAAAAAGGACCACGCACTGCAAGTCTTGGGAGCGCCCGTTTTGCCTTTTGAAAGTGGAATGCTCCTAACGGGTGCCGAAGTGGAGGCTACAGGCAACCAAGTCTGCCCCCTCCCTTTCCCTCCGGTTTTGGCCATTCGGGGAATCTCTTCCTCAGAGCTGCTCCCACCACCTTCCTGTTCCTCACGCCATGATGGCTCAAGGACCTCATCATCTACACTCCCCTCTTCAAACACCTGCTTCTCCTGGGTTGTCTCACCAGCACCGTACGCACCAGAAAGTGGTAACTGAGTCTCGTCATCATCTGATGCGTACTGAGGTGTGCTGACCATAGGCACTGGCCCACCCGCCTCTTCAGATTCAGAGGGGCAAAGAAGTTGTGAATCACTGCATACTCCCTCTTCTTCACATTCTGGAATGCTGCTTGGCTGGCCCCCTCTTTCCAAACCAACAGATTCCGAGAACAGAAGTAGAGACTGTGATGGCTCCTGTCCAGGGCTCTCTGACTGCCTGGGCAATTTGGCAGGTGGTGAAGAGACAGAAGGTTGCTCTTCGGTGCTCTGGCCCTGAGAGGATGTGGAAGTATTTGAAGTCGATGCGTTAGCTGCCATCCATCCCACAACGGCTTCAATTTGTTCCTCCCGCAGCAGTGGGGTACAGTGAGGTCCTACAAAGCTGCGCATAAAGGACTGTTGCCTGCTAAAACTGGGGGATGCTGACTCACTGGTGCCAACAGCAGGCACAGAATCCCCACGTCCTCTCCCTGCAGAATCCCCACGTCCTCTCCCTGCAGAATCCCCACGTCCTCTCCCTGCTGAAACTCCACGCCCACGGCCACGTGCCTTACTCCCTGCCTTCTTCATCTTGCTAGACTGAGAAAGATTGGCAGAAAAGTACAAAGGGGGGCCCTAGTGTGCTTATTCCTGAACAGCTGGTTACAGGTATAAGAAACACTAATTTTATGAAGTGTGTGTGTCTACTACACTTTAATGGGAGCTAATGTGGCCTACACAACTTTCAAATGTAGTGTTTGGTGAACTTTGTTGTTTTTTGGGGGGGAAAAATAAAACTAAAAGGATGTGACCAAAGATTTGAAAGTGAGAGTATCACCAACTTTCTGGAGCTATTACAATGCAGGCAGGTAACCTACAATGCAAAAGATGAGGCTCCAAAAAAATTGGGTAATACTAATCTGGCTGCAGCTGAAGGGCGCAAGCCAGAAAAAAGGCTCCTCTATCTACTCCTATATAGTGTTTGCAACCAACCAATGTAGATGGATATGGATGGATGCACACTAATAGGAGAAGAAAAACTGAGCTGCAATTAAAGAAAAATATGTGTGAGGCAGTGACGCACGCTGAGCAGCCTACAACCAGACGTAGCTGCAGGACACACTACTCAGTGTGAGCTGCACTCACACACAGTCAGAGACCTCTCAGACAGCCGTGAACAGTGCATTTAAGTGGGCACTAGCACTGACAGGCTGCAGAAAGGCTCCGCTGTGTACTCCTAGAGTGTTTGCAACCACCATATATGGATACGGATGGATGCACACTAATAGGAGAAAAAATGAGCTGCAATAAAAGAAAAATGTGTGATGCAGTGACACGCTGAGCGGCCTACTACCAGACGTAGCTGCAGGACACACTACTCAGCGTGAGCTGCACTCACACAGTCAGAGACCTCTCAGACAGCCGTGAACAGTGCAGCTAAGTGGGCACTAGCACTGAAAGGCTGCAGAAAGGCTCCGCTGTCTACTACTAGTGTTTGCAACCAACGTATATGGATACGGATGGAAGCACACTAGATAGAATTTTTTAAAAATAAGCAGCTTAAAAAGAAAAATATGCATGAGGCAGCAGTGAGGCACGCTGGGCGGCCTACAACCAGACGTGGCTGAAGGACCCACTCCACAGCGTGAGCTGCACTCACACAGCCCTTGCAGACAGCTGTGAACACTGCTGCTAGGGAAAAGGAAGCTACAGTGGTGGTTTATGTAGCCTGGGTAAAGCACAATATTGTTTTGAGAATCGCTATTTCTAACTGTCCCTCACAGTCTTCAACAGCAGCCTGTCCCTAACTGAATTCACAGCAGAGTGACCAGAAATGGCGGCGGCGGTGGCTTTTATAGTGCATCATGACTTCATTTCAGCAGCCATTCACAGCCCTGCCTATAGTTAACATGCCTACATGCCTAACAGGATGTGCCCACACTTCTGAGGATTCCCATTGGCTGAATCAAAGCGAGCGGGCTGATAGCATTATGGGAACTTCCGATTCCGGTATCCGATATGAAAAAAGTATCGGAAGTCAGTATCGGAAATCCGATACAGCTAATATCGGCCGATACCCGATACTTGAGGTATCGGAATGCTCAACACTAATCAGGAATGGACATGTGTCATTGAGTTTTTGCAAACCACTGAGTCCACATAAAAAACCATGAATATGTGAACAGCCTCCTAGACTACAATAGGTTTGAGTTCTACGGCTAGAACTTGTACAAGAAAAACTTAAGTCTGAATGAGCCCTTAGATGCAACCTTTTTTTAACCAAAGATAGCACAAATCACGCCATTGACCATTAGGTGACAATTCCATTAATGTACAATCCAATGGCTATCAGAAAAGTAAATGAAAAAATATTTTTATGTAGACATCAAAACTATCATCTGTAATGCACAAGCCTTTGCTTTATATAAGTATTTTTGTTGTTCAAAACTACATGTAACACAATAAAAACACTATTATCAAGGATAATCCAAAACGCGTAGTATATTTCACTTCACATTACACATGAGGTAGATATCTGTATGTTTTAATTGCATTAACTAAACAATTTTTTTAGAGCACTGATCATTCAGCAGCAACAAGCAATATATGGATGAGCTGACTATTTCCACATTCTTACAGTAATAAATCTTTAAATCTTTGTTTAAATGAGAATATTAATTTTAATAAAATTCTAGAACCTGTTAAGCAACTTATACTCACCATCTCATTTTCTTGCCCTTCATTAATAATTGCATGATGGTCTTTGTGATTGTTTGATTTCATGTTTCAAGATATCACAGTCCTGCCAGCTCTCCTCTAGAGAATGCAAGAAGGAGAGATCAGTTCACTTTAACACCTGCAAGCAGTACTGGTTCTGGGAAACCAAATTCTTAATACTATTTAAATAATGCACACACCTTTTTAACTCAACTGGCATGCTCGTGAATCAGCGCATACGGCTTTATACTACATTGGATTATATTCATTGTAGCACAAGTAAATTATTATTATAATGAAATACACTAGGTTTAGGCTACGTTCTGACGAAGAGCTTTTGGTGAGTTTTTGATGCAGAAGAATTTTTGCGTCATTTCTGCATCTATTATGTAAATTAGGTTACTTGCGATTTTTCATCGTGTTTTGGTGTGTGTTTTATTAACATGCATTTTTATTGCTTTTTTAGGCTAGTTTCACATTAGCGTTTTTTTGCGCAGCGCATCGGGCGCATAAAAAACGCAAAGAAAAACGCAAAACAAACGCGCGTTTTTTTAACGTCATGCGCACGCTGATGTGTAAAAAAAACGCAGCGTTGTTTGCGTTTTACATGCGTTTTTTGCATGCGCTGGCGTTTTTTATGCGCATGCGTTTTTAAGTGTGACGTTTTTTCCATTGTCTAGAGAACATTCTAGACTTGTTTAACTCAAAAACGCATGCGCAAAAAAACGCAAGCGTGCGCAAGACCATGCGCACGCATGCGTTCCCATAGGCTCCAATGTGGTGTTTTTGCGCATTCCGTGCGCAAGCGTGCGCATGCGTTTTTTTGACGAGACAGGGCGGAACCAAAAATGCAACATGTTGCGTCTGGCGCGCCTGGCGCAAAAGACAAAAAAACGCATGCGCACGAAAACGCAAGTATGCGCAAGACCATGCGCACGTCATGTTAAGTATAGGTGCGCAGTGCGCATGCGCACGGGTGCGCACGATGCGCTGCGCACAAAAGCGCTAATGTGAAACCAGCCTTAAGCTGCGTTTTTGTCTCTTTTTGGTATATTATACTTTAAATAAATTTGCTGTGTTTTTGTTACTTCCTGGTATTTGACCATGGCAACATTTTTGACATATTTAAGTGTGGGTTACGTGCATTTTTTATATGCTTCTGCCACAGAAATGCACTAAAATCGCCTGTGTGTTTTCTGCATCTAATTCAAGTCTATGGGGAAAATCCACAGAGAAAAATCAGCGCACCCTCAAGAGAGATTGACTTAGAGAGGATTTGAAACATGCATTATAGGTTAGCTTGTGCAGAGTAAAAAAGAAGTACAGAGGGCATGAGATTTCTATAAATTTCATCCAGTTTGCTGAAACTATAAGACGCTGCTTTTTTGACAAAAACGCACCAAAAGCTAATTGAAAGAAAGTAGCCTAAGAAATCTAAGACCACAGAACTTTCTTGAACAGTGTAAAGCAGCGACTTCATGACCATGTGGCAATGATGCAGTGACCCAAGAAAATTCAAGTTAAATGTCTATATTTCCAAACTCTTGAAATAAATGTAGATTTTTTATCCCCCGATTTGCAGCCGGAGCATCTGTAACAGTTGGTTACTGTGGGCAACTACACCACTGTATCACTCATGGGTGCATCAGTAGCTTTGCCTTCTATGGCCTGAGTTCAGACCCACCCAGACCTGTACTGCATAGAGCCTCCTACTCTGCTGCTTGAAAAAAAAAACTATAACACTCCCAAATCTCAACTGAACGCTTAAATGGGTTTCATGGACATGGGCCACTCTCAAGTCCCGCAGTGGAGAGAGAGATCTGTCCCACTACCAATCCTACAGATCTCTCCAAAAATAAAAACCTGTCAGGTATTCTTAAGGCCGGTTTCACACTTCCTGATATTTCTGGTACCGTAAAACCAGTACCAGAGATATCAGTGTCTGTATGTCTATGTGTGTAATAATTGCAGCACACGTGTGGCAACTGTGTGTCGCCCGTGTGCCACATCAGTACCAAATGTACCGGAGCCAGGGAAGCAGCGGTACAGTTAGCGCTATTCACCGGCGCCGGGTGCTGAAGACTGCTCTCATCATTCTGTTGCATAGTTTGGTCACAGAAGAAACTTGTGAGAGTAGATTATATGTGTAATTCAACTTTTATCTTCACAGAACATGTACATGCATCAACTTCTTAATTCAGCATAGCAGGAAGTCAGAAAAACCTTTTACCAGAGAGAGAAATGAAACCAAAGTACAACAAGTATATGCCTTACATTCAAATAAACATATAACAGTAACAACATTGCCATCTACTGTCAGAAAAGTGTAAACTCCTCCTGCACACAAATAAGTCTGTATCTGTTACATATCTGCCAACACCCTTTCTCAACAGTAATGACTTATTCAGTTAAGCCTAATTTCTTCTTCAGTCTCTGATGTCTTTCAGCATTCAATGCCTTTGTGAAAATATCTGCTGTCATATCTTCAGTTGAGCAGTACTCCAAATGTAGAATCCCTTGTTCCTGGTGATCTCTCAAGAAGTGAAACTTCACATCAATGTGTTTAGTTTAGAACTAGACATCCTTGATTGTCCTCATACATCTTTGTAGGTTCCAGTTGTTGTTGTCCTATGTCTGTTAGCAGTTGTCTTAACCATAGAACTTCTTGACTGCCATGTGCGGTGGCGACATATTCTGCTTCTGTTGACGACAGACAGTGTTACTATAGATTGTTTCTTACTAGTCCAACTAATTGGTCCGCTTGAGAGAAAGAAAAGATAGCCACTGGTAGATTTCCTGTCAATTGGATCTCAAGCCCAATCTGCATTAACGTATCTGGTTAAAATGCATTTCTCACTTGCAGGTAGTTTCAGTTAAACACTGCTAGTCCCTTTCAAATAACAGATTACTCTCTTTACTGCATTCCAATAAATTTTGCTTGGCTTTGACACATTCCTTCTCAAAATTCCCACTGCTGCTGCAATATCTGGCCTTGTAACAGTCGCAAGATATAATTTTCTGATTGCCTTTCTGTATTGTTCATTATTCAGTAACAGATTCTGTTCAATATTTATTTCCTTAAGATAGTTGGTTTCCATTAGATACTTTACTTACTGGTTTTGCATCTTTCAATGCAAAAGTTTTGATTATATCTTGAATCATGTGAGTTTGATTAAGAAGGAAACTCCCATCTTCTCTTTCTATCTGTATTCCTAGGTACTGTTTCACATTTACCAGATGTTTGATCTGGAAGTGTTAATTCAAAATTTTCACTATCTCCACTTCATCCCTTTCTTTTCCAAAACAAACTAAAATATAATCCACATATATCAGGTCATAGATCCATCTGTCTGTCTGTCTCTTTGTATATAGACAAGGATCCGCTTTGCTTCTTTGAAAATGTTCATTCATGAGTACTTATGTGATTTTGTCATTCCACTCTGTAGCGGCTTGCTTTAAACCATATGTACTTTCCTGTAGCTTACAAACCATGTTTGGTTTCCTTTTATCCTTGAATCTTGGGGGTTGTTCCATGTAAATGTCTTCTGTTAAGTCTCCATTCAGAAATACTGCCTTTACATCCAGATGTTTCAATTGCATTTGTTTCATTGCTGCAACTGCAAACAAAGTTCTGATTGTGGTGTGTTGGGCAGCTGGTGCAAATGTCTCATTATAGTCTTCTCCATATTCCTGAGAATAGCCTTTAGCTACAAGTCTTGCTTGGTATCAATCAGCTGTGCCGCCTGCTTGGTATTTTAGTTTAAAAACCCATTTATACATCCTACAGCCTTTTTTTCTTTTGGTAGTTCTGTCAGTGTCCATGTGTTTGAATCATGCATGGATTGTATTTCTGTTTCTGAAGCCTTTATCCATTTGTTGGCCTCTTCTTCTGAAAGTTGAGATATATCCTCCCAAGATGTAGGTTCATAAATTTTATTTGAAATTACCTTGTATGAAAGATGTTGAGGTGGTCTTCCATTGTTTTCTCTTATTGAGCGTCTTGGTTCTATGTCTGTATGGAGTTGTATCTCTTGACTTTCAGTTTTTTGATTTTCATCGATTTCCACTTCTTTCTCATCAGATGTTTCTGCAGTTATATCACTGTTGGTTCTCTCATTTTTTCTTTCCAGTGATGTCATTATGTCATCATTTAGATCTTCAATGAATGTTACACTGTTATGCACTGTGATTCTGTCTGTCTTGGGATCTAGGATTCTGTATCCTTTGCAATTGTCACTATATCGGACAAATATTCCTTCAATGGTGCTGTTTTGAAGTTTGGAGGGTTTTTCTTCTTGAATAAACACAAAAACTTTGCAACCAAAAACTCTTAAATGATTCACACTTGGTTTCTTACCTTGCCACAGTTCATATGTTTTTCTCTTTCAGTTTTCTTGAAAAAAGTCTGTTTTGCAGATAAGTAGCTGTCATTGCTGCTTCGCCCCGATATTTATCTGGTAGTTTGGAGTCTGTTAGCATATATCTTATTATTTCAGTCAGTGTTCTATTTTTTCTTTCTGCTACTCCGTTCTGCTCAGGTGTGTATGGAACAGTCTTTTGATGCTCTATTCCATTCTGTCTTAAGTAGTTTTCTATTTGGTGTCCTATAAATTCACCTCCATTATCACTTCTGATGATGATTGGCTTCCTCTGAAACTTGTTATTTGACTTTGTCACATAGTCTTCTAATTTTTCAAAAAGTTCACTTTTGTTCTTAATCAAGTACATGACTGTGTATCTTGAGTAGTCATCTACAGTATGAAGGTCACCATGTATCTATTACCTCCTGATGTGGTCACTTTCATGGATCCACATACATCAGTGTGTACCAAGTCAAGTGGTCTTGTGTTTTTTGTCTCACTCTCTTTAGGTATAGATAATATTGTAGCTTTAGATTTTATACAACATTCACATTTTATGGTAATTGAGCAATCAGATATTAATAGGTCTTTTGTCAAATTCTTCTTTTGTAATGCCATTATACTCTCAGAATGCCTGTGTCCTAGACGTCTATGCTACATGTGAATTCAATTCTTGTGATCATGTGTACATAACTTCATTTGTTCCTTTAATGAGTCTAAATGATATAATTGTTCACCTGCTTTGACATTAATCATTAACTTACCTCCCGCTAGGATTGTACTTTGAATTTTACAGTAAGTCCTTTGGTTGTCGGACTATTTAGGGATAACAAACCTCCTTCTAGTCCTGGAACATATAACACATCCTTTACTAGTAATTTTGAATTATGCCCAAATCAATCAAGGCAGATTAGAATTCCTTGTCCAATACCTTCTGCAGTTATTTTACTCCTATCTGCAAGATAAATTGCTTCCTTCTTATTTTCATCAAGTTCAGTAAAGAAGCTTTTGTCACTAGTCATGTTACTTGTTGCT
Organism: Dendrobates tinctorius; assembly: GCF_039654945.1. Lineage (NCBI taxonomy): Eukaryota > Metazoa > Chordata > Amphibia > Anura > Dendrobatidae > Dendrobates > Dendrobates tinctorius. Next base: position 8,326,804 of record NW_027361728.1, read on the forward strand.
CCTGAGTAGTGTTGAGCATTCCGATACCGCAAGTATCGGGTATCGGCCGATACTTGCTGTATCGGAATTCCGATACCGACTTCCGATATTTTTTCAATATCGGAATTCGGCATCGGAATCGGAAGTTCAGTTGATTGACGGCCTGACGTCATCATGATGCGCGGTGTGTGCGCATCATGATGCGCCGTCATTTCGGGCCTTCCGGGGGTCTCTGCCGGCCTGCCGGGGGGCTGTGCCGGCCTGCCGGGGGGCTGTGTGGACTGCCCGGGGTCTGTACCGGCCTGCCGGGGGGCTGTGCCGGCCTGCCGGTGGTCTGTGCACCCTGTGGGGGTCTGTACCGGCCTGCCGGGGGGCTGTGCCGGCCTGCCGGGGGGCTGTGCTGATGTCCGGGGGTCTGTGCAAGCATCGTCCGATGGGACTACAAGTCCCATCTGGCGATGCCTGCTACCATGACAGTGATTGACACATTAGCCAATGATGGGACAGTAGTAGTCCCATCATCCGGCTAATGTGTTAAATGTTAAAAAAAAAAAAAAAATACTACATACATACTACATGCATGCTACATACATACTACATGCTACATACATACTACATATATACTACATGCATGCTACATACATACTACATATATACTACATACATACTACATATATACTACATGCTACATACATACTACATACATACTACATATATACTACATACATACTACATATATACTACATGCATGCTACATACATACTACATGCTACATACATACTACATATATACTACATGCATGCTACATACATACTACATATATACTACATACATACTACATACATACTGCATGCTACATACATACTACATACATACTACATACATACTACATACATACTACATATATACTACATGCTACATACATACCACATACATACTACATACATGCTACATATATACTACATGCATGCTACATACATACTACATATATACTACATACATACTGCATGCTACATACATACTACATACTACATACATACTACATGCATGCTACATACATACTACATATATACTACATACATACTACATACATACTGCATGCTACATACATACTACATACATACTACATACATACTACATATATACTACATGCATGCTACATACATACTACATGCTACATACATACCACATACATACTACATACATGCTACATGCTACATACTACATATATACTACATACATGCTACATACATACTACATATATACTACATGCATGCTACATACATACCACATATATACTACATACATACAATACATTCATACAATACATACATAGACATACAGTACATATAACATAGAGTAACATACTTACCAATACTTGTCACATTGTTCCCCGAAGCCATTGTCGTCTACGGAATAAATATTAACATAACAAACCACAAAAATACTCACCCACGATCCGAAGCAGTCCACGAGTGTGTCCCACGACGATCTTGGGTAGAGAACGGCAGCATCAGATGATGCTGCCGTTCTCTACGGGCTGAAGGAATCCAATGACGGAAGGTAGGTATCCTTCCGCACTGTATTCCTCCGCCACTTAAAAAAAAAAAGTCCCTAGTCTCACTTTATGCCACGCAGCAATGGCATAAAGTGAGACTAGGGACTTTTTTTTTTTAAGTGGCGGAGGAATACAGTGCGGAAGGATACCTACCTTCCATCATTGGATTCCTTCAGCCCGTAGAGAACGGCAGCATCATCTGATGCTGCCGTTCTCTACCCAAGATCGTCGTGGGACACACTCGTGGACTGCTTCGGATCGTGGGTGAGTATTTTTGTGGTTTGTTATGTTAATATTTATTCCGTAGACGACAATGGCTTCGGGGAACAATGTGACAAGTATTGGTAAGTATGTTACTCTATGTTATATGTACTGTATGTCTATGTATGTATTGTATGAATGTATTGTATGTATGTAGTATATATGTGGTATGTATGTAGCATGTAGTATGTATGTAGTATGTATGTAGCATGCATGTAGCATGCAGTATGTATGTAGCATGCATGTAGTATATATGTAGTATGTATGTAGCATGCATGTAGTATATATGTAGCATGTATGTAGCATGTAGTATGTATGTAGCATGCATGTAGTATATATGTAGTATGTATGTTGCATGTAGTATATATGTAGTATGTATGTAGCATGTATGTAGCATGTAGTATGTATGTAGCATGTAGTATGTATGTAGCATGCATGTAGTATATATGTAGTATGTATGTTGCATGTAGTATATATGTAGTATGTATGTAGCATGTATGTAGTATGTAGTATGAATGTAGCATGTATGTAGTATGCATGTTGTATGTATGTAGCATGTAATTTTTTTTTTTTTTACATTTAACACATTAGCCGGATGATGGGACTACTACTGTCCCATCATTGGCTAATGTGTCAATCACTGTCATGGTAGCAGGCATCGCCCGATGGGACTTGTAGTCCCATCGGACGATGCCTGCACAGCCCCCCGGAGCCTGCACAGCCCCCCGGCAGGCCGGCACAGCCCCCCGGCAGGCCGGCACAGCCCCCCGGAGCCTGCACAGCCCCCCGGCAGGCCGGCACAGCCCCCCGGCAGGCCGGCACAGCCCCCCGGAGCCTGCACAGACCACCGGCAGGCCGGCACAGACCACCGGAGCCTGCACAGACCCCCTGGCAGGCCGGCACAGCCCCCCGAAAGGCCCGTACAGACCCCAGAGAGGCTGTACAAGGGCAGGAAAGGGTTTTTCTTATTCCGATACCGGAAGTCCCATAGACTTGAATGGGACTTCCGGTATCGGAATCGGCGATACCGATACTTTTTTTAAAGATCGGCCGATACCATCCGATACGATACTTTGAAGTATCGGACGGTATCGCTCAACTCTACTCCTGAGTCAATAAACCTACCTGACAATGACTCTTTATCAGTTACTTTAAATGTACCATTCCAGTGATCTGCATGTGGGTTAGAAATTGTGCTCTTTACTTTCTGTTTTTCCTCTTTTTGGTGTAATTTCTGTTATTCTGCTTTCCATATGGTACAGTCTTTCTTTAAATATCCATTTTTCTTACATCTGAAACATTCTCTTGTTTATATATTATGGGGCTCCTTGTCTGTAGATTTAAGAGCATTTTCACTATCCCTTTCAGTGGAATTGATTGTTTGCTCTTTCCTTCTATGATATTCATCTGTAACTCTGGTCTTTACAAACTTTAGTGTAATGTCTGCTTCAGGTCTAGACTGCACAATAATATTGCTGCTATAAGGCTTTCCTTAATATCTTCACCGACTGATCTCACCTGTGTTACCACCTCCATAATGGAGTTTAAATGCTCCTGCATGTCTTTCTTTGCACTTAATCTCATCTTGTAAAGTTTTCTTAGCAGGAATAGTTTGCGATTTAGGGTGGATCTTTTATGTAGCTTTCTCAATGCTTCCCACATTCCCTTTGCTGTATTCTCATTTCTTATGTGGATGAACTGATCATCCTCCACTAATAAGCTGATATTAGCTCTTGCTTGTCTGTTTTTCTTATCCCATGTCTGATTATTATCATTGGGTCTGTCTGTAGTGATTACCTCCCATAATTCATCTTTAGACAATAACAACTTTGAACTCACATAACTGATAGTTCTCATTGTTCTGCTTAGCTACTGTGAGTCTCAGCTCTGAACTGCTGCTCATCTTTAACTTATTTGTCTTACTTGTTTAGAGAGAATTGCTCTGAAGTATTCTTTTGCATTCACCAAGTCCTTTTTGTCTTCTATGCTGAGCCCATAACCTGTTACATAGTTTGGTCACAGAATAAACTTGTGAGAGTAGATTATATGGTGTAGTTCAACTTTTATCATCACAGAACATGAGGTACATGCATCAGCTTCTTAGAGAGAGAAATGAAACCAAAGTACAACAAGTATATGCATTACATTTAACTAAGCATATAACAGTAACAACACTGCCATCTACTGTAAGAAAAGTGTAAACTCCTCCTGCACACAAATAAGTCTGTATCTGTTGCATATCTTCCAACACATTCTCCCCTACTCTGCCACTGATCATCAGAAGAGACTGTCGAGAGTTATATTCAACTGATAACAGGGAGAGCAGGTGGTGGCTGATGGGATTTGTTCTGTAAATAGAGACTTGAAACTAAGATTATTTGATCCCTTGTTTGCAATATATAATCCCTAGAGAATAAGATTGCATGGTTTGGAAACCTTATATACATATGTTATTCACAACAGAACAAAAGACACATACTAGAAGGTGAAAATTGGTATTTTTTTTTCTGTTTCATTTGAAAAAAGTAACTCATTTAAAAAATTGATGGCAACAGCACATCTAAAAAAGGTTGTGATATGATTAGCAAAAGGCTGAAAAAAATAGTTCTATTTAGAATAGCTGGATTATCAAATCTCAACTATTTCACGAGTGTATAAAAAGAGAATACTAGAAAGGCACAGTGTCTCAGAATGGCAGACAGTCCTCGCTCAACTTTTTTTCTGAGAAGTTTTGGGATTTTGTTTTTTTTTTCAAAATCCTGCATGCTATATAGGATATGAATAAAGGTAGATGCACATGACCATTTTCTCTCCATCCTTGGAAAACGGTCAGTTTTTCAGTTTTTTTTATCAGAGTGGGATCAGTTTTTCATATCATTTGGGTGTGGTCAGATGTTTTCCACTGATCCTTAGACTTCCATTGCCAATTTTGATCAGGAACTGGGTTCAAAATCAGACATGTCACCTCCTTTTTTTTTCCTCAGACTAATCAAACTGAGGAAAAAATTGGAAATTTGCACAGCCCCATAGAATAACATCCTGTAGGTACGAGTGCTATCTGTAAAAATCACGGATAGCACTAGTCTGATATAATCGGTCATATACACGAGCCTTAACACTAGGAAGAAAACATGTTAATTGTAGCACTATCCCATCAAGACTTGTAAAAACATATGAAATTCATAGCATTTGTTAGAAGCCAAAAACAGCTGAAAATAATTATTTTGACTAAATCCTCATACTGCGTTTAATTTACAAAACAATTAATCCGCAAAATAAATAATTACATTGATTGCTCTCATGGTAATAGACGACCAGTTCTAAATTAATAATTGACAGTGAAAAAAAATAATGGGTGGCTTTAAGAGAGGTAAATCCTGACAACACCCTTCTAATCCAACAATAATAACGTCTTTAACGATTGTCTTTATGATATCAGATTTCCATCATGCAAGTGTAGATTATCTCCTGCTGTTTCTGGCTCAGTACTGGTTTTGTAATTGCTGTCTTATTAGTCATGTTTTTCTTTACATCTTAATACAGTACATTTGGGATGGTCAGGTGAATGTAGGGGTTACTGTCATACCAAGGCCCTGAAGTCAAAGGGGTCCCAAAAGGTCCCTGCTGCCAACTTGAGAAGATCAGTACAATTAAATACCCATGAGAGTCGGTGGTCTTGTTGAAGATTTTGCATTAAAGCCCACAAGTTTCAATGTACATGACTGTTGTATACCATATGTGAAGTGAGCTATGACAAATTTATCATTCCACATTAACCCTTTTGATAAATTTGTCATAATCGGCAGCATTATGCCATGTGGTGATGGGCGAGCACTAAAATGCTTGGGTGCTCGTTCCTCGGGTCGAGCATATTGAAATGCTCGGGTGCTTGACCCGAGCAACAAGCCCAATGTAAGACTATGGGAAACCAAAGCATTTTTGCCGCAACCCCCCGGGGTTCTTTAAAGGGTCTAAAAACATCAGAAATCGATGGGAACAGTGCTCAAATGACATGGGAGCATCAAGGAAAGGGGAAGACTCCTCGAAGTATTTCTGACTCCCAGGTCACTGCTGTGAACAATGTTGTCAGAGTCTTACGCCATTTTTACAGGTGCACAATAAAACATACAAAAACGAAACCATAATAGATTTTCCTGGGAAATATGTTAAGGAACATCCTTTCCAGAGTAATGATTTGTATGTAAGGCTAAATAAAAAACCCAAATCAAAAAATGTTCCTCCACCACTTGGGCTATGTTCACACGTAGCATGTTTCATGCGTATTTCAACTTTAGCATTGCTTTAAACCAAGATAAATGCATTCACTGGGAAATGTCATTTTAACATTTTACAACCTTATCTGGCCATGTGGGGTGTGACACATCCTGTTTCATTTATGAAGGAGGGACTCTGAAAGTCACAAAGCCTATTTTTATAGGGGCATCAGGGGGCCGTTACTATTCTATAAGGGCCAGGAAACAGCCCTCACTATTCTTAAGGTACTGTCACACTTAGCGATGTACCAGCGATCCCGACCAGCGATATGACGCCGTCAGGATCGCTGGTGCATCGCTAAGTGGTCGCTAGTGACACAGGCAGATCTCACCAGCGACATCGCTGGGGACGGGGGTCGCTACTTACCTGTCACACTAGGCGATCCTGCATCCTCCCACCCGGCTCCACAGCGATATCACTAGCGATATTGCTATAACGTCACAAGTTATAGCGATATTGCTAGCGATATCGCTTAGTGTGACAGTACCTTTAGAGAGCCATCAGCCGGCTATGCTTTGCTGTTCCCATTATTAAGCAGTGGCTATCTTATACTGTTATTGCATATGCAGTGAGTGGCAGGGCTGCCCAAAATTTTGACACACCCCAATAACCCATCATGGATGGCCACATGAAACCAAAGTTCCCATTACTTTTCATTTGGTACTCCCATACTGTTTTCCTATGCATTGAATGCAAGGCCTACCCTGCCCCAAAGTTAAACGCACCCCAGTAACCCTTTGAATAGACATCCTGGATGGTCAGATGAAACCAAAGTTCCCATTATTATTCATTTGGTAGTCCCATAATGTTTGCCCATGAAGTGAATGCAAGGCCTGCTCCAAATTTGGACGCACTGGTCCTCCTCCTGACTTTCTGGCAATTGTGTCTCATCATCGTCCACCTCTTGTGACATGTTTCACGTCCCACCATCACCTTTGTGTGACCATAGCTGCTCAAATATTTGGGCATCGCTACATACGATCTCCTCTTGCCCCGCGTCAAGTGGGCTGGGAGAGTGGCCAGAATCTATAAATGGAAAAGTAAACAGCTCCTCGGAGTGTCCAAGTGTGGGATCAGTTGTCTCTGGGAACACGGTATGGTGGGAGGAAGGAGGCTCAGGGTGAGGAATATGCAGCCCAGACTGATGGCTACTCAGACTTGTCCATGAAAATCTCAAAAAGAGGAAAAAATCCTCCAAAAAATTCAGATACAAACCAGGCAGGCCTAAATGCATCTGCAATAATACAGAGTGCAGCGGACCGAAGTAAAATGGCAGCTGCACAGGTGCATAAATACCAAATGAAACAGCCAGCCTACAATCAGGGATTGGCTGTGTGGTACACCACTGCAGAAGAAATAGTCCACATGTGGCAGTGTTCACACAGGGAATGCAGGGCTTCTGGTTCACAACCTCTTAGTAACAGCATATAGGGGAGCTGCCCAGTGCCAACTAGAATGCATCCCGTGTGAACAGAGGCCACAAGTTTGCAGAACCATTTGGGCCCAACTGCACCCTGAAAGAAATATCAAAAGTGCACTAAAAAAAATCAATATATGTGAGGTATTGGTTGATAATAAGGCCTTAATACGGAAGCTGGCAAACTGCGTCAAAGTTCCTTAGACTTGCCAGTCCTACTCTAACATGAAAACCTCAAAAAGAGGAAAAAATCCTTCAAAAAGTTCAGATACAAACCAGACAGGCCCAAATGCATCTGCAATAATACAGGGTGCAGCAGACCCAAGTAAAATGGCAGCTGCACAGGTGCATAAATACCAAATGAAACAGCCAGCCTGCAATCAGGGATTGGCTGTGTGGTACACCAGTGCAGAAGAAATAATCCGCAAGTTAAACGCACCCCAGTAACCCTTTGAACACACATCCTGGATGGCCACATGAAACCAAAGTTCCCATTATTATTCATTTGGTACTCCCATAATGTTTGCCCATGAAGTGAATGCAAGGCCTGCTCCAAATTTGGACGCACTGGTCCTCCTGACTTTCTAGCAATTGTGTCTCATCATCGTCCACCTCTTGTGACATGTTTCAGAGAGGAGTCCCCGAAGTAGGAAACAGCTGTCTGTCATACAAGTAGAGACTAGGAACATCTAGAGAGAGGCATTTCAGGGTAACTAAGTACTGGAGTGCTTCGCACCTAAAGGCGCATTGGAGGATTCGTTCAGTAAGGTACATATTGGCGGAGTGTGGAGGGGAGAATCCTATCCTGCCTGGAGGTTGGCTGGGGCCCTGACCTGAAGAACACAGTGCGGAGGCAGGCAGTTGTGTGAACTGCAAACAGTGAGTAAAGCTTTGGAACTGCATACTCTGGTGTCCTCCAGTTATTCTAGTACCACTACACCTGGGTACCAGCCTCTATACCATTCTGCGCCTCTCCTCATCAATTGCACTTACACTGCCCTGGGACTACAGCTCCACCTGTGGGGAGCTACACCATCTTTGCTGCACCAGACCATCAGTCCCAGTGGATCTGCACGCAGCGTTGGCTCAACATCTCATTTGCCAAACACCACGGGTGGCGTCACAAACTATCCAAATAAACTATTATACCATTAACATCACCGCCAATGATATTGGGCGCCCAGGACCACTGACCGGGTCACCGCTGCTGTGACACACATTCCCCCTGACGCCGGCCCGGTACCGAGTACCCCACTGCCCTCGGTGTGAGGGGAGACCCAATTTTGGCATCACGAACAGGATGACGAGACCCGATACCGTCGGGTTCTGTGTGCCTTGGATTTACAACTTATGAAAGTGTGCAAAAGACCAAATTTAATAGACTGTAAAATTGACATTAGAAATGGCCGCTGGCGCAGAGAAGAAGGGCGTGAAGAGATGGGAGGTCCTAAGAAAAGACCGCGAAGAGTCTTCGGCCTTCCCTGCCTGAATTACTATGTGACAGATGCATGGCCCACCTCCCGAGGGGTTCGCATAATGGCTTTGTATGGAGGCGCTGGAAGAAGATGCTGCCCCCCGGAAGGAGGGGCACAGGAAGCCAGTGGTGAGCAGAAGGGCGGAGCAAGAAGAATAACGCCAGAAGGCTATTTTGGAGAGTGAGGGAAGGAGGCCTGCGGAGGGCGGGGAAACGGATCTCTCTGGTGCCATGGCTGAAGGCTCCGACCTGATCTCAGGGATGAATCGCCAACAGCTGGAAGCCGAGATTATTCAACTGACGCGCCGCCTGCGACTGAGGTGAGAAGCGCTATGGACATTAAACCTGCAGCGCGCCCATGAGGGGCCTACACCTGCGGTGCCCGTGACACCGGTACCCGCCACTGCTGCACCGGATCTTTTCCTGGCAGACCTTGCGGAGCTTGGAGCCGCTGCCATGCCATCGGCAGTGTATACTGTCCCCTCTTTGCCGCTGATACCGGAGGAGTTATATACAGCCCAGGGAGCTGAAGCAGAGGAAGAGAAGCTCCTGCTCAGACCTGATGTGGCTGTGCAGGCCCCGCCAGCGACCCCCGCGGAACCGGAGCTGCCATGGGCTCCACCACCGTCCCCGGTGTCTCACTGGGCAGCGCCCGCTACCCCCACACCTTCACCGGAGCAGAGACCGCACCACCAGGAACTCCCAGGTATATACCCCGGCCTTCCTAATGGGTTGATGGGGAGGAGGAGGAGGACCATGCAGCTAGGGGTACGGTTAGAGCCAGCATGCCCGATCCAACATCTACAGGCCAGAGGGAGGTCTGGATCGTTTTGGGATGGTGATCTCGAGATTCCTTCACTGCCAAGTCCCCAGGCAGTGGCTTGTCAGAGCCAACAATCTGCGGAAGCCTTAGGAGCTAGACCTCGTACCAGAGCAACCGAGTCACCTATTGTGGAAGAGCAGTTGATGGGCGTTGAGATACATCATGAGTTCTATTTGCCACAGTTTCAAGGCCCTGTTGCGAGAAACCAGAATCAGGATGAGAACAGTTCCAGTTCAGCTTCCAGAACCCCAGGAGGGGATCACTAGTAGAAGAAAAATACTTTTCCAAATCTCGTTACCCAGGAGGGTTTGTTTGCACCAGTTGTGCCTTTGTCTTTTTGTTCATCATGTTGCCCAGTTTTTGATTGGCAGCGTTGTTTTTGAAATGGAACTGTAGAGATCATAGAGGCTGATTGGTCCAAAACTTTATTGTACATAGTTTGCACCTCTTTAGGTGCCCTTTCTTGGTTTTACATATAGGACCCCTTTTGTGAAGATAATGGTTACACAAAGACACTTTGCGAAGATGAAGTTTTTGAATGGACACTTTTCGAAGAATGATGTCTACCTCAAGGGACACTGCAAGAAACCCCGGCTGGGAACAGTGTTCAGCACTTTGCAAGAATCTTTGAATGTTTTATGATGATGTATTTGATAATGTTGTGTCTTATGAAAAGTAAATGTCTTTTATAGCATGTTTGACACAGAAAATTAGAAAAGTTTTGAGATAGAATGTGAGAATTGAATAAAGAATAAAGAATTGAAAGTGACAAGTGACAGGCCAAGTACAAATGGTAAGCGTCTTGCGTCCAGTAGAAAGAGAGAAAGAATAATTGCACTTTGAACTAGGAATTTCACTTAAAGAAAATTTTTGATACTAAGATAGGAAGTTAGCCTGTTTGTAATGTTTAAGAAATGTGCCTCCTACATTAGGAAGATTAGATAAGTATTGTTAAACAGCATTTAAAATTTTTGTGTTTTCCTGTATTGTACCTTTTGTTGTCTTGCAGCCCGTGGACGTGCTGTGTTTAACGGGGGGGTATGTGGCGCCCCTGAGGCTTCAGTCACCACAGAGGTACTGCACCTTCTCCTAAGGTGTGGTACCCCACCTTCCAGGTAGGGTGGGAACTCCCTTTCGCATTCCAACACCTGCACCCCACACACAGGATAGTTCAGCAGGGACCCATCCATGCTTTATGCTGGAAAGGTCATAGGGTGCCTTTTGTGGTCCCTGGCTTCGTAACACAAGAGGTGCTGGGGAGGCAGGTGGAGTTAGCTATAAAAGAGAGGGAAGGTGTAGGATTTCAGGTCAGTCTGACAGGAGGTAAGTCTGGGGTGAGTCCCAGAGAAGGAAGTCACTCAGACAGGAGTGAGGATCCCTGGAAGAAGGGATGGAGGAAGGAGTGCTGCAGCTGCCTCAGCTGGCACGGGAAAGGAACAGAAGGAAGGAGACGTAGACTGGAGACTACAGATTCCATAAGAGAGATAGAGCAGATCGGAACGAAGGAGAATAGAAGGACGGTGGGAAGCAGGTTGAGAAAGAGAGAGAACCCTTCCAGTCCAGAGCGCAAAGGCCGAGGCCCGGTCCCTGAGGTTGATTGGATCTTTATGTCCGGCAACAGACACCGGAGGAGTAGTGAGCCACTAACGCCTTACTCCCATCATAGACTTGGAACACAACAGCAACTGAATAGAGAGCCGGGACGCAGAGAGGAGTCCCCGAAGCAGGCTACAGCTGTCTGTCATACAAGTAGAGACTAGGAACACCTAGAGAGAGACATTCCAGGGTAACTAAGTACTGGAGTGCTTCGCACCTAAAGGCGCATTGGAGGAGTCGTTCAGTAAGGTACATATTGGCGGAGTGTGGAGGGGAGAATCCTATCCTGCCTGGAGGTTGGCTGGGGCCCTGACCTGAAGAACACAGTGAGGAGGCAGGCAGTTGTGTGAACTGCAAACAGTGAGTAAAGCTTTGGAACCGCATACTCTTGTGTCCTCCAGTTATTCTAGCACAGGTACACCTGGGTACCAGCCTCTATACCATTCTGTGCCTCTCCTCATCCATTGCACCTACACTGCCCTGGGACTACAGCTCCACCTGTGGGGAGCTACACCATCTTTGCTGCACCACACCATCAGTCCCAATGGATCTGCACGCAGCGTTGGCTCAACATCTCATTTGCCAAACACCACGGGTGGTGTCACGAACGATCCAAATAAACTATTACACCATTAACATCACCGCCATTGATATTGGGCGCTCAGGGCCATGGACCGGGTCACCGCTGCTGTGACACACATTCCCCCTGACACCGGCCCGGTACCGAGTACCCCACTGCCCTGGGTGTGAGGGGCGACCTACAAGTGTAGATTATCTCCTGCTGTTTCTGGCTCAGTACTGGTTTTGTAATTGCTGTCTTATTAGTCATGTTTTTCTTTACATCTTAATACAGTATATTTGGGATGGTCAGGTGATTTGCTAATTGTTCTATATATAATTACGTAGGTGTATTTATGTAGATGCTTTTGTCTAGTACATGATATACCACAGAATTATTATCTGTTTGACACACATTTTACACCTTTGGCGACACTTTTGTAGGTTCTGTAGAAAAATTGGTGTGTGCTAAAAGTTTTAGAATGCTGCAACATTGTTCACTTTTTTGGCTGAAATATGACCAAGTATAAAGAGTGTAAGTATACTGAATGTAGGGGTTACTGTCATACCAAGGCCCTGAAGTCAAAGGGGTCCCAAAAGGTCCCTGCTGCCAACTTGAGAAGATCAGTACAATTAAATACCCATGAGAGTCGGTGGTGATTTTGCATTAAAGCCCACAAGTTTCATTTTGCATGACTGTTGTATACCATATGTGAAGTGAGCTATGCCAAATTTATCATTCCACATTAACCCTTTTGATAAATTTGTCATAATCGGCAGCATTATGCCATGTGGTGATTGGCGAGCACTAAAATGCTCGGGTCGAGCATATTGAAATGCTCGGGTTCATGCCCCGAGCAATGAGCCCAATGTAAGACTATGGGAAACCAAAGCATTTTTGCCGCAACCCCCCGGGGTTCTTTTAAAGGTCTAAAAACATCAGAAATCGACGGGAACAGTGCTCAAATGACATGGGAACATCAAGGGGAAGACTCCTCGAAGCATTTCTGACTCCCAGGTCACTGCTGTGAACAATGTTGTCAGAGTCTTACGCCATTTTTACAGGTGCACAATAAAACATACAAAAACGAAACCATAATAGATTTTCCAGGGAAATATGTTAAGGAACATCCTTTCCAGAGTAATGATTTGTATGTAAGGCTAAATAAATAAACCAAATCAAAAATGTTCCTCCACCACTTGGGCTATGTTCATACGTAGCATTTTTCATGCGTATTTCAACTTTAGCATTGCTTTCAACCAAGATAAATGCATTCACTGGGAAATGTCATTTTAACATTTTACAACCTTATCTGGCCATGTGGGGTGTGACACATCCTGTTTCATTTATGAAGGAGGGACTCTGAAAGTCACAAAGCCTATTTTTATAGGGGCATCAGGGGGCCTTTACTATTCTTTAAGGGCCAGGAATCAGCCCTCACTATTCTTAAGGTACTGTCACACTTAGCGATGCACCAGCGATCCCGACCAGCGATATGACGCCGTCAGGATCGCTGGTGCATCGCTAAGTGGTCGCTAGTGACACAGGCAGATCTCACCAGCGACATCGCTGGGGACGGGGGTCGCTACTTACCTGTCACACCAGGCGATCCTGCGTCCTCCCGCCCGGCTCCACGCATCGCTCGTCGTCACAGCAGGAAGCGCCGCAAGAAGCTGACGACGAGAAATAGTCCAGGACATTCTCGCGCGATGAGCAATAACCAGCGGGGGAGCGGGTCATAGGTAAGTATCACACACAGCGATATCACTAGCAATATCGCTATAACGTCACAAGTTATAGCGATATTGCTAGCGATATCGCTTAGTGTGACAGTACCTTTAGAGAGCCATCAACCGGCTATGCTTTGCTGTTCCCTTTATTAAGCAGTGGCTATCTTATACTGTTATTGCATATGCAGTGAGTGGCAGGGCTGCCCAAAATTTTGACACACCCCAATAACCCATCATGGATGGCCACATGAAACCAAAGTTCCCATTACTTTTCATTTGGTACTCCCATACTGTTTTCCTATGCATTGAATGCAAGGCCTACCCTGCCTCAAAGTTAAACGCACCCCAGTAACCCTTTGAATAGACATCCTGGATGGTCACATGAAACCAAAGTTCCCATTATTATTCATTTGGTGCTCCCATAATGTTTGCCCATGAAGTGAATGCAAGGCCTGCTCCAAATTTTGACGCACTGGTCCTCCTCCTGACCTTCTGGCAATTGTGTCTCATCATCGTCCACCTCTTGTGACATGTTTCACGTCCCACCATCACCTTTGTGTGACCATAGCTGCTCAAATATTTGGGCATCGCTACATACGATCTCCTCTTGCCCTGCGTCAAGTGGACTGGGAGAGTGGCCAGAATCTATAAATGGAAAAGTAAACAGCTCTTCAGAGTGTCCAAGTGTGGAATCAGTTGTCTCTGGGAACGCGGCATGGTGGGAGGAAGGAGGCTCAGGGTGAGGAATATGCAGCCCAGACTGATGGCTACTCAGACTTGACCATGAAAATCTCAAAAAGAGGAAATAATCCTCCAAAAAATTCAGATACAAACCAGGCAGGCCTAAATGCATCTGCAATAATACAGGGTGCAGCAGACCCAAGTAAAATGGCAGCTGCACAGGTGCATAAATACCAAATGAAACAGCCAGCCTACAATCAGGGATTGGCCGTGTGGTACACCACTGCAGAAGAAATAATCCGCATGTGGCAGTGTTCACACAGGGAATGCAGGGCTTCTGGTTCACAACCTCTTAGTTACAGCATATAGGGGGGCTGCCCAGTGCCAACTAGAATGCATCCCGTGTGAACAGAGGCCACAAGTTTGCAGAACCATTTGGGCCCAACTGCACCCTGAAAGAAATATAAAAAGTGCACAAAAAAAATCAATATATGTAAGGTATTGATCATAGATCATAGATCATAGAATCGCAGAGTTGGAAGGGACCTCCTGGGCCATCTGGTCCAACCCCCTACTCAAAGCAGGATGCGCTAAATCATCCCAGTCAGATGTCTGTCCAGCCTCTGTTTGAAGACATTCATTGAAGGAGAACTCACCACTTCTCGTGGCAGCTTGTTCCACTCATTGATCACTCTAACTGTCAAAAAGTTTTTTCTAATATCTAATCTGTGTCTCCTCCCATTCAGTTTCATCCCATTGCTTCTAGTCTTTCCTTGTGCAAATGAGAATAAAGTTGATCCTTCTACAATGTGACAGCCCTTGAGATATTTGTAGACAGCTATTAAGTCTCCTCTCAGTCTTCTCTTTTGCAAACTAAACATTCCCAAATCCTGCAACCTTTCCTCATAAGACAGGGTTTGCAGACCGGTCACCATTCTGGTCTCTCTTTTCTGAACTTGCTCCAGTTTGTTGATGTCTTTTTTAAAATGTGGTGCCCAAAACTGGACACAATATTCCAGATGAGGTCTGACCAAAGAGGAGTAGAGGGAAATAATGACTTCACGTGATCTAGACTGTATGCTTCTGTTAATACATCCTAGAATTGCATTTGCCTTTTTTGCTGCTGCATCACACTGTTGACTCATATTCAGTCTGTGATCTATTAGTATACCCAAGTCTTTTTCACATGTCCTGTTGCTTAGCCCTATTCCTCCCATTCTGTATATGCTTTTTTCATTTTTATTGCCCAAATGTAGTACTTTGCATTTTTCCCTGTCAAAAACCATTCTGTTAGTTGCTGCCCACTTCTCCAGTTTATTTATATCTTTTTGAATCCTCTCTCTCTCTTCTCTAGTATTAGCTATCCCTCCTAGCTTTGTGTCATCAGCAAATTGAATCAGTTTACCCTCAATTCCTTCATCTAAATCGTTGATAAAGATGTTGAACAATACAGGGCCCAGGACAGAGCCCTGTGGTACCCCACTTGAGACTTTCTTCCAGCTGGATGTGCAGCCATTTACAACCACTCTTTGGGTCCGATCACTAAGCCAGTTATGAATCCACCTAACAGTTGCCTTGTCCATTCCATACTTAGTCATTTTTTCAATAAGGATTGTATGAGATACTTTGTCAAATGCTTTGCTGAAGTCAAGATATACTATATCTACAGCATTTCCTTGATCCACCCAATCAGTGATTCCGTCATAGAAGGAAATTAAGTTAGTCTGACATGACTTATTAGTTACAAACCCATGCTGACTCTGTTTAATCACTTCATTCTTATCCAGGTACTGACATACACTCACTGGCCACTTTATTAGGTACACCATGCTAGTAACGGGTTGGACCCCCTTTTGCCTTCAGAACTGCCTCAATTCTTCGTGGCAGAGATTCAACAAGGTGCTGGAAGCATTCCTCAGAGATTTTGGACCATATTGACATGATGGCATCACACAGTTGGCGCAGATTTGTCGGCTGCACATCCCTGATGCGAATCTCCCGTTCCACCACATCCCAAAGATGCTCTATTGGATTGAGATCTGGTGACTGAGGAGGCCATTTGAGTACAGTGAACTCATTGTCATGTTCAAGAAACCAATCTGAGATGATTCGAGCTTTATGACATGGCGCATTATCCTGCTGAAAGTAGCCATCAGATGTTGGGTACATTGTGGTCATAAAGGGATGGACATGGTCAGCAACAATACTCAGGTAGGCTGTGGCGTTGCAACGATGCTCAATTGGTACCAAGGGGCCCAAAGAGTGCCAAGAAAAAATTCCCCACACCATGACACCACCACCACCAGCCTGAACCGTTGATACAAGGCAGGATGGATCCATGCTTTCATGTTGTTTACGCCAAATTCTGATCCTACCATCCGAATGTCGCAGCAGAAATCGAGACTCATCAGACCAGGCAACATTTTTCCAATCTTCTACTGTACAATTTCGATGAGCTTGTGCAAATTGTAGCCTCAGTTTCCTGTTCTTAGCTGAGAGGAGTGGTACCCGGTGTGGTCTTCTGCTGCTGTAGCCCATCTGCCTCAAAGTTCGACGCACTGTGTGTTCAGAGATGCTCTTCTGCCTACCTTGGTTGTAACGGGTGGCAATTTGAGTCACTGTTGCCTTTCTATCAGCTCGAACCAGTCTGCCCATTCTCCTCTGACCTCTGGCATCAACAAGGCATTTCCGGCCACAGAACTGCCGCTCACTGGATTTTTTTTCTTTTTCGGACCATTCTCTGTAAACCCTAGAGATGGTTGTGCGTGAAAATCCCAGTAGATCAGCAGTTTCTGTAATACTCAGACCAGCCCTTCTGGCACCAACAATCATGCCACGTTCAAAGGCACTCAAATCACCTTTCTTCCCCATACTGATGCTCGGTTTGAACTGCAGGAGATTGTCTTGACCATGTCTACATGCCTAAATGCACTGAGTTGCCGCCATGTGATTGGCTGATTAGAAATTAAGTCTTAACACACAGTTGGACAGGTGTACCTAATAAAGTGGCCAGTGAGTGTACATGTTGTTTAATAATTTGCTCAAAGATATTTCCTAGTATAGAAGTCAGACTCACCGGCCTATAGTTGCCTAGGTCCATCTTCTTCCCGTTTTGAAGATAGGAACAACATTTGCTCTTCTCCAGTCTTCTGGGACTTCTCCTGTTCTCCAAGAATTTTCAAAGATTATGGAGAGGGGTTCAAAAATTTCTTCTGCTATCTCCTTCAGTACTCTGGGGTGTAATTCATCTGGACCTGGATACTTGAATTCATTTAGGTTAGCTAAGTGTTTCCTCACTATATTTCTGTTTATAGATATCCTGGATTCTTCTATTCCCTTAATAGGACAGTGAAGAACAGTTGATGTTACATTTCCTTTCTGAGAGAAAACAGATGCAAAATAGGAATTTAAAAGTTCGGCCTTCTCAACATCCTGTCTTACCATTTCATCATTTTCATCCTGTAAAAATCCTATAGCATCTTTGACTTTTCTTTTACTTTTGACATATCCCCAAAATCCTTTATTATTGCTTTTGACATCTCTTGCAAGCCTCAATTCATTGCCAGCTTTAGATAATCTGATTTGTGCCCTGCAGGTTCTGCAGACAGCATTATATTCTTCTTTAGATATGCCTCCCTCTTTCCATTTTATAAACATTTTTTTCTTCCTTTTTAGCATGTGCTTAAGTTCTGTGTTCATCCATCCTGGCTTCCTTAAATGCTTCCTAATCTTCCCTCTTTTCGGAATTGTTAACAATTGTGCTTTGAGAATTTCATTTTTCAAGATTTCCCATCCTTCCTGGACATTTTTGTCTTTAAGGATATCCAGCCATTGGATCCCTCCAATTCTCTTTCTGAATCCCTTAAAATCTGCCTTTCTGAAACCTAACCTTGACGTCTGAGTCTTCACAGGTCTTCCTCCTCTAGTTATCCAAAATTCTAAAATAGCATGGTCGCAACCTCCTAGGGTCCCAGCCACTTTTACCTCCTCAACCATTTCCTCCCTGTTTATAAGGATTAGATCCAAGGTAGCAGTTCCCCTTGTTTTCTCCCCTACCTTTTGGAAGATAAAGTTGTCAGCAAGAGAGGATAAGAATTTCCTTGACCTGTTAGTTTTGCATGAGAGAGATTCCCAACAAATTTCTGGATAGTTGAAATCTCCCATGACAACTATGTCATATTTTTTGGAGAACTTGGCCATTTGATGCATAAAGAGTTCATCCATATCTTCAGCTTGCACAGGCGGCCTGTAGTAAATGCCTACAATGGTGTCCTTTCCATTGTTTTGTCCTTGTATTCTTACCCAAACAGTTTCCACAGAACTCCCAGTCTCTGAAGCTTCAATCTCTGTGCAGATATACGTGTTTCTAACATACAATGCGACACCTCCTCCTCGTTTATCAAGTCTGTTTCTTGCAAATAAGTTGTATCCTTCTAGTCTTGTATTCCAATCATGTGTATTGTCCCACCAAGTTTCAGTGATTCCAATTACATCATATTTCTTTTCCTGTGTTAGTAGTTCCAATTCTCCTTGTTTGTTGCCCATGCTTTGTGCATTAGTATAGAAACATTTTAGTTTGTGATTGGTTTCTCTTTCTCCAATATTTGTATTAATGAGATTCTTTTGTCTTTGTTCTTCCTTTCCACTTCTAATAGCAGAGTTCTCCATAGCATTTGTCAGGTGTTTGGCTTTTTCTGGTCTTTTGCTTCCCTTCCCATGTTGTTCTAGTTTAAAGCTCTCCTTACAAGTGTAGCAAGGCGACTTCCAAATACATGTTTTCCAGTCTTCGTAAGGTGCACCCCATCTCTAGCAAGTAGTCCATCGTAAAGGTAATTCAATCCGTGATCCATAAATCCAAATCGTTGCTGACGGCACCATCGATGTAGCCAGTTGTTCACCTGCAGAATCTTATTCCACCTCCTTGTTCCATGGCCATCCACTGGGAGGATGGAAGAGAAGACCACCTGCGCTCCCAGTTCTTTCACTTTCTTGCCTAAGTCTTCAAAGTCTCTGCAGATGGTTTCCAGGTCGTTTCCTGCGGTGTCATTTGTCCCCACGTGTAGTAGCAGGAATGGGTAGTCATCTGTAGGTCTGAAGAGTCCTGATATCCTGTCAGACACATCTTTAATTTTTGCACCTGGAAGACAGCACATTTCTCTTGAAGTTATATCCAGGCTGCAGATAGCGGCCTCTGTTCCTCTCAACAGGGAATCCCCCATGACCACCACTCTCCGTTTCTTCTTCACAAAATTTTTCTTTCTCCATCCAGGAGGACTCTGAAGGCATACAAGGTTGCTGTTTGTGGGCAAAGTCTTATCCTGATGTATATCTTCATCGTTTTCCTGCGTGAGAGCCTGGTACTGGTTACTGAGAAGTATGGGTGCTGACTGCCTCCTGATCCTCTTGCTTCTCTGGGTCACATGTTTCCATTCCTCTGTTTCTTCAGGTGCACTTCGAATTTCTTCTCTTTCTGTAACATGAAGAGATAATTCTGCTCTGTCTAAGAACTCTTCACCTTCCTTAATGATCTTCAACGTAGCTAACCTCTCTTCGAGATTTTGCAACTTTTCCTCCAACAGGGACACAAGCTTGCATTTGTGGCATGTGAAGTTTGGCTTTTCCACTGGTAAGTCTGTGAACATGTAGCAAGAAATGCAGCTCACCAAATGGCTCCTGGCCTCTTCCATATTGAGAGTTCTTAAAAACGATGAAAGATGAGCCAATTTTCCGATTTCCTCTTTTGATCTCCTCAAGACTCTTCCCCTGGTTTTCCGATTTCCTCTTTTCAGCTGCAACGGCCAAAACCCAGTGATCGTTGAGCTCGCGGAGACTCTTCACTTATCCCAGAAGGCACTGGGAATATGCAAATGATCTCCTCAAGACACTTCCCCTGGTTTTCCGATTTCCTCTTTTCAGCTGCAACGGCCAAAACCCAGTGATCGTTGAGCTCGCGGAGACTCTTCACTTATCCCAGAAGGCACTGGGAATATGCAAATGATATTAATATTGGTTGTATTAAGGCCTTAATACGGAAGCTGGCAAACTGCATCAAAGTTCCTTACACTTGCCAGTCCTACTCTAACATGAAAAAATCAAAAAGAGGAAAAAATCCTCCAAAAAATTCAGATACAAACCAGACAGGCCTAAATGCATCTGCAATAATACAGGGTGCAGCGGACGCAAGTAAAATGGCAGCTGCACAGGTGCATAAATACCAAATGAAACAGCCAGCCTACAATCAGGGATTGGCTGTGTGGTACACCAGTGCAGAAGAAATAATCCGCAAGTTAAACGCACCCCAGTAACCCTTTGAACACACATCCTGGATGGCCACATGAAACCAAAATTCCCATTATTCTTCATTTGGTACTCCCATAATATTTGCCCATGAAGTGAATGCAAGGCCTGCTCCAAATTTGGACGCACTGGTCCTCCTTGTAACGTCCGTCTGCGGTTCTGGGCTGCAGCCAGGCAACACCCCGAGAAACACTGATACCCTTTACCCCTATACAGGGATCTGGATTTACAACAGAGCCCAGGAGGTAGCTGTCTGAATATGAGCAGCGGCCAGAGCAGGACAGTCGTCAGAGTGAAGTACAAAAACGGCAGGCAATAGCAGAGTCAAATTCAGGCCAAGGTTAGAGTCAAAAACCAGGAGGGCGGCAGAGGTACAGAATCGTTAGGAAGTAGCAGAGTCAGAATATCCAGGCCAAGGTCACAAACCAGGAGAGTAGCAGAAGTACAGAATCGTCAGGCAAAAGAGGGGTCAGAAATCCAGGCTGAGGTCAGAGTCAAACAGAAATCAATCACTAAGTAACACACAGGGGAACCAAGAATATATCCGGCGGCTTGCAAGACCAGTCCCAAGGTATTTGAGGGATCAGGTCATCCCTCACAGGTTCCTGGACTGGTGATGTCATTAGGGCCGCCCCCAGGACCAGGCCAGATGGTGTTGCAGTAACCCTCTGATGACTGACAGAGGGGCGGAGCCTGCGCCCACCAGATGCCTGCGCAGGAGCCACTTCTCTGTCACCACCATAACTCACGGGCGGACTACGGCGCCTCCCAGTGGCCGAGGCAGGAACAGCCGTCCCCGAGTCTGACAGTGAAGTGGCGGTCTGGCGCCTCCTAGTGGCCGTGACCGGAACAGCAGGCCTCGAATCCAACGGTGATGTGACAGACCGGCGCCTCCTAGTGGCTAAAGCTGGGACCATAGGCCCTGAGTCTGACGGCGACGTAATAGAACCACGGCGCCTCCCAGTGGCCGAGGCAGGAACAGCCGTCCCCGAGTCTGACGGCAAAGTGGCGGCCCGACGCCTCCTAGTGGCTGCGACCGGAACAGCAGGCCCCAAATCTGACGGAGACGTGACACTCCTCCTGACTTTCTGGCAATTGTGTCTCATCATTGTCCACCTCTTGTGACATGTTTCACGTCCCACCATCACCTTTGTGTGACCATAGCTGCTCAAATATTTGGGCATCGCTACATACGATCTCCTTTTGCCCCGCGTCAAGTGGACTGGGAGAGTGACCAGAATCTATAAATGGAAAGGAAAACAGCTCTTCAGAGTGTCCAAGTATGGGATCAGTTGACTCTGGGAACGCGGCATAGTGGGAGGAAGGAGGCTCAGGGTGAGGAATATGCAGCCCAGACTGATGGCTACTCAGACTTGACCATGTGGAAGACAGGGTGGTGGTGTTGGTGGCAAACTGACTGGAAGCATTATCCACTAAATGGCTGAATTTAGAGCAAACTTATATGTGATCTGTGTGCAGGAAAGCCATAGTTTAAAATATCTGGCCTGTAGGTAACAATTTTTTTTTCCAGCAAACTGGTGTCAATAACAAGGCTATGACACAGCCAAAAAAATTTCAACGGAGGCCGGAAATGGCACTATTTTGAGCACAATGATATGTGATGCCTGTGACACAGATACCCCACTTTAAAATATCTGGCCTGTAATTTTGTTTTCCATGATATGCGATCCGTGTGTCGGACAAAACCCAGTGTAAAATATCTGCCCTGTAGGTAACAATTTTTTTCTCAGCAAACTGGTGTCAAGAATGTGTATAAGACACTCCAAAATTTTACAGTACCACAGAAATGGCAGAATTTTCTGCGCACTCGGATGTGATCGCTGTGACGGCAGAACCCCTGTTTAAAATAGCTGGATTTTCATGCTGTACTATGGAAAGGATCTGGCTGTATTCTGCACTGCCAACAAGCAAATGGAGAAAAAAGCAGTGTGCTCTGGTTTGCTTTTGAATAAACTAATCAGGATTACGATGCAAAAAAATATTCCTGGCCATTGATACCTGGGGCTATGTATATATGGTAAATATCTGTAATAGGCAGCAGCAGACAGTAATGGAATGGACCCTCTTGCTGTATGCAATTAAGTATGCCACATACAATGCCTGCCTGCCTAGCACTGATATCTATATACCCACATATACTGCCTGCATGCCTAGCACTGATATCTATATACCCATATACACTGCCTTCCTGCCTAGCACTGATATATACACTCACTGGCCACTTTATTAGGTACACCTGTCCAACTGTGTGTTAAGACTTAATTTCTAATCAGCCAATCACATGGCGGCAACTCAGTGCATTTAGGCATGTAGACATGGTCAAGACAATCTCCTGCAGTTCAAACCGAGCATCAGTATGGGGAAGAAAGGTGATTTGAGTGCCTTTGAACGTGGCATGATTGTTGGTGCCAGAAGGGCTGGTCTGAGAATTTCAGAAACTGCTGATCTACTGGGATTTTCACACACAACCATCTCTAGGGTTTACAGAGAATGGTCCGAAAAAGAAAAAAAATCCAGTGAGCGGCAGTTCTGTGGCCGGAAATGCCATGTTGATGCCAGAGGTCAGAGGAGAATGGGCAGACTGGTTCGAGCTGATAGAAAGGCAACAGTGACTCAAATTGCCACCCGTTACAACCAAGGTAGGCAGAAGAGCATCTCTGAACGCACAGTGCGTCGAACTTTGAGGCAGATGGGCTACAGCAGCAGAAGACCACACTGGGTACCACTCCTCTCAGCTAAGAACAGGAAACTGAGGCTACAATTTGCACAAGCTCATCGAAATTGGACAGTAGAAGATTGGAAAAACGTTGCCTGGTCTGATGAGTCTCGATTTCTGCTGCGACATTCGGATGGTAGGGTCAGAATTTGGCGTAAACAACATGAAAGCATGGATCCATCCTGCCTTGTATCAACGGTTCAGGCTGGTGGTGGTGGTGTCATGGTGTGGGGAATTTTTTCTGGGCACTCTTTGGGCCCCTTGGTACCAATTGAGCATCGTTGCAACGCCACAGCCTACCTGAGTATTGTTGCTGACCATGTCCATCCCTTTATGACCACAATGTACCCAACATCTGATGGCTACTTTCAGCAGGATAATGCGCCATGTCATAAAGCTCGAATCATCTCAGATTGGTTTCTTGAACATGACAATGAGTTTACTGTACTCAAATGGCCTCCTCAGTCACCAGATCTCAATCCAATAGAGCATCTTTGGGATGTGGTGGAACGGGAGATTCGCATCAGGGATGTGCAGCCGACAAATCTGCGCCAACTGTGTGATGCCATCATGTCAATATGGTCCAAAATCTCTGAGGAATGCTTCCAGCACCTTGTTGAATCTCTGCCACCAAGAATTGAGGCAGTTCTGAAGGCAAAAGGGGGTCCAACCCCTTACTAGCATGGTGTACCTAATAAAGTGGCCAGTGAGTGTATATATATATATATATATATATATATATAGCCACATACAATGCCTGCCTACCTAGCACTGATTTATATATATCCAGTTATTAATCCTTAGAAGGACTGTTGGTTTAGCTGGATTTTTGTATTCAATAATGGTATACCCACACTTACTTTTACACCAGCAATTCTGTCCCTATCTCTGCAGCAACTCTCCCTACATTGCCTGATTCCGGAACTGACTGTAAGGCCGGGATCACACATGGGAGGAACACGGCTGAGTCTCGCATGTGAATACCCGGAACTGCCACCGGCACTTGGATCTGAGCGTGCGGCCACATAGCAATACATGGAGCCGCACGCTCCGCTCCTGAGAGCCGGCGGCAGTGCCGGGTATTAACATGCGAGACTTGGCTGTGTTTTCCACATGTGTGATCCCTGCCTAAAGAGCAGTGCGGCGCCAGGTCTGATATAGACCTGATGACGCTATTCGGCCAGCCAATAACTGTAATGCAACAACCAACATGGCTGCGGCATTACAGTGCATGACAGACAATTCCTGCATATTGATTGGCACTCTAAAGAGCACCAAACATGCAGGACGGGGACCTGAGCACCCGCTGAGTTACCCTGGAAATGCTTGCCACTCGCCAAGCATCGCGAGCACGGCGATGCTCGGACGAGCACCGAGTATTACCAAGCATGCTCGCTCATCACTAATGCCATGTGATAAAATAATGTTTTTTAACAAAAAATATTAATCTGTGTTATTGTGTTTTCGTTTTTTGTATCGTTGCTGGATTTAATACATATAAGGATTTGAAAATGCAAAGCAAGTCAAAATAGCAACAAGATGAATAACTTATAACTTAAAAGGGTACTCCGGGGAGATAAAAACTATTGTAAAAGACATACCTTCATAAACTATTGAGCTAACATGAATAATACTGTTTTCCACCCTCACACTACCTGTAATTCTGTTTTATGATGCATCTGCTCTTCACTGCTTTCCCTACCTTATGAGACATCACATAGCCACTGCCAGCACCCTGATACCATCTGCTTGTATGTAGTCTGATATAGGGGTCATGGGCTGTGCCAAGTTGCTTCTATCTTCTTGCCTCCTGATACTATTGCTTGTATGTGGCCAGTACTGCCTCAGGAAGTCTACTATGACCGGAGTGATGCCCACATTCTCTTACCCCCAGAGAGCACATTGCCCACAGCAGTGCATGTTGCCTTGTTGCTTCATCTAAAGTAGTGGTCCAGCTCTGCACTGATACCAGTCACCAAAGAAGGTATGTGTCCAGACCCACACTCCAGCATTACGGAAAACTCACCAGACCAGGTACCTGCCCCTGTATAAATCCATCACAGGCAGCAACACAGTTCAAAGGATGAATGCCCCCGAAGCGCATTCTCCATCTTCGGGCATCTGGCACTTCAGAGCTGTCACCCGTCTCGCTGGAGGAAGATGTCATCATCACCAGCAGCACCACAACCATGTCCACGTCAGGATTTTTTGCCAGAGAGAACAAGGTTTATATGGCATAGAGCAATAGGACTTTTTTCCAGAGAACAAGGTATTTACGCATGAGAGCAATAGGACTTTTTGCCACAGAGAACAAGATTTACATGGTTCAGAGCAATAAGATTTTTTGCCTCAGAGAACAAGTTTTAAATGGCACAAAGTAATAAGATTTTTTGCCACAATTTTATTTCTATAGAGCCAACACATTTTGCAGCACTTTACACTTCAGAGGGGACTTGTACAGACAATAGACATTACATCATAACAATAAACACCTAGATCAAAACAGATATCAAGAGGAATGAGTTCCCTGCTCGCAAGCTTACAATCTATGAGGAAAAAAGGGGAGACACGAAAGGTGGATAGTAACAATTGCATTCTATGTTCAGACCAGCCATAGTGTAAGAATAGGGTGTTCATGTAATGCTGCATCAACTGGTTATTGGCCTAAGAATGTAATAATACAGACACAGAGGGCTATTAAATACATAAAGCATGTGAGAACATGATATGAGGAACCTGGTTATGGCAAAAATTTTGACTGGGCAACACATGGATAGTTAGGTTAATGAGTTGAGGCGGTAGGCCAGTCTGAACAAATGCATTTTTAGGGCACACTTAAAAGTGTGGGGATTGGGGATTAATTGTATTAACCTGGGTAGTGCACTCCAAAGAATTGGGGCAGCACGTCAAAAGTCTTGGAGATGGGAGTGGGAGGTTATGATTATTGAGGATGCTAACCTCAGGTCATTAGCAGAATAGAGGGCATGGGTGGGGTGGTAGGCTGAAACGAGGGAGGAGATGTAGGGTGGTGCTGAGTCATGAAGTGTTTTCTGGGTGAGGGTGATAAGTTTGTACTGGATTCTGGAATGGATTGGTAACCAGTGTAATGACTGGCACAAGGCAGAGGCATGGGTATAACGATTGGTGAGGAATATGATCCTGGCTGCAGCATTCAAGGCAGATTGGAGAGGGGAGAGTTTGGTAAGAGGGAGACCGATTAGTAGAGAGTTACAATAGTCCAGACGAGAATGAATAAGAGAAACAGTAAGATTTTGTGCAGCGTTGAAAGTAAGAAAAAGTTGAATTCTAGAAATGTTGAGGTGCAGATAACAAGAGCGAGCCAGTGATTGGATGTGGGCAGTAAATGAAAGCTCGGAATCAAGTATAACCCCAAGACAGCTGGAATGTTGCTGGGGAGTAATGGTGGAACCACACATGGAAATGGCAATGTTGGGCATAGGTAGGTTAGTAGAGGGAGTAAACACAAGGAGTTTTGTTTTTGACAGGTTCAGTTTCAGAGGGAGGACATGATGTTAGAGACAGCAGTAAGACAATCAATGGTGTTTTCTAAAAAAGCAGGCATGATATCAAGAGAAGTGCATATTTGGGTGTCAACAGTATAGAGATGGTACTGGAAGCTAAATCTACTGATTGTTTGTCCAATAGGGGAAGTATACAAAGAGAAGGAGGGGGCATAGAACCGATCCTTGAGGAACCCTGAACCATAAGGGGAAGATGAGAGGAGGAGGAGCCAGCAAAAGATACAGTGAAGGAGCCGCCAGAGAGATAGGAGGAGAACCAGGAGAGAA
Organism: Dendrobates tinctorius; assembly: GCF_039654945.1. Taxonomy (NCBI): domain Eukaryota; kingdom Metazoa; phylum Chordata; class Amphibia; order Anura; family Dendrobatidae; genus Dendrobates; species Dendrobates tinctorius. The sequence continues at coordinate 8,354,000 of NW_027361728.1, forward strand.
TGGTGTCCTTGAGGCCAATGGAGCAGAGCATAGTGAGGAGGAGCTGATGATCTGCAGTGTTGAATGCTGCGGAGAGATCCAAGAGAATTAGTATGGACTAGTGACCATTAGATTTAGCTGTTAGTAGATCATTAGAGACTTTAGTGAGGGTAGTTCCAGTAGCATGTAAAGAGCAGAAACTGGATTGTAGAGGGTCGAGAAGAGAGATATCTGAGAAATAGCGGATAAGACGGGAGTGGACCAGGCGTTCCAGGAGTTTAGAGATGAAGGGAAGATTATAGACAGGTCTATAGTTAGCTGCACAGTTTTGGTCGAGGGATGGTTTATAAAGTAATGGATGTATAATGACATGCTTAATTGAGGAGGGAAAGATACCAGAAGAGAGAGAGTTGAATATTTTTGTTAGGTGAGTGGTGAGAGCAGGGAAAAGGGACTGGATGAGATGTAACAGAATGGGGTCATTTGTGCAAGTGGTAGGGCGAGAAGATGCAAGGAGCCTGATTACTTCTTCTGTGACTGGTTCAAAATCAGAAAGTGAGTTAGATGCAGTGGGGGAGGGATGACGGTGCTTGGTATGATGGGATTGGGAGATAATTTACTATCGGAAATGGTCAATTTTTTTCTTTGAAATATTTGGCCAGATCGTCAGCTTGGAGATCTGTGGTTGGGGAAAAGACTTTTTGAGACATGTACACAACCCTGCTATGGCACACAGGAACAGGCTTTTCGGGCACAGAGCACAAGGCTTATATAGCATACAACACAAGGCTGATATAGCACAGAGAACCACACTGACAGCATATGAGGAACAGAATGGAGGCGCAACCCTTTACACAGGCTGGGTCACATAGTGCGCCAGCCAATCACAGCCATGCCAGTGCTTGACATGGCTGTGATGGCTCCGGAAGTGCCCACAGATTATAAGTTTGTTGGTTAGCTGTGTAGAAGCCTTGCAACAATCTTTAATCGGCTGGCAAACCCAAACATTTTGACCAACTTCCGAGAGAAAATCCTTGTTCGGGGTCTGTGCACTACAATTAGAGTCCGGTAAAAACCCCAAACTTTACAGTTTTGGTTAATGTATTTGTTGATCATATGAGAATACCTCCATCAGTGACTGCACAATTTATGACCTGGCAAGGTAGTGGAGTTCCTTAAGTTACCCGACTGGAGGGGGTTGTGTGCAGTTCCGGTTTCCAGGTCAGTGCTCCACCTCGGGCATGTAGGTTTAGAAGGAGTGTGAGCAAAAGGGGGAAGCTCGATGCCTGTATCTAGAGAGGAAAGAAGCTGGCCAACACCTCACTAAGCCATTATCAGGAACCAGGAAGTAGAAACATGCCATGCCAGTACTCCCATCATCCTCCTCAGTCTTGAGTACCATTAGGCCTACTAATACTGCTGCTACCCACACAACACCTACCCAGCCAACCCTGCATGGCCTCAACAACTTCGTCTCCGTGATTTACTTTATGGGACTTACCCAACCTGAACTAGTGGGGATCGACTTGGCCCATGCTAAACTAACTAGCAAGGAGAAGGAATCTCCTCCCAAGTGAGTTGCTTAAAGAAAATAGGAAAAGTACCCACTTTGTTGTGCTGGTTGCACTGTAACAGTTAAAAGAAACAATTCTCCATCTGTTTATTAAGGGGCTGTTTCCTGCTGGGCCAGTCAGGCCCTAGGCTCAAGTTTCTCGTTAATTCCTGTTAAGGTACTGTCACATTTAGTGATGCACCAGCGATCCCGACCAGCGATATGACGTGGTCAGGATCGCTGGTGCATCGCTAAGGGCTGTTTCCCACTTCAGTTTTTTGCAATCAGTCAAAATCCGCCAAAATTTGAAAATGGCGGATCCGCTAAAAATGTGTAAAAACGGATGCCAGCTGATGGTACGGATCCGTTTTTTTTACGGATCCGCTATACGGATTTTTGTACGGATCCATCAAAAAGCGGATCCGTTCCATCCCTTGGCATCCGTTTTTCCCATCCGTTGGATCCGTTTTCTTGCGGATCTGTTTTTCCACACCTCCAAAATGGGATGCTCCCAAATATGATTGGCTCTTGGAGAATGCTCCCAAATGTGATTGGATACTGGAAACTAGGGAAAACTATTTCTAGGGTGTAGTAATACAATTTCTTTGAAAGGTTTTAGAGCTAGTGGCAGCGATGGAAGGAGCTAGTGCGAGTATGGAAGGAGTTATTGCGAGTGTTGACAGGTTCTGTGTGGAATTTGATCTTCACTGCAATCGGTTGGCAATTATTGCTCTCCAGAGGGAGAAAAGAAGACTGCGAATCCTGCATCTGAGGAGACAACAGCAGTGGATTCATCCGATTAATGCACAGAGGTTTACTCGTGGCGTGTTTTCTACACTATACCTGGAATTGAAGGATAACCCTGAAAAGTTCTTCAACTATGTGCGCATGAGGCAGGAATTGTTCGAGATATTGGTGGAGCGTGTTGGAGAACAAATCCGGAGAAGGGACACCTGCATGCGGTTTTCTATATCACCGGCGGAGCATTTGATGGTGACCCTTCAGTAAGTTATCTACTTTTTAAAATGTTTCAGATTCTGCAGGCTTTTATTGTTATGTTATGGCTTGTATTTTGTATTAATTTTACTTTTTTCCCTTTTTTTTACCAGATTCCTGGCAACTGGAGAATCCTTCACCTCCCTCCATTACCAGTTCCGGATTGGGATTTCAACTATTTCTGGAATTATCCAACAGACCTGCAGGGCATTGTGGGATTGTCTACATGAGGAGTGCATATCAGAGCCAACACAGGAGAGGTGGCTGGAGATTGCCGACAAGTTTCAACAAATCTGCCACTTTCCAAATTGCATTGGTGCCGTGGATAGGAAGCATATCAGGATTGTGAAACCCATCGGATCTGGATCTGAATTTTACAACTATAAGAAATTCTTCTCCATTGTACTTATGGCCATTGCAGATGCCAACTGCAAATTTATTGCCGTGGACATTGGTGCGTATGGGCGTTCAAATGACTCTCAGGTCTTCGAGATGTCCGCAATGGGCCGTCATTTGTATGGAGACAATTTTGACTTCCCACGTCCAAGACCACTCCCTGGAACAACAGGCCCACCAATGCCATTTGTGTGCGTTGGTGACGACGCTTTTCAGCTTTCCAAACACCTACTCAAGCCATATGGTAGTCGTGGATTGACACACCGGAAAAAAATATATAACTATCGATTGACCAGAGCGCGAAGACTGGTGGAGTGTGCTTTTGGCATTTTAACTGCCAAATGGAGAGTCCTGTTAACGGCCATAAAAATGAAAACAGAGACTGTGGAAGAGGTGGTGAAGGCGTGTGTCTTCCTGCACAACTTTGTACTTTCAAAGGAACCTGTTTCTATAGAAGAAAATCTTTCTGAAACCACCTTGTGGGATTATCAGCAGCCAACTGTTCAGAGTACAGGGTCAGTGGCAAGAATAAGGGACACTTTTGCAGATTATTTTCTGACACCAGAGGGAAAACTTGACTGGCAAGATGACATGGTATAATTTATTTTTTAATATACCAATTGTGGGTAATAAGTGATGTTTTTTTTACCTTTTACACCACCGGTGTACTGTGAAATGTTACCAAGTGTTGTGTTACCAAGTGTTGTTTTTTTTTTAACTTTTACATCACCGGTGTACTGTGAAATGTTACCAAGTGTAGGGTTACCAAGCGTTGTGTTACCAAGTGTTGTGTTATCAAGTGTTGTGTTACCAAGTGTTGTTTTTTTTCTACCTTGTACACCACCGGTGTACTGTGAAATGTTACCAAGTGTTGTGTTACCAAGTGTTGTGTTTTGTTTACCTTTTACACGACCGGTGTACTTTGAACCTTTACCAAGAAATAAAGAACAAAAAAGAAACTACACAATAAAGTTCTTTGAAAAAAAAACATTGTTTATTAGTGGAATTTTTCAAAGTTATTTATTTTAAAACTTTGTTTTTTTTTGGTATATATTTAACTTTTTTTGGTTAAATTTTTTAAAACTTTGTTTTTTTTGGTATTTTTTTTTTAATTTTTTGGGTAGAATTTGTTTTTTTTTTTAACAAACCAAAATTAACATTACAAATGCTGATACTGTTGGGTGGATATACTATCGGAGGGGTTAACAGTGTTGACCACATCGAGGGGGGAGGACTGGGAAGGGAGTTGGTGAGGATCAGAAGTGGAAGGGGGGTTGAAAACATGAGGTTGGGACGGGAGTGGATGGACAGACGAGGTTTGTGGGTACATTGAAGGTGTATGTGGGGGTGGGTACGGTGAGGGCATTGGCGTATAATGCAATGGGGAAGGAAGGTACTGGGAAGAATGGAATGGGGAACTAGAGAAAGGAGAGGGAGTGGTAGGAGGAGGGATGGTTGAATGATGGATGGTGGTGGAAGGATGGACGGGGAAGGATGGACGGTGGAAGGATAGACAGAGGAAGGATGGACAGAGGGAGGATGGACAGAGGGAGGATGGACAGGGGGAGGTTGGGATGCTTCTGACAATACTTCCACTAGAGCATTGTGACAGGCTTGCATCACATGCATCTGTTGGTGAGTACTTAAACCTTCCATTTTCCGGACAACGGATTGAAAAAAAATATGTCTCGGCATCTGGTTTGATTCTAAATTCATCTGTTCCATGTATCTTCTGAGTTCCATGATACTTTGATTGATCATGGTCAACCCAGAAGATAACTGTTGTCCATAAGTGTGGAAACCATGCTGGACAGATGAGTTCAGACTCAAACAGTCAGACAAGGTCATCCTTTCCTAACTCCTCAGACGCTGACGGCCAGAACCAAAAGTTGGTCGAGATGTTGCGGCAGTGTCTGAGGGGTGGGGAACAGGGTACAAGTCGTCACCAGCAGCTTCATGTGATGAAGTCTGACCTGCTGCTCCAGTGCTGGTGGAGGGGATAGAGGGACGAGACAAGAGGGAAGGTAGAGAGGGGTCGGATACCTCGATGTGGTCACCGGGGGCGGTCTCACAAGGGATCACTCCAGAGGGAGGCAACTCAGATGCAGGCTCCCGAGTGCTGCAGACGGTGGTAAAAAAAATAAAAAAAATATTAAAGATATTGATATTTAATTTAACTGTGCTGAAAAAAAATGGTTAAACATGTAAACATTTGTACTACAGAAATGGTTTGTGGAATATTTACCTTCTGGACACCATCGTCGACCGGAGGAACCCCAGGGCTCTGTAGTTTTTATACTGGGTTCCCCGGCGTCCTCCCGATCCACTCGGGGCCTGCATCTCCTTGTTGAAGTCCCTCTTGAAGCGATCCCTGAGCGACCGCCACCGTGTGATAACCCTGTCACCTGTGAAGAAAAAAAACAAAGTGTTTAGTATTCAACACTTCACATGCTGGAATATAAGTTACTGAAATTTTAATACTTACGCACTAAATCCTTGGCCCTCGCATTGAGCTCCTCCCAGTTCTCTACAACCGCGGAACACACCTCATCCCAGAGCCGTCGGGTGGTCGGTTGGCCGGCATGCAAACGGTTTCCCATGTTCCACAGCGGCTCCCGTGTTTCAACCTCATGGACGAGGTCGTCCGTGTCTATTTGGAGACCCTCCTCGATTGGTCTCCGGGGAGCACGCTGTGAAACCTGTGAAGAAAAAAATTACATTCTATTCAAACACATGATGTTCATTACTCAATTATCCAAATAGGGTTACTTACCGTTTGCCGACCACCAGATGCATCACCTCGACGACGCTGGGATGTCCTGGGAGTCACTCTAGTGCGTTCACCAGATTGAGAAGACTGTAAAAAAAAAAAAAAAAAAAATATTTTGGTTTGGATGGATGCGTAGTTATTGTGTGTGCGCTGTGATGAATGTTTGTGTTGGGTGTAGCATTATGTATGTATGTCTGTATGTGCTAAACTTACACTCTGCGTGCCCCCTCCTTGTGTCTCTCCACCCTGCATGTCTCCTCCTGCCAGCTCCTCAGCTTCAGCTTCCTGAGAAAACATAATACATGCATATAGGGTTAAAAAAACAAAAAAAAGGAAAATTACGCTTAAACCAAAATTAAGATTTAAAAAAAAAACATTATTTACCTCAGTTCGCTGATGATGTGAGGGGGAGCTGTCAGAAGAAGACATTCCTGCGGTCTGTCTTGCGGGTCTGCTGCGGCCTTCCTGGCTGGATCGGCTGTGGTACTTCTGGCAGGATCTGCTGCTGCGGCCTTCCTGGCTGGATCTACAAGTATAAAGACACTTGTTAAGCTACTATACAAAGGATAAAATAAGCTTTCAGGCCTTTATACTTACTGGGAAAACTGAAGTCTTTTCCTAGGTGGTTATATGCTGCGGCCTTCCTGGCTGGATCTGCTGCTGCGGCCTTCCTGGCTGGATCAGCTGCAGACTTCTGGCTGGATCTGCTGCTGCGGCCTTCCTGGCTGGATCTGCAAGTATAAAGACACTTGTTAAGCTACTATACAAAGGATAAAATAAGCTTTCAGGCCTTTATACTTACTGGGAAAACTGAAGTCTTTTCCTAGGCGGTTATATGCTGCGGCCTGTAGGGATTGCTGCGGTGTGTGGCTGCTGTGGCTCTGCAGTCCTTTCTCAACTGATCTGCAAGTATAAAAGAAAATTTTAATAACATAACAAAAAAAATTCTTCATTGTTATTTATGTGTGTACTTCCCTGAAACTGAGTATACCCACACTTTTAAGTGTTTGCATGTGTGTAAATTCCCTGAGAATCTCTCACTAGACTGTATTCCCCAACTCTCACCAACATTATAACCAAGTCTTTTCATGTGTGTAAATTCCCCAACTCTCACCGAGAGTATAACCAAGTGTTTTCATGTGTAAATTCCCCAACTCTCACCGAGAGTATAACCTAATGTTTTCATGTGTAAATTCCCCAACTCTCACCGAGAGTGTAACCTAATGTTTTCATGTGTAAATTTCCCAACTCTCACCAAGAGTATAACCTAATGTTTTCATGTGTAAATTCCCCAACTCTCACTGAGAGTGTAACCTAATGTTTTCATGTGTAAATTCCCCAACTCTCACCAAGAGTATAACCTAATGTTTTCATGTGTAAATTCCACAACTCTCACCGAGAGTATAACCTAATGTTTTCATGTGTAAATTCCCCAACTCTCACCAAGAGTATAACCTAATGTTTTCATGTGTAAATTCCCCAACTCTCACTGAGAGTATAACCTAATGTTTTCATGTGTAAATTCCCCAACTCTCACCGAGAGTATAACCTAATGTTTTCATGTGTAAATTCCCCAACTCTCACCGAGAGTATAAAGTGTTTTCAGGTGTAAATTCCCCAACTCTCACTGAGAGTATAACCACACTTGTATACCAAAAACCAACACTGTATGTACCTTTTTTGTACATATACCCATACTTAATTTTACCTGTTTTTAAAATAATACTACGGACAGTTTTTAAAAAGTTTTTATTACAATTTTTTTTGTTTATTTTTTTTCTACACAAGTAGGAGCTACTCTGCTCTTTATTTGAAATACCACAATAAATGAAAAATAAAAAAACAGTGATATACAAGATAAACACCACATACAACACACAGCACAATCACACCACAATTGCAAATATGAAAATGCAATTCAGTACACATGCAACAGAAAAAAATTAAAATATGACAAAAAATCATAATAAAAATACACACACACACAGACATGCGACACTAGGAGGCCACGAACATGTAGGAAGGCAGACCACACACAGACACTCAGACACACAGACAGGCCACACACACACAGACATGCCCCACAGAAATAGATTAGCACAATTGCAAATATTTAAATAAAATTACAGTAGTATGAAAATAAAATTCAGTGAACATGCAACAAAAAAACAAGGATGAAAAAAAGGATAATAAAAATACACATACACACACATACCACACACACAGACATGCCCCACACAAATAGTTTAGCACAATTGCAGTAGTATGAAAATAAAATTCAGTGACCATGCAACAGAAAAACAAGTATGAAAAAAAGCATAATAAAAATACACATATACACACACACACACATACCACACACACAGACAGGCCACACACACACAGGCCACACACACACAGGCAGACAAGCCACAGACACACAGACATGCCCCACAAAAATAGTTATACTCACACAATTGCAGGCTTTGGCTTGCTAGCAGGGCTCTCCATCCTGTCTTGGTGCTTGGCAGGTGATGTCAGGCAGGCTGGTGCAGGGGTCTTGCTCTCCAGGGGTCTTGCTATCCAGGGGTCTTGCAGCTGGGTAGGCAGGTTTTATAGCTTGCTTGCTTGCTGGCTGGATGGCTTTTTCTCCTTCCTTCAGTCTGGCTGGTGCCGGATGTCTGGGCCCAATGATAATTAGCCCACCTTATATAGTTTTGGGACTGTCTGGAAAAGTATCTTTTTTTCTGAGCATGCTCAGTGCGATTTAGCGGATTCTGCCGGCGGATTCCGCAAAATAGCGGATCCACCGTCGTCCGAAATTTTGACGGCGCAAAAAAACTTTGCAAGCTCCGTTCACCTCAGACAGAATCCGCCAGGAATTTGGCGGATCCGCCGAATAGCGGACGCAACGGACGACCATCCGTCAAAATCCGCCACTAATGTATCCCAATGGGAAAAAATGGCGGATCCGCCATTTTCAAATTTTGGCGGATTTTGACTGATTGCAAAAAACTGAAGTGTGAAACAGGCCTAAGTGGTCGCTAGTGAGCTGCCCCACAGGCAGATCTCACCAGCGACATAGCAACGGTCGGGGGTCATTACTTACCTGTCAGACTAGGCGATCCTGACGTCCTCCCGCCCGCATCCACGTGTCACTCGTCGGGGCCACAGGAAGCCCAGCAGGAAGCTGACGACGAGAAACGGCCCAGGCCGTTCTCGCGCGATCAGCGATAATCAGCGGGGGAGCCTGTCGGAGGTAAGCATCAGACATAGCGATATCGCTAGCAATATCGCTATAACGTCACAAAAACCAGTGACGTTACAGCGATATTGCTAGCGATATCACTTAGTGTGACAGGCCCTTTAGGCTCAAAAAAGCCAGTATTTATTTTTATCAATCAGCGAGGGAATGTGGCTGATCATCTTTTATTTGTTTTTATTTTACTCACTCATATAGTATCCACAGCACTTTACAGACATTTGCATCACTGTCCCCATCGGGGCTCACCTTCTATATTCCCTATCAGTTTGTTTTTGGAATAGGGGAGGAAACTCATGCAAAAATGGGGATAACATACAAGCTCCGTGTAGATGTTGTCCCTGGTGGAATTTTAACCCAATACCCCAAGGCTGTAATGCTAAACACTGAGCCAGCATGCTGCCCATAATACCCTCTAACGCCAAAATAGGGCTACACTACATTTTTATTATCATTTTTTTTTTTGCACCTATTGTTCCCTTTTCTTCTGGATATTGGTCACCTAAAGTGGCTGGAAGGCCCAACTCCCTCAATTATGGACTTTGCTGCAATCTCTGAAAGGACTGTTTTTTACATTTTAATGGACTTTGCCTTTTTTACAAGAAATGGACTGTGTTTCTGCCCCTTCCATGTTCCACTTTTCTTACCTAAAAGCCACGAGGATCGGTGGCTTACTACATCTGCAAAAACTACTTCAAGAATGTTCATCATAGAGACTACCTATGTGTGTTTATTGATTATGTGTGTTCTCATTTCTTATAGGGTAAATAAGATTTGCAAGGACTTTGCAATGTTTTGATAGTACAAGTTTTCTAAAAGGTTTTGCCCTAATTTTATACTTTACAGGGATTTGAAGATCGGAGATATGTATGCCAAATGTGGGTAAAATGTATATTGAATGCTCTTACTGTTTTCACTTCAGTGCAGGACAACACCGCTGGGCTAGTACATGTTGCCACCTCTAAACTTTACTGGGGACAGGCATGTAAAGAAGGGGGAGCATATAATCCGCCAGAGTTGGGTATTACTCTGACTTTGTAAACTGTTAGTTATAATATTGAAGTTGTGTACCATTTTATGTTCACTGTAAGTCAGCACTTATTGCAGCAGGCTGGATAGTAAATCGTTAACCTCCTCACTGAAAGACGTGCTAGGAGAATAACTTGGTGGGTTGAGTTTGTTATCTCACTAAAAATAGCTGAAACCTTTATTCTAGTCAGAGTACAGTTGGGGATCAGCCAGTGAACAAGCCAGGAACATTTGAGGGGATTATTTTTCCTCTTCCAGTGGACTGACCTGAAGACACCTGTAGGATAGCCTGAGGACTAGCACACCAGAGGCAGATCAAGTTCATTGATTTTCACAGTACCCTTAGCCTACCAGTTTAATTCGCTATGGACAAAGAAGGAGTACTGACCTGGAGAATGGTCTCCCATAATGAAGATGGGAATATAGGATCCTACAACACCTTGAAGGTTAGGAGAGTATGGATTTGTGGGTCTGCTGGGGAACACCGCTCCAGTGGGATAGAGAACTTTGTCATCTCAGCTTGGATAACAGGATAGGCTCTGGTTGCCTTACAGTCTGTCACAACTCATATGTGCCGTTTCCTGAATCTGTGGCTATGTGCCCATCTGAGGAACCTTGTCATCTGCACATGTTATGTTATACCATCTGTAGCTGGGATCCTTTTGTCTGTGTATTCACATTTTTCACGATTCATCGGCCTCCTGAGTTTCCTGTCTCTCTCCACACCTAACACAATAAGTAACGCCATCTCCACTGAAAGTAGTGAGGGGACAGTATAAAAGCAACATTAACCCTACACACCCATAGCTGTGTGCCTGTTTCACTGCACTGGAGCACATGGCACCAAGCATGGCCACCAACCACCATGTGGCTGCAAGAAAGATTTGAGCTATGGCCGGTTTACTTGGTTCCTTGCGCTCCTGGTATCATATACATATGTAGGGTTCGAGCAGGCTCACAGGATGCAGTGACGAGACACGAGACTGAATGTGGGGTGAAATAAACTTTTATAAATTTAAAGCCGCAAGAGCTAAACTGCTTCAATCAAACAAAGGGGAAACACCTATTTGTCCTCGCAGGGACTCGTAAAACAACATTAAAAACAAAAAAAGGGTCCTTATTTTTCTATAGTGCACTTAGCCTTCCGGGCGTCGCTCGAGTTCACGACCACTCAGGGGTTGCAAATGTGGCTGCCTTGTAATCCACGATTTCCCGGAAGGACTTGTGCTCGTCCGGCCCTGAAGAAACCAGAACGGTGGGGCGCAGCAGGCCCTGAAGGAACCGGAACGATGGGGCGCAGCAGGCCCTGAAGAAACTGGACGGTGGGGCGCAACGGGCCCTGAAGAAACCGGAACAATGGGGCGCAACAGGCCCTGAAGAAACCGGAACGATGGGGCGCAACAGGCCCTGAAGAAACTGGACGGTGGGGCGCAACGGGCCCTGGAGAAACCGTAACGATGGGGCACAACCGGCCCTGAAGAAACTAAACGGTGGGGCGCAATGGGCCCTGAAGAAGCTGGAATGGTGGGGCGCAACAGGCCCTGAAGAAATGGGGTCGGTGGGGCACAACGGGCCCTGAAGAAGCCGGAACAGTGGGGCACAACAGGCCCTGAAGAAATGGGAACGGTGGGGCACAACAGGCCCTGAAGAGGCTGTTCGGGGGGGTAAATCTCCCAGGCGTCCGTTTAGAGGCGCTCGTTCCCCAGCCAGGTCATGACGCAGTTCCAAAAACATAAACTTTAACAAACTCTGCTCAGTGTCCCCTCAGTAACCGGGACAGGGCTCTGCGGCCGCCTATAGCGAGGTGGCGTCCCCTGAGGTCGGTGATGACGGGGCCGCAGGGGGGCAGTGTCCTGGTCACTGTACCGGATTGCTGTCTCGTCGCAGCGTTCGCCTGAGATCCCGGTCCTGTCACACCACGGAGGGAATCAGCGGGCGTCACTTTATCTGAAGGTATGCGGAGAGGGACTCCCGGGGAGAGTCTCTTACGCGTCGCTCTTTGGTCAGTCTCCAACTTTCCTTTGGCAGTCTCCTGCCTGTCTCTCTTTCCCACACCGTCAGTTGCCACAGTCCTCCCTCTGCCACACGGCTCTCTCTCCCTAGTCAGACTCTCTTCCAACTGCCACCTCAGCGCGCCCCCTGCTCCTTTTACCCTCGCCCCGCCCCCTGTTGCCCTGACAACTTCAATCGCATGTCTCCCTTTGTAATCCCCCTGATATGGTTTCTTCAATAACCCTGATGGCGGTCCCCCTGGTTCCGGCCCAATCACTATATGGGGGTCCTCCTCCCCACATTCCCCCACCCTGTAAGCTCGCCAGTCCTCGGGCGAGGGTGTTAGTCTATTGAGATTGGCCAGTAAAGGTGTCAATATTTGTTGCCATACGAACTGGCCTTGTTCATACCGTTCGGGGGGTTTGCCGGCTGTTGACCGCTCGGAGCGTCTATGTTCGACTGGGTGGAATCTTCTGGGGTGGTGGACGTCGGTGGGCTGCAAGATGCCGGTGGGTTAATTGTGTCAACTGGCTCATTATTGGGTGGAGGGCCCTTGGGAACTGGAGGGAAATCCTCGTCGTCCGAGTCCCAGCATATGGACTCTGGTTCGGATGTCTTCGGGACGGGTTCCAGTTGCTTCGGGTCAGTGGAAATACACGGGCGTAACATATTACGATGCACAATGTGGGTGGGCAGTGTTTCATCCTGCTTGGGCCGTATTTCGTACACAGGTCCTTCTGGATGGATACGGCGTAGTACCCGATAAGGACTCTCTTCCCAACGTGACTCCAGTTTATTCTGGGGGCGTTGTTCTAGTACAAGCACACGGTCCCCGCTTTGGAGATGGGGAGGGGAGGTTGTATTCTTCCCTGGGTGTTCCCAGTCTTGAAGTTTGGTATGTACAATTCGGTGAAGAGTTTGCAACCTGTGGCGATGATTTCGGACCCAAGACGACACTCCGGTCCAGGGCCGAGGCTCCTCGGGGTCCAACTCTACCTCCGTGATCCCTTTACCCTCTCGTCCGAACAGCAGGAAATAAGGAGTATAGCCCGTTACTCGATGTACCCGATTATTATAAACCCACACTAATTCAGAAACATATTCAGGCCAACGAGCTTTCTTGTCACTCTCCAGAGTGCGTAGCATTTGAATCAATGTCTGATTAAATCGCTCACAAGCCCCATTCCCTTGCGGGTGATATGGTGTAGTCCGGGATTTATCAATCCCATAAAGATGATGTAGTTCCTCCATAACTTTCCCCAAAAAACATGCTCCCTGGTCGGAATGTATACGTTGAGGACAGCCGTACACTTGTATAAAGTTTCTGCAAATTGTGGAGGCAGCTGACTCCGCGGTCTGGTCTCGAGTAGGGGTGACCACAGCGAATTTGGTGAAATGATCGACCATGACGAGGCAGTGTTCGTATCCCTGGAATGCGGGACCAATGTGCAGATAATCCACTGTCAGGAGCTCCAAGGGTTCTGAAGTCACAATCGTCTGTGTTGCGGCCCTCTGAGCAGGCGGTTTGGCCAATTCACATAAGCGGCAAGTACGGCAAACTTCGTCCACAACAGCCGACAAGCGTGGGTGATAAACTTTCTGTTGTAACCATTGCAAAGTCTTTTTGACTCCAAAGTGGGCCCCTTTTTCGTGAGCCTCTCGAGCCAGTGCGTGTAGTTGTGCTCCGGGCGTAACCACCTGCTAAACAGTCGTTGAGGGTGTTTGCGAAGTGATTTTACAGTACAGTAATCCCTTTCGGATAATCAGTCTCACCCATTGTCGCAGCATCAGCGACAGGTCTTGGGTCAAAGCTTGTCGTTGAGTATCAGTGGGTAATTGACCAGCGGCGACCCATGTCCGGAGAAGTCCAACTTCTTCATCTTCTTGTTGCTGTTGTATCCACTTATCACGAGATTGTTCCAGGATGCCCCTGTGGGCCTCTGGGGAAGATACTTTTGCATCAACATTGGTGAGCACGGCAGCGGTAAGAGCGAACGGTATTTCCTCTCCTTCTAATTCTTCGTCTCGATTCTGTCCGGGAGTTGTATGTCGAATCCTAGCGAGAGCATCTGCATGAACATTCTCGGCCCCTCTTTTGTAAATAATCTTGTAATTGTACTTCGCCATTCGGGCCACCCATCGCTGCTCCAAAGCCCCCAACTTGGCGTTTTCCAAATGAGCCAGTGGGTTGTTGTCAGTTCGCACTACCACCTCGGAGCCCGCTAGGTACTCTGCGAATCTCTCCGTCATAGCCCACACCACTGCGAGGAGCTCGAGCTTAAAAGAGCTGTAATTGTCAGGGTTACGCTCGGAGTCATGGAGTGAACGGCTTCCATATGCGATCACCCTCTCCCGGCCATCCTGAACCTGTGACAACACAGGTCCTAGCCCGTGAAGACTCCCGTCAGTGTGCAGGATGAACGGCTGAGAGAAATCCGCATAAGCCAACACTGGGGCATCCGAGAGTGCAGCCTTGAGATCTCGGAAGGCCTCTTCCTGAGGGTGTTGCCACTGGATTTTTCGCCCATTGGCCCCTGCGGGAGCCCCCTTCAGCAGGTCATGCAGGGCTCAAGCTCGACATGCAAAATTCTTTACGAAACGACGGTAATATCCAGCTAACCCCAGAAAAGCCCGCACGTCTTTCACCGTCTCGGGGGTAGGCCATTCCTGGATAGCAGCAATCTTTTCCCGGGATGGCCTCACACCCTCTGCCGAAATGACATGACCCAGATACTCAATCTGAGAGCGAAATAGGTGGCATTTCTGAGGCTTCACCTTCAACCCGTACTTTTGTAGCCGGCTGAGTACCTGTCCCAACCACTTCAGGTGGTCCTCGAAGGAGGCGGCATAGACAATGATGTCGTCCAGGTAGATCAACATGGCCTCAAAATTGAGATCCCCTAGACATCGCTCCATCAATCGCTGAAAATGTCCCGGGGGCGTTGGCCAGCCCGAATGGCATTCGACTAAACTCAAACAGTTCCATGGGCATTATGAACGCTGTCTTAGCTCTGTCCTCTTCTGACATGGGCACCTGCCAGTACCCACTGGCCAAGTCCAGGGTCGAAAAATATGTTGCTTTGCCCAATGCAGACAGAGATTCTTCTATGCGGGGCAGTGGGTATGAGTCTTTAATAGTGCAAGCATTCAATTTACGATAATCCACACAGAATCGTAGTGTACCATCTTTCTTCCGGACCAACACGATGGGGGCCGCCCAAGGGCTTTGACTTTCCCGTATCACCCCTTTTTGTAGCATCTGAGCCAGCAAAGTTTTCACCTCTTGATAGAGTTGTGGCGGAATCTGTCGATATCGTTCTCGGATAGGGGCCGTTCCTGCTGTGGGGATCTCATGAGTGATGGCGGTGGTACACCCAAAGTCGTCCTCATGACTAGCAAATACTTCATGGTACTGTCCCAGCAATGCTTTTACTTGTGAAAGTTGGGCCGCAGTTAGTCCAGAAAGCTCGGCCCGCATCTGCTCCAAAATATTTCGGCCCTTCTCTTGTGTCGAGACTTCGTGGGCCTGTAGGGTTCGTATTGTTACCTCCCAAGGATCCTCGGGGTGTACTCGTAATTGAACCACAGGAGCGGGCAGCACTTCTTCTAAAGGCTTTACTAGTTTGGCCAGTACAGTCCGTGCTTTCAGAATGGTATCTCGGTCTTCAAGGTTAACGCAGCGGACCAGGACGGTTCCTTTTCGCACCGTAGCGAGGGAACGGGCCACCAGTATGCCAGGAGGTAAGTGCTCTGAGTGACACGGCTCCACCTACACCTCTATGCCTTCCAAAGGTATCGGGGCCCGAATTGGTAGGGCCACCACTGTCTGTCCAGGAGGCAGCACAAGCAGGGGTGCTGCTGTCGCGATGACCTTGCCCAGAGCCTCACCCTCCTGGCAGTCCCGATGCATCCGCGCACCTCGCACCAGCTGCTGGAATACCTGTCCCTGTGCTGTGCGAGAACCCCACTGCTTCAGTGTCCTTTGTGTGGGATCATTAAGCAACAGGTTACCAAACTCTTTTAAAATATTCATGCCTAGGGTGACGGGGTGTCGTTGATCAGCTTCTCCTTGAGTCAGCACCACCCCTCTGCGGCCGAGGGGTTTACCGCACAACGTCACCTGCACCCACACTACCCCGGCAACCGGAACCGGCAGTTGGTTGGCGGCTACTAGTCTAATCATGGGCCCCCACTGAGGCCTTGCTGCCTCCGGAAAGTTTTGTTGAAAGTACGCTGCGGGCATAGTGGTTACTTGTGACCCCGTGTCCACCAGACACCGGACGGCCAGGCCCTCTACTTTTGCCCAAACTACAGGACACTTTGCTACCAAATCTTCGGGACTTCCACCACCCCTAGTTGTGGTTTTCGGCTCCGAGCGGCGTCCCACCAGCCCGGAGCCCTTTAGTTTAATGGCCACCGGGGTGGGTATCTCCCACGCCGCGGACACTCTCGGGCGAAGTGGCCTGGTTCTCCACACTCATAACACCGGGCCGGTAGAGATTTACCACCCCGCGGAGAGCGTGACCCCCAGGGACCGGGATTAACACTGGGTCGCCCAGTCTCCAGTTCGGTTCTTCTCTTTACTTCAGCCAACTCGCTCTTAATATTTTTCAATTCTCGCTTCATCTCCTCCACCCATTGAGGTTCCTCAACTGTGTTCGAGGAGGCCTCCACACCTCGGACTTTCCCCACGGGGACCGCCATCCCCTGCTCTTGCTCCCGAACCCGTGCCTGACTTCCCACTTCTGAAAAGTCTATTTGGGGATTCATTCTGATCCGTTCCCGTAATGTCTGCTTTATCAGTGGATCTCGCAGTCCAGTCACCAGTAGGTCACGTAGGGTTATGTCAACAGGTCCTACCCCTACCCCGTCTTTTCTTTCAATAGCCGTATGCAACTCTTGGAGTACATTCATATACTGAGTAATCGTCTCCCCCTCTGCCTGCATCCGGCTAAACAGACGGGTCCTTAACTCTCCCACATTAGTGGGATCCCGTGGGTCTGTTCCACTATCTGCAACACCTTTTCAAAAGTGTTGCGGTGCCCCGGAGGTTTCAACATCACTGACCTCCGCACCTCCCCGTCTAGGGCCATGAGTGCCACTTCAGCTTCCAGGTCAGGGGTCATTGGGTGCATCCGACAAAGCCCCCGCATCCGCTCTGTCCAGCTCCATAGCATAGTATTTGAGCCAGAGAATCTAGGCAGGTTGTTCAGCATGGCCCCCAATGAAATGCTGGTACGGGGACCCTCATTATTTACAGAGCTTACAGCTGCCCCATGTTCGGGGCCACCACTGTCCGCGCTCGGAGACTGCATCCTGCCGACTACGCCAAATGTAGGGTTCGAGCAGGCTCACAGGATGCAGTGACGAGACACAAGACTGAATGTGGGGTGAAATAAATTTTTATAATGTTTTATAAATTTAAAGCCGCAAGGGCTAAACTGCTTCAATCAAACAAAGGGGAAACACCTATTTGTCCTCGCAGGGACTCGTAAAACAACATTAAAAACAAAAAAAGGGTCCTTATTTTTCTATAGTGCACTTAGCCTTCCGGGCGTCGCTCGAGTTCACGACCACTCAGGGGTTGCAGATCTGGCTGCCTTGTAATCCACGATTTCCTGGAAGGACTTGTGCTCGTCCGGCCCTGAAGAAACCAGAACGGTGGGGCGCAGCAGGCCCTGAAGGAACCGGAACGATGGGGCACAGCAGGCCCTGAAGAAACTGGACGGTGGGGCGCAACGGGCCCTGAAGAAACCGGAACGATGGGGCGCAACAGGCCCTGAAGAAACCGGAACGATGGGGCGCAACAGGCCCTGAAGAAACTGGACGGAGGGGCGCAACGGGCCCTGGAGAAACCGTAACGATGGGGCACAACCGGCCCTGAAGAAACTAAACGGTGGGGCGCAACGGGCCCTGAAGAAGCTGGAACGGTGGGGCGCAACAGGCCCTGAAGAAATGGGGTCGGTGGGGCACAACGGGCCCTGAAGAAGCCGGAACGGTGGGGCATAACAGGCCCTGAAGAAATGGGAACGGTGGGGCACAACAGGCCCTGAAGAGGCTGTTCGGGGGGTAAATCTCCCAGGCGTCCGTTTAGAGGCGCTCGTTCCCCAGCCAGGTCATGACGCAGTTCCAAAAACATAAACGTTAACAAACTCTGCTCAGTGTCCCCTCGGTAACCGGGACGGGGCTCTGCGGCCGCCTATAGCGAGGTGGCGTCCCCTGAGGTCGGTGATGACGGGGCCGCAGCTGTGGGAGAAGACAGGGGGGCAGTGTCCTGGCCATTGTACCGGATTGCTGTCTCGTCGCAGCGTTCGCCTGAGATCCCGGTCCTGTCACACCACGGAGGGAATCAGCGGGCGTCACTTTATCTGAAGGTATGCGGAGAGGGACTCCCGGGGAGAGTCTCTTACGCGTCGCTCTTTGGTCAGTCTCCAACTTTCCTTTGGCAGTCTCCTGCCTGTCTCTCTTTCCCACACCGTCAGTTGCCACAGTCCTCCCTCTGCCACACGGCTCTCTCTCCCTAGTCAGACTCTCTTCCAACTGCCACCTCAGCGCGCCCCCTGCTCCTTTTACCCTCGCCCCGCCCCCTGTTGCCCTGACAACTTCAATCGCATGTCTCCCTTTGTAATCCCCCTGATGTGGTTTCTTTAATAACCCTGATGGCGGTCCCCCTGGTTCCGGCCCAATCACTATATGGGGGTCCTCCTCCCCACACATACACAGAACTTTGAAACAAGGAGAAAAAATAGGAGTAATGGATTCAAGAGTAGTATGTAAAAAGATTACAAATTTTATTTATCAAATGCACAAAAACAAATATATAGATAGAAAAGTTGCAAAAAGGAGACACAAACAGGACAGAATCAGGAGGGGAGAGTAAAATAACCATGTGCACCAAAGACAAAGAACAGGTGAGGTGTGGTAATGTCAGCAATGGCGATCAGTTATGCCCTTAAAAAATGGTAGCCATGCCATAATAGGCACATGAATTATAAATGAGGGCAGCTTACCAAGGTGAAGTGTGGTAATATAAACAATGGCGATAAGTTATGCCCATAAGAAATAGCAATCAAGCCATAATAGGCACATGAGTCATAAATAAGGGCAGCTTACCAAGTGGTGCACATGTACCGAGGACCAGAAAGTGACCCCCCAACACAGAACTTTCAAGTATTTCATAAACAAATCCTTAACGGGGCAAAGAACTTATACAGTAGTACTAGCAGGTAGTTGCTAATTAGCTGCATGTTTTGCCCAGGAACAATCTCGCATTTCTCAGGCGGCAATTCTCCAGCTTCATTTGACTTCACAATAACAGAGAAGCTTTTTTTCTTCCAGTTTGCTCTGTAAATGGTGTGCTGTTGCCAAAGTCCTGCTGATAGACAGCCAAATCCATACTGCCTACCTGCAGGGATGTGGCTGTCAATCAGCATAATATTAGCTGTGATGTCCTGTCAGCAGAGCAGAAGAGAAGGAGCTGCTCTGTTGACATGACATCACAGGAAGAAAGACAATCACCAGCTGGAGCGTGACTGCTCTGAGCCAGAACAGATTGTCTCAGGGTAAAGGTACTGTCACACTTAGCGATGCACCAGCGATCCCTACCAGCGATATGACGCGGTCAGGATCGCTGGTGCATCGCTAAGTGGTCGCTAGTGGGCTGCCACACAGGCAGATCTCACCAGCGACATCGCAGGGGTCGGGGGTCGCTACTTACCTGTCAGACGAGGCGATCCTGACGTCCTCCCGCCCGCGTCCACGCGTCGCTCATCTCCACAGCAGGAAGCCCAGCAGGAAGCTGACGACGAGAAACGGTCCAGGACGTTCTCGCGCGAGCAGCGATAACCAGCGGGGGAGCGGTCGGAGGTAAGTGTCAGACATAGAGATATATCGCTAGCAATATCGCTGTAACGTCACAAAAACCAGTGACGTTATAGCGATATTGCTAGCGATATCACTTAATGTGACAGGCCCTTTAGCCACATAACCAAATAACCTCAAACCACTTGAACAGAAAGCTAAGTTGCATAGAGGGACTTTTTTTTGTACATTTTTTTGCTGTTAAATTTTCAGTGTATTTGATTGTGCTGAAACCTGTGTCAACCTTCTAATGTGCATTATAAATAAAATCTGTTGCACTGTGATAGGCCATTTCCATTTATGTTAAACACAACCCCATTTTAGAAAATGTGTCCCAAAATGTTTCCAAAAATGTCATGGAGAACTTTTTGGGCTATATAATGGAAAGGCGGGTGGTGCTGCACTGCTGGTAAAATAAAAAGTGCTGAGGTCCTTGGTTTTTTGCTTATTCTCAACACATTTCAAAGTCTGTCTGATTTCTTCCTCAGGAAAATAGCAAAAGAGTCTCTCAGAGAAATGGGACAATTGGTATAATTTCTGCAGCAGTTCTGCAATTTTTGAATTCACCATGGAGGATAGTTTAACAGACAGTTTTTTTCAAACATTGCTACTTTTTATACAGTTTTTGAACCAACGTATAAGTCCTTCTTTTGTATTTACGATTCCTTTTAAATGCACTTCTGACTTTTGCTCTCTCAGCTGTGTAAAAACTGCTGAGCTTTCTACAAAATATTGCATGTGAATCCATCCTTTAAGCTGGGTTCAGACAGATGTATTTCATGGTCCCTATATGGACCGTAATGCTTGGACTGATTTGGAGTCTCCAAGTCCAAATTTGCTTCCTTATAGGCACATATGAGACTGTGAACTCAGGCTAGGAAACCTACCTTGAGTCTGGGCATTGCAGTCAGTATAAGCCTGCGCCTGAACATCACCTTGGGATGAATTCAGAGATAAAGATGAATGAGTCTATATAAATTTGAGTTTGTAGTAAGTGATTCATTAATTAATTGAGTGCATGGGAACATGTTACTAATAGGATTAAAATGCAAAGGTGGAAAACAGAATTTAATCCTATATATATTCAGGATTAGCTAATGGAAGGCAATCCTAAACTAACAAGCACACTTGAGATGTAATTCGATTAGTATAATAAAATTAGTAAGCAATCCATGCATGTGATTTTCTACGCTTCATGCTGGGAATATAAACCCCTTTTAAAGGAATCTGTCACCAGGTTTTTGCCATGAATTCTGAGAGCAGCATAATGTAAAGGCACATATCCGAATTTAAGCAATGTATCACTTATTGGGTCATTTGGTGTAGTTCTGATAAAATGACTGTTTCCTCTGCTGCAGTGTCACCAGCTCTGTGAATGGTGAGCTCTGTTTAAGTCCTGCCAGAAAGCTGCTAATCATAGGTTGAGGCAGACTTAAGGCTCTTTTACATTTAGCGATGCACCAGCGATCCCGACCACGATATGACCCGGTCCTCCAGTGATAATCTCCTACTGATAAAACACTGACTTTATTGAAGCTATAAATAGCAGCCCAAAAAGAAGGACGTCATTGGAATCAGGGTCTCTCTACATCACATTGAGGCGAGAAAAAAAATCTCATTGCACTCTGACCAATATTATTCAATGGGTCAGTGCTGATCTGTGAGATTTTCCTCACCTGTAATCGGGCTAAGGAAAAATTTGTAGCATGCTGCAAGTTGTCCTGTATATTAGGTAGACAAGACTCGACAATGCAAGTCAATGGGTGTGAGAAATAATAAGGAAGGTAGATGGACCATCCGTTTGACATCCGATTTTTACTCACCCATCTCAAAAAATTGCATCAGCCAAGCAGAGGAAGCTCACAGCCAGAATTCTGAGAATAGATATATTGATGGAAGGATAGAATAGATAGAATACTATGAGCTATAACATTTTTCAAATTTTTGATTTTTGGGAATGCTGCCTTCATTTTTGTACGTATATTAGAGGATTGGCTTATGCCTGGGAGACTCTGCACCCTTGCCCCCTTTTTTGTTGGTGTTACCTTAGGTTCCTCTCCATTTTATGAAACTAGGAAAGGTAAAGCAGGCAGCTGAGGCTAAAGGTACTATCACACTAAGCGATATCGCTGTGTCTGATACTTACCTACGACCTGCTCCCCCGCTGGTTATCGCTGATCGCGCGAGAACATCCTGGACCGTTTCTCGTCGTCAGCTTCCTGCGGCGCTTCCTGCTGTGACGACGAGCAACGCGTGGAGCCGGGCGGGAGGATGCAGGATCGCCTAGTGTGACAGGTAAGTAGCGACCCCCGTCCCCAGCGATGTCGTTGGTGAGATCTGCCTGTGTGGCAGCTCACTAGGAACCACTTAGCGATGCACCAGCGATCCTGACCGCGTCATATCGCTGGTCGGGATCGCTGGTACATCGCTAAGTGTGACAGTACCTTTAGAGTCAGAACTGGTGCATCAAATATGATTCACCACTTCTGAGGCGGCTGCTGGTTTGTATTTTTAGGCTAGTAAATGCTCAATAATCAGGGACTTTATCAGCCTGATGATATCAGCCAACAGATGTCAGCTTTACCTTTGCTGTTTTAATGAAATAAGGGAAACCCCCCACATTGTTTTTTTCATTCATTTATTTATTTGCTTACCTGTTAGTTTAGACAAGACTAGAAATCTGTATAAAAAACTAGACATGAAAGGTATTAAAGGGCGTAAGTTTATATTATGTAGTGGGGTTGTGAAATGATGTATCTTCAGTACATCTATCTATCTATTGTATCTTTTTATCTATTATATCTATTTATTATCTATTATATATCTAATATCTTTCCATCATCTTTCTATATGTTTATATAATATTGCTTTATTAGTTTTGTAAACTAGCTTTAATTTAAAGAGAACATTATAGTATGTAAAACATTATGTTAAAAAATCATTGCACTATATTTCAATTAATCAAAGAAACTTGGTTTTCAGAGAACTAGAAAATAGAAAATGCATAAGGTGTGTCGTAAAGGATGGGGAAGTGGAAGTGCTGATGATGGTGCACACAGACTGCAAGGTTGTGGGGTAGGTGTGATTATGCCTCTTACTGGAGCATAAGAAACATGCCCATCCGTGACATATAGCTTCCTGTTACACTTTGCAGGGAGGCATGAGATACCACTTCTGAAGCCAAACCAGTGTGAACAGATGGTCAGTTGGATAGCAAATATTGATTCAAACATGTTTTCCTGCACCACCCACTCTTCCACATGGTCCATTCTTATCAGCCAAGAGTCTGGATCACTTTATCCTCACCTGATCCTCCTTCCTCCCACAATGTTGAGTCCTAGGAGACTTGTGATCCCACACCAGGACACTGATAATTAATTCATTCAATGTCCTGCACTGAATCTTGCATGTCTCAGCCATAGCTATTCATCTTTGCAAGCATTTGAAATGTTATATAGTTAATTCAATTTACTCTGCTTGTATACTTATGCTGTGAGGTCTTGTAACTTTTTCAAAGTGGTTTATGACCCATGTAAGCCTGGACACTTGTTTATCTGTTCACTACATTATTGTGTCCTGCTGTCTCAACTTAGTTTGATTGACTGCTTACAAGAAAAAAATGAAAGATCTTAGAACTAGCCTCCTATATATTCAGACATAGTCTGGGGAGGCATTTATGCAGGGGTGCATTTATGTACATTTAATCGAAGTACATTTGCTCAAAGTACTGGCAGTTATACCATGGCAGTTAGACAGGGCACGAGACAGTAATTCACAATTTTAAGTCACGAATATAACCCTTAGGTATTTCACAATAATACCAAGCCATGCACTTCTAATTCACCCCTATTGGTGTATAGGAAAAAATGAAGTGAAATACCATGAAGATTAAAAAAAAGATTTTATTGATACTTCATTTAAAAATAACCAGAAAGATGCAAATAGCCCCCTGTCCCAACATGCCTCCCGAAGAAGCGAAAGCGAAACGCACGTCGGGGCAGAGGGGCACTGTTCATGTGGCATAGCAGCGGTCCACTCAGGTAATTATATTATTTCTATCAGCCTATATGCATCCTAAAACCCGCACTTTACCTTATGACCACTGATAGGTCGAAGCGTTACTAGTGTAGATACAGCGGTTTTTCATTAGGAATTTCACTGGGCATGTATTAATGTGCATTGGTTCCTGGCTGGACCACTTTGGATTTTTTTGAGGCACAATTCAGATGCTTAAACATTGTTGTAAGGCACTGGTATTCAGAGGTGTGTATTAATTGATATAAACTATGTAGCATCAAAATGTAATCCTGCTGCTAAATGGCACCACATGGGATGGTAATAATTCCCTCTCTCTCTTCTGTTTGTATTTGCACCTTTCTGGTTATTTTTAAATGAAGTATCAATAAAATCTTTTTTTAATCTTCATGGTATTTCACTTCATTTATTCCTATACACCAATAGGGGTGAATTAGAAGTGCATGGCTTGGAATTATTTTGAAGTAACTAACGGTTATATTTGGGACTTAAAATTCTGAATGAATGTATCTGTAACTGTTGTTAAAACAGACAGTCTGCTTACATGGATTTCAAAGCCAAGGAGAGTTCCTGGCGGGTAAAAGCTTCTGCCATTTTTAAAAAGGGTGCAGGTCAAAGTGTTTCACAAGCTTCCACTAGTAATCATGAAAATATGAAAAAATATAAAAATGCCTTATATAAGAAAACAAAAATTTGATGGACCAAAACATCACTGGAGAATTATGTTGAACAGAAAATAATCCCAAGAGGATTAAGAATTCAAATTTTTCCTGCCTTTGATTTAGAAGAAGAGGAACTTATTAAAAGGTGGATCAGAGCAGCCAATTCATGCTCAATAGAATTCCTTCATATTATTATTGAGAAAAATACATTGACTTTAAAGAAAATTGAAAGTGAGATTGAAGAGTTGCAAAAAGTGTTACAGAGCCAATTAAAGTCTGTTGAATTTCAGGATATGCTGGCAACTTTGGAGAAAGATTTTGAAAAATGAGAGAAAACCATGAGTCAGAATAAACAAAAGAAATTTCAAAGATATGTTACAGATTTTGAAACTAACAAGATTTTTAGATGGCAGTTTAAAAATGCTCCTGTGGAGAGGCGGTTTTCCAGAAGTTCTTCATCGGTCTCACTTTCATCAACAACTGAGGGAGGTGATTTTTTGGTAATGAGCCATTTACAAAAAAATATGACCAATACAGATTCTTTGAAGGCAATAAATCTTTCTTCACATACCCTAACAGAGGTTCAGTTGAGTGTCTTACAAAGAGGGTTAACATTCTCACCTTCTTCTGATTTAGATACATTCAAAACAGTGAAAGATGTGCATTTATTTGCACGAAAACTTGTTTTTAAAAAATTTCATCACAAGAAAGACTCTGTGGACACTCTCTCATCAAAGGATAAACAAGACGCTCTGGAAATTTTGCAATCTTTACTAGATGAAATCTCACCAGAAGTGTTGTTCCATCGCACTTGTATAATAAATCAAAAAAATTTCCATCATTGTCCTTAGTACCATCAGTTGAGGTTTTCACTAAGATGGTGACATTGAAGAAATGAAAAAGGAAAAATGTTTTTCTCAAAATATGACCAAGCAGGAATGGGTCGCCCTTGATGAATTAATGGGATTGAATGATGTGGTTTTTAAAATGGCCGACAAAGGGGACAATATTGTCGTCTGGCCCTGTAACATGTATGAAACTCAGGCCAATAAGATTTTGATGGACACAAAATGTTAAAAGTCACAATCATTCAATCCCATTACTAAATTTCAAAATGATTTAGTTGAAATTTTGACTAGAGCATATGAGAATATCATTTCCAAAAAATTGCTTGAAATTCATTCTAAAGCCCATCCAAAATTGGCAACCTTCTACCTCATCCCAAAAATCCATAAAAATGCAGTTGATCCACCAGGGAGACCTATAGATTCAGTTAAAGGTCTATGTGAAACAATTTGTAATATAATTGAACACTTCTTAAAACCATTAGCCTTTGAACTTCCTTCTTACATCAAGGATACAACGGCTGCATTAGGCCGTCTTGATGAGAATACAATTGACGGACAACATGATTATAGTGACAGCTGATGTTGAGTCTTTGTACTCCTCAATAAGACATGTGGACGGTCTACGGGCCATTGCAAGATATCTGAGACAGAGCACTTTAGATGTTGAACTGGTTGAACTCATCTTGGAGTTATTAGAATTTATGCTTACGCATAATGTTTTTACATTTAATCGTAAGATTTTTTTACAGTTGCAGGGGACTATGATGGGGGCCTCGTGTGCCCCCTCATATGCCAATCTGTTTATGGGGGATTCAGAATGGTCTATTTTTCAAAGAGACACGGTTGCTTTAATGGAACGGGTCTTTAATTGGATCTGTTTCATTGATGATGTTCTATTTATATGGGAAGGCCCAACTGAAGAATTAAAAACGTTGATGACTAAACTGAATGATAACGATCTCAACATAAAACTCTCATACAAATTTGGAAGACGCATCTAATTTTTAGACCTTTTGATTAATGTATTACTAGATGGCCGTTTATCGACAACAGTATACCGGAAGCCAACGGCAACAAATTCGTTATTACACGCCAC
This sequence comes from Dendrobates tinctorius, assembly GCF_039654945.1. Lineage (NCBI taxonomy): Eukaryota > Metazoa > Chordata > Amphibia > Anura > Dendrobatidae > Dendrobates > Dendrobates tinctorius. The sequence continues at coordinate 8,380,456 of NW_027361728.1, forward strand.
ATCAGCCCACTTGCCAAGTACCATTCAAGGCATTCCAATAGGACAATTTTTGCGAGTAAAAAGGATATGCTCTGAAGAAATGGATTTCCAACAAGAAGCCAGAAAATTGTCTGAACGTTTTAGGGAACGTTGTTATAGTCGGAGGTCAATCTCAAAAGGCTACCAAAGAGCTAAGAATGTCTCTAGAGATAGTTTGTTGCATCAAAACCAAGCTATAACAGAACAATCTAATGTAAGTAACCAGGTAAGATTCATTACCACTTATAACAACAGGTGGTATGATTTGAGAAATGTGATAAAAAAACATTGGCCGATTTTATTGTCGGACCCAGTTTTTAAAGAAATATTGCCAGCAGAACCCTCAATGGTTGCAAAACGCTCTCGTAATTTGAGAGACATCCTTGTGCATAGCCACTATGACCCAAAAAGAAAAGAGGAGGAAAGAAATAGTACAAGAAAAGGTTTCTTCCCCTGTGGCTTATGCAAGGGATGCAACAATATGGTTAAGAGTAAACAATTTCAAAACCAAAAAGGTGATAGACAATATGACATCAGAGCCAACATAAATTGTAAGTCAAAAGGGGTAATATACTATGCGGTGTGCCCCGGCAAGAAGATCTACATTGGTCTATCTAGTAGAGAGTTGAGAGTCAGAGTCAGGGAGCATTGTCTTGACATAGAAAAGGCCAGGAATATTGTTGATCAGAACACACTAAAAACCATTCCTAAGCATTTCAAGAGGTATCACAAAAGCAACCCCAATCTCTTGAAATTCAGAGGTATTGATTTGGTAACATTAGATTTTAGAGGGGACGATATTGGCAAAAAACTGGAAAAGCGGGATTGTCAATGGATCTACCGACTGGGAACTTTGGCTCCGGAGGGATTAAATGAGAGCTTTAATTTTGGGGCATTCTTATAGTAATTTTGGTGCATCTTTATAGTAGATAGGGTCCACGCTATAAATGGTAGAATTCCCTTGTAATTTCATTATAGGGCATTTTTGTAGGGGTTCATGATTGCTAATTTTTGTAACAATTGGGATGGGGGTGTTCCTCAATATTTGTATGTTTTTATCTGTTTTTTAATTGTTTTTAATTTTACTTTCTTTAGTTACACATACATCCTTTGGGAGGTGGAGTGTGGTTGGCGTTGAAAAGGTGAATTAATTAATCTGAGCATCTACTGAAATCAATTGCATAGAAGGGAAAGCCATTGGAATGAATTTGCATCATGGACTATTCTCATGAATTTACTATTTTGTTTTTTGGTACCCACTGTATTTTACTATGATCTTCATAACATAATTGTATTGGATTGAAGAAAATAATTTTTTCATAATTGTAAAGATATTGCTGTAATTTTATTGTCAGACATGCACAGGTACTTTAATATTTCATATTTATTAATTTTTCATTTGTATTAATATTTCATGCTTATTTAATATGGTGCGTTTTGGTGCGCAAGCATTGGACCTTTGAATCTTGTCCTTTTAGCAATGGTCATTTGACCGTAAGTTGAAAGGACCTTATATGGAAACAATGAATCAATGCATGTGCCTTTTTTCAGATCGCACTAATTAATTGAATAAATTGTGATATTTATTGCCGATTGCACATTTTGGGTAGGGATATATTGTATAGTTAGTTATCATGTTTTTGGATATTTTAGGGTAATTTTTATTTTTTGTTTTTTCAATGTGGTAATATAGAACATGCATATATTCCAGTTTAGTCTTTCTTGACTCCATGAAAGATGCTAATTGTTATAATAATAAGTGGTGGTTATTGAATGATGATGGTGTTTAGTGCTTATATATGCAAAATAATGGGTATATGTATATTTGGGGGATGCAATATGCTGGAGCGCGCAAGTGCAATTTTTCCTATATATAACAGGGATATAGTAAGGTGATGGGCATAAGCATAACAGACTATTAGGACTTAATCCCTCTTATGTACTAAAAGGATACACGGTGTATTGAGATGATGCACCTATAGGAATTAATTTGTGATTTAGGATTCCATTTTCATGGGGTTGTTTAGAAGGACGGCGCATGTGCCACCTAATATATTAGCATATAGCCGGGGTACATAAAGATGGCGCGCACATGCGCAGTAGGTCTTTATGTGATGCATTGAGATGACGGGCGCATGCGCTCCTGAATATATGAACATACAGCCAGGGTATAGCAAGATGGGGGGCACATGCGCATTAGGCCTTATGTGGTGTACCAAGATGGCGGGCACATGCGCAATACACAGTATATGATGATGAAATTTAATGCCGCCCTCACTCTATTTCTCAGTTTCTCATTGGTCTTGCTTGATATTTAACCCGGAAACCCCCTGTCCCGACACGCCTCCCAAAGAAGCGAAGCAAAACGCACTTCGGGGCAGAGGGACACTGTTCATGTGGCATAGCAGCGGTCCACTCAGGTAATTATATTATTGCTATCAGCCTACACTCACTGGCCACTTTATTAGGTACACCATGCTAGTAACGGGTTGGACCCCCTTTTGCCTTCAGAACTGCCTCAATTCTTCGTGGCAGAGATTCAACAAGGTGCTGGAAGCATTCCTCAGAGATTTTGGACCATATTGACATGATGGCATCACACAGTTGGCGCAGATTTGTCGGCTGCACATCCCTGATGCGAATCTCCCGTTCCACCACATCCCAAAGATGCTCTATTGGATTGAGATCTGGTGACTGAGGAGGCCATTTGAGTACAGTGAACTCATTGTCATGTTCAAGAAACCAATCTGAGATGATTCGAGCTTTAGGACATGGCGCATTATCCTGCTGAAAGTAGCCATCAGATGTTGGGTACATTGTGGTCATAAAGGGATGGACATGGTCAGCAACAATACTCAGGTAGGCTGTGGCGTTGCAACGATGCTCAATTGGTACCAAGGGGCCCAAAGAGTGCCAAGAAAAAATTCCCCACACCATGACACCACCACCACCAGCCTGAACCGTTGATACAAGGCAGGATGGATCCATGCTTTCATGTTGTTTACGCCAAATTCTGACCCTACCATCCGAATGTCGCAGCAGAAATCGAGACTCATCAGACCAGGCAACGTTTTTCCAATCTTCTACTGTCCAATTTCGATGAGCTTGTGCAAATTGTAGCCTCAGTTTCCTGTTCTTAGCTGAGAGGAGTGGTACCCGGTGTGGTCTTCTGCTGCTGTAGCCCATCTGCCTCAAAGTTCGACGCACTGTGCGTTCAGAGATGCTCTTCTGCCTACCTTGGTTGTAACGGGTGGCAATTTGAGTCACTGTTGCCTTTCTATCAGCTCGAACCAGTCTGCCCATTCTCCTCTGACCTCTGGCATCAACAAGGCATTTCCGGCCACAGAACTGCCGCTCACTGGATTTTTTTTCTTTTTCGGACCATTCTCTGTAAACCCTAGAGATGGTTGTGTGTGAAAATCCCAGTAGATCAGCAGTTTCTGAAATACTCAGACCAGCCCTTCTGGCACCAACAATCATGCCACGTTCAAAGGCACTCAAATCACCTTTCTTCCCCATACTGATGCTCGGTTTGAACTGCAGGAGATTGTCTTGACCATGTCTACATGCCTAAATGCACTGAGTTGCCGCCATGTGATTGGCAGATTAGAAATTAAGTCTTAACACACAGTTGGACAGGTGTACCTAATAAAGTGGCCAGTGAGTGTATATGCATCCTAAAACCCGCACTTTACCTTATGACCAATGATAGATCGAAGCGTTACTAGTGTAGATACAGTAGTTTTTCATTAGGAATTTCACTGGGCATGTATTAATGTGCATTGGTTCCTGGCTGGACCACTTTCGATTTTTTTGAGGCACAATTCAGATGCTTAAACATTGTTGTAAGGCACTGGTATTCAGAGGTGTGTATTAACCCATTCACCCCCAAGGGTGGTTTGCACGTTCATGACCGGGCCAATTTTTACAATTCTGACCACTGTACCTTTATGAGGTCATAACTCTGAAACGCTTCCATGGATCCCGGTGATTCTGACATTGTTTTCTCGTGACAACATGTACTTCATGTTAGTGGTAAAATTTCATTCAAATAACTTGCGTTTATTTGTGAGAAAAACGGAAATTTGGCGAAAATTTTGAAAATTTCGCAATTTTCCAACTTTGAATTTTTATGCCCTTAAATCACAGAGATACGGCACACAAAAAAACTTGATAACTAACATTTTCCACATGTTTACTTTACATCAGCACAATTTTGGAACCAAAATTTTTTTTTGTTAGGAAGTTATAAGGGTTAAAAGTTGACCAGCGATTTCTCATTTTTACAACACCATTTTATTTTTAGGACCACATCACATTTGAAGCCACTTTGAGGAGTCTATATGATAGAAAATACCCAAAAGTGACACCATTCTAAAAACTGCACCCCTTAAGGTGCTCAAAACCACATTCAAGAAGTTTATTAACCCTTTAGGTGCGTCACAGGAATTTTTTTGAATATTTAAAAAAAAATGAACATCTAACTTTTTTTCATAAAAAAATAATTCAGGTTCAATTTTTTTTATTTTACCAAGGGTAACAGGAGAAATTGGACTGCAAAAGTTATTGTGCAATTTGTCCTGAGTACGCAGATACCTGATATGTGGGGGGGAACGACTGTTTCGGCGCATGGCAGAGCTCAGAATGGAAGGAGCGCCGTTTGACTTTTTCAATGCAAAATTGGCTGGAATTCAGATTGGACGCCATGTCACGTTTGGAGAGTCCCTGATGTACCTAAACAGTGGAAACCCCCTACAAGTGACCCCATTTTGGAAACTAGACCCCCCAAGGAACTTATCTAGATATGTGGTGAGAACTTTGAACCCACAAGGGCTTTACAAAAGTTTATAACGTACAGCGGTACAATTAAAAAATCATATTTTTTCCACAAAAATGATCTTTTCACCCCAATTTTTATTTTCCCAAGGGTAACAGGACCCTAAAAGTTATTGTGCAATTTGTCCTGAGTACGCTGATACCCCACATGTGGGGGTAAACCACTATTTGGGCGCATGGCAGAGCTCGGAAGGGAAGCAGCGCCATTTGACGTTTTTGGCTGGAATTGAGATCGGACACCATGTCGCGTTTGGAAAACCCCTGATGTACCAAAACAGTGGAAACCCCCCACAAATGACACCATTTTGGAAACTAGACCCCCTCAGGAACTTATCTAGATGTGTGGTGAGAACTTTGAACCCCCATGGGCTTCACAGAAGTTTATAACATAAAGCCATACAATTAAAAAATCATATTTTTTCCACAAAAATGATCTTTTCACCCTCAATTCTTATTTTTCCAAGGGTAACAGGACCCTAAAAATTATTGTGCAATTTGTCCTGAGTACGCTGATACCCCACATGTGGGGGTAAACCACTATTTGGGTGCATGGCAGAGCTCGGAAGGCAAGCAGCGCCATTTGACGTTTTTGGCTGGAATTGAGATCGGACACCATGTCGCGTTTGGAAAACTCCTGATGTACCAAAACAGTGGAATCCCCCACAAATGACACCATTTTGGAAACTAGACCCCCTAAGGAACTTATCTAGATGTGTGGTGAGCACTTTGACCCCCCCAGTGCTTCACAGAAGTTTATAACGCCCGGGCGTGAAAATAAAAAATTCGTATTTTTTCCACAAACATGATCTTTTAGTCACCATTTTTTTATTTTCCCAAGGGTACCAGGAGAAATTGGACCCCAAAAGTTGTTGTCCAATTTGTCCTGAGTATGCTGATACCCCATATGTGGGAGAAAACTACTGTATGGGCACACGTCGGGGCTCGGAAGGGAAGTAGTGACGTTTTTGATTGCAGACTTTGATGGAATGGTCTGCGGGTGTCATGTTGCCTTTGGAGAGCCCCTAATGTACCTAAACAGTGGAAACCCCCCACAAATGACACCATTTTGTAAACTAGACCCCCCAAGGAACTTATCTAGATGTGTGGTGAGCACTTTGAACCCCCCAGTGCTTCACAGAAGTTTATAACGCCCGGGCGTGAAAATAAAAAATTCGTATTTTTTCCACAAACATGATCTTTTAGTCACCATTTTTTTATTTTCCCAAGGGTACCAGGAGAAATTGGACCTTAAAAGTTGTTGTCCAATTTGTCCTGAGTATGCTGATACCCCATATGTGGGAGAAAACTACTGTATGGGCACACGTCGGGGCTCGGAAGGGAAGTAGTGACGTTTTGGAATGCAGACTTTGATGGAATGGTCTGCGGGTGTCATGTTGCCTTTGGAGAGCCCCTAATGTACCTAAACAGTGGAAACCCCCACAAATGACACCATTTTGTAAACTAGACCCCCCAAGGAACTTATCTAGATGTGTGGTGAGCACTTTGAACCCCCCAGTGCTTCACAGAAGTTTATAACGCCCGGGCATGAAAATAAAAAATTCGTATTTTTTCCACAAACATGATCTTTTAGTCACCATTTTTTTATTTTCCCAAGGGTACCAGGAGAAATTGGACCTTAAAAGTTGTTGTCCAATTTGTCCTGAGTATGCTGATACCCCATATGTGGGAGAAAACTACTGTATGGGCACACGTCGGGGCTCGGAAGGGAAGTAGTGACGTTTTGGAATGCAGACTTTGATGGAATGGTCTGCAGGTGTCATGTGCATTTGGAGAGCCCCTGATGTACCTAAACTATTGAAACTCCCCACAAGTGACCCCATTTTGGACACTAGACCCCCCACGGAACTTATCTAGATGTGTGGTGAGCACTTTGAACCCCCAAGTGCTTCACAGAAGTTTATAATAGAAACTGAAAGAAAAAGAGCGCAATAGGGTCTTACCCGAGAAAACAAAGATATAAGTCAATGATTTATACTCACCCTCTGCAGGAGAGTATCAGGCATAACGGAACAAGGTCAGCTTGCTGCACATCCAAATGACCACGCCGTGGCCATAAATCTTCAGATTCAAAGAGGAAATTTTTATGGATTAAACGTGCGCTACCAGACCATCACTCCTCACAAGTTGTGTGCTTAATACATTTATTTCCCTACGCGTTTCAAAGTTAAAAAACTTCTTCCCCTTCTTCCCCGTGACCGCCCCTGACACATTGTGCCGGGTGTCAGCTGTGATAATCAGCTGACACCCGGCCACGATCAGCGGCGCTCACCACGTGGGCGCCGCTGATCGCGCCCGACGTACTATCCCGTCCATGGGCATAGGGGCCCAGGTCCCATGGACGGGATATACCGTCGGATGTCAGGAAGGGGTTAATTGATATAAACTATGTAGCATCTAAATGTAATCCTGCTGCTAAATGGCACCACATGGGATGGTAATAATTCCCTCTCTCTCTTCTGTTTGTATTTGCATCTTTCTGGTTATTTTTAAATGAAGTATCAATAAAATCTTTTTTCAATCTTCATGGTATTTCACTTCATTTTTTCCTATACACCAATAGGGGCAAATTAGAAGTGCAGGGCACGAGACAGGTAAGACAATTAAACAAATCTATTCCCAGTACATTTGGATTACAACAAATTTTCACCATATGCAATAGTATAATTTATATCCTGGCTGCTGCATTCACTCACATCCACCGCCCTTGCATTTACTCTTTACACTCCATCCATATCAGCCCCTCTGTCCATACCTTTCCTACATATAGCACTCATGCTTTTTTCACATTGCTAAACAGCACAGATCCATTCAGTCGCACCATCCAACACACAAGACGCTGTCACAAATCGCTTAACCATCTGCTCACTCTTTCTATTCTCCTTCTCCTAGTCGCAGGAGATATCTCTCCCAACCCGGCCCCCCCATGTAATAGCAAGTCATACCCCCAAACTGCTACCCTCAGAAACCCCTCTAATCTTATTAATATTCCCTGCATGTTTTCTGTCTCTTTTAATTGTACCTTTTGGAATTCTCGCTTAGTGTGTAATACACTCCCCTTCATCCATGACTTCTTAATTTCTGATTCTCTTGACCTTCTGGCCCTTACTGAAACCTGGATCCAGCAGTCAGACACCCCCGCTGCTGCTCTCTCATATGGTGGACTTCTCTCATACCCCAAGGCCGGGCAACAGAGCACATGGAGGCGTTGGTCTGCTCCTATCACCCAAATGTACCTTTCAGGTTATCCCTCAAGTACCTTCACTTGTTTTCCCTTCTTTTGAGGTCCATGCTGTCAGACTCTACATCCCCTTCTCCATGCGAGTGGTGGTGGTGTATCGTCCTCTGGGCCCCTCCCATCAGTTCCCTTGATCACTTTGCCACCTGCCTTCCATATTTTCTCTCCTGTCACATCCCCACCCTCATCATGGGTGATTTCAACATCCCCATTGCTTTCCCCTCTCCCCATCTGCTACTCACCTTTTATCTCTAATCTCCTCCTTCGGCCTTTTGCAGCTTACTAACGCTCCTACACATGAAGACAGAAACTCCCTCGACTTGGTCTCCCAGCTCTGCTCAGTGGATGATTTCACAAACTCCCCTCTCCTGCTCTCTGACCACAACCTTCTTTTATTCTCTATCAAGAACTACCATCCCATTCAGGTCACCCCCACTTTCCACACTTATAGAAACATACAGGCCATTAACACCCAGAAACTTATGAAGAACTTGCAGTCATCACTGGTCCCTATCGCCTCCCTCTATGTCCTGATCCTGATTCTGCACTGAAGCATTACAGTGAAACACGTCAAAGTACCCTGGATGAAACTGCACCTTCTATATGTGACACCCTAGAGTCCAGTTGTCACAGTGACATTACCTCCCTCTAATGGGTAAAGTCATGCCTGGAGGCAGAAAAGGGACCCCCATGCCAGGCAGCATAGATTTAATCACAATTTCCTGCTGCAGGACAGAAAAGGGAGCTGCCTTATATATTCTGGCCAGCAGAGGGGGTTGGTGAGTCAGCTAGAAGTCAGCTGAGGGAGTTGTCATGGAAACAAAACAGCTGTGAGCTGTGGGGAGAAATGATGACAGTTAAACGTGAGGACGTGAGGTAAAAGGATCTTTCTGGAAAATCCTGTCAGATGAAGACAGGGAGCTGATCTGTGAAGAGGGAAAGGACAAGAGCAGAGACTGAGAGACTCTAGGGAAGCTAAAATACTGCATTTGCAGACCCCTGAGTGAAGCGCTAATAAAGAGAAAAGGGACATCAGAGTCCTAGGCTGACAGGAACTGTACGCCTTGATAGCCAAATCTGAAAGTACAGGGGATTGTAAATTCCTGTGCACATTAATGACCTGAGGGCACAGCAGCGGATAAGGAGTCCGGGGCCGACAGTGAAGAGAACGGTACCCGTGGAATAGGCTTACGCTGACAGCCATACAGGTTAGTGAAACCATCACGAATAGAGGGTCGCAGCATAGTTATATACAGCGGAGACCCACACAAAATGCAGAAAGGAAGGTCCTAAATCCCCACGTGGCAAGGTGGATCCTCTGAATGCCTCCAGGCGAGTCGGACTCATTCCATCACCTGTATGTGGTACTCCGGACTGCAACCTATCACAAGTAAAAGGTAAAGAAACTGCACCTCTCTGTGCCTTTCTCTCATTTATCTGCACCCCAACGTTTACAGCCATTTTTTCTATTTATTTAACATCTTTGCACTGGGGCTACAGCCCTACCTGTGGAGGGCTAAAACATCATAGCTGTGCCCAACATCCATCCCAGAGAAGCAACACCGCAGCGCTGGTCACCTCTGACTAGAATACCACAGGTGGCGTCACGTATTTCATCATCTGTAAACATTTTTACCACAAAAATACCACACAACTTTCCCCTATTTTATTACTGGACGCCTTTGGGCCACGGACCGGTTCGCCGCCGCCGTTACACCGTCCCCCATGGAAGTCGACAGGCCTGGTACCGAGTACCCCCAGGCCCCGTGGGGCGCTCCATATACACAGAACAACTAGGCACAGATGGCGACAACCGTGGCACACGCTGCAAACATGTTTCTTGCAGCGGCGCTCCAGATGCGCTGAATGTCTGTGGAGAAAATCCAATCCACCCGAAGATTTCATCCATTATAAGTTTATGCTTAAAACATACAACACTGCCCTTCACCTCTACAAACAAACCTATTTCAACATCTCCGCGCTGACGATCTGGCCAATTATTTCAAAGAAAAAATTGACCATATCCAACAGGAAATTATCTCCCAATCAGTTCATACCATGCACTGTCCTCCCTCCCCCACTGCATCTAGCTCACTCTCTGATTTTGAACCAGTCAGAGAATAAGTAATCAGGCTCCTTGCATCTTCTTGCCCTACCACTTGCACCAGTGACCCCATTTCATCACATCTCCTCCAGTCCCTTTCCCCTGCTGTCACAACTCACCTAACAAAAATATTCAACCTCTCTCTTTCTTCCAGTATCTTTCCCTCCTCATTTAAGCATGCCATTTTACATCCATTACTTTAAAAAAAATCCCTCGACCAAAACTGTACCGCTAACTATAGACCTGTCCCTAATCTTCCCTTCATCTCTAAACTCCTGGAATGACTAGCTAACAGCTAAATCTAATGGTCACTACTCCATGCTAATTCTCTTTGATCTCTTCACAGCATTCGACACTGTGGATCATCAGCTCCTCCTCACTATGCTCCGCTCCATCGGCCTCAAGGACACCATTCTCTCCTGGTTCTCCCCTTATCGCTCTGACCGCTCCTTCAATGTATCTTTTGCTGGTTCCTCCCCCTCTCATCTTTCCCTTACTGTTTCTCAAGGATAAGTCCTAGGCCCTTTCCTCTTCTCTTTGTATAATGCCTCTATTGAACAATCATTATATCTTGTTTCCAGTACCATCTCTATGCTGATGACACCCAATTATACACTTCTTCTCCTGACATCACGCCTGCCTTTTTAGAAAACACCAGTAATTGTCTTACCACTGTCTCTAACATCATGACCTCCCTCTGTCTGAAACTGAACCTGTCAAAAACTGAACTCCTTGTGTTTCCTCCCTCTACTAACCTACCTATGTCCAACATTGCCATTTCCATGTGTGGTTCCACCATTACTCCCCAGCAACATGCCAGCTGTCTTGGGGTTATACTTGATTCCGAGCTTTCAGTCATTGCCGACATCCAATCACTGGGTTGCTCTTGCTATCTGCAACTCAAAAACATTTCTAGAATTCAACCTTTTCTTACTTTCAACTCTGCACAAAATCTTACTGTTTCTCTTATTCATTCTTGTCTGCACTATTGTAACTCTCTACTAATCGGTCTCCCCAAACTCTCCCCTCTCCAATCTGTCTTGAATGCTGCAGCCAGAATCATATTCCCCACCAATCGTTATACCAATGCTTCTACCTTCACGAAACAATCACTGACCTCAGGGAGACTAGTCAAAGAAAGCACTGCGGCAGCCAGCAAAGGCGCTCAATCAGTGAAATCCTAGGTGCATTGCTCCCTGGGAAATACGAATATGCAAATAAAGTCCGTGGAGCCTCCTTTAAGAGTTTGAATGTTTGAGACTCTTAAATGAGGCTCCACGGACTTTATTTGCTTATTTAAATGCTTCTATATTGTGCCAGTCATTACACTGGTTACCCATTCACTCCAGAATCCAGTACAAACTTATTATCCTCACCCACAAACCACTCCATGGCTCAGCATCACTGTAAATCTCTTCCCTCGTCCCAGTCTACCACCCTACCCATGCCCTCCATTCTGCTAATGACCTGAGGCTAACATCCTCAATAATCAGAACCTCCCACTCCTCTCTCCAAGACTTTTCAAGTGCTGCACCAATTCTTTGGAATGCACTACCCAGGTTAATGCGATTAATCCCCAAATTTTAAGCGTGCCTTTAAAATGCATTTGTTCAGACTGGCCTACCGCCTCAACGCGTAAACCTATCTATCCCTGTGTGACTCATTCAAAATTTTTACTATACCCAGGCTTCTCGCATCATGTTTTAACATGCTTTCTGCATTAAATAGCCCTCTGTGTCTGTACTGTTACATACTTAGGCCGATAACCGGTTCATGCAGCATTACATGATGACCCGATTCTTACACTATGGCTGGTCCAAACAACGAAAGCAATTGTTACCATTCACCTTTCATGTCTCCCCTTTTTCCTCATAAATTGTAAGTGTCATGATCCATGCTGGATCAGGACTGATAAAAAGCACAAGTAACCTTTTTTTCTTAAGCTGTGCTTAAGTTTGATTTTTGCCCTCAGTGGCCATTAGGATTATTGCACTGTGGTTTCTTTTGTTCTAAGTTTGCCCCCGGTGGTGGTGAGCATCATTGCACTCTTGTTTCTTTAGTTAAGTGCACATGATTATAATGCAGGTGTGATTGCTGGCTCTTACCTATAAAAGAGTCACAGGTGTTGCAATCAGTGTTGGTGATAGTGTTCATTTCAACCATCCTTGGTGGAGGAAGGAGCTGGAGAGCATTCGTTGCAGCACTGTCTTAGCCCTGGTGTGGAAGGAGTCATAAGGGATTTCCTTGTAGCTCTGACAGAGCTTGGTGGCAGCGATTCAGGAGGAGAGCTGCATTCTGGTGGTGGACTCTGTTGCCAGGAGCAAGTGCAACAGAGTAAAGCTAAGTAGTGTTTCCCTGTTTGTGTTTTTCCTTAGTGTGTATTAGTACAGCGGTGGGGCCAGTGCCTGTGCCACCCAGCTCCCTAGCAAGGGATAGGTGTAGGGTGTGCTTGGGCGACAGGTTCCTGATCAGCGCCCGGTGTGGAACTGGCATAGGGAACATTAGGAGCATTAGGGACACTGACTCAGGGGAGTGCAGGAGGTCTCCACGTCCCCTTCCCCTATCGCAGGGCCCACCGTTGTAACTGTTTCCCCTTTCCCCGTGTCTTGTTGTTTTAGCTACCGGCCTGCGGGCCGTGTCACACAAGACAGTATCACGTGCCGCGTCTTGCTGTTTACAGTTACCGGCCTGCGGGTCGCGTCACACAGGACGGATCCACGTGACATTATCACCAACCCATAACTTTTTTTCTCTGCTGAGCCATGGACTCAGTTCAGACCTTTGCCCAAATGCTGCAGACCCTTACTGAGGAGATTAGGGGGCTGCGCGGTGAGTTGGTGCAGCAGCTTCAGCAGTTGGTGGGCTTTGGGGGCTTGGTTCAGAGACAGGCTCAGCCAGAACCCAAGATATCCCTCCCTGACAGATTTTCTGGAGGGTGAGATCAATTCTTGGTGTTTCAACAAGCCTGTAAATTGTATTTCAGGCTGCGCCCTCGTTCATAAGGGAGTGAAGAGCAACGGGTGGGAATCATTATGTCCCTTCTTAAAGGGGATCCCCAATCCTGGGTCTTCTCCCTACCGGACGATTCTCCATCATTAGAGTCCGTGGATGAGTTTTTTGCGGCTTTGGCGCTTGTGTATGGGGATCCTGATGGCGTCGCCCTGGCGGAATCCCGAATCCGTAGGTGTAAACAGGGAGCCCTGTTGCTGAGGAGTACTGCTCAGAGTTTAGGAGATGGGCCACTAACACTCAGTGGAATGACCCTGCACTTAAGAGTCAATTTGTACAGGGTTTGTCTCCAAAGTTGCAGGATACCCTGGTGCAGTACACCGAACCCAGGTAGCTGGAGGCCGCCATGTCCCTTGCCATCCGGGTGGATAGATGCCTTAAGGAAAGACATATACAAAAGGTGCCCCCTGATGTCCTCGATAGGGAGGAGGACCCACCAGTGCGGACAGAGGAACCCAGACAGCCCGGTGTTGTTGACACAAAAAATCGGGTGTCTGCGGCTCGTCGTGGTGGAGATATGCTTTTCCTGTGGGAAGCCTGGCCATTTTATGAGAGCCTGCCCAGTTCATGCCAAGTCTCCAGACGAACCCATGCAAGTAGGAGGAGCTAGTTTGTATTCGGAGCTGCCTACGGTTCAGGGAGTGGTGTCGGCATGTTTGTACTGTGGGCAGACTGGTCATGTCCTGAAGGCTTGCCCATTGCGCGCCAAATTATCTGTGCCATCTGAGAAGCCGCATTCCCCTGGTCGCTTGGAGGGAGGTGACCAGGGAGTATACATTTCCCCCATTTTTTCCTCCCAAGGTACCATGTCAGCAGAGGTCTTGGCTGGCGGGGTACTGGAGGTGATACCGGGGCTTGTGGACAGCGGAGGAGGAGTCAGTCTGGTGGATGCTCACTTTGTCCAGACTCATGGTCTGAGGTGTAGGACACTAGCCCAACCTATTAGCGTCCAGGCCATAAACTCTATTCCACTGAGCCAGGGGAGCCTGACCCAAGTCGTAGAGAATATTCATCTGAGTATAGGACATCATGAGGAGTCCTTGTCATGCTTCGTCTTGGAGGGAATGCCAGTACCTATTGTTTTAGGCCTCCCTTGGCTGAAAAGACACAACCCGGTAATAGATTGGCGGGTGAGGGGAGTGGTCAGCTGGGGGCAGTCGTGTGAGGGCTGCTGCCTAGGAACTGCTGTCTCTGCCATCTCTCTTCAATGGACCCCCTTCTTCTCCGGTGAGAGCAGCAGATGTGCTGCAGGAGAGTAGGGGCAAGTCTCAACCCTCGCCATTGGCCAACCCTGGGAGGCGCAGACCTCGTGGTGGAAGGGGTTGGAGGGTGGTGTACCCCTTGGTGAAGTGCGGGGGTGTGATTGTGGTGACACAGGGGGACGCCTCTGTTGTCAATCCCAGAAAGAGTTCTCCAAATGGTGACAAACGAACGAGTGGCAATAAACGTTCAGGTCCGGACCTGTGTGTGAACGAGCGTGTATGAGTGGCCACAAAAAAACATCCAGTGGAAGTGTGTTGTGGAGTGTTACCAGCTCATAACAAACATACACATACACAACTCGTTCCCCAGGTCACCGCTTCGGAGATGTGTGGTGCCTCCAGAAACGTTGCCAATACCAGCCTGCTCGTTTGTCATCAGCCTGACGTGCAGGAAGTTGCTGGGGTGAACTCTGGGTCTGGGCGTCCCCGATGTATGTGGTTCCCTGATGAGGAGCGGTCTTGAGGGTTCAGAAGCCCCTCATTAAGGGGAGGGTACTGTCATGATCCATGCTGGATCAGGACTGATAAAAAGCACAGGTAACCTTTTTTTTCTTAAGCTGTGCTTAAGTTTGTTTTTTGCCCCCGGTGGCCATTAGGATTATTGCTTGTTCTAAGTTTGCCCCCAGTGGTGGTGAGCGTCATTGCACTCTTGTTTCTTTAGTTAAGTGCACATGATTAGAATGCAGGTGTGATTGCTGGCTCTTACCTATAAAAGAGTCACAGGTGTTGCAATCACTGTTGGTGATAATAATAATAATAATAATAATAATAATAATAATAATAAATTTTATTTCTATAGCGCCGACATATTCCGCAGCACTTTACATTTCGGAGGAGATTTGTACAGACAATAGACATTACAGCATAACAATAATCACCTAGATTATAACAAATACCAAGAGGAATGAGGGCCCTGCTCGCAAGCTTACAATCTATGAGGAAAAAAAGGGAGACACGAAAGGTGGGTGGTAACAGCTGCCATGATTGTATGGACCAGCCATAATGTTAAGTGTGTATCAGTACAGACACAGAGGGCTAATGGATTCATAAAGCATGTGGGAACATGATGCGGGGAACCTGGTTATGGTAAAACTTTTGGCTGTGCCACACAGGGATATATTAGGTAAATAGGTTGAGGCGATAGGCCAGTCTGAATAAATGCGTTTTCAGGGCACGCTTAAAATTGTGGGGATTGGGGACTAATCGTATTGACCTGGGAAGTGCATTCCAAAGAATTGGCGCAGCACGTGTAAAGTCTTGGAGACGGAAGTGGGAGGTTCTGATTATTGAGGAAGCTAACCTCAGGTCATCAGCAGAACGGAGGGTGTGGGTAGGGTGGTATACTGAAACAAGGGAGGAGATGTAGGGTGGTGCTGAACCATGGAGGGCTTTGTGGGTGAGGGTAATAAGTTTATACTGAATTCTGGAGTGGATGGGTAGCCAGTGTAATGACTGGCACAAGGTAGAGGCATCGGTGCAATGATTGGTGAAGAATATGATCCTGGCTGCAGCATTCAAGACAGATTGGAGAGGGGAGAGTTTGGTAAGATGGAGACCGATTAGAACAGAGTTACAATAGTCGAGACAAGAATGAATAAGAGAAACAGTAAGAGTTTTTGCAGACTCAAAAGTAAGAAAAGGTCAAATTTTAGAAATGTTTTTGAGGTGCAGATGACAAGAGCGAGCCAGTGATCGAATGTGGGGGCAAAGGAAAGCTCAGAATCAAGTATGACCCCAAGACAGCGGGCATGTTGCTGGGGAGTAATAGTGGAGCCACACACAGAAATGGCAATGTCGGGTATAGGTACATTAGTAGAGGGAGGAAAGACAAGGAGTTCAGTCTTTGACAGGTTCAGTTTCAGATATAGTGAGGACATGATGTTAGACACAGCATTTAGACAATCGCCGGTGTTTTCTAGAAAGGCTGGCGTGATGTCAGGAGAAGAAGCGTATAATTGGGTGTCATCAGCATAGAGATGGTACTGGAAACCAAATCTACTGATTGTTTGACCAATAGGGGCAGTGTACAAGGAGAAGAGGGGGCCTAGGACTGATCCTTGAGGAACCCCTACAGTAAGGGGAAGGTGAGTGGAGTAGGAACCGGCAAAAGATACAGTAAAGGAGTGGTCAGAGAGATAGGAGGAGAACCAGGAGTGAACGGTGTCCTTGAGGCCAATGGAACGGAGCATAGTGAGGAGGAGCTGATGATCCACAGTGTCGAATGCTGCAGAGAGATCCAAGAGAATTAGCATGGAGTAATGACCATTAGATTTAGCTGTTAGTAGATCATTAGAGACTTTAGTGAGGGCAGTTTCAGTAGAGTGTAAGGAGCAAAAGCCGGATTGGAGAGGGTCGAGAAGAGAGTTATCAGAGAGATAGCGGATAAGACGGGAGTGGACCAGGCGTTCCAGGAGTTTAGAGATGAAGGGAAGATTAGAGACAGGTCTATAGTTAGCAGCACAGTTTTGGTTGAGGGATGGTTTTTTTAAGTAGTGGATGTATGATGGCATGCTTAAATGAGGAGGGAAAGATACCAGAAGAGAGAGGTTAAATATTTTAGTTAGGTGAGTGGTGACAGCAGGGGAAAGGGACTGGAGGAGATGTGACGGAAA
Source organism: Dendrobates tinctorius (assembly GCF_039654945.1). Taxonomy (NCBI): domain Eukaryota; kingdom Metazoa; phylum Chordata; class Amphibia; order Anura; family Dendrobatidae; genus Dendrobates; species Dendrobates tinctorius. The sequence goes on from NW_027361728.1 coordinate 8,397,553, forward strand.
TGGGTCACTGATGCAAGTGGTTGGGCGAGAAGATGCAAGGAGCCTGCTTACTTCTTCTGTGACTGGTTTAAAATCAGAGAGTGAGCTAGATGCAGTGGGGGAAGGAGGACAGTGCATGGTATGAGGTGATTGGGAGATAATTTCCTGTTGGATCTGGTCAATTTTTTCTTTGAAGTAATTGGCCAGATCGTCAGCTCGGAGCTCCGTGGTTGGGGCCTGTACTCTTGGGTTGAGTAGAGAATGAAAAGTGTCAAAGAGACGTTTCGGGTTATTGGACAGTGAGGTGATGAGGGTGTTGAAATAGTTTTGTTTGGAGAAGTGAAGGGCAGTGTTGTATGTTCGAAGCATAAACTTATAATGGATGAAATCTTCGTGTAGATTTGATTTTCTCCACAGACGTTCGGCGCACCTGGAGCACCGCTGCAGGAAACGTGTTTGCAGGGTGTGCCAGGGTTGTCGCCATCTGTGTTGTGGTGTTCTATTTATAGTGGGTGCAAATTCATCCAGGGCACTTTTAAGTGTTTCATTGTAATGCTTCAGTGCAGATTCAGGACATGAGAGGGAGGAAATAGGGGCCAATGAAGACTGCAAGTTCTTCATAAGTTTCTGGGTGTTAATGGCCTGTATGTTTCTATAAGTAAGGACAGTGGCAGTATTCATTTCAACTATCCTTAGTGGAGGAAGGAGCTGGAGAGTGTTCCTTGCAGCACTGTCTTAGCCCTGGTGTGGAAGGAGTCATAGGGGATTTCCTTGTAGCTCTGACAGAGCTTGGTGGCAGTGATTCAGGAGGAGAGCTGCATTCTGGTGGTGGACTCTGCTGCCAGGAGCAAGTGCAACAGAGTAAAGCTAAGTGGTGCTTCCTGTTTGTGTTTTTCCTTAGTGTGTATTAGTACAGTGGTGGGGCCAGTGCCTGCGCCACCCAGCTCCCTAGCAAGGGATAGGTGTAGGGTGAGATAGGGCGACAGGTTCCTGATCGGCGCCCGGTGCGGAACCGGCATAGGGAACGTTAGGAGCGTTAGGGACACTGACTCAGGGGAGTGCAGGAGGTCTCCACGTCCCCTTTCCCTATCATAGGGCCCACCGTTGTAACTGTTTCCCCTTTCACCGTGTCTTGTTGTTTTAGTTACCGGCCTGCGGGCCGTGTCACACAGGACAGTATCACGTGCCGCGTCTTGTTGTATACAGTTACCGGCCTGCAGGTCACATCACACAGGACGGGTCCACGTGACAGAAAGCTTGCGAGCAGGGCCCTCACTCCTCCTGGTATCTGTTTTGATCTGTGCTTGTTATGCTGTAATGTCTATTGTTTGTACAAGTCCTCTCTATAATGTAAAGTGAGGCTGAATATGTTGACGCTATAGAAATAAAATTATTATTATTATTACTCTGAGGAGCTCTTTACGTAATCATTTCTTGATTGTGGCTTCTCAACCTGCATGTTCCAAGAGGGACAGGAGGACATGCTGTTTAGTGATACACAAACTTAGAGCAGCCACCGTCAACAGAAGATGATGGTGGTGATAGGCAAACTATGTCTAAGGAGGTAGATGATGATCAGACACAGTATCCAATAAATTAGGTTGTTAAGTCACCAAGTCAGGAGGACCAGGGTGCGGCGGTGGAAGATGAGGTGGAGAATGACAAGTCATTGACTCAACTTGGAATCTGGCATGCAGAGCGAGGCCATCAGTGCTGATTGGGAGGGATTGGCAATCCCGAAACAGGCAGGAAGAAGCAGTGAGATGACCAGAGGGTGAAAGCGGGCAACTGTTCTGCAGAGCACCGACACTAATGAAATTCTCCGTAAAAAAGTTAGGTGTTCCCCAGTGTGGGACTTTTTTGAAGAGAGTTCTGAGACAAAAAAATGGTCATTTGCATACTATGTCATGCCAAGATCAGCAGGGGCCTGACCACTAAGAGCCTAACCACCAGTGTGATCAGGCGCATATCATCTAGGCACCCAACTTCGTGGCTGCTTCCGGTGGAAATGTTGTTGTTTAGGCTTGTAGACATGGAGTATTTTTGTTGACTCATGGCAGCAACGGTAGCTCAGTAATTGGTCCCCAGCTGCCGCTATTTCTCCCGGTGTGGCATCACTGCGCTCATACTGGATTGTCCACTTAATGACAAACACATGGACAAGTGTTGTGACCAGAGATGATACATTTCCCTGATGTCACATTGGGTGAACATTGTGGAGGCTGGGGCCAAGTCCCACCCTGGTATGGCACATGTGCTACTGACACAAGGGTTGCTGACCCAACTAATATCAGGGTTTTCTACACCTCCTACAGCAGTTCCTGCACCCCCTCCTGTTCCGCCTCATCCTTCATCTATGATTTGGTATCTCAGAGCATGTTGTCCACATAAACTTCAAGCTGGAAACTGTGCAGCACTGCCTCAGCATAGCAGCAACAGGCTTTTCTGAAGCTAATCTGTTTAGGAGAGAGTCATTGGTGGAAAAATAGCTGGTGCAGCCGATGAAGCTGCACTGGGGCCCTGAATTGGATGGGTGCCCTTGCAGGGCAGCTAATACTGAGGGCAATCTATCCTGTTTCTCAGAGCCCGAGGCTCCATGAGACCCATGGCCAGATTGCCCTCATGTGCGGTGGCCAGGGAGAAATCCCTGCAGCTCAACTGCCTACAAGAGAAAATGGCAGCGGAGCTTCAGGAACAAGCATGTGATTGTGTCAGAGAGAAAGTTGTGAAACAATGAAAGAAGCGATGCTCCAGGGTAATGGATGGAAAGGTTCACGGGGTATTTTTCTCCAATACAGTAGGGATAGGACAATGAGGGTTGATGGGGGAGAACAATGATGGATGTGGTGGATTATAATTATGGAAGTAGAGAGTAGGCAAAGATGGGGGTGGGGGAGAACAATATTGGATGTGAGAAAAAAATAATGATGGGTGTAAGGGAGAACAATGGTGGATTTGGGGGTATAACAAAGATGGATGTGGGGAAGAAGAATGATGGATGTGGGGGAAAACAATGATGAGGTGGAGGAGAACAATGTTGGATGTGGGAAAAATAATGATGGGAGTGAGGGAAAATAATGATGGATTTCGGGAAGAACAATTATGGTGGAGGGGAAGAACATTGTTGGAAGTAGTTTAGAATAATCATGGATGTGGGAGAGAACAATGATAGGAATGGGTAGAAGACAATGGTGGGGTGAGGGAGAACAATAATGGATATGAGGAAGAACAATGATGGGTGGAGGAGAACATTGATGAATGTGGGGAAGATCAGTGATTTGAGTAGGGAGAACAATGATGGATGTGAGAAAGCACAATGATAGGGGTGAAGGAGAACTAGCTTAGCCTCATCTCATCTGCTCAGATTAGGTAACAAAGAGGATATGGAGGCTGAAGGAGGAAGAATAGGAGCTGGTTGCTAGAGCAACAGAGGCTAGCATCCACACAAGCTTCATCCTGTCTTTCCAACATGGATGGGCTGAGGAGAATAATGAAGAGGAAGATAGGGAGGAGGAGATGGAGAGTTGTCATTATGGTGAAGACAGGGAAGTGTTGGATGTGGGGAGCTTGGCACATATGGATGACTTTATGTACCGCTGCCTTTCCTGTAGCCATTGCATTATATTCATCTTGGCCAAAAAGTTTACTGGTTGTTAACCCTTCCAGACCCACACTAAAAGGAGAGCCTTGCATATCTCCTTCCTGAGGCAAAGAGGTCTACTAAAATAGTGCTATACCAGAAGGCCATTGTGGAAAATATGTTGAAAAAATTCCCATTAGACAACGCTAGCCTCAGAGGAAAGCTTCCTTGTGTCTTGATCCATTTTTGGATCTGAGTCAGTTTGGGCTGCTCACATTTAAACTTTTTTCCTTTCTGGCCATCGGGGGTTAATGTCACTCCCCCCCCGGTGGCCGCTGGTGTCACTCCATTGTGATTAATTATCTCTGCAGGTTTGTGCCACTCCCACCTCCCTTTATAAGGCCACCTGGTGCTGCAGCTCACTGTAGGTGATACACTTCCTTTTGATACCAACCGTGGTGAAGACTGGAGCTACCTGGTGCAGTGGTGGTTCAGCTTATCAGGAGCAGTCGTGGTTCTGCTGAAAGCTGAGTTCAGGAGCCTTACTCTGCTGTACGGTGCATTGCGGCAGATAAAGCTAAGTTTTGTTTTTTAGTTGATTTAACCCGGAGGTGTCTGTTTTATCTTTCCTTTGGTTTTTGGTGCAGTTCACTTTTTTCCCTGTCTCACCTCCTGGGGAAGGGGGTTGGGGGTTTAGCTCAGGGCTAAACAGTAGAAAGGGAAAGGTTAGTGACTTGGGCCTCACTACCATCAAGTGTACCCTGTTATGATGAGTCACCGAAGGAGGAAAAAACAAAATACCAGCTAAGTCCAGAAAAACCAGAGAGGTTGGCAGCTATCGGATTGCAGACCCCTGGACCTATCCACAACAACTAGCAGTAGCCGTGGGGGGTTCCTACGGTGCCCTAGACCCCTCGATCACAGCCGGAGAACTAGATAGCCTAAAGACAGAAAGGGGAAAAACTAAACTGCCCCAGAGCAGACCCCAAAGCAATAGACAGCCCCCAACATATAATGATGGTGAAGCAAGATGAAAACACTAACACAGATAGAAAGATAGGTTGAGCAAATGATGGGGCCCAAGCTAACTACATAGGACAGGATAGGAAAGCTGCTGTCTGCCATCCGCAAAAACCCTATCAAAATGAGCCAACCGACTGATAGGAAAAACAGGCCATGAAGTCGCTAGGCTTCAAAAGACTATATCAGCACTCAGGTATATTCTGAAGACAGAGCAAAAGATCAACAGATCAGAGACAAAAATGGAATTCAGCTCACCCCCGGCCGGGGATGGCAGAACTCCCAAAAAACAAGGCAAAACAAAAACAAAACTGAAGAGTACAAATCAGAGCAGAAAAACTTAGCTTTGAGAAGCAGGAATCAGACTGGTCTCCAAGAATCCAGCAGGAAAATCACCAGCCAGGAAGAAGGGCGTCAGCAGCCTTATATCCAGTCCTCAATTCCAGCCACCCAGTCATCATCTAGCTGCCCAGGTGTTTGATAATCAGCCTCACTACCTTCCTTCACCAGAGGAGGGAGTTCATCAGACCTCAATGGTGAAGGGAAAAATGAACTCACAACAGTACCCCCAAGTTAAGGAAAGTCAGGGCACCCCCTTAGTCTGAGGGGCAGTTCAGGGGCCCAGGTTCCTCATCTCCTGTTTTTCCACTACCACTACTGCCCCGTGACACCTTGCCCAACCAAGGAGGAGAGGTGAAGGAGACACACACCAGGTACAGCAAAGGCAGGGGTACACTGTCAAACACCTGGGCCACTTTCATTACACCCTCACAGCATCCAAGCCCTGACGATCGGGTATTATTGACAAGGAGGGAAACGTTTTTAAAGATGATCAAGCAATACCTGGCTGAACAAACCAGTATACTCCCTAAATCCGCTGGGACCTTCAACTACTGGGCCTCAAAGTTGGACACAAGGTATGAGCTGTCCCTCTATGCCTTGGAGGTGCTGTGCTGCCATACCACTAGCATCTTGTCTGAGTGGGTTTTAGTGCCACCAGGGAGTCATAACAGACAGGTCCTTTTGCCTGTCAACAGAAAATGCTGACAGGCTCACTCTGACAAAAATTAACAAGCATTTCCCTAGGAAAAAGCTACACGTGAAATGCGAATCCGGGTGCCATCACCACTTAAAGGTAAAGTGCCTATATACCGCTTACATCTACCCTTTCTTCCTCAAGCTTCTTTTATTACTTTCTCATTTATCTGCACATATATGTTATGTGATACTGATCTGTGGACACATTCGATCTGGCATTTGCAGGCGTTACTATTAGCAACTTGACTTTTTGCAGATTCAATCAGTATCAACTTATGTAGCAGTTGGCATTTTCTATTGACTTTGTCTCATACATATATAATTCCTTTTGAAAGTGATAAATGTAATTTTCCCCACCCCTTTTACACCAAGTTGATCTATTAGGCCTACATTTTTCTTTTCCTGAAGTTATTATTTAGCTCCTTGTATATATTGACATACTTATTTGCTTTTCTTTTTTTGGCCTTTCAACAATTCAGCTTTTCAGGATTTATTACGTACTGTATGTGGTATTCTACCTTGGCTCAACATCCTTGATTGTGGCTTTTTTGCATTTGTTGTCCCAACATTACCATATCTTTTCATTATACTTTTTTAAATTGTTCCAATGAAATCTTGTGATTTTATGGCATATAGCTTCCCACTTCTCTTTTGATTCATGAATATTTCGGAAGTGCCACAAATCTAGGCAATCTTATACTTTGATAAATACAAATTAACAAAGTCTGGATTAGTCCCAACTTTTCCACACCATCAGGTGACAGCAGCACATAAAGTATTTTTAATCTTCAATATTTGAATTAGACCCTCCAGTTATTGCTTTCAAAGTTCTATGGATGACCCTCCTTATAATTTTTTTTCCAGTTTTGCACTGTACGCAGAGCCTTTATGAGTGTCAAAGTACTATCGCTACACTTTCTTAGTATTTGAATGAGGCCCTACAGATGCAGCCTTCAAGGATCTATGAATGACCCTCCTTATATTTTTTTTCTGTCTTTATGAGCTTAGAAGTACCACAACTACACTTTCTTAACATTTGAATAAGGCCCTCCAGTTGTTGCCTTCAACAGTCTATGGATGACCGTCCTTATAATTTTTTCTGGTTTTACACAATATTGGAAAGAGGCCCTCCAGTTGATGCCTTCAAGGGTGTATGGATGCAACTGCTTGTAATTTTTATACATGCAAAAAATGGAGTAACACATCCACCACAGAAGAGTAAAATAAAGATAATTTTTATTTGACTAATAAATATAAGGCACCGAAACAACAGACATAAAAAAGAGTCATATCAAAGACAGCCCCCTGACGAAGCCCACGCGAAACGCGCATAGGGGTTACAAGTGGGAGGTGCAGTACAGCTATGGGTAAGAGTATATAATTTAATGTGATTCGTAGTGTTTGCAATGATAATAATATGACTCCTACTATGTTATACTATATATGACACTCTTTACATTTAAATTGACACGGCTACACATTGAATCACTGATTTACTATCCTTGGTATACTTGAAGCACTGTTACTTTAGTGGGAATTGTATATCCTGTTACCCTATCTTGGTAGGTTGTGCTGCTTGGTTGCACGTGGTTTTTGCTGCACCTGAATCTTTGTCTAACCTGATGCCCTGTCTTGGATATGACTCTTTTTGTGTCTGTTGTTTTGGTGCCTTATATTTATTAGTCAAATTAAAATTATCTTGATTTTACTCTTCTGTGGTGGAGGTGTTACTCCATTTTTTGCATGTATACATATTGTTGGGAGTAATTCCATGGCTATTGTATGTGGTGGTTTGGTTACCTAGGCCTGGGACAACCCATAATATTATGTATGCTGTCCTAAAGATTTTGTATGCTTGTAATTTTTGACTGACTTTGCAATTAGTGCATAGCCTTTATGAGTCTAGGAGTATCATTACATGGTAATTTGAATAGAATGTGTATGAGGCCCTCCTTTATGTCTAATACAGGGTGTACCTCAGGATCTCTTCCATCTAATTTTTGTCAGCTCTTGCTATCTTCATAAACTACACCCACATTTCCAATTTTTTAATGAAATTTCAATTTTAGTTTACTTTAATTATTTTTTTAAATCCTTTTTAAATTTTTCCATGCATACAAGTCATTATACAGTAAATAATGTTTCTTAAAGAATTTTTCCTATAAACTCCAATTTCTCTTCGATTTTGAATGTTTTATTGTGAGTCTTTACAGTGGAATAAAAGTGTGACACCATTGTTCTCAGCTGCGATCTGGGAGTCAGGGATGCTTCCAGGGGTCTTCCCAATTCTGTTCTCTGTCTATTCAGCACTTTTTCCATCCATTTCAACATTTTCACTACCCCCCAGACCTTGTTGTAGGGTCTGCAAGAAAATGCTCTTATTTCCAATTGACTCCCATTATACCCGAGCATTGGAAATTCCTTTTGTTATAGGCATCCGTGCATTTGAGTGCTCGCTCATCACTATTGTCTATGCATTGACTATTGTCTATTGTCTATGCATTGTATTTAAATAACCCAAAGGTATGAACTGGGATATAAACTGGTGTGCTTGCAGCATGTAAGCTCATGTTCACACTGGCCACTGAGCAGAAAAAAAGAATGGCAGAAACATAATGATTAAATAACCTGCAGTAAATAAATAAACAACATAGTGCATGAAAATAATATACGGTACTTTGTTAACATATTTTTTAATCAAAAAATTCGAAAGCCATCTCACCACTCCATGGTGGCTGTAATTGGGACAGTCCTAACTCTAATATTAAAAACCTTAAAGGAGGTTCTCATACACATTCTGTTCAAATGTTATTGTTGTGGTCTTCCTAGACTCATAAAGGCTATACACTAAGTGCAAAGCCAGACAAAAATTACAAGCTGGGTTATCCATCCACCCTTGAAGGCACCAACCCGAGGGCCTCATTCAAATATTGTGAAAAAGTGTAGTTGTGGTACTCCTTCACTCATAAAAGCTCTGCACACAATGCAAGCCTGCCAAAACCATATTCAAGAAGTTTATTAACCCTTCAGGTGCTTCACGAGAACTAAAGCAATGTGGAAGGAAAAAATGAACATTTTACTCTTCTCACAAAAAATTTACTTTGGAACCATTTTTTTATTTTCACAGGGGTGTCAGGAGAAACTGGACCACAAAATTTGTTGTACAATTTCTCCTGAGTACACCGATTTCCTATTTGTGAGGAAAAGCCACTGTTTGGGCACATGGCAAGGCTCAGAAGGGAGCGAGAACCGTTTGACTTTTTGAGTGCTAAATTGCTTGGAATCAATTATGGTGCCATTTCGCGTTTGGAGAACCCCTGATGTTTCTAAACAGTGAAAACCCCCCAATTCTACCTCCAACCCTAACTCCAACGCACCCCTAAACCTAATTCCAACCCTAACCATAACCCTAACCACAACCGTAATCTCAACACACCCCTAACCCTAATCCCAACTCTAACCATAATCCCAACCCTACCTTTAGCCCAACCCTAACTTTAGCCCAACCCTAACCCTAGCCCCAACCCTAACCTTAGCCCAACCCTAGCCCTAGCTTTAGCCCAACCCTAAACCTAACTTTAGCCCAACCCTAACCCTAAGTTTAGCCCCAACCCTAAGTTAAGCCCAACTCACTTTAGCCCAACTCACTTTAGCTCAACTCTAACTCCAATGGAAAAATGGAAATTAATACATTTTTTATTTTATTATTTTTAGCTAAGGGGGTGATAAAGGGGGTTGATTTACTATTTTTTATTTTGATCACTGTGATAGGGTCTACCACAGTGATCAAAATGAACCAATAGGAAAAATTATCTATTGTTGCCGGGTGCCGGCCGGCAGATCTCAGCAGGCGCAAAGCATATGCACCCGTCATTTTCTGTTTTGGTATGTATGAAAGTATGAGAAAGTTGGCTTCGGTCGAGCCTTGTTGTAATGATGATACAATAGTATGTGCACTGTATTATGATATGAGAATATGGTATAAAAATGCTTGAATACTATGTGTGTCTAAGCTTATTTACAGGTCAGTATATCACAATGCTGCTTTGCATATTTGTAGTATATAATATATTGTGATCATGCATATAATATACAGATGATTCATAACACTATGGGTGTTTAATTACACACCTCTAGGTGATTAATTATAAGCTTATGGGTGTTTTTTTTATTTTCCAACATATAATATATGGACATATTAAAATGTGATCTTCACTCAGACTGCAAATATAGCAATAATTTTAAGAAAAATTTTAACACATTGATTTTGGTAAATAAATAATTGCAAGTTCAAATTTGATTTCCTTCTTGGACTTTTATCTAAAAATGTAAAATTAGAAATAAATGCACCAGATCAGGTGATTAAAAAGAGTGTGGTTGAAGAGGGCATACAATAAATATCGCGCAAGTTCATCCTAAAAGCAAAATCTAAGATACAGAAGCAATTCTCCATGAACTCCACAATTTTTTAAATGTGAACTGCTGGTAGCTTTAGCCCTTATTAATGTCAAAGTACGGTAAATAAAAAAATGATCTTTTGGGAAGATTAATCACAGAGTTAAAAAAAATCTGGAAAGTTAAAAAATTGAAACTGAAACATTGCAAAACTTTTGGGTACAAATTTGCCAACTTTTTCCATTGTCATGCTAGTTTATAGGAGCTCCTCCAAAATGTGAGGAGCTATGCAGGACACAGGGTAATATGGAGTGTGGCTACGTCAACCCATCAAATTCAGCAAAAGTGCCCGCATTTCTTATACTAGAAGTGCTACTCTAGTCTATGCTCAGTTCAACATAAAAAATTTGATGCAAAGCTTTTCTTTAAATTTTTTTTTTAATTAATAATAATTTGATGTTGATATTCATTCACTATGTATTGTTAGTCATATGGCTGTAATATTGGTAATATTTGATTTTGAACAGTGTGTTTTTATCTATAGCTGTATGGTATGGTATTCCGACCGCAAAACGCTCGTTGGGGTATTCCTGACCAGCACATACGTGACTATTTGCCATGATGAGTATGTCTTTATAGCCCCCTTTGGGCAGTTTATTCCACACATTTAATGTAGTTTCATTCCCTCTCACTGCCCTTTTCTATTATCAGCTTTTTACCAAGTGTACTTTTGCCCAGTCCTTTCGGACTTGATTAGGATTTTTTATCCTCTTTTCTCTGTGATGGTGCGGCCATTTTTGGATAACATGAGACCTGTGCAGACACATTGCACTTACAATTAGGTTTCTTGCTGCCTCTTTATGGCCTCTCATAACACTTTATTGATACAACATTGATTATTGGCATAGTGCAATATTTACTATCTGTATAGAAATAATGTGAGAGAGATCATTTAACAATATTTGCAATTTTGGTGCATTCAGATATATTTTTTACATATTGTCTACCTGCCATTTGGCTATCCATTTGGAGATTAGCATTGTTACTTATTAGCTGGTCGGTGTCGTTCTATTGAAACTAGGTTATTCACCCATATGAACGCCTCATCTATGTATACACATATTTGTCATGTTCTCACATGTGTCTTTGTTGCTATAATTAAAAGCATTTATTATATTTAAATAGTTTTGGACTCTTCCCTCTTTTTTCTTGTTCATAAACTTTTTTGGAGTCGTCTCTATTGCATATTTTTCGAGGCATATTCAGGTATTTGTATATGATGGAATAATCATGTCTCTTTGGAGCATCTTGTTCATATGTAGTAGTAAGGGTAGTGGTATTATTTGAGACTTGTACAGTGTTAATGTTGGTACCATTGGCCTTTTTATAGTGTCTTTTATTATATTATATGTTTAGTATGTAGGTAAAATGTAGTCAAGGTATACAAAGATAACTATAAATCCTAATATACAGGGTGGGCCATTTATATGGATACACCTAAATAAAATAGGAATGGTTGGTGATGTGAACTTACTGTTTGTGGCACATTAGAATATGGAAGGGGGAAGCTATTCAAGATTGGTGGTGATGACCATGGTGGCCATTTTGAAGTTGGCTATTTTGGATCCAACTTTATTTTTTTGAAAGGGAAGAGGGTCATGTGACACATTAAACTTATTGAGAATTTCACAAGAAAAACAATGATGTGCTTGGTTTTAGCATAACTTTATTCTTTTATGAATTATTTACAATCTTATGGCCACTTAAAAAATGTGTTCAAAGTGCTGCCCATTGTGTTGGATTGTCAATCATCGCAGAAGAAATGCTGGTCTAAGGGGGTCAGGTTCCTTGTAGGAATGCTTGGACCTGACACCCATAATGTGGTGGTGCACCAGAGCGCTGAGTGGATTTGCCCTGACTTCCATACCAATGGTCCCTTTAATAGAAGCCTGGGGTGAGAATTAGAGTGCTGAGGGCTTTACCCTAACTTCCATACCGGTGATCCCTTTAAGAAAGACCTGGGATCAGTACCAAAGCGTTGTTTGGATTTTCCCTCACTTCCATACCAGGGATCCCTTTAAGAGGGGCCTGGGGTCAGAATCAGAGCACAGAGTGGATTTGCCCTCACTTCCTTACCAGGTATCCTTTAAGAGGGGCCTGGGGTCAGAACCAGAGAGCTGAGTGGAATTGCCCTAACTTCCATACCAATGATCCCTTTAACAGAGACTGGGGTCAGGACCAGAGCATTTGAAGGCAATGGCCCTGACTTCTATACCAGGGATCCCTTTTCAAGAGAGCCTGGGGTCAGAACCAGAGTATAATACTTATGTATGGTATAAGGACTTCAATGGCGTAGGGCAATCACGGCAGAGACACGCTTAGTGAAGCAAGTGATTTATATACAATTGTGCACAACAAACGTGGAAATACGTAACGGGTTCAGAGCACAGATATACAGCAGTACATAGCAAAAGGTTCAGCAAGGATGGTAAGTTATTAAGAGTCACTGAGTACGGAATATAACCGGGTATTGCAGGCAAAGTCCAGAGTATAACAAATGTCCAGCAGGATAATGTTCAGCGGGCACCGGGTAACAGCTACTAACCAGTATAGCAAACAGGAGTCCAGTTGTAGCGAGCCTCTGGTATGATGAGTCCGGTGGAGATCCAGTAAGGGGACCTTCAGTGGGCACAAACACTAACCGGGTACGGTAGCCAGAAGTCCAGCGGTATCCAGAGGTCCAGAGAGGTGAAGTCTCAAGCAGGAAGCAGGGTTGTTCCAGAGTCACAAGATCTGGGAGAGTGGCAGGGCAGGAGCACACCAGGAATCAATATACTCAAGCGATTTGCTTGTGCTTAGGGGCGGGTATTTATGCAGCTGGGGAGGAAGTGATGTAAACGAAAACTCCATCTTAACTAAGGGCAGCTAAGAGGAAGTGATGTGACAGGACCGAAAACTCCATCTTAACCAAGGGCAAAAGTTCATTCAAAACAGACCGGAAAGTCCTAGGATCCTGACAGTACATCCCTCCCAAAAAACGGCCTCAGGACGGAACAGGACCGGGCTTGTCCGGGTACCTCCGATGGAACTGAGCAATCTTCCTAGATGCGTTGATGTTGTCAACGGGTTCCCAGGAGTTGTCCTCGGGTGAATAGCCTTGCCAGCGAACCAGGTATTGCAGCCGTCGCCGATGGAGACGGGAGTCGAGAATGGCCTCAACGACAAATTCTTCTTGGCCATCTACCATCACCGGGGGAGGAGGTGGTACAACACGTCCCTGAAAGGTATTAGGAGTTACCGGTTTGAGCAGAGAAACATGAAAGACCGGGTGTACCTTCATAGTCCGTGGTAACTTCAGCCGACAGGCCACGGAGTTCACAATCCTGGAGATCCTGAATGGGCCGATGTATTTTTGCCCCAGCTTCTGTGAAGGGACACCAAGCTTCAGGTTTTTGGTGGACAACCAAACAGAGTCCCCTACCTGGTACGAGGGTGCCGGTCGCCTATGAGCGTCTGCCGAGTCCTTGTAACGTCGCTGAGCAGTTGTCAAGGTGTCTTTCAGGACCTCCTGAACTCGTTGCAACTCCGTCACCCTGTCTCCAACCGCGGGTATAGGGACTGCGACCGGTGACCTAGGCAGAATACTTGGATTGTAACCCAGGTTTGCAAAAAAGGGTGTTACCTTCGTGGAACTACTCTGGGTGTTGTTGTAGGAGAATTCTGCCAGAGGAAGGAGCTTCACCCAATCGTCCTGTAGATGGCTCACGTAACATCTCAGGTATTGTTCCAGGGTCTGGTTGGTCCGTTCCGTCTGTCCATTCGTCTGAGGATGGTAGGCAGAAGATAGACACACATTAATTTGGAGTGCAGAACAAAACCCCTTCCAGAACCTAGAGGTGAATTGAACACCTCGGTCAGAGATGATCTGATACGGGACCCCGTGTAAACGAAATACGTTCCGTACTACCAGGTGAACAGTCTCTGCGGCCGAGGGGAGGCCAGTACAGGGGATGAAATGGGCGGCTTTGGTCAACCGGTCTACCACTACAAGGATAGTAGTGCTGCCACTTGATGGAGGCAGATCCACAATAAAATCCATGGAGATGGACCCCCAGGGGCGAGACGGCATGGGTAAAGGCTGGAGGAGGCCTGTAGGAGCCATACGAGGGACCTTGCACCGGGCACAGATCACACATGATGTGACGTAGTCTTTCACGTCTTTCATACAGGTAGGCCACCAGAAGAACCGGGTCAAGAACTCCTGAGTTTTTTGTACCCCCCTATGTCCTGCCACCATGGAGTCATGAACCAATTTAAGGACTCGAAGTCTTACAGCCTCCGGGACATACAGGCGACGTTCTCGTAACCACACACCATTCCGAAGAACAAGTGCCACGTCGCTCGGGGGGGCAGCAAGGAATACATCACCATCATAGGCCTGCTTGATGTCCTTCCATAAGTCCTGGTCCTGGATCACTCCGATGAAGTTGGAATCAGACAACACGGTTTGAGATGATGATGAAGGCACAGGGTCCGAGGTGTGGAGACGGGATAAGGCATCAGCCTTTCCGTTACGGGAACCTGGTCGATATGTGACAACAAAATTAAATTGATTAAGAAAAAGGCTCCACCTGGCTTGCCGTGGGGACAGACATCTGGCAGATTTCAGAAATTCCAGGTTGCGGTGATCTGTGAGTACCACCACTTGTTGTGCCACTCCCTGTAAGTGGTGCCGCCATTCTTTGAAAGCAGACACGATCGCCAGCAACTCCTTGTCTGCAACATCATAATTCCTCTCTGCAGGGGACAACCGTCGAGAAAAGAAAGCACATGGGTGCAGTAAAGCTTTGTCCCCAGTTCTCTGGGACAGAACTGCTCCCAGAGCATAATCAGAGGCATCGACTTCTACAAGGAACGGAAGTGAGGGGTCTGGGTGAATCAGAATTGGTGCTGATGTAAAACAAATCTTGAGATCGTCAAAAGCCTCCTGAGCCTGGACGGACCACACAAACCTCTGACCCTTCTTGGTTAATGCGGTAATAGGGCGGACAATCTCTGAGAAATTACGGATGAAACGCCTGTAGAAGTTGGCAAATCCGACGAATCGTTGCACCTCTTTGATGGTACCCGGTACCGGCCATTCCAGTATTGCTTTTATCTTGCTGGTTTCCATATTTAGACCCTGTGGAGAAATGACATACCCTAGAAATTGAATATTAGTACAATGAATTTCACATTTCTCAAGCTTGATGTACAGGCGGTTATCACGTAGGCGAGCAAGGACCGTCTTGACATGCTCTTGATGTTCCTGTAAAGAATTAGAATAAATCAAAATATCGTCCAGGTAGATGACCATGAACTGGTCCATAATGTCCCTGAATATATCGTTCACCAAGTGTTGGAATGTTGCGGGGGCATTGCAAAGGCCGAAGGGCATGACTAAATACTCAAAATGTCCGTATCTACACCTGAATGCTGTCTTCCATTCGTCCCCTGGACGGATACGGAGCAGGTTATACGCCCCTCGGAGATCTAACTTGGTGAAAATTGTAGCCTGTTGGACCCTTTCTAATAATTCGGGGATCAGGGGCAATGGGTACCGGTTCCGGATGGTGATCTTGTTGAGCTCCCGGTAATCTATGCAAGGGCGCAGAGTTCCGTCCTTCTTCTTTACAAAGAAGATGGGTGCCCCTGCGGGTGAGGTAGAGGGACGAATGAAACCCTTGGCAAGATTCTCATCAATATATTCTTTTAGGGTGTGTAGTTCAGGGGCCGCCAACGGGTACTCATGTCCAAACGGTATCTCCGCTCCGGGTAATAAGTCTATAGGACAATCGTAAGGTCTATGTGGGGGGAGCTGATCAGCATTCTGTTTATTGCAGATGTCGAGAAAGTCATGATAGACTGGGGGCAGAACGGGTACCTGTACATTGTCCTCCATAGCATGCGTTGTTGGAGCCGGTTCAGTTGGTTTTACGGCAGGAGCAGTCTGAGATGGGAAGGAAATCTCTTTTGTCTCCCAGTTGATGACTGGATTGGTAGCCCGAAGCCAGGGGATTCCTAAAATGACTGGAAAATGTGGAGATGAAATTAACATAAAGACAAGGGTCTGCTGCTGACCTGGTTTGATCATACATTCGAGGGGTACAGTCTCTTTATCCACGGGTCCGGAAGTCAATGGGGACCCGTCCACGGTTTCCATGGTAACTGGTGATGCTCTCTGTTGAGACGGGATACCGTGTTTCCTAGCAAAAGAGAGATCCATGAAATTGCCCCCAGCCCCAGAGTCAATCATTGCAGCCGTAGGAATTAGCTGTTTCTTCCATTTTATTTGTATATGGAGCGAGCAGTGGGTGGATCTCCCTTCAGAGTCCTTAGCTGCAGTGGATAATACTGTGGAGGGAAATACCGCATCCAGGTGGGAACTAGCTTCGGAGGCTTCGGATTCTATGTCGGTATTATCATATTCGGCTACAGCCGCCAAGATCTTATTGGAACGTTTAGGACGCCTTGGACAGTCAATAAGGAAATGGTCTGATTTGCCGCAATAAAAACATAGCCGTTCACGGAGCCGATGTTCGCGGCGTTCCTGGTTCTCTCGGTTTTGTACAGAGTCCACTTGCATGGGAACCTCCGCAGGCTCTCGTGGTGTCTTAGGAACAGGTTCCCTGGTAGGTGACGGAAAGTCAGGTACCCGGTTAAGTGCTGCCCATCTTTCCTGTCTGCGCTCTGTTAAACGGGTATCAATGCGCACACAGTGTTGAAGGAACAGGTCAAGATCATCGGGTGATTCGGCACGGGCTAACTCGTCCTTGATGGCACCGGACAGTCCCTTTTTAAATACCGACAACAACGCATTGTTACCCCAGTCAGTGTCCACCACCAGTCTTTTGAAGTCGGTGACATATTCAATCACAGGCCGCTTGCCTTGCCGTAAAGAAAGGAGAGCCGTTTCAGCAGTATTACGGCGGTTCGGATCGTCGAACATCAGTGCCATAGCTGTTAGAAAATCCTCTAAGCAGTTCAACCGCACGTCCCTGGTCTCAATCATCGGGTTAGCCCAGGCCAGGGCACGTGAAGTCAGCATCATGATTATGCATAATACTTTAGATCGATCCGATCGGTAATAGTCAGTATTCACATCAAAGAATAGCATGCACTGATTAATGAAGCCACGGAACTGACTGCGCTCACCATTAAAGCGGAAGGGAGGTAATTTAGGCATACTGGGAGCAAATCCGGGCGAGGTACGGTCGGCCACCTGAGCCTCCACCTTGCCTTGTAGCTCCTGCATAGCTGTACCCAGGAACTGGTGGTCATGATTCAGCCGTCCCTCGATATCTCCAAGCCTGGCGTGCACAGCATCCATGTCTTGCTGTAAGGAGTGGATCATGGAGTATAGCTGATCTAATCGTGCCTCTGACATTGCCCCAGCGAAGTCCTCTAAAAATGGCTTGAGTATAATATAATACTTATGTATGGTATAAGGACTTCAATGGCGTAGGGCAATCACGGCAGAGACACGCTTAGTGAAGCAAGTGATTTATATACAATTGTGCACAACAAACGTGGAAATACGTAACGGGTTCAGAGCACAGATATACAGCAGTACATAGCAAAAGGTTCAGCAAGGATGGTAAGTTATTAAGAGTCACTGAGTACGGAATATAACCGGGTATTGCAGGCAAAGTCCAGAGTATAACAAATGTCCAGCAGGATAATGTTCAGCGGGCACCGGGTAACAGCTACTAACCAGTATAGCAAACAGGAGTCCAGTTGTAGCGAGCCTCTGGTATGATGAGTCCGGTGGAGATCCAGTAAGGGGACCTTCAGTGGGCACAAACACTAACCGGGTACGGTAGCCAGAAGTCCAGCGGTATCCAGAGGTCCAGAGAGGTGAAGTCTCAAGCAGGAAGCAGGGTTGTTCCAGAGTCACAAGATCTGGGAGAGTGGCAGGGCAGGAGCACACCAGGAATCAATATACTCAAGCGACTTGCTTGTGCTTAGGGGCGGGTTTTTATGCAGCTGGGGAGGAAGTGATGTAAACGAAAACTCCATCTTAACTGAGGGCAGCTAAGAGGAAGTGATGTGACAGGACTGAAAACTCCATCTTAACCAAGGGCAAAAGTTCATTCAAAACAGACCGGAAAGTCCTAGGATCCTGACACAGAGCACTGAGTGGAATTGCCCTAACTTTCATAACGGGAATCCCTTTAAGAGAGGCCTGGGGTCAGAACCAAAGCGCTGGATGGATTTGCCCTGACTTCCATACCAATGATCTCTTTAATAGAAGCCTGGGGTCAGAATTAGAGCACTGAGGGATTTGCCCTAACTTCCATACCGGAGATCACTTTAAGAGAGGCCTGGGGTCAGTACCAAAGCGCAGAGTGGATTTGCCCTCACTTCTGTACCGGGGATCCCTTTAAGAGGGGCCTGGGGTCAGAACCAGAGCGCTTAGCGGAATTGCCCTAACTTACATACCAATGATCCCTTTAAAAGACCCTGGGTTCAGAACAACAGAGCTGAGTGGATCGGTCCTAACTTCCATACTGGGAATCTTTTAAGAGAGGCCTGGGGTCAGAACCAGAGCACTTAGTGGAATTTCCCTAATTTACATACCAATGATCCCTTTAAGAGACCCTGGGGTCAGAACCACAGCGCTGAGTGGAACAGTCCTAACTTCCATACTGGGGATCACTTTAAGAGAGGCCTGGGATCAAACCAAAGAGCTAGATGGATTTGTCCTGACTTCCATACCAATGATCCCTTTAATAGAAGCCTAGGGTCAGAATCAGAGCACTGAGGGATTTGCCATTACCTCCATACCAGAGATTCCTTTAAGAGGGAAGATGTGCCTATGGAATGGAGGAAGTGTGATGGGTATATGGGCACGGGAGGGGGTGATTCATTTCTGTCATGTGCTCTCTGCTCCTTTCTGGGGGCAGACAATGTCTGGGAGCTTATGTTTCTGGGGATGCTAGATTTCTCCCACCCAGTCAGTGACTGCTGAGGTGTTGTCGTGGAGTGGGAAAACTGTTGCTCATAGCAACCAATCACAGCTCAGCTTCTTTTAAACAGCTCTGGTGAAATGAAAGATGATTAGTGATTGGTTGTAAGGAAAAATGTTGCTCATAGCAACTAATTACAGCTCAGCTTCTTTTAAACAGCTCTGGCGAAATGAAAGATGCGTTGTGATTGGTTGGTGATACACACATACATTCAATTTTACATATATAGATGTATATTTGCCTGATGATGGAGCCAGTTGAGCTTCTAAACATGTAATATCAATAAAAAAAATGTTATTCCTACCAAGATTGCCAGTGGAATTCATAGTTGTATTGCTTAGCAGCGTTCATTTTAAACCACAGATTTTTCTCCTCTTTCTTCTCGAATCTATCTGGATCCCTTGCTGGATCTAGTGTGTGGAGCAGCAGCCAACAGTTATTTCGATTCACTTCTCAGTGTTTTGCCTGGATTGCACAACTCTCTCAGGTGAGCATGGTCACCACTGACACTTGCATTTGGTTTACTTGAGCTGAACAAGGTGCACTTTCTTTCTCTTTATCTTTCATGATGAAGAAAAGATAATTACATTTTTACCACTAAAATGTTGCTTTAGCCCTAAGTTTTAGTTTTCAAAAGGGAAAATAGCAGAAAATGGATAACATAATTTGTTATGCAATTTCTCTTGAGTTTGCCAACACCATTTTGTAGGGAAAACTTTTCAGGCACAGTGCAAATCTCAGAAGAGATGAAACGCTATATTTTATTAAAATGCAGAATTTACTGGAATGGTTTGCGGGTGGCATGTGACAAGGGCAGAGCCCCTGAGATGATAGAACAGCAAAACCTTCTATAAGTGACTACATTTTAGAAATTGCACCCCGCAGTGAAGATATTGACACAACAGGTCTGTCACAGAATGTTAAGCCCCCGTTTCACACAGCGATATCGCTAGCAATATCGCTGTAAAGTCACCAATTTTGTGACGTAGCAGCGATATTGCTAGCGATATCGCTACATGTGATACTTACCTCCGACCGGCTCCCCCGCTGATTATCGCTGATTGTGCGAGAAGGTCCTGGATCATTTCTCGTCGGGCACTTCCTGTGGCGCCGACGAGCGACGCGTTGACGCGGGCTGGAGGATGTCAGGATCGCCGCGTCTGACAGGTAAGTAACGACCACCGACCCCAGCGATGTCGCTGGTGAGATCTGCCTGTGTGGCAGCTCACTAGCGACCACTTAACAATGCACCAGCGATCCATATCGTTGTCGGGATCGCTGGTGCATCGCTAAGTGTAACGGTACCCTTATACTATTGGGTGGTAAATAACTATTAATTACATTTTTATCACTAAAATACAGTTTTTGCTGCTGATTTTTCAATTTCATTAGGGGAAATTGGTAAAAAGACCCACTAATTTGTCAATCAATTTCTCCTGAATATGTCAATATCCCAAACTTTTTGGCCACATAGTAGGTCTCAGGAGAGAAGCAGTACTATTTGACATTTGTGGCACTAATTTTTCTAAAATAGTTTGTGGACTCCATTTGCAGAGCCCCTGATGTGCCCAAACAGTGGAACCCTCCCCCACAACCCATTATTGGAATATACACCCCTCTGGGATTTCATCCATGGGTATAGTGATGATTTTGACTCTATGGGCGTCTTCCAGAAACAAACACTCGGTAGAAGTTGCCGAGTAAAAATTGTAAATATGTCACTGTAGAGTCCATACATTGTGCTCGGCTTGTTCTCCTGGAGCCATGTACCCGTACATTAAGTGGGCTCTACTCACAAGCTTAATGTCAAACATGTGGATGTTAATTTTAGTAAAATGAGGGCTCAAAAGGCAGGGGGGCATTGGGATTCAGGAGCATATATTTAGCTGGATTTGTTTTGGTGGGAGCCATGTCACTTTTCTAGAGCCTTTTTGCTAACAGTATCATGGGCACCACCTATATTTATATTAACAGGTGAAGAACCCGAGTGGGATCTTGTTCTTTGTGGGTTGTGTTGAAGTTTTAATAGCTGGAATTTTTGGGTATAAAACATTTTGTATCAGTTCACATTTATCCTGCACTCTACACTGAGTGATCACATCAGGGTTTCCATCTAAATCTCTGAAATACCCAAATGAATCCCCCAATGGATCAATTCACTCTAATGAAGCAGCAAAGTTACTCCGCACTCCATTTGGACTCTGTTCCGCAGTGTCCGGCTTTTTAGCAGTGTACAAAACTGTAATGGACTGTGTTTTTGTGAATGCCGAAAAAAAGACTGATCATAGGCCAGGCTGAGTCTATAGAGTCCCCATCTACCTCATTATAGGGAATCTTTTGTCAGGGGATTTGTCTAAATCATGTATTTCAAAGATTTACATGAAAACTCCGGAGTGAGCGCTCAACACAGAGTGCAGGAAAAATGTGCACCAAGCATTACTGCGATGTTTGGGGGGCAGAATAAACAAATCAACAGCAGGTCAAGTATTGGTTTTATTTATTGTTTATGTTATTCCTCATGCGGAAAAGTTTTTAATAGCATTTTTCTTCAGGTTGCTGATAGATTTAGAATCATAGAATCATAGAATCGTAGAGTTGGAAGGGACCTCCTGGGCCATCTGGTCCAACCCCCTGCTCAAAGCAGGATTCGCTAAATCATCCCAGTCAGATGTCTGTCCAGCCTCTGTTTGAAGACTTCCATTGAAGGAGAACTCACCACTTCTCGTGGCAGCCTGTTCCTCTCATTGATCACTCTAACTGTCAAAAAGTTTTTTCTAATTTCTAATCTGTGTCTCCTCCCATTTAGTTTCATCCCATTGCTTCTAGTCTTTCCTTGTGCAAATGAGAATAAAGTTGATCCTTCTACAATGTGACAGTCCTTGAGATATTTGTAGACAGCTATTACGTCTCCTCTCAGTCTTCTCTTTTGCAAACTAAACATTCCCAAATCCTGCAACCTTTCCTCATAAGACAGGGTTTGCAGACCGGTCACCATTCTGGTCGCTCTTTTCTGAACTTGCTCCAGTTTGTTGATGTCTTTTTTAAAATGTGGTGCCCAAAACTGGACACAATATTCCAGATGATTGTATATTGATTGCTTTATACTTGACTACTATCACACACTAAAAAATACTTTTTTTTACAAAAAAAGGCTTTTGCACCCCCATTTTTGGAGAGCTATAATTATTCTATATTTCTGCCAACAGAGTCATGTTGGGGTTTGTTTTTTGCAGGTTGAGCTGACACTTTTAATGATTTCATTTTCAGACACTTAACTTTTCTTGATCATTTTCTATTCCAATAGAATGAACAAAAACCAGGAATTCAGGAATTGTATTTTTTAAGCTAAAATTGATGAGACAGCTTTATTCTTCGGGTTAATTACAGCAATACTATATTTATATCATATTTTATGATTTGCAACTTTTACATAATGAAAAGCAATATAAAGGAAAAATATTTGTTTTTCATCTCTATATTCTGACAGCTATAGCTTTTTTATTTTTCCACTGATGGAGTTATAAAGGGGCTGGCGTTATGCAAGACAAGATGACGTATTCAATAATATAAGTTTTATTCACACTCTTATTTTTTATTGCCTTTTATTGCATTTTTATTCAGCAGTTTGATGAAAAAGCATAGTTTTATGCTGGGTGTCTGCTGTGAGAATCGCTGAACACACGGCGGCAATCGAGTGTTCACAGCTTCTGTGTACACAAAATCATGACGTGTCTATACGTCCAGGTAAGTAAGTATTTACCGACCTGTATGTATGGATATGTCAAAGGTTGTAAAGTGTTTAAAGGGGTTTTCCCAAGAACAAAGTTAATTTCAAAGTTTATTTTAATTAGTACATCTTGGAATAATAATAATTAGTGGAAAGATCAGACCATTCTCACGCCCCCTGAGGAAGAGGACGAAACGCGCGTCGGGGAGTGGGACACGCGGCTACTTACATCCATG
Organism: Dendrobates tinctorius; assembly: GCF_039654945.1. Classification (NCBI taxonomy): domain Eukaryota; kingdom Metazoa; phylum Chordata; class Amphibia; order Anura; family Dendrobatidae; genus Dendrobates; species Dendrobates tinctorius. The sequence continues at coordinate 8,420,536 of NW_027361728.1, forward strand.
TAAGCAAGTTGTGCTTTATTTCTTTTGATCGCGGGTTAGCATTATCTGCAAACACAGATTTTTATATAGCAGTGCTATTAAGCTGTAAATTTAGTTGGGGCACTCATTATTAATTGTGTTGCAAGAATCGCTACCTAGCGGTATCGGACATTTGAAGGGAGAGTGAGTTTGTGCTATGTATAGCATGGTGTCCATGAGGAGCCTTTCTTAATTCAGTAGTAACTATGATTGCGATTTGAGTTGAATGTTAATAATTGTTTATTTGGCTTACCTCTTGGTATTTTTTCCACATTATACACATCTACAGTTTAGCATTAAATGATCTCTTAATTGTCCAATATTACCATTTTTTTGGATGCATATAGCAATTTTCGTGTCTTATAATAAAGGTTTTCCATGTTTGTTGTTTTTTAATATGTTTCAATAAATATATGTTTTTATTATGTATGTGCATAGTGCTGTTTCTGTCTCGGGCAAATTTTGTGGCTGTAGCTGCGACGGTGCGGATGCCAATCCCGGACATACATACATACATACATACACACCCACATTGAGCTTTATATATTAGATCTAAGCACAGAAACCTTTTTTTAAGCACATCCAATTATCATTATTCCAACATCTATTGATTAAAATGAACATTGTTTGTTGAACAACCTCTTTATTCTATAGTGAAGTGAGCCACAGACATGGTAGACAACCTGTCTAAACCACATACTCCTTTTTGAAGTGCTAAACAGGTTAACAGACCCCAATCTCCGGATGTATGAGGCATCCAGAAATGTCTATTAATACTTGGCAGTCCCTGCTAATCAGCTGCTGCCACTACACTTCTCTTCTATGTGTTGCTGCTCACATACAGCTAACTGTCAGACAAGCATCTTTGTGACCATTTGGTTGGGGGCTGCACAGTATGGCATCTCAAGTGGCATGTGGACTGCAGTCCATTGGTTGGCTCAATACTTTAAAGCAGTGATGTACAATTTTTTTTGATCGCTTATATCAAATTTTACACTAGCTTGTGGATGGTAAGGGGAGAGTCTTTGCTGTTTTATTTATATATCAAGGAAGAAACTCTTTGAAATACCTTATCACTGAATCAGTTTTTCTCAACACTTGTCCTCAAGTACCACAAACAGGCCTTCTTTCATTATCTCACTTGTGCAATACTAACGACAATTTAATTACTGTATCTCACTCTCACTTGTGCAATACTAAAGACACCCTGAAAACATGACTTGTGAATATGTGAGGATGGTAGTTGAGAAACGCTGTACTAAATGATGGACCTTGGACACTGGATATTATCTACGGAATACCATACCTACATATTCCTTCCATACTTTAGCAACAGTCACATTCAGAGTATGTGAAGCTGTAGGATAAACTTCAACACATCTTCAGAATTGGTCTACAAATATCAACAAATATGGCAACCTACATTCCTTAGGTAATTGTTCATACATAATCATTTTGTTCATACATAATCATACCGGCCCTCAGGCTCACCCACCCACTTCCTTGACCACTTTTCAGCCTGGCTGCCACACTTCATGTCCTCAGAACTACCAACCCTCATCCTGGGAGACTTCAACATCCCCATTAACAGCCCTAATTCCACATCTGCATCCCAGCTTCTATCACTAACCACCTCTCTAGGCCTCTCACAGATTTCAACCTCTGAGACACATAAGGACGGTAACACCCTTGATCTGGTCTTCTGCCGGCTCTGTTCAATCTCCCACCTAAATAACTCACCGCTTCCACTCTCTGACCACAACATTCTCTCCTTCACGCTCACAAATCCTCATCCACCCCAGCACACTCCTACCTATCACACATTCAGAAATCTGCAAGCCATTAACCCTCAGACACTTTCAGATTCCCTACACTCATCTCTGTCCCCAATCTCCTCTCTTTCCTGTCCTAATCTGGCTGTTCATCACTACAATGACACTCTTAGAAGCACCCTTGACCAAGTAGCTCCCCTCACCCTCAGAACCTCCAAACACAGAGTAAAACAGCCCTGGCTCACATCGCAAACTCAACTTCTCCAGCGATGGTCCAGGAGTGCTGAACGCCTATGGAGAAAAACCCGCACACCAGAAGACTTCATCCGCTTCAAATTTATGTTAAGAACCTATAACGCTGCCCTTCACCTTGCCAAAAAGACCTACTTCACCACCCTGATCTCCTCACTAGCCAACAACCCCAAGAAACTTTTTGACACTTTTCACTCCCTCCTCAGGCCAAAAGCACAAGCCCCTATCACAGACATTTGTGCTGATGACCTGGCCTCCCACTTTACAGAAAAAATAGATAATATCCGTCAAGAAATCTGCTCCCAACCACCAAGTGCTGTGACTCCCATCCCTTCCTACATCTCCCCTGGCTCACTCTCCACATTTGATCCCATCACAGAAGAAGAAGTCTCCAGACTCCTCTCTTCTTCTCGTCCGACTACATGCACTACCGACCCCATTCCCTCACATCTCCTCCAGTCTCTCTCTCCAGTCGTCACAACCCACCTAACTACAATCTTTAATCTCTCCCTCTCCTCGGGCATTTTCCCATCCTCCTTCAAACACGCCATCGTTACTCCATTACTAAAGAAACCTGCTCTCAACCCATCCTGCACAAACAACTACAGACCAGTCACCAATCTCCCTTTCATCTCTAAACTTTTGGAACGCCTAGTTTACTCCCGCCTTACCCGTTACCTCTCCATTCACTCCCTTCTAGACCCTTCACAGTCCGGCTTCCGCCCCCTACATTTGACTGAAACTGCACTCATCAAAGTGACCAATGACCTTCTGACAGCAAAACGTAACGGTGACCACTCTCTGCTCATTCTTCTTGACCTATCTGCAGCTTTCGATACTGTTGACCACCATCTCCTACTCTCTAGGCTCCAGTCACTAGGCATTAAGGACACTGCACTCTCCTGGTTCTCTTCCTATCTCTCTGACCGCTCCTTCAGTGTTTTGTTCTCTGGCTCCACGTCATCTCCTCTTCCTCTTGCTGTCGGGGTACCTCAGGGCTCAGTCCTTGGCCCCCTTCTTTTCTCTCTCTACACGGCCCCAATTGGACAGACCATCAGCAGATTTGGCTTTCAGTACCATCTTTATGCTGATGACACACAACTATACACGTCTTCCCCCGACCTTACCCCCGCTGTACTACAGAACGCCAGTGACTGTCTGTCCACAGTCTCCAATATCATGTCCGCTCTCTATCTGAAACTCAACCTCTCCAAAACTGAACTTCTTCTGCTCCCGCCGTCTACTAACCTCCCTAAATCTGACATTTCCCTCTCCGTGGGTGGTACCACAATAACACCCCGGCAGCAGGTGCGCTGTCTGGGTGTTATGTTTGACACCAATCTCTCCTTCACATCCCATATACAATCCCTTGCCCACTCCTGCCGCTTACACCTAAAGAACATCTCTAGAATCCGCCCTTTTCTCACTATGGAAACAACAAAAACCCTCACTGTTGCATTGATCCACTCTCGCCTGGATTACTGCAACGCTCTATTAATTGGCCTCCCCGTCACTCGACTATCCCCTCTCCAGTCCATACTTAATGCAGCGGCCAGGATCGTCCATCTGGGTAATCGGTACTCGGACGCGTCCGCTCTTCGCCAGTCCTTACATTGGCTGCCCATTCATTATAGGATCCAATTCAAAGTACTTGTTCTCACCCACAAAGCTCTCCACAGTGCGGCACCCCCTTACATCTCTTCTCTCATTTCTGTCTATCGGCCTAGCCGATCGCTGCGCTCTGCAAACGACTTTCGACTAACCTCTGCACTAATCCGTACCTCCCACTCCCGACTCCAAGACTTCTCCCGTGCTGCTCCTATCCTCTGGAATGCTCTACCCCAAGAAATCAGGACTATCCACAATTTGCATAGTTTTAGGCGCTCCCTCAAAACACACCTGTTCAGAGCGGCCTATCACATTCACTAATCAAAGTCATTCTCTGTGTAAGTGTGCGTGTGTAGCCCATTCACTATCTCCATCCATCCTTCACTCCCGCAAGATGGCTGGACCTTCATTGTAAATACACCATTGTAAATACACACCTGTACTCTGTATCTCCCCCACCTCATTGTAGATTGTAAGCTCTCACGAGCAGAGTCGTCTTATTTTGTCTTATTTTGCTTTAATTATTGTATTGTTAACGTTGTTACTTATGACTTGTGTTTTGAAACTGTTAAACTGTAAAGCGCTGCGGAATATGTTGGCGCTACATAAATAAAGATTATTATTATTATTATTTTGGAGAATGTGAAAAGGACCTATAATTCTTGGAGGATTTGAAGATGGAGTTTTCCCCAGACTTACTGCATTTTGCTAAAGGCAAGTGACATAAGCTGGAGACTCATTTATCTTCCATCCATAGTCCCCGATTAAAGAAGAGTTTGTAGTATGCTAGACTTGATCTATTGTGCATTTGGGTAAAATGTGCACCTCTTAATAAATTTTCAATAGGAACAGGATTGGAAATCCAGCGAGGCAAATGTGGTAAAATCCAGAAAAAAATTTTATTATCAAAACTAAATAAATTTCAAAGAACAAGGATGGAGTCACCAGCGGCACACTGACCAACGCGTTTTAGCTAAGGAGCCTTATTCATGGCTTATCTTTAAGCTGTCGTGCAACAGCAGAGGAAATGTAAGCATTTGTGAACCTAGCATGCATTTTTGTCATAGTTTCCAGTGGCATGCAAAAGTTTGGGCACCACTGGTCAAAATTACTGTCCTTATGAACAGTTAAGCAAATTGAAGATAAAAAGATCTCTGAAAGTACTAAAGTTAAAGATGACACATTTACTTTGTATGTTATGCAAATATATATATATATATTCATCTTTTACATTTTAAAAATTACAAAAAGGAACATGGTCCGATGCAAAAGTTTGGGCACCCTGCATGGTTAGCACCTAATAACACCTCCTTTTGAAAATATCACTGCTTGTAAGTACTTTTTAGAGCCAGCCAAGAGTCTTACAATTCTTTTTTGAGGGATTTTCATCCATTCTGCCTTGGAAAAGTCTTCCAGTTCTGTGAGATTCCTGGGTCGTCTTGCATGCACTGCTATTTTGAGGACTAGCCACAGATTTTCAATGATAATCAGATCAGGGGACTGTGAGGGCCATTGTAAAACCTACAGCTTGCCCCTTTTGGGGCAGTCTATTGTGGATTTTGATGTGTGTTTAGGATCATTATTTGTTTCAGCAAACCTCTTTTCAACTTCAGCTTTTTACAGATGGTTTTATGTTTGCATCAAGAGTTTTTTGACATGTCATTGAATCCATTCATCCCTCTGCCCATGAAATGCTCCCCGTGCCATTGGTTGCAAAACAACCCCAAACAATGATTGATCCAGCCTCATACATAATGGTAGCCTTGCATGCACTGCTTTTGAGGTCTAGCTACAGATTTTCAAAGATTTTCAGACCAGGGGACTGTGAGGACCATTGTAAAACCTTCAGCTTGTGCCTTTTGAGGTTGTCTATTGTGGATTTTGCTGTGTGTTTGGGATCATTATTTCTTTAAGCAATCCTCTTTTCAACTTCACATTTTTAAAGATGGTTTTATATTTGCATCCAGAATTTGTTGACATGTCATTGAATCCATTATTCCCTCTGCCCATGAAATGTTCCCTGTGCCATTGGCTGCAATGCAACCCCAAAGCATGATTGATCCATCCTCATACTTAATGGTTGATGGGATGTTCTTTTCCTAAAATACTGTACCCTTCTTTCTCCACACATATCTTTGATCATTGTAGCCAAAGAGTTCTATTTTAACCTCATTGGTCCACAGGACTTGTTTCCAAAATGCATCAGGCTTGTTTAGATATTCTTTTGAATACTTCTGATACTGAATTTTAGGTTGAGGATGCAGGAGAGGTTTTCTTCTGATGACTCTTCCATGAAGGCCATATTTGTGCAGGTGTCTCTAAACAGTACAACCATGTACCACAACTCCAGAGTCTGCTAAATATTTCTGAAGGTTTTTTGCAGTGAAGTGGGGGGTTCTAATTTGCCTTTCTCACAATCCTATGAGCAGCTATCGCTGAAATTCCAGACCTTATCTTGACCTACACTGATTCTGTTAACTGCCATTTCTTAATTATACAGTCATATGTTAAAGTTTGGGAACCCCTATTAATGTTAACCTTTTTTCTTTATAACTATTTTGGTTTTTGCAACAGCTATTTCAGTTTCATATATCTAATAACTGATGGACTCAGTTATATTTCTGGATTCAAATGAGGTTTATTGTACTAACAGAAAATGTGCAATCTGCACTTAAACAAAATTTGACCGGTGCAAAAGTATGGGCACCCTTATCATTTTCTTGATTTGAACATTCCTAACTACTTTTTACTGACTTCCTGAAGCACTAAATTGGTTTTGTAACCTCATTGAGCTTTGAACTTCATAGCCAGGTGTATCAAATCATGAGAAAAGTTATTTAAGGTGGCCACTTGCAAGTAGTTCTCCTATTTGATTCTCCTATGAAGAGTGGCATCATGGGCTCCTCAAAACAACTCTCAAATGATCTGAAAACAAAGATTATTCAACATAGCTTTTCAGGGTAAGGATACAAAAAGTTGTTTCAGAGATTTAACCTGTCAGTTTCCACTGTGAGGAACATAGTAAGGAAATGGAAGAACACAGGTACAGTTCTTGTTAAGCCCAGAAGTGGCAGGCCAAGAAAAATATCAGAAAGACAGAGAAGAAGAATGGTGAGAACAGTCAAGGACAATCCACAGACCACCTCCAAAGACCTGCAGCATCATCTTGCTGCAGATGGTGTCACTGTGCATCGGTCAACAATACAGCGCACTTTGCACAAGGAGAAGCTGTATGGGAGAGTGATGCGAAAGAAGCCGTTTCTGCAAGCACGCCACAAACAGAGTCGCCTGAGGTATGCAAAAGCACATTTGGACAAGTCAGTTACATTTTGGAAGAAGGTCCTGTGGACTGATGAAACAAAGATTGAGTTGTTTGGTCATACAAAAAGGCGTTATGCATGGAGGCTAAAAAACACAGCATTCCAAGAAAAACACTTGCTACCCACAGTAAAATTTGGTGGAGGTTCCATCATGCTTTGGTGCTGTGTGGCCAATGCTGGCACCGGGAATCTTGTTAAAGTTGAGGGTCACATGGATTCAACTCAGTATCAACAGATTCTTGACAATAATGTGCAAGAATCAGTGACGAAGTTGAAGTTACGCAGGGGATGGATATTTCAGCAAGACAATGATCCAAAACACCGCTCCAAATCTACTCAGGCATTCATGCAGAGGAACAATTACAATGTTCTGGAATGGCCATCCCAGTCCCCAGACCTGAATATCATTGAACATCTGTGGGATGATTTGAAGCGGGCTGTCCATGCTCGGCGACCATCAAACTTAACTGAACTGGAATTGTTTTGTAAATAAGAATGGTCACAAATACCTTCATCCAGGATCCAGGAACTCATTAATAGCTACAGGAAGCGACTAGAGGCTGTTATTTTTGCAAAAGGAGGATCTACGAAATATTAATGTCACTTTTATGTTGAGGTGCCCATACTTTTGCACAGGTCAAATTTTGTTAAAATGCAGATTGCACATTTTCTGTTAGTACAATAAACCTCATTTGAATCCAGAAATATAACTGAGTCCATCAGTTATTAGATATATGAAACTGAAATAGCTGTTGCAAAAGCCAAAATTGTTATAAAGAAAAAAGGTTAACATTAATAGGGGTGCCCAAACTTTAACATATGACTGTATTTTGAACTAAAGAAAGAGCAAGTTGAAAACGCTTTGCTATCTTCTTATAACCTTGCCATGCTTTGTGGGCCTCAACCATTTTCATTTTGTGCAAGGCAGTGCTAGGAAGCTGCTTAAAAGGACCAATGACTGCTATTTATTGGCACAGACAGGGATAAAAGAAAACTGCAATCATACAAATATACTAACAAAACAGAGTGGAACACAGAGGAGGGATAGGTAGGAGAAATCAAATAGGAGGAGATGAGGTTAAGCATGCAAACCAACTCCAAGCAGAAACTTCCCGAACAACTCTCCAACTGCCTACTTCAAACACTGAATATCTCCTCCAACACCTAAAAAGGAGAACTATCACTGGCATCTCCCAAGTGTCAGTGGGGAGTAAGAATAGCAGACGGGAATTTGCTAACACAGAACAACTGAAGGAATTCAAAATGGAGATCTCCAGGAGATTGCCTGAACTGATTAAAACTTGTAATGACAAAGCAAGGAAAAAACCTGCACCGTTTAATAGGATGGTAAAGCTATACTAATCAGTGCAGAATTTCATGTGACCAAACATTCCAATCTTCTGGCCCCTCTCTCTCACGGTATCCCTGTGAAAGTATCCCCCTCCTAAGATGGACCCCTGGAATCTCACAACCAGGTTTATCTGGATGTGATGCGTGACAATACCAGACCAACCTAATTGCATTAAAGTCAGATGCTGATACCCACATTCTCTCTTCAAGACAGTAACCCTTCCAATGTACCAAATATTGAAAAGGCCGGCGTACAAGGTGACAATCAATAAATCTTTGCTATCTGTAATTCCAGATTCCCATCAGCAATGACTGGAGAAGGTGATGGTGGAAATAGTTTAGAGGAAGTAATGAATTTTTGAGAAGTGATCAGTGAAACACATTATAAATCTTACAATTGGGTGGCAAAGCAAAATGCTACTGGACTAACAGTGCCAACAATCCTTTAAACGCCAATGAACCTGGGTCCCAGTTTCCAAGAAGGAACTTTCAATTTAATGTTCTTTGAGGACAATCACACCAAGTCATCAACACACAGGTCCGGACCCATCAAACATCTCTGATCAGCCATACTCTTATATTTGGACCCCAACTTCTTCAGATTATTAAAAACACCTTGTCAGACTAATGTTCCAGACGATTAAAACCATTCCTCCTCAGGTACTCCTGAAAATCGGTTTCTATTGAAGGAGCAGGATTGAGGATGAAAAACATATGTCCCGAAAAATAGATAATTGCCAGTAGATTGATGTTTTTCACAGAGAACTCAACTAGAGGTAAACAATAAACCCAATCCAACTGATTCTCAAACACAAAGCACCTAAGATATTTCTCAAAATTCTGGCTCACTCGTTCAAATTGCCCATTAGACTGAAGATGAAAAGCAGATGAGAATGAAAGATGAATCCCCAAGCAAGCACAAAATGCTTTCCAAAATTCAAAATTTGGAAATAAATTGAACCCCCCAGTCGGAAACAAAATTAAATGGAATCCCATGTAATTTTCGATTTCTTTAATAAAAATGTAAGCTATATTCTTTACATTTGGTAAAGCAGGTAGCGCAATGAATTGAGTCATCTTGCTGATTCTGTCCACCACCACCAATATTAGTGTTGCCTGCAGGTCCGTGTAGATGAGTGATAAAATCTACAGATAAATGAGTCTATGGTCTACAGGGAATCACCAAAGGTTGAAGAGCCCCGGATGGACGAGTACGTGGGGTCTTAGAATGCTTACAAATACTGAGAGCAGGTACATACTCTTGAGCATCCTGATGAAATTCATACCACCAAAAACAATGGGTATGAAGATCTGTAGTGGCTTTACTACCGGGATGTCCAGCCAAGACCAAATCATGAAGTTCTCTCAAATATTAAGATGAAGGTTTACAGTAACAGTTTACCTGAAGGGCAGGTAGCAGGGGCGCCCCTTACCGCCTCGACAACCTCCTTCTCAAGATCAGAATATATAGTAGCAATAACTATCCCTTTCTGTAATATAGGAATCAGCTCGCAATTACCACCTCCCCTTAAGAAAACAATGAAATAAAGCATCCGCCTTATTGTTCTTATTCCCCCGCCTATAAGTCACAAAAAAAGTTGAATCTTGTAAAGAATAATGATGATATTGCCTGTCTGTCAAGGTATCAGACATTTTGCAGATTCCAGATAAAAAAGATTTTATGATTGGTGATTACGATGACTGGATGACCTGCACCCTTCAAAAAATGTCGCCACTCCTCAAAGGCCCATTTTGTTGCCAAGGGTTATCTATTACCAATGTCATAGTTTCTCTCGATGGATAACAGTTTCTTGAAAAAGTATGCACATGGAAGCCATTTAGTTGGAGATGAAACCTGCAACAATACAGCCACGAACCCAACCTCTGATGCATCCAGCTCTACAATGAATGGCTGAATGAAGTTAGGTTGTATAAGAATCAGCACAGAAGCAAAACACGTCAAAGTAAAAATTGCCTCACTGGCCAGACTAGACTATTTAGAAAGGTTCATCCCTGTCATGATCCAGACCAAGGTTGGAGTCCTGTTTTCCCGATCTGGTCATGAAGGGGTTAACCTTTCTCAGCCTCTATCTGGGTTCAAGTTTGCTATTTATCGCCACTGCTTCCTGCAGTCTATGTTGGTTATAGTTTTGCCTAGGGCTGCTGTAGCTGACTCTGATTGCTCTGATTTGTTCTCTTGCATTTGCTGCTGGAACCTGTGTCTGTTTTCCCCCATTCCCATTTTGACTCAGCGTTCCCCTTTAGTGAATTGACCTCACGTTCAATTGACCTCCCAGATCTGACTTGGCTTGTATTCTGACCTGCTTCTGTTGTCTTTTGGCCTATCTGCTCCTGATTGGTACTGACCGTCTCGGCTTGCCTCTGACCCTGAGTTTGTCTATTCTGCTTTGTACCGTGCTACAATGTGTAGTGCTACAGTATGTTGCTTGACTTGGCCTGTCTGACTAATCTGCTGCCACCTTTGGTAGCCGGGCTGCTGCATTGCAAGCCTGCTCTGTTTGGGTGCAGTTCTGTGTTAACTCTACTTCGGGCCCCCTGCTACTTCTGCTACATATAGGTGATCTGCTCATCGCCTACATCATAATATTATCATGGAAAAATAACCCATTAATAAATAGTAAAACAAATACACTTATGTATATAGTATTACCAACCAAATGGATACAATTTATTTGGACATAGAGGACAATCGCAAAGAAATAGATAAAATATATAGAAAAAACAGCGAAGAAAAGAAGTCCAATACAAAATTAGCAAATTTATAAACAATTTTATTCAAGTATATCAGGATTATCGGAAAAAGGGGGGAAGTGAGACAATGATGACCATAAAAGGTACATGGACAAAAACAATGGGGCACACAGTGGTACATGGACATGGGAATGTACATAATATTACAAATGTATCATACAAAGTTGAAATATACACCATAATCACATATATGAAAAATAACCAGTCACAGTCTCCCTTAATCAAAGCCTAACAGCACTACCATAGGCTGTGGAACCAGTCACCACACATGGTATGTGCTAAAACCGAAATAAACTCAAAATAGTCACACAACATCATGTTACCTACAGACTGGTCTGTGAAATAAGTTCACCCAAGTGTGCCCTCCCCAACGCACATTTCGGCTAGATGGCCTTCATCAAGGGGTATGGAGAAAAGTGAAAAACAGAAAGTATTTAAAAGGAAATCCCACCAATGAAAAAGTGGCTACAGGACACGTGATAAAACAAGCCAATAGGATAGCACATTTTGCCTCCCTCCCATAAGATGGCCGCTGTCATCAAGGAGATAAGAGACAACTCTTCCCAGGAAAATTGATATAAAATGTAGTCCCCAATAAAACAGGAAGCACTACAGCCTCATAACAAAGGCCATTGACCGCAAAAGTCGCTCAGGATGGATGTTTATACAATATATAGAATTAAATCCATTCGTACAAATAGACTGGGGTAAACATAGTGATCTAAATCACAGAAAAAAATTTTTATTCACACATAATCTAATATTATACCAGGTCACCGCCACCTACGGAGCCATGTGCATAGTTATAATTGCCAGAAACGAGTATCGCATAGCAACAAGCGCCGTCCCATAAACAAAAAGTGGGCGTAACCATAGTAAAGGAAGACGCGAGTCCCCGTCAGCCTCGGAGCGTGTCATATCCGCCCATGATGACGCAGGCGCATCGACGGCAACAATAACGCCGGGCAGCGTTGGTATCACATGATCGGCGGCGTCACAAGGTGACCGCCCACCAGACAACACCTGATGTCAAAGGCCGCCCGGAGTGTAGGAGGCAGCGCTGCGCATGCGTGCAGGGAGGCCATGAGACGCTCCAGGGACCTAGTCAAAGGAAAGACATTCATATAAGATGGCCGCTGATATGAAGTGGCTGGAAAGACTTAATTAGAATAATATAAACGAAAGGGGAATACAGAGGCAAAAATATAGAGATATAGAAAATATAGCATGATGTAAATAGATGCTAAATAGGATAATTAGTACCCAAAAACAGGGGGAAGACAAAAACAAAAATGAAAACAAAAATGTAATCACATTACTATAATGTAGCTATCTCTCACATATCACAATAAAAGATAATAACCATAATAAATAATCCAGAAATATAGCACATCATAATGCTTGTTTGTAATAGATATAGAGTCTTCATCCGTTTTCTAGGATCCAAATAGCTACATTTTCCTTATAAAACATGTCCAAGATCATAGTGGAGTAGAACACAAGAGCATCAGTGGGCAAATTCTAAAAATAAATAACAAAAGTGAAGTTAAAAACAAAACAACATGTACACAAAAAATGGTCAAACAGATTCAAGCCGTTAAACATGATTAAAGAAATGGAGCAAAGCTGATGGCCTCATTTAGTCCTTTTGGTTGGACCGTGTCTAATGCCCAAATCCAACGAGCTTCACGTTGTAATAGTCTTTTTGTAAGATTACCCCCTCTAATGCCAGGTTTAATTATGTCAATACCTCTGACACGAAGAAGTGAACTGTCGCAATTATGTTTAAGTTTAAAATGCCTGGGTATTGTCCTGAGTATGGCCAGGTCCTCACCGTCGGCTGCCGCCTGTATCCCCAAGACGTGTTCACGAACACGCGTTTTTAATTGGCGAGTGGTCATTCCGATATATATTAAATTTCAGGGACATACGGCAAAGTATATCACATAACGTGATGTACAGGTGATGTAATTCCTGATGTCGTATGTCCGAGTTCCTGAAGAGTTATAGAACACATTAGTACGATCAACATTGGGGCAGACGACACACCGGCCGCTAGGAGCACATCCACACCCAGGACGACCAGCATCCAAAAAGGTGGTTTTCGGTTCAGACCTGGTAATGACTGTGAACAAGATGGTCATGAAGATTCCTGGACCTCCTTATCGTGATACTAGGCACTGCAGGAAGAAGCTGATTAAGGACAGGATCCGTCTGAAGATTAGGCCAAGCACGTCTAAGACAGCCTTTCATACGGGCAAATTGTGCATGGTAGTTGGTAATAAATCTTATTTTATTATCCGATTTAACCTCTTTTTTCTTAAATAGGAGGGACTGATGTGTCGACCATTTTGCACGATTAAATGCCCTCTTAATAGAACGCCCACTGTATCCTCTCTCCCGAAACTCAAACTCACTTTCAGTAGAACAGATCCTGCGGAGATGCAGAAACTGTTCGACCGGTATAGAGTCAATCATTGCTTTTGGATGGGCAGATGTGGCGTGCATCAACATATTTGAAGATGTCTCCTTCCTAAAAATACCAGTTTGTAAATTGTTATCCGTATCCCTCCAAATAGTGACATCAAGAAAGCTAATTTTATCAGCCTCCTGTTGGTACATAATGTGGATATTTTTGTCATTAGAGTTAATCCCTGCCATAAAACTACACAACTGTGAAAGGTTCCCCTGCCATATCAAAAAAATGTCGTCGATGTACCGCACCCAGAACGGGATGCGGTCCATCGACAGACATTGATCAGACAGGGGGAGGTCTCTCTCCCACAGCCACAGGAACAGGTTGGCATACACGGGGGCAAAAGATGCCCCCATAGCCGTGCCCTGGAGCTGCAGGTAGAAGGACCCCATAAATGAAAGAAGTTGTGCATCAGGGAGAACTCAAGAAGTTCAAGGATTAAACAATTAATCTCCACTGGTAGATTGGACATATTAAGGAAGTATCTAGTAGCTGCCAGCCCATCGGAATGCCTAATGCTAGTGTACAGGGATTCAACGTCACCTGTCACCAGCATCATATCTTGGCCGATGTGAAGGCCGTCAATACGTCTTAGAAACTCCCTTGTGTCTAAGATAAATGACAGTAAACTCTCAACTAGAGGCTGCAATTTAGAATCTATCCAGCGGTTAACTTTTTCCAAAAAGTTACCGGTACCTGAAATGATAGAACGTCCCGGAGGGGCCTCAAGGTTCTTATGTAGTTGAGAGTTTACCCTCATTTATCTAAGACACAGGGGAGTTTCTAAGACATATTGACGGCCTTCACATAGGCCAAGATATGATGCTGGTGACAGGTGACATTGAATCCCTGTACACCAGCATTAGGCATTCCGATGGGCTGGCAGCTACTAGATACTTCCTTAATATGTCCAATCTACCAGTGGAGATTAATTGTTTAATCCTTGAACTTCTTGAGTTCTCCCTGACACACAACTTCTTTACATTTATGGGGTCCTTCTACCTGCAGCTCCAGGGCATGGCTATGGAGGCACCTTTTGCCCCCGCGTATGACAACCTGTTGCTGAGGCTGTGGGAGAGGGACCTCCCCCTGTCTGATCAATGTCTGTCGATGGACCGCATCCCGTTCTGGGTGCGGTACATCGACGATATTTTTTTGATCTGGCAGGGGAACCTTTCACAGTTGTGTAGTTTTATGGCAGGGATTAACTCTTATGACTAAAATATCCACATTACGTACCAACAGGATGCTGATAAAATTAGCTTTCTTGATGTCACTATTTGGAGGGATACGGATAACAATTTACAAACTGGTATTTTTAGGAAGGAGACATCTTCAAATATGTTGATGCACGCCACATCTGCCCATCCAAAAGCAATGATTGACTCTATACCGGTCGGACAGTTCCTGCGTCTCAGCAGGATCTGTTCTACTGAAAGTGAGATTGATTTACAGGCTAAGGACCTCTCGGACAGGTTTCATGAGAGAGGATACAGTGGGCATTCTATTAAGAGGGCATTTAATCGTGCAAAATGGTTGACACGTCAGTCCCTCCTATTTAAGAAAAAAGAGGTTAAATCGGATAATAAAATAAGATTTATTAGGCCTCTTTCACACATCAGGTTTTCTGCTTCAGGCGCGATCCGGCGCTTTTGACTAAAACCGGATCCATCGAAATGCAATGCCGGATCCGGTTTCCCCCCCATTGACTTGCATTAGAGCCGGATCGAGCCGGATGGCCATGCGTTTCATCCGATTTTCGCCGGATCCGGCAATGTGACGCGAACCGGCGTCTGGAAAAAACGGTGACTGTAACGTTTTTTGTATCCGTCGAAAAAGCTGGACACGCCAGATCCGGCGTGTCCGGCTTTTTCATACAATGAAAGCCTATGAGCGCCGCAATGCACCGGATCCGGCGACAGCCGGATCCGGCGGCCGGATCCGGTTTCTTTGGTCTGAGCATGCTCAGTAGCTCTGCCCACAGGACATATATAAAAGCAAGACAATGGGACCCTCAGCCACACCCAACATGCCACCCAAGCCAAGAACCAGGAGCAGGAGAAGGCAGCAGACATCTGCAGCAGCAGCACCATCAGCACCACCCCAAATGGAGCAGCATGCTGAACAATGGGAGGGGAGTCCAGCAGCAGATGAGAAACGGTAATTATCAAATCCCCCATTCCTCCAAACTAGGGCTATGGAATATCAAGATATTCATTGGCCCTTTGTTTCTCTTTATTCAACAGCCGCCCAATAGATGCAGCAGCAGCAGCAATGGCAGCAGCAGAAACACCACCCACAGCCATGGAGTCTGGCCATGAGGAAGACAGCACATCTTCTGGGAGCCCTCCCTCGCATCGTCAGCGTTTGACGGTAAGTTTTTATTTCCAAAATCCATCATCTCTGTAATATATGTGTATTCATTGCCTTTTATTTCAAAACAGGAATCACAAGATGAAGAGGAGCTCCCAGAAGAAGAAGGAAGGGGTGGACAGACACTTGGAGTGGGCTCACAATTGGTAAGTTTTTTGCATCAAACGCAGAAACACAACATCACACTACACACAACACATAGAAAACAATGTTCTGCAGACCACACACAGCAAACAAATGCCTACATCCAAAGACATAACATTTTTTGTTTTCTTCTCTAGTCTTCCCAATCTGGTGCTCGGCCAAGAGGTCCTCGCAGTGCCTCCCAGGGTCGTCGGCGACAGCAACGCGGCGGTCACCAGCGTGTAAGTATAAATATTTTTGCTTTGTTTTTTTTGCACTTTTTATTTCATTTCTTTTGTGGAGGCTAATTATGTTATTTTTGTCTTTTTCTTTAACAGCCTTCACAGCGTGCTCCGGACTCTCACGGTGAGGATGGAGGGATTGATGTGGACCGCCTCATCGATCTCGTCAGAGAAAGGGAGCCGCTCTGGAATATGGCTGACCAACGCCACGCTGACCTGATCGTTACCCGACGACTCTGGGAGGAAATCTGTTCGCTCCTTGTGGACCGCTGGGAGGACCTCGAAGCTCGGGCCCAGATTAAAGAGCGTAAGTATATACAGTACCGGTTGCTTGATTTAAACCAGTGTTTCCCGAACTCCAGTCCTCGTGGTCCCCACGGATCATGTGTTCAGGATTTCTATTTACTTTGGAAATCCTGAAAACATGACCCCTGGGGACCATGAGGACTGGAGTTTGGGAAACACTGATGTTGTATACTAACCACTTTGTCCTTTCTCGTTTCAGGGGAGAGAATTGTGAAGCGGTGGCGGTCTGTGAGGGATCGTTTCAAGAAGGAGTTCAATAAAGAGATGCGGGCCCCGAGTGGATCTGGAGGACGCAGGAGCAAGTACAAGTACGCACGAGCCCTGTCGTTCCTCCGGGAGACAATGCTCACCAGAAGGTAAATATTACACACCACATGTGACAAAAAAATGTTTAGATGTAACTTTTTTTTTTCAGCCAGGGCCATGTCACTATTTTAATTGTTTTTTTTTCTCTTTATTCCACAGCACGGTGAGCAGCACTCGGGAGCCTGCACGATTGGACCCTTCTGAGGCGATCCCTGAGGAGACCGGCACCGAGGGACACTTCGACCGCCCCGGTACATCTGCACCTTCCCAGCCTTCCCACACATTCGACCCATCTGTCCCATCCACCAGCACAGGAGCATCGTGGCCGCCTACATTACATGAAGCTGCTGGTGAGGAGATCGCTTTCCCTTTACCCCACCCTTCTGCCCCTGCCACCTCTAGTACACCTGCGGGTACTGGGCGGCAGCGGCAGAGGGGTCAGGAAAAGACTTATGCGCCAGAGTTCTTGCATCTGAATGCATCTTTCCAGAACTGTCTAAAAGTCTTGTCAGAGCAAATCTCCGCAGGCTATCAGCAGATCAACTCCAGCATTCTGGAGGTGAAGACACTTCTGCAAACCATGCATTCAGAAGCAAGATCTTCGCCAAACCACACCTTTTTCAGGTCTGTTGTGGAGCGCATGGAAACGCTCTCTCCTGCCCAGCAGATGCATGTAATGCATTCATGCCACGCTGCTCTCCAGCAAGTTACCTCCCAACCTCCTCCTCCCACCACAGTAGTTCCTCCACCTGCACCCCCTCCAGCCACTTTCCATCCTCCCCCTCCTATTACATCTACACCCCCTCCAGCCACTTTCCATCCTCCCCCTCCTATTACATCTACACCCCCTCCAGCCACTTTCCATCCTCCCCCTCCTATTACATACCATCCACCTCCCCAGCACCATCCACCTCCCCAGCACCAGCAACCTCCCCAGCACCAGCAACCTCCCCAGTACCAGCAACCTCCCCAGTACCAGCAACCTCCCCAGTACCAGCAACCTCCCCAGTACCTGCAAACTCCCCAGTACCAGCAACCTCCCCAGTACCAGACATCTCCCCACTTCCAGCAACCTGCCCCGTACCAGACATCTCCCCACTTCCAGCAACCTGCCCCGTACCAGACATCTCCCCACTTCCAGCAACCTGCCCTGTACCAGACATCTCCCCACTTCCAGCAACCTGCCCCGTACCAAACTCCTTCCCCATACAACTTGCCATCAACATCATCTGCTCCTACAGTCCCTGCCCAACCCTCCACTCCACCACCCACCACCTCTTCTGCTTCCCACATGTCCACCCATTCTGTAGTTTTTTCCACACCTTCACCTCTAACTGTTCCTTCCCCACCACAATCCCAGTCCTCTCTCCACACTCCCAGTGTCGAAGTGTCCCGCAGCCCCTACAGCAGTATTTCCACCACACACTACACAGATTTATAATGTGTGTATTTAAATAAAAATGACCAGTTGTATGGTTTCAAAGCTTTATTAAACAAGTTTATTAAAATTTTAAAAAAGTTTACTAAAAAAAACATTTTTCAATAAAAGTTAAATTATTTTACACTGGTTGTCTGTCATTTCTTTCTGCGGCGAAAAAGGTTAAATACAGGGTATTTAAAAGGTGAAATGGTATTCAAAACTAGGTATATAACTGTGGGTAAATTTTAGCTTTTTGCCACAGTTGTGTTCCTGGTTGTGTTTGAAGCAAAGTATTTCACCTAAAAAGTTGTGTTTATTGTTGGTGATTTCAAAACAATGTACACAACTTTCGTTAAAAGGTGAAATACTTTGCATAAAACACAATCAGGTACACACCTTTGGCCTAAAGCTAAAAATAGAGACCATGACAAGATAGCCAACTTTGGTTGGCAAAGGTATATACTGTTGGTACAGAAGGTACACAAGTTTGGTTGGGCATAAATCTTTCACACTCTGTCATCCTGCCAGTGTACTCTGCCTTGAGGTGACATAAAGTATAGTGCAAAATTGTCCCTCATTACTGAAACCGTCACAGAACTTCTAGTGGTAATGTCATGGTAATCTTGCAAGGTGGTTTCTTCAGAGGTGTCCTCAATGGAAATGGGTTCCTTGCAGATAACAACATTGTGGAGTACCACGCACGCTTTGATCACCTCGTCCACAGTTTCTGTCTTGAGGTTGATCGCAGTCAATAGGACCCGCAATTTGGCTGTCAGAATACCAAAGGTACATTCAACCATTCTTCTTGCTCTTGTGAGGCGGTAATTAAAAATGCGTTTTGGTCTTGTCAATCCTCTGCTAGAGTACGGTTTCAAAAGGTGTTCTGACAGCTGGAAGGCTTCATCCCCTACACAGACAAATGGCATAGGTGGACCAGATGTTTGCGGCAGCGGTCTAGGTGGTGGGAACTGGAAGGTGTTTCCATACAGTTTACGCCCCATGGCAGACAGTTTGAAAACTTGAGAGTCATTGGAGCGGCCATAGGCCCCAATATCAACCGCAATAAATTTGTATTCCGCGTCAGCGATGGCCATGAGGACAATTGAAAAATATTTCTTGTAATTGAAATATTCCGATCCCGATCCAGCTGGCTTTACAATGCGGATATGTTTCCCGTCCACAGCGCCCAAGCAGTTGGGAAACTGACATATCTGTTGAAACTTGTCAGCAATTTCAATCCACCTCTCTGTTGTGGGCTCTGGTAAAAACTCTTCAGCTAAGGAGTCCCACAGTGCACGGCATGTGTACTTCACTATTCCAGATATGGGGGAAATCCCGAGTCTGTACTGGAAATGCAGTGACGAAAGGGATTCTCCAGTTGCAAGAAATCTGTGGGGAATTAAAAAACAATAAATTAGTTTTAAATCACAGCATTACATACCAAAACTGAGCTATAACACTTGGAGATACAAACTACCACCAACAAGATTGCAGTGAAAGTGTGCTCTGATGCGATCACATCCAATAAATGTGGCTTACCTTAAAGTCACCATCAGACGCTCTGTGGGTGAAACAGAGAAGCGGCAATAGGTGTCCGCTTTTCTTATGAGGTGTGCAATGCGCTCCACCAAGTAATCAAAATTCTCCATTTTCATCCTAACATATCCAAAAAATTTATCCGGGTTTCGTCGAAGGTCCATGCAGAGTGTAGAATAGACCCCACGCGTCATTCTCTTGGCTGTGATGGGGTGGATCCACAAACGTCGTCTACGATGCCTGATGCGCTGCTGTCTTGCTCTCTCCTTCTCCAGAACAATCACCCTCAAACGATTCGCCTCCGCTATAAAATCCGCCAAATTCTTCAAAATATTTCCAATGACAACATCCATCTTCGCCAGTAACTTGCTCTTCTCTCCAACCTGCACTTTCTCCTCTACAACCTGTCAAAGAAGGGCTGTAGGAACATGCTATATATAGTTTTCCAGTAGCCAATCCCGTTCGGAAGGCCACAAGGGTCAATTTTAAAAACCGGATCCGGCGTAATCCGTCAAAAAACGGATAGAAAAACGGATGAACCAGATGAGACGGATCCGGCTTTGTCTGTCAAGAAAAAGACGGATCCGGCAGAAAACCGGATTCGTCACATCCGGTTTTACTAAACATTTGCCGGATCCGGCGTTCCGGCACGACGCCGGATCGCGCCTGACGCCGAAAACCTGAAGTGTGAAAGTAGCCTGACCAACTACCATGCACAATTTGCCCATATGAAAGGCTGTCTTAGACGTGCTTGGCCTAATCTTCAGACGAATCCTGTCCTGAATCAGCTTCTTCCTTCAGTGCCTAGTATCACGATAAGGAGGTCCAGGAATCTTCATGACCATCTTGTTCACAGTCATTACCAGTCTGAACCGAAAACCACCTTTTTGGATGCTGGTCGTCCTGGGTGTGGATGTGCTCCTTGCGGCCGGTGTGTCGTCTGCCCCAATGTTGATCGTACTAATGTGTTCTATAACTCTTCAGGAACTCGGACATACGACATCAGGAATTACATCACCTGTACATCACGTTATGTGATATACTTTGCCGTATGTCCCTGCAATTTAATATATATCGGAATGACCACTCGCCAATTAAAAACGCATGTTCGTGAACACGTCTTGGGGATACAGGCGGCAGCCGACGGTGAGGACCTGGCCACACTCAGGACAATACCCAGGCATTTTAAACTTAAACATAATTGCGACAGTTCACTTCTTCGTGTCAGAGGTATTGACATAATTAAACCTGGCATTAGAGGGGGTAATCTTACAAAAAGACTATTACAACGTGAAGCTCGTTGGATTTGGGCATTAGACACGGTCCAACCAAAAGGACTAAATGAGGCCATCAGCTTTGCTCCATTTCTTTAATCATGTTTAAAGGCTTGAATCTGTTTGACCATTTTTTGTGTACATGTTGTTTTGTTTTTAACTTCACTTTTGTTATTTATTTTTAGAATTTGCCCACTGATGCTCTTGTGTTCTACTCCACTATGATCTTGGACACGTTTTATAAGGAAAATGTAGCTATTTGGATCCTAGAAAACGGATGAAGACTCTATATCTATTACAAACAAGCATTATGATGTGCTATATTTCTGGATTATTTATTATGGTTATTATCTTTTATTGTGATATGTGAGAGATAGCTACATTATAGTAATGTGATTACATTTTTGCTTTCATTTTTGTTTTTGTCTTCCCCCTGTTTTGGGTACTAATTATCCTATTTAGCATCTATTTACATCATGCTATATTTTCTATATCTCTATATTTTTGCCTCTGTATTCCCCTTTTATTTATATTATTCTAATTAAGTCTTTCCAGCCGCTTCATATCAGCGGCCATCTTATATGAATGTCTTTCCTTTGACTAGGTCCCCGGAGCGTCTCATGCTCTCCCTGCACGCATGCACAACGCTGCCTCCTACACTCCAGGCGGCCTTTGACATCGGGTGTTGTCTAGTGGGCGGTCACCTTGTGACGCCGCCGGTCATGTGATGCCAACGCTACCCGGCGTCATGGTTGCCGTCGACGCGCCTGCGTCATCATGGGCGGATGTGACACGCTCCGAGGCATTGGGCGCTTTTTTCTGCGTGCCCTTTGGTGCACTCCTATGTCGCCATTTCCTGGATGCTGGATGTTGGTCGCCGGGGGAACGGCCGCAGACCTTTGACGTCACCAGTCGCGGCTGGCTGTCGGGGACTTGCGTCTTCCGTTACTATGGTTACGCCCACTTTTTGTGTATGGGACGGCGCTTGTTGCTATGCGATACTCATTTCTGGCAATTATTACTATGCACATGGCTCCGTAGGTGGCGGTGACCTGGTATAATATTAGATTATGTGTGAATAAAAAAATTTTTCTGTGATTTAGATCACTATGTTTACCCCAGTCTATTTGTATGAATGGATTTAATTCTATATATTCTATAAACATCCATCCTGAGGAACTTTTGCGGTCAATGGCCATTATTATGAGGCTGTAGTGCTTCCTGTTTTATGGGGACTACATTTTATATCAATTTTCCTGGGAAGTGTTGTCTCTTATCTCCTTGACGACAGCAGCCATCTTATGGGAGGGAGGCAAAATGTGCCATCCTATTGGCTTGTTTTATCACGTGTCCTGTAGCCACTTTTTCATTGGTGGGCTTTCCTTTTAAATACTTCCTGTTTTTCACTTTTCTCCATACCCCTTGATGAAGGCCATCTAGCCGAAACGTGCGTTGGGGAGGGCACACTTGGGTGGACTTATTTCACAGACCAGTCTGAAGGTAATATGATGTTGTGTGTCTATTTTGAGTTTACTTCGGTTTTAGCACATACCATGAGTGGTGGCTGGTTCCACAGCCTATGGTAGTGCTGTCTGGCTTTGATTAAGGGATACTGTGACTGGTTATTTTTCATATATGTGATTATGGTGTATATTTCAACTTTGTATGATACATTTGTAATATTATGTACATTCCCATGTCCATGTACCACTGTGTGCCCCATTGTTTTTGTCCATGTACCTTTTATGGTCATCATTGTCTCACTTCCCCCCTTTTTCCGATAATCCTGATATACTTGAATAAAATTGTTTATAAATTTGCTAATTTTGTATTGGACTTCTTTTCTTCTCTGTTTTTTTTATATATTTCATCGCCTATATGTAGCAGAGCCAATCAAATATGGGAAGCTTTCTAGTCTCTTATGGAGGCTATTGCAGCATGCCAAAATTTAAAAAAAAAACAGTTTTAAAAAATATGAAAAAAATAAAAAAATATAAAAGTTTAAATCACCCCCCTTTTGCCCCAACTAATATATAAAGCTCAATGTGTGTGTGTGTTTGTGTGTGTGTATGTTTGTATGTATATACGTGTGTATGTCCGGGATTGGCATGTGCACCGTTGCAGCTACAGCCACAAAATTTTGCACAGTCACACGTCTGGACCCTGAGAGCGTCATAGGCTATATTGTGAGGCGAAATTTTAACCCCACGCGTTCCAATTCACCAAACAATTTTACCCCTAGGTACATAATGGGGAAAAAGTGTATGTGTGTCTGTATGTATGTGTATGTCAGGGATTGGCATGTGCACCGTCACAGCTACAGCCACAAAATTTTGCACAGTCACACTTCTGGACCCTGAGAGCGTCATAGGCTATGTTGTGAGGCAAAATTTTAACCCCGCGCGTTCCAATTCACCAAACAATTTTGTCTATTATTCTTATCATTTCTATGGTGTTATCGTCCTTCTGTAAAGCTGGAAATAACACAATTTATTACCATGCCAACACAGGCCACCCTCTGACACAGACTGCAGGGGGAGCCCAGTATCACACAGGATAGGATTTGATACAAGGCTCAGCAGTCAGTATCACACAGGATAGGATTAGATACACAGCTCAGCAGTCAGTTTCACACAGGAGAGGATTAGATACACAGCTCAGCAGTCAATATCACACAGGAGAGGATTAGATACACAGCTCAGCAGTCAGGATGCACAGGATAGGATTAGATACACAGCTCAGCACACAGTATCACACAGAATAGTATTAGATAGACGGCTCAGAAGACAGTATCACACAGAATAGGATTAGATACACGGCTCAGCAGACAGTATCACACAGGATAGGATTAGGTACACAGCTGAGCAGTCAGTAACACATGATAGGATTAGATACACAACTCAGCAGAAAGTATCACACAGGAGAGGATTAGGTACACAGCTCAGCAGACATTATCACACAGGATAGGGTTAGATACACAGCTCAGAAACAGGATATGCCAAAGGAGAGGACATTTTCACTCCAAGAATTCCACTCATTCCATCTGATTTGTTTTTTGATTTTAAACGCCTCCAGTTTCCAGTTCAACTGCTATTTGCAATGTCCATTAACAATACTAAGGGACAGTCCTTGAAAGTAGTAGGGATCGATTTGCAATTTCCATGCTTTTCTCATGGTCAACTTTACGTGGTCTGGTCAAGAATTGGAACTGCAAAAAATCTGTTCATCTTTGCACCGAAAGGAAAAATCAAAAATGTTGTTTATCAAAAGGCTCTTGAATGAGTTGAAAATAAAATACTATCAATACTTGGGTAATCGTTTAGTTAATTTGTGTTGCAAATCTGTAGTGTTGAATAAATGATGTGAAATGTTTTTATGTGCAATATAATCATTATAATTTGTTATAACTAACCACAGTTGGTTACTATGCCCAGGCAACACCAGGCTCTTCAGCTAGTTCAAAATAAAACAATTTAAAAAGAATCACAGATACATATATTAGGTATCGCCGCATTCAGAATCGCCCGATCTATCAACAAAAAAAAGCATTAACCTGATCACTGAACCGCGTAGCGGGAAAATTTCAACTGTAAAGCGCTGCGGAATATGTTGGCGCTATATAAATAAAGATTATTATTATTATTATTATTATTATTAAAATGCCAGAATTACGTTTTTTTGGTCTCTGTGACAATGAACTAAAATGCAAAAACGGGCAATCAAAAGAACGTATCTGCACAAATGTGGTATCATTAAAAACTGCCAGCTCGGCATGTAAAAATAAGCCCTCAACTAATCCCAGATCACAAAAAATGGAGACGCTACGGCTCTTGAAAAATGGCGCATTTTTTTTAACAAACTTTGAAATTTTTTTTCACCCCTTAGATAAAAGAGAACATAGACATGTTTGGTATCAATGAAGTCGTAATGACCTGGAGAATCATAATGGCAGGTCAATTTTAGCATTTAGTGAACCTAGCAAAATAAGCCAAGCAAAAAACAAGTGTGGGATTGCACTTTTTTTGCAATTTCACCGCACTTGGAATTTTGTTCCCATTTTGTAGTACACGACATGGTGTCGTTCAAAAGTACAACTTGTCCCACAAAAAATAAGCCCTCACATGGCCATATTGATGGAAAAATAAAAAAGTTATGGCTCTGAAAAGAAGGGGAGTGAAAAATGAAAATGCAAAACCAAAAATACCCCTGGTCGTTAAGGAGTTAATGGGGATAGGGCATATTGAAATACTTACATTTTGAGATCCTAAGTGCTTAATTATTGGTGTTTGCAATTGGTGGCATAGAAAATTATTTCAGTTGGGAATGATTGTTATATCAAAAATGATAAACTTCTTTATGAAATAACAGTGACATCTTATAGCCAATTTATGAATAGCATTGCTATTTGTTTTTTTGAATTTCAAACTTATATCTTTTACAGGAGATAACATTATTTATAGCACTAAGCACTTTCTTTCTTGATTTATGAAATTTATTGAAGAACGATGATAGCACAACAGCACTTTATCAACATATATTTTTTGTGATTTGTGATCAAACTTTTATTAGTAATATATGATGTAATTTGTTGTCTGTTATTCCCCGTGCCCTCTTTTTGCTCTGTACTTGCCATTTATTATAAATATATTCCCTGATGTGATTAACCCTGTTTGAAAAATCAGAATATTATCTATATAGTAGTTTGTCGTCCCCCCTTTTTTTTAGGGGATCTTTGTCTGTTTAAGGAAGATACTGTTGCAATGGACATGGCTATTTAGTACATGTGCTATTGAGGGCGCTTCCACGTTATGTGGTTGCCCTCCTGATCGGCGTATGTGCCTTGATTGAAGTCGATAATGGGCTTACTTTAAACATAGGATCCCTCACTATGTAGCCGCGCTTGCGCTCCAGCTGCAGTGTATGCTTGGGCGCCAGTGCAGTATACTGTATTTATTTTGGGTCCCGGCCTCAGTGACAGATCTTCACATGCGCGGGGATTGTGACAGGCGCTTCATGTGATTGTGTTCTGCGTACGGCACTGCGCTTGCATGGGGCGTTGATTTGGTTCCGGTGACTTATGGGAAGGAGATGGAGGTCTCCGGGTCATACACAGGATAAGAGGGTAACTATGATAGGTAACTGGGGTTGGCGCCACGACCTTTGGGGATATTCATTGGTGGATAAGTGTGTACAGAGGCTTGGATATACTATCGTTTACGATTGGCACACTGTCATCGTGGTTACTGATATGCTAGATGGTGATTGGTGGGTTTATATGGGGATTATTGTTTACATTTATATATGTTCTGTGATACCTAAAATAATGATGATATGACAAATGGTATTTGTGTAATGTACTGTCCTTTGGAATTTACATATATCTCATGGATGTAATTTTGTACCATATGTATTTATATGCGATGGGTGTTACCTGAGTGGTGATTGGCTGTACCACATCATAAAAGGTCGCCATTTGTGCTACATATTGTACTTGAAAAAAGCCATAATATGGCCAAAACGTTGTATTTGGTATTGGCAGAATAAATCTTTAAGAAATTTTTTCACCCGGATTGGATGCTGCTCTCTCTCTTTGGTTTACATGGATTTTTCTGTTCATCTAGGTTCGTGAACTTGGAGCATGCATCTGTATCATCCTTGCTGTGTTGTCGGCTGTCTGCAAAGGGACCAGGACGACTGATCCGTGTGCATGAAAGAATGAATGGGGCCATGTATCGTGAGATTTTTAGTGCAAACCTCCTTCCATCAGCAAGGGCATTGAAGATGAAATGTGGATGGATCTTTCAGCATGATAATGATCCCAAGCACACCGCCAGGGCAATGAAGGAGTGGCTTTGTAAGAAGCATATGAAGGTCCTGGAATGCCTCCAGATCGCAACCCCATAGAAAATTTTTGGAGAGATTTGAAAGTCCGTGTTGCCCAGCAACAGGCCCAAAACATCACTGCTTTAGAGTACATCTGCATGGAGGAATTGACCATGATTCCACCAACAGTGTATGCCAACCTTGTGAAGACTTACAGAAAACGTTTGACCTCTGTCATTGCCAACAAAGGATATATAACAAAATACTGAGATGAACTTTTGTTAATGACCAAATACTTATTTTCCACCATAATTGCAAAATAAGTCTTGCCAAATCAGACAGCGTGATTTTCTGGATTTGCTTTCTCATTTTGACTCTCATAGTTGTGGTCTACCTATGATGTCAATTACAGGCCTCTCTCATCTTTTTAAGTGGGAGAACTTGCACAATAGGTGGTTGACTAAATACTTTTTCCCACTATCTGATGTGACTCGAGGTCTGGTAAATAAATCAACATGTCACCTACATATACTACCATAAATCTACCTGCCAGTTAACAAAAAATGTCATTTACAAAGTGCTGAAAGATGTCAGGAGAATTAGTCATCCCAAATGGGATAGCAAGGTTTTCGCAGTGTCCCTCTGGTGTATTAAAAGCAGTCTTCCACTCATCACCCTCCCTTATACAAATGAGATTATATGCCTTGACACCCTGAGGTCCAGTTTAGAAAACCTGACCCCAACTAACTGATTAAAGAGGAATGAGAGGGAGAGGATATGGATCTCGATAAGTGATCCGATTTAGTTCACGGAAATGTAGGCAGGAGGGTCACCACCGTCCTTATTCTTCACAATGAAAAACCCTGCTGTTACTGGAGATGAGGAAGGTCTGATATGATCCTTAGCCATCTTAGCCAGACTTTATGTGATATAGTCCTCCATGGGCTGCCTCTCCAGACCTGACACGTTATACATCCTACTATTAGCCAATTTGGCCCCAGGAATTAAATTAATGGTGCAATCATAAGGACGATGAGAAGGAAGTTCTTGACACCCCTATTCCAAAAACACATCCTTAAAATCAAACAGGTATTCCGGCAAAGACCAGGCATCAAGCCTGGCTAAATTAATGACCAAGTAGTGTCTATGACAGTACTCACTCCACCTTACTATGGAGCGCCCCGCGCAGGGCCGTGGGGTACTCGGTACCGGGCCCGTCGACTTCAATGGGGGACGGTGTCACGGTGGCGGTGGCTCGGTCCGTGGCCCTGGGGCATCCAGTAAATAAAATAGGGGAAAGTTGTGTGATTTTGAAGTGTGGTAAAAATGAAGATAAAGTTTATAGATGATTAAATACGTGACACCACCTGTGGTATTCTGGTAATAGGTGACCAGCGCTGCGGTGTTGTTCTCCTGGGACCGTTGGTGTGATGCAGCTGAGGTGACAATGGCTCCCACAGGTAGTGCAATAGTCCCAGGGCTGTTGAGTGTGATTTCAGGGGTGATCGTGACAAGCAGATTGGAGGATGTAGCAGTGCTGAGTGTTGGTTGTAGAAAGGAGACAAGAACTCAGTTGAATACAGCTCCAAAGGGTTTTACTCACATTTCTGTTCTGCAGTACAGATGCCCACTTCGGTGCTGAGTCCTCCAGGTTAGGGGTCCAATAAACTCCCGGGTACATGAGTACACCCCTCCAACACTCCCTTTCAGTATGTTCCTTCCTAGGCCATCTCACTGTGCTGGTTTCCACTCTCCTTTCTCCCTTTCCAGCACCTTCACAGTCAGTGTCCCAGGCTAGCTGCCGTGGATCCTGTCAGAATTCGTCACTCAGGCGGCTTCCTGATCCTATGTGGCTGCCTTTCTGGGATGGTAACTGTGGGATTCGCTGTGGCCCATACAGCAACCACAGCTGTCAGCGTGCTAGTTAAGTTCATTGTTCAGTTCGCTAGGCTAGGGGCTGAGACCCTTCTGCGACCTAATTTCTTCCCCCACCTGATGGCAATCAGCGTGGGACTCTAGAAATTCCACTCTTTCCTCTCGGGAGCTTTCCTCCAAGCCAATCTATCTGGCAGCTCCTCCTGACAGGAGCTGCTCCAAGTGCATCCTTCTACCTGCTCTCCCCTGAGGGAACTCCCCTCAACTCATTTTCAAATCTCCCACTCATTCTCTAAGCTCCGCCCACTCGCTGTTCGCTTTGGCTGCTCTACATCACTCCACGTTCTAAGCTCCTCCCCTTTTCCTACCTTCCCCACTAGATCCCAACCCCCTTTCCTAGCCAGTCTGGGATGAGGCCATCCTCCCGAAGGGTACACCCAGGTGCCCTGACTAGCTAGTGTGTGTGTTGAGTGCAGTGTTAAGAGTGTGGTGAGGTGCCCCCATCTTACCCGGTCGTGAGATACCATACCTCTGGCTGAGATGCAGTACCTCTGTGGCGACTGGACCCACAGGGGTGCCACAACTACTTCTGGAATCTGCCAGTCTACCACGGCATTGTGCAACATAAGCCAAGGTAGTCCCAGAACCACAGAAGAGAGTAAGCCTTCTAACATACAACAATCAATAGACTCTGAGTGCATGGCCCCGACATGTAGAAGTATCTCTTGAATGACCTGAGTAAAATAACTCTGGCTTAAGGATGAATAATCTATAACGATTATAGGTATAGGTCTAGACAATTTATGTATAATGAAACCCCGGTCCTCGATAAACTGATCATCAATCAGATTAAACCCCGCCCCATTGTCCATAAAGGTTGAAATAACCACCTTATTCTCGCCAAAATGGATCTTGGCCTATAAACAAAATTGTGGCCTGCCCACATATGGGGAAATACAGTATGTACACCCAAGTTGCTATCTTCCCCTTAGTTTTCCAGCGACTGTGTCATCTTTAACCCCTCACCACCTTGGGATTTTTTCTGTTTTTGCAGTTTCATTTTTTGTCCCATTCTTACTAGAGTCATAATGTTTTTATTTATTCATCAATATGGCCATGTTGGGGGTTGTTTTGTGTGAGATGAGTTCAACTTTTGAACTACACCATGGGTTTTACCATTTGGTGTACTGGAAAACAGGAAAAACAATCCAAGTGCGATGAAACTGCAAAAAAACAAAGTACAATTTCACAATTTTTTTTACCATGTTCATTAAATGCTTAATCTGACATGCCAGCGGAGCACTCACAAAGTCCTGTTGCCCTCTTCACTGCCCATGGGTCCAGGGCAGCACTCCTCTCCCTTCCAGGGAAGCATTTGGCTCCTGACACGGCTGAGTACCTGCCCAGGGCAAAAGTGCCCAGGCAACTGACTATGTCCCAGACAGGGACACACATATGCCCCAGACAGGGACACACAGCCTGCCTCAGGCACTCCTGCCTGGGCTCTGACCAGGAGCTAGGCGCTTCCTGCTCCCTCAATGCTGCAAGTTCAGCCCCCTGAATTAACCTCTGCTGTCCCTGCCTCTAGCATGTGCATAACGAACACAGCACAACAGTAATATATGGCATATACAGCATATACATTACAATAATACAGCATAAAAACATTAGGAGCACAGTACATGAGCAACAACAAGGCATAAAGACATTGATAGGAGGTACACCATTTGGGTACCGCACAAAGTGCACGGGACCAGCCCCTAGAAGAGAGAGGAGACAATGAGGTTCTCTGCCACCTCCTTACACTACTACGATGCTTTACAGTGCAGAAGCATTGCAGAGCGTCTGATCAGCGATTTGATCCAATGCAGTAATGTCCCAGTAAAAAATATTAAGTGTAAAAATGTTTTTAAAAAAATGCCCAAATAAAAGATCCAAAAAAAGAAACAAATATTTTTCCAATAAATACATTTATTTAAGTAAATAAAAAATAAACAATGAAAGTACACATATTTGGTTTTGCTGCGTCCGTAACGACTCGCTCTATAAAACTGCCCTACTAGTTAACCCCTTCAGTGAACACTGTAAATAATAAAAATAGAAAACAAGGTGAAAAATATGCTTTATCATCATACTGCCAAACAAAAAGTGCAAAAGTGCAATAAAACGTGATCATGAAGACGAATGTAAATAAAAAAGGTATTTTACCTCTGAAACCCACAAAAAACAAGGTGACATACACCTCCATCAGCAGAAAAATAGTTTTATTGTGCAAATGCGCCAAAACTTAAAAAAAATGTAAATTGGGTATCGCTGTAATCGTACTGAACCGAAGAACAAAGCTGCCTCACCAATTTTACCACAAGCAGAACTGTATATTAAAAAAAAAACAATTCCTGAATTGCTTGTTTTTGTTCATTAACCCCTTGGTGACAGTGCCAATTTGGTACTTAATGACTGAGCCATTTTTTGCAATTCTGACCACTGTCTCTTTATGAAGTTATATCTCTAGAACTCTTCAAATTATCCCAGTGATTCTGAGAATGTTTTTTCGTGACATATTGTACTTAATGTTATTGGTAAAGAAAATTTTATATAACTTGCATTTAGTTATGAAAAAAATGGAAATTTGGTAAAAAATTTGTAAATTTTGCAATTTTCCACTTTTAATTGTTGTACCCTTAAATCAGAGAGTGGTGTCACATAAAATAGTTAATAAATAACATTTCTCACATGTCAACTTTACATCAGCACAATTTTGGAAACAATTTTTTTTGTTAGGACGTTATAAAAGTTGACCAGCGATTTCTCATTTTTACAACAAATTTTACAAAACCATTTTTTTAGGGACCACATCACCACCCCAGTGACAGGGACAAGGGGGCATCCTCTACATCTGGAGGAAAGAAGGTTTAAGCATAATCACATACGCAGATTCTTTACTGTAAGAGCAGTGAGACTATGGAACTCTCTGCCGTATGATGTGGTAATGAGTGATTCACTACTAAAATGTAAGAAGGGCCTAGATGCCTTTCTTGAAAAGTATAATATTACAGGTTATATACACTAGTTTCCTTGATATTGCGTTGATCCAGGGAGCTAGTCTGATTGCCGTATGTGGAGTCGGGAAGGAATTATTTTCCCCAATGTGAAACTTACTGTTTGCAAAATGGGTTTTTTTTTGCCTTCCTCTGGATCAATATGTTAGGGCAGGTTAGGATAGGATATGGGTTGAACTAGATGGACTTAAAGTCTTCCTTCAACCTTAATAACTATGTTACTATTTATGTTACTATGTTACATTTGAAGTGAGTTTGGGATGGTCAATATAATAGAAAATACCCAAAAGTGACACCATTCTAAAAACTTCACCCCTCAAGATGTGCAAAACCGCATTCAAGAAGTTTTTTAACCCTTCAGGTGCTTCACGAGAACTAAAGCAATGTGGAAGGAAAAAAATGAACATTTTACTTTTTTCACAATACCCCGTATGTGGGAGAAAGGCACTGTTTGGGCGCATGGCAGGGCCCAGAAGGGAGGGAGCACCATTTGTCTTTTTGAACGCAAAACTGGCTGGAATCAATGGTGGCGCCATGTTGCGTTTGGAGACCCCATGATGTACCTAACGACTGGAGCCACCTAGTTCTAACTCCAACCCTAACCCCAACACACCCCTAACCCAACCACAACCCCACCAACCCTAACCACAACCAACCCTAACCACAACCCTAACCTCAACACACTCCTAACCTTAATTCCAACACTAACCATAACCCTAACCATCAACCCAACCCTAAGACACCCCTAACCCTAATCCCAACCCTAACCATAACCCCGACCATAACCAAAACCCTAACCTCAACCCTAACTTTAGCCCAACCTTTACTTTAGCTCAACCCTAATCCTAGCCCAATCGTAACCCTAAATTTATCCCAACCCTAACTTTAGTCCAAACCTAACTTTAGCCCAACTCTAGCCCTAATGGAAAAAGGGAAATAAACATATTTTTTATTTTATTATTTTTACTTAACTTAAAAGGTTGATTAAGGGGATGTTGTTTTACTATTTTTTTTTATTTTAATCACCGTGATAGGGGTCTATCACAGTGATCAAAATGAACCACTAGGAGAAATGTCCTATTGTTGCCGGGTGCCCGCCGGCAGATCTTGGCGAGTGCACTACGCGTGCGCCCACCATTTTCTTCCTGGAAGAAGAAGCCATGGGCAGAGGGACTTCATGGGGTGATGCAGAGACCCCAGAGAAATTTCGACTCTGGGGGGAGATATACATTTATTTCTCAGCGCCATTAAACAGTGGCACTGATGCAAAAGTATCCTTAACTGCCACCATTAAAAGGCGTATCGGCAGTCGTTAAGGGGTTAAGTCTCCCAAAAATCAGAATAGAAAGTAATCAAAATAAGTCATGGGTCCAAAAATGGTATAAATAAAAACATCAACTTGTCCTACAAAAAACAAGCCATCACATGACTCTGTCAACCGAAAAATGGAAAAATTATAGCTGTCTAAATATTGGCATGCAAAAACTAGTTTTCACAATAAAAAGCGTCTTTTAGTGTGCGACAGCAGTCAAACATATAAACCCGATATAAATTTTGTATCGTGTAATTGCACAGACCCAAAGAATAAAGTTGCCTAATCACCACACAAGGAATGGTGTAAAAATTAAATACGATCAATTCTTCATATGCTGTTGATTTTTTCATTCTGCCTCCCAAAGATCACAGTAAGGCTGAGTGCTTACACCGGGGTTTCCGTGTAAATCTCTGAAATACGTGATTCAGACAGAACCCCCGGCAGAAGATACTCTATAATGAGGAAGATGGAGGCACTGTGGACACCATAGGACATGTGATCTGGCAGTTTCCATCTTTTTAGGATTGGATAAAAGTGCTGTTGGCCACAGTTTTATGCACTTCTGAAAAGGACACTGTTGAACTGAGGTCAGAAGAAATCCAGAGTAACTCTGCTGTTTCATTATAGTGAATGGATCCCTCAGAGTTTTCATCTGTCATGTTACTCAGAGATTGTGATGGAAGCCACAAAGTAAGTGTTCAGCATAGAGCACCAGATAAATGTGATCCCAAACATTATGTAAAATGTTCCCAAGCAAGCCCTCACTCAAGTCTATTATCTGTTAATGGAAATATAGGGGGCTTCCAAGTTACTGGTAGCACAAAGGGTCTGGGAAAGCAAAATTGCTTCTCGCTACCTAAAAGAAATTCAGCAAATTTTCCGCTCCTAAATCCAATGGCCTCTCTCTGGATCTGGGAGGGCTTTTCATAGCCTCGGGTTGCTCAAGTCCTTGTCAGTTGCACTCCTGCCCTCAGCTGAGTAAGTTGACACCTTTGTGCCTGTTCTCGTGTGTGATATCTTGGTTCTGACCTGGTCTGTTTCCCCATTGTGTATTTGCCTTCAGATTTGGTACTGTCTGCTTGCTCGCCTGGTTCTTGGACTTCTGCGTGGTTATTGACTATCCGTTCTGTCTGTTCTCTTGGTACTTTTAGTGCCTCTCTTTGTTTTCTGACTCTTATGACTTGGCCCTGACTACTCTCCTGCTTCTGGTGCTCTTACCCGGTGACCCCAAATCGCGTCACCATCCTGCGATCTGGTTGGACCCTGACGCATCTCACTATCTCCTCCGGGCGTCCTGCTGTTGGTTCCGCCCCGTTCCCGCCCCCTTGCGGTCATGTGCTGCAGGTCCTGTTCGCCGGCTTTCGCGTGCCGTCACATCTATTTCTGTTCTGGCACCTCAGGGGCTTTGCCAATGTTACTTGGTACTCTCAATCAAGTGCAGCAAAATCTGCACTGCTATATGACAAACCATTATTTGTTATATTTAGGGACTCTATAGCAACAGGGTCTGTTCCACAGGATTGGCGCATAGCAAATGTGGTACCAATATTCAAAAAGGGCGCTAAAAGTGAACCTGGAAATTATAGGCCAGTAAGTCTTACCTTTATTGTTGGTAAAAAAAATTTGAAGGGTTTCTGAGGGATGTTATTCTGAATTATTTCAATGAGAATAACTGTTTAACTCAATATCAGCATGGGTTTATGAGGAATCGCTCCTGTCAAGCCAATCTAATCAGTTTTTATGAAGAGGTAAGCTATAGACTAGACAAAGGTGAGTCATTGGATGTGATATCTTGATTTTTCCAAAGCGTTTGATACCGTGCCACACAAGAGGTTGGTACACAAAATGAGAATGCTGGGTCTGGGGGAAAATGTGTGTATAAGGGTAAGTAACTGACTTAGTGACAGAAAGAAGAGGGTGGTTATAAATGGTATATTCTCTAACTGGGTTGCTGTGACCAGTGGGGTACAGCATGGGTCAGTATTGGGACCTATTGTCTTCAACATATTTATTAACGATCTGGTAGAAGGTTTACTCAGTAAAATATCGATATTTGCAGATGATACAAAACTATGTAAAGCAGTCAGTACAAAAAAGATAATATTCTGCTACAGATGGATCTGGATAAGTTGGAAACTTGGGCCGATAGGTGGCAGATGCAGTTTAACATTGATAAATGTAAGGTTATACACATGGGAAAAAGGAATCAATATCACCATTACACACTGAATGGGAAACCACTGGGTAAATCTGACATGGAGAAGGACTTGGAGATCCTAGTTAATGATAAACTTACCTGGAGCAACCAGTGCCAGGCAGTGGCTGCCAAGGCAAACAGGATCATGGGGTGCATTAAAAGAGGTCTGGATACACATGATGAGAGCATTATACTGCCTCTGTACAAATCCCTGGTTAGACCGCACATGGAGTACTGTGTATAGTTTTAGACACCGGTGCTCAGGAAGGATATAATGGAACTAGAGCGAGTACAAAGGAGGGCAACAAAATTAATAAAGGGTATGGGGGAACTACGATACCCAAAGAGATTAGCAAAATTAGGATTATTTAGCCTAGAAAAAAGACGACTGAGGGGCGATCTAATAACCATGTATAAGTATATAAGGGGGCAATACAAATATCTCTCAGAGGATCTGTTTATACCAAGAAAGGTGACAGACACAAGGGGGCATTCTTTGCATCTGGAGGAGAGAAGGCTTTTCCACAAGCATAGAAGAGGATTCTTTACTGTTAGGGCAGTGAGAATCTGGAATTCCTTGCCTGAGGAGGTGGTGATGGTGAACTCAGTTGAGGAGTTCAAGAGAGGCCTGGATGTCTTCCTGGAGCATAACAATATTGTATCTTACAGTGATTAGGTTCTTTAGAAAGACGTAGATCTTGAGATTTATTGTTACGGAATACAGGTTGAACTGGATGGACAAATGTCTTTTTTCGGCCTTGCTAACTATGTTACTATGTTATTATGGCACATCTTCCCTTCTGAGCTTTGCACTTAGGCACAGCATGCGTGCCAGGCTGCCCAGAGGCAATGACAAGGTGTCCTCGGTGGGAGGTGTAACATCTGGGTCCTTTGTATCCCCCCAGTCATGCTCCAGTGATGCACATGAGCTGATTTTAGTGCCACCTGTTGTGAGTTCATTTTCCCCTTCATTACTGAGGCCCGATGAACTCCCTCTTCTGGTAAAGAAAGGTAGTGAGCCTGATTATCAAACACCTGAGGCTGATGATGATGACTGGCTGAGTGGAGTTACTGACTGGATATAAGGCTGCCGACGCCCTTCTGCCCCGCGGCTGATTTCTCTGTGGGATCCTTGGAGACCAGTCTGAATTCCTGCTCCTCTAAAGCTAAGTTTGCTGCTTGGCCTTTTGCTTTGGTGCTTTGACTTTGTTTTGCTTTGTTTTTCTGTATTTCTGCCATTCCCTCCTGGGGTGTGCTGAATTCAGTTAGCTCTGTCTTCTGAAAATACCTGAGTGCTGATTTAGTTTTTGAAGCCTAGCTGCTTCAGGGCCTTTTTCATATCAGCTTGTTGGCTTATGTCTTTAATAGGGTTTTGGCAGATTGCAGACAGCAGCCTTCCTGTCCTTTCCTATCTAGGTAGTTTTGGGCCCCGTCTTTGCTCAGTCTATCTTTCTGTCTGTGTTAGTATTTTCATCTTGCTTCACCGTCATTATATGTTGGGGGCTGCCTATTGCTTTGGGGTCTGTTCTAGGGCAGTTTAGATTTCCCCTTTCTTTCTTTAGGCCTATGTAATTCTCCGGCTGTGATCGAGGGGTCTAGGGCATCGTAGGAACCCCCCACGGCTACTGCTAGTTGTGTTGATAGGTTCAGGGTTCTGCAATCTGATAGTTGCCAACTTCTCTGGTTTTCTGGACTTAGCTTGTATTTCTGCTTTTGCCTCCTACGGTGACTCATTCATAACAGCCACCCTGCTGTGAACACCTCTTCCTCATCATCATCCTCCCAAACTGTCCCTTGGCTGTACAGTTGGGTACCTGGCCATTTTTGGGACAGTAACCCACCCTCCAAGCTATGTTAGGATAACAGGTCTGATAATTGTGTAAATTGGCCCTACTCCTTCTGCTCCTTTTTTCTCTGGTGCCACCACCTCATCCATCATGGCCTGAATTGTTTTTTTTCTAGCAGGCATATAAGTAGGATAGTAACAATGATGATGGTGTCCATGTTGCTGGAGTATTTAATGCAGTGCAACATAACACACATGTCCCGCATGGAGGCCCACTTCTTGGTGTTGAAGTGGTGTTGTTCTGCAGATCAACTGAGCCATGAATGCTGCAGCTGAAACTCTACTATTGCATACTGCTGCTCGCACAGTCTCTCCAGCATATGCAAGGTAGAGTTCCACCCTGTCGGTATATCA
Organism: Dendrobates tinctorius; assembly: GCF_039654945.1. Taxonomy (NCBI): domain Eukaryota; kingdom Metazoa; phylum Chordata; class Amphibia; order Anura; family Dendrobatidae; genus Dendrobates; species Dendrobates tinctorius. The sequence continues at coordinate 8,458,153 of NW_027361728.1, forward strand.
CATATGAGGCAGTCAGCGGGAAGGCAGAAGAAATACTGTAGTGTAGAGAGACAAGTAGCAGCAGGGTGAGAATGTGCCAGGCTACGGATGTGCATAAAACTGACACGTCCCAGAGCTGCTACAAGATTTCGCCTGTTTTCGTAAACCACCTGGCCAGGCTTGAGGATCACCGGCACCAACCACTTATCTGTCTGCTGTTTGATCCCCAGTCACAGCTCCTGGGCAGTGTGTGATTTGTCCCTCAAACAGATGAGTTACAGAACAGCCTGCTGTAGTTTCTCCCTAGCTGGGCTGAATTTGGTGGTGCAGGTCTTACTGTGACCGGATGAAGAGGAAGTGGAGTTGGAGGAAACCTGGATAGAAAATCGTTCAGCAATCCTCAGTAGTGGTAGGACATGTGCTCGAACATCATCCACCTCAGGCCCAGCCACCACTACATTTAACCAATGGTCAATTAGAGAAAAGTAATGTTCCTGCCCACGCTTACTGGTTCACATATTGGTGGTTACGTGTACCTTGCCACTGATGGTGTTGCACAGTGCACACTTGATTTGGTCAGCAACATGTGTGATCAGGGCAGGGATAGCATGTCTGGAAATGTAGTGGTGGATGGGAATAAAAAAATGCAGGACTGATACCGCCACCAGTTTTTTAAAATTGACCATCTCCACCTGCCGGAATGGCAGTATTTCAAAGGCCAGGAATTTGGAAATGCTGTAATTCATGACAATGGCTCATGGGTGGGTAAGTGGGTATTTCATCTTTCTTTCCAGGATTTAGGGGATGGAGAGCTAAACACTTCCAACGGACGGTATGGAGATGCTCGGTGACACAGGCGGTGGTGCTGTCACATCTTTTATTTGCGAGGAGGCAGGTGGCCCTGTTGATCTTCAGCGGGACAAAGAGACCAAGACTGCAGCAGAAGATGGATGAGGAGGAGACACAGATCTATCATGCTTTTTAAGATATTTACTCTGCTGCACCTCGATTTTGGAATTCAGATGCCTCATCAAATGACTCATTGTGCAGGTCGTGCTCAGCTTCAGAACATTTATGCCTCACTTCAGGCTCTGATGACACAACATGCAAACCACCTGTCATTTGATGTCAGCACACTGCCTGAAGAAATGCTTCACCAGGGAGCTCTTTTGAGCTGGCTTTGGTTTGCTGATTTCAGTGGCACGGTGGGCAGTAGCAGCCAATGTACTGGCTACGGGCCGCCCATTGTGCTTTTGCACCCTGCTCCCTCTTTTGCTGTGCTACTGGGGCTGTGTAACCACCTGTTCTTCCTCCGAGCTGTGCAGATCACTATGATGGCTCTTGCTCCACGTGGAGTTTAGGGCATCATTATCCCCTTCATCATCTTCCACCCACTCCTCATCTCTGCTCTCCTTGCTGGTCTGCAGAGTACAGAAGGACGTTGAAGTTGGCAACTGTGTTTCATCATGATCCACAGACCATGTGCACTAGCACTCCTATGTCCTCATCCACCAACCTAACAAGTGGTTTGGCATCAGTCTCTTCCACTTCTGGGGCAGGGTCTGGTGGATGGGCCATGGAACCTCAATCAGCGGCTCATCAAAAAGCAGAAAAGACTGCTGCATGACTTGGGGCTTAGACTGCTTGGCTGATTAGAAAGGGGTTAAGATGGAAGCTTGATTACCATTGTCCTCAGGTGCCAACTCTGCTCTTTCTGCAGTGGACCGAGTGGAAGATAATCCAAAGGAACTAGAGACACTCTCAGTCATCCAATCTAACACAGCTTCAACATGTTCTGGCCTCACCAGTGTAGCTGTACTAGGCCCTACAATATGTCACAGAATGTCCCGTTGCCTGCGTTCAACAGAGGAAGGTGTTTTATTTGGGCACATAGCAGGCACAGAACGACCTCATCCTCTCGCTGCAGCACCTACACCACCACCAGCAGCAGCTACACCAGCATCACCATGACTACATCCCCTTTTTGATGCTCTCTTCATTTTTTAAGTGGTTTTTAAGCACACTATTCTCACAGACATGGGAAAAGAGTATAAAAAATTGGTTAGGTACACTACTCGCTCAGATATGGGTGCAGAGTATTAAAAATTGGTTAAGCACACTACTCTCACAGTCCACTGGAAAAGAGTATTAAAAATTGGTTAGGCACATTAATTGCACAGAAACAGGTGCAGAGTATTACAAATTGATTAGGCATTCTACTCACACAGACATGGATGTAGAATATTAATAATGATTAGGCACACTACTACCACAGACACAGATACTGAGTAGAAAAATTGGTTAGGCACACTACTCACTCAGATACAGGTACAGAGTAGAAAAAAATAGTTAGGTACACTACTCTCACAGACACACATGCGGAGTAGAAAAAACATGTTTATACACACCATTCCCACAGACACAGGTGCAGAGTAGAAAAAATTGGTTAGGCACACTACTCCCACAAGCACAGGTGCAGAGCACACACTGAGAGGCTTTTCGGCAAACTGTGCACACACAAAACCTAATACTGTCCTTCACTCCAGCTGCGTCATGTCACTACACTAATCAGAGCAGTATGGCGGCGGCACACATGATCCATCATTTATACAGTCTAGGTCACGTGGTGCGCCAATACTTGACATGGCTGTTTTGGCTATGGAAGTGCCCACAGTCTAAAAGCTTGTTGATTGACCTGTGCTACAACCTTTCAGTAAACTTTTTTAGGTATCTGAACCCGAACAGTAAATTGGACTTTCGATAAAAACTCCATGTTCAGGGTTTGGTACATCCCTAATATTTACAATATTCGTTTACATTTCAGGTTCATTCATCCCTAATATTGTTGAGTAGAATATGACATCCCTGTTCTCTGTATACAGTATGCTATGTTATAAAATATGTGTATTTTTACCACTTACATTTGGTCTACATCTGAGATTGTGAAATTAAAGGAGTTCTCTGGTCTTAACAAGTTATCACCCATCCATGGATTAGATGATTTTTCTGATTGCTGAAGAATCCACCACTCCAACCACCACTGAACCTGAGAGCAAGGATCTAACATGCCCTGTTTGAATGTAGAGGCGGCCATGCATGTGTTCAACCACCATACTTGACTGACAGAGATACAGCTACTGTATCTCTTGCGTATGGCAAGCTTTAGGAAACAATCTTGAAAAAATATACTTTAGCTCAACAAAGAAAATTATGTTAAGTGCCGAATGAGAAGTCCATTTTGTGCATTTAAGCAAGTTCACACTATAGAAGGGTGAAGCATAAAGTATACTTTATAGCTACAGTACTTAACGTTTATTATTCAGTAAATAAATGCTATGCACATTCTATATACACACAGTTTGTTCATATGGATGTATTTTTGTTTTTTGTGCTGCCCATGAGGAGAACAGAAAGCACAAAGACCCATGCTAGCCTATGTACTGTTTCAAAAAAATTCCAACTTTTTCTAGTCTGGCCCGAATTGCATCCACTATGTGAGCAGGCGAACAAAGCTAAACATGGAGACAGTAACACCAGCAATTGACATGAATGGTCCAATAAATTCAGCAGCCATATGAATTTAGCTTTAAAAGTAGTACCATGTTGGCTCTTTTAGTGCTCACACAGTATTGGTTTTGTCTAAAGTAATTCAGCCACATTTTTTAAAACAAATAGTTATCTCTTTCTCTTTATTTCATTCTAAACATAATCATTTTCAAAAGCTGGGTTGGAGTAGTGACTGGAATCTCTATTGGCCATCTTACTCTTTGCATAAACTGTAGTTTCAATGGGTGGCCACTGTTTGTCTTCTTCTAAAACTGCCCTTAGTTTTTTATATTTGCTGCCAGGTTTTAACTTGAGACATCTCTTCAAAGCCAACCAGAGAGCTCTGTTGTCCAGAATAAATTCCTAAATAACATTTGAAAAAATAATTTACATATAGAGTTGCTTATTTCCATTATCTATTATGATATATTAAATAGCAACATAAATACATTAATGCCAAAGAAATCCTAATTTTCGTTTCCTTGTCAATGGTGATATTATTTTTTTTCTGTTTTCTGCAAGTGGTTGAATTAAGTGGATGATTGAAGTTAAGATTGAGCATGTGAACCTCTGAACCTTTGAAGACGTGGCTACAAAACAGTGTTCTCAGATTTCCCGAGCTTCATTCCCACGATGGTCTCGAGACCACTGATACCCCCCAACAATCAACAAGTTTCCCCTTAAAGATAGAAGATGAAGTCGTTTCTCTTAACCCTTTAACCACTTAATGACAGGGCTATTTTCCGTTTTCGATTTTTTTTCCTCCCCTTTTTCTAAGAGCCATAACTTTTTAATTTTCCTTCTAAATAGCCGTATAAGGGTTTGTTTTTTGCTGGACGAGTTGTACTTTTGAATGGCACCATTCATTTTAACATGTGATGCACTGGGAAGTGGAAGAAAAATTGAAGTGCATTGAAACTGCAAAAAAAAATGCAATTCCACAATTGGGCTTGTTTTTTTTATTTACCATGTTCACTCTATGGCAAAACTGACCTGGTAATATAATTGTCCAGGTCAGTACGATAATGCAGATGCCAAACATGTTTAATTTTTTTTTTTTAGGCCTCTTTCACACTTCAGTTTTTTACAATCAGTCGCAATCCGCCAGGTTTTTTCCCCCATCGACTTCCATTAATGGCGGATTTTGACGGATTGCCGTCCGTTGCATCCGTTTTTTTTGAGGATCCGCCAAAAGTTGCTGTCCGTCACCATCCTCAAAGATTTCAAAACGGAGCTTGCAACGTTTTTTTCTGTGGCGGATCCTCCAGACACAAATTTATCCCGAAATTCTTTCTGGGTGCCGGACAAAAAAAAAAATTCTCTCTCTCTCTCTCTCCCTCTCCCTCTCTCTCCCCCTTCCCGGCCAGCGGTTCCTTTAAATTTCCTCATTTTCAGGATCCGTCTGAAAACGGATCCTGTGCCATCCGTTCACATCAGTTGAGAACGGATCCGCTTGTCTGACTTTTTGGCGGATTTGAACTGATGTAAAAAACTGAAGTGTGAAAGAGGCCTTAGCGGTGAATAAAAATGTGAAAATTTGTGAAAAAAAATAATAATTTTGCTTGTGTAGCCAATTTGGGAATTGGAGCTTTTGGAGGGCTAATTTTTTACGTGTTCAGCTCATGTTTTCACTGATACCATTTTGAGGCAGGTATGAAGTTTTGATGTGTAGAATGATGCTCCCCAGTGCCGCCGCGTGTTAATGCTACCGTCAGAGATTAACAACAGCTTTTAACAGGCAAACAGCCACGGGCGAAGCTCTGGTCCACACACGACTGTTAGAGGCAGATGATGGCTGAATAATTTCGCTATCTTCTGCTGGGAAAGATACAGGCTTGGCTTGCAAGGTCGTATCAGAGACAGGGAGACGGCATATGACGTAACTGTACGTCATATGTCCTGACGGTGTTAAAGTGGTTTTCACATTGAAATTTATCTTTTATCAGCAGGGTAGACTATAACTTAGGCAGGTTTCACACTAGCGTATGGAGGAGCTGCGGAGGGATGCGGACTTCCTCTGAGAAGCTCCGCCCACTGCCACGCCTCCTCCGTTCAGCTCTGCCTCTGTCGGCATGCGGCGTGCGTACCCCATCTTTAGTATTGGGTACACAGGCCGTGCCGATGTATGCGGATGCCTCCGCATGCGTCATTTTGATGGTGCGGCGACCGCAACAAAATCCAACACGTTGCATTCGGCGCAGGTTGCCGCACTGTCAAAACAACGCATGCTGAGGCATCCACATACATCGGCATGGCCTGCGTACCCAATGCTAAAGATAGGGTACGCAGGCCGCATGCCGACAGAGGCAGAGCTGAACGGAGGAAGTCCGCATCCCTCCGCAGCTCCTCCATACACTAGTGTGAAACTAGCCTTAGTCATTACTCAGGGCCCAACTGCTTGGATCCCCAGTGATCCCAGTGTCAGATCTCTGCAGAGTTACATCTGAATGGAACAAAGGATGAGCATGCAAATCTCTGCTCCATTCATGGTCTTTGCAACTGCCAATGAATGCCAAGTAAAGCAATGGGAAACAAATAACTTTCAGTCTTGAGCAAACCCCTGCAATTCTGGCAAGTGCCATAGTAATCCCTCAGATGTTCTTGTTGATTAGAATGTGACAATCTGTTGAACTAGTTGTGTTTTACATACTGATTGCTACAATTGTACATGTACAACGATTAAATAAGAAAATAAATAAATTGCATATTTAGAATGCTACTGACCTCTACAAGAAATGACGACACAAAACATATAATGAGCATAACTAACATGTGAATTCTCCAGCTCATGGGAGTGCAGACAAGCTGTAAGGGAAAATCACACAAACATTATTAATATTTGGATGATGAATCACTTATAACAATTATATGTTATATTGCTATCACAATATATTATATTCAAACAATTATTGGCTGTGTTGTTAGAAATGTGCTTACCTCTAAAACAACATACATGTTCTTGAAATTGGCAAATATAAAAAACAGGGTAAGCGTAAATTCTACTATTAGTGTTGCCACAAAAATATCTAAAGAAAAAAAAGAAGAATTTTATTTATTATACCTACAACAGCAATTATACTGAATGATGTAATTACACAGATGAATATATTAAAATAATAAATATTATACAGAGCTACGTTTCCCTTTGTATTATTACATGTATATTCACTCACAGTTTGTGTACAGTGGTTTTCGGAATGGTTTCCCCTTTGAAAATACAAAGGCCAAGATCACAAAGTGTACAGCGGTGAGCAGCCATAGTGTGGAGTTCTCAAAACTTATATAGTTCTTCGTTGTTCTTTTCTCGATTAGCTCATAGGTAAGGTTCACGTTCCAGCTTGAGTTTACTGGATTACAGGCGCTAATAAGGATGATGATATTAGGAAACATTGTTAGAATATTACAGTGTTTTCCATTACGCTATTCTTTTCCAACACTAATTGTTTTTATTCTAGATATGAATAATTAAGAAAAGAAGTATAGGGGTTTCTTTGGATACTAAAAAATACTATAATTTAGTTAAGATTGCAATCATCACTCTCATAAATTCTTTTTATAGCTCAGCTGACTAAAAAGTTAAATAAAAAAAATGACTGTATTTGTGTTTAATTCAGTTTTCCGAAACTTAGGTAGCTAAAACTTTCAGAATCATGCACATGGTGAAGTAAACTTCAAAAAGCATTGACAGAAGCTATATTTATTAATTTATTTTACTCATTTATATAGCGCCATTAATTCTACAGAAATAGAAAAACAAAAAGTCAGCTCACTCATCAGTTGTTATTGGACTCCGAGCACGGAAACTGTAGTGCAACAGGAAAAGCAATGATCCAAGGTATAATCCAGCTCAAACAAGTCCGTTAAAAAATGCAAAAAAATTTTATTGAAAAAATATTTTTCGTAAAACAATGGTCACACAGTGTAAAAAATAACAACCTCCATGTTGGAATTGTAGCGTGGGCAGACGCGTTTTGAGCAAGAGCTTGAGAACAGGAGTTTATTATTTTAGCAACTGAGTTCTTGCTTGTCCATAACTAATTTTCTTTTAATGGACGTTTCTATCTGCAAAAGCAGGGAGCCCCAATGGGGGCGGGCTTTTCACCCTCCATAGCAAATATTTTTATGGCTGCATGGGAGGAGCAGTATATTTTCTCGGCCACTTCCGATCTCCTGTCCCATATAAGATGGTATGGTCGCTATTTTGACGACCTCCTTCTGATATAGGATGGGACAGAGGAAGAGGCCGGGGAGTTTGTTTCTCTGATGAATCTGAATGATGTGAATTTGAAATTTACGTACAAGTTACGAAGGAATATAATTGATTGTTTGGACGTATCACTGGAGTTTTCACCTGGGGGATTGATTATTACCCCTTTTAGAAAGGATACGGCAACGAATTCTACGCTCAATGCAACATCCTGCCACCATTAAAGCCATATGAAATATTCCACTAGGTGAACTTATACGAGTCAGAAGGAAAACTTCTTCAGATATTACATTTAAAAAGGAACAATTTCAGGTTAATCAAAGATTAAAAAAGTATGGATATTCTCAGTGGATGTTGGACAGAGCGAACAGTTTGATTGCTGCTAGAAATAGACAGGTTATGTTAAAAGAAAAAATATTAGATAATACAGGACAGGCTTCTAATCAGATTGCATTTGTAACGCAGTATAGTCCCCAGTTTACAGAAATAAAAAGTATAATTAATAAATATATTTCTGTACTATATCAGAATGACATACTACAAAATATTTTGAAATCAGAAGCCGCACAGTCAGCGCACACAGGGGGAATCAGGAGACAGAGTGGACTTGATATTTGGCCTAGGTCAGCGGAGACGGAGTTAACCTTCTCCTTCTGGGTAAGCTGCATTCCCGCCAAAAGCCCCAACTTCGCGTGCTTCCCTGTTTTTATATCCAACCCGCCCTGTCATGAACTCATTTTCTGCTCCACCAGTTGAGAGTTCCCCTTCCGTTCTCCCTCTGGTGGTGACAGGAGGTAGTGCGGTTGGTTTAAGTGGTAGTGATCTGCCACCTGATGAGGAAGATAACGATTGGATCTCTGGAGTGTCAGACTGGATATAAGACAGCCGATGCCCTATCCGGGTGCTGGTGATTCAGTCTGCTTCTCAGGTCCTGGACTTCAGCTCTCTTCCAGTCTTCTCAAGTTAAGTTTGTTTTTTGCTAATGTTCACACTTGCTCTTGTTGGTCAATTCAGTTTTTTGTGCAATCAGCCTGCCCCTGCTGGGGATATGCTGAAATTCCACTCCTATAAATCAGTATTTGCTAATATGCTTTTTGCCCCTTATTAGATTGGCTTCTTTTTTGCTCTGTCTCAGAATATTTCAGAGTGCTGATATAGGTTTAGAAGTCTAGTGACTTCAGGGTTAATTTTGCTATCAGAAGTGTTGGACAATATTTTTGTAGGTTTTTTTGGCAGATTGCAGACAGTGTCTTTCCTTTTCTGTCCTTGTTAGTTAGCCGGGCACCATCATTTGCTCAGCCTATTTTCCTGCCTTTGTTTGTATTTTCATCTTGTTTCACCGTCAATACATGTGGGGGGCTGTCTTTCCTTTGGGGTCTGCGCTGGGGCAGTTAGTTTTCCTCTTTTCCTGCTTTAGGCTTATGTAGTTCTCCGGTTGTGGTGAGGAGTCTAGGACCAACGTAGGAACGCTCCACAACTGCTGTAGGTTGTGCGGGTAAGACCAGGGATCTGCAATCTGCATAGTTACCAACTTCTCTGGTTTTCTGAGACTTAGCTTATTGTCTTTTTTCCTCCTCAGTTTCCCATTCATAACACCGCCCCCTTCGGTCAGGTGCTCGGGTTTGCTCTGTACAGAAGCTCCTTCCCCCAGCAACACTGAAGACAGGCCCGACAGTTCCGGAGAAGCAAGGAGTATCTCTAGCTTGGTCCATCCTCCTACAACTGTTGGATTTTTTAAATGTGGACATCGTACATGTCTATGTTGTGACCATATTGAGAATACAAGGGAATTTAATTCAATGACAACTAATAGATCTTAAATGTGGACATCGTACATGTCTATGTTGTGACCATATTGAGAATACAAGGGAATTTAATTCAATGACAACTAATAGATCTTACAAGATTAAATCATTTATTAACTGTAATAGTACTTTTGTAGTATATCTAATATCTTGTTTGATATGCAGAGTTCAATACTTGGGATGTACAACTAATCAATTAAGGCCGGGATCACACATGTGAGGAATATGGCCGAGTCTCGCATCATAATACCCGACACTGCCGTCAGCACTCGGGAGCGGAGCGTGTGGCTCCATGTATTGCTATGCGGCATCTCTCTGATGCAACCAACAATAAAATAGTTAAATGTTCAGCTGCATCAAAGCATTTCTCCCAGGAGCACAATGGGAACACTACAATGTGTAGGATCTCTGGCATTGAAAGAGTGTTTAAACCTTTTAGAGGGGGAGACCACGACAGAAAGTTGCTAAATAGGGAATCTTGGTGGATTTATACTTTGCAAACTAGAGCCCCTATGGGAATGAATATCAAACATGATCTAACGTACCATTACATATGAGTGTGTTTTTTTCCTTCAACTTTTTTCTTGTGTTTTTTTGCTTACTTATGCATTTTTCAATTCTTTGTCTATGTCTATCTTTAGAATTTTAAACAAGTGTGATACCGCTTAACAGATGAGGAATGTTATATATGATTGTGTGCAATAAGACACATGGTTGAGATAAGATGTGTTATTTAAAGGGGTAACTTAGTATTGTATGGTATGCAAAGACTAAGAACTCTTGTTTGAAATGCGTCTGCCCACGCTACTATTCCCACATGGGGGTTGTGATTTTTTACACTGTGTGACCATAGTTTTACGTAAAATACTTTTTCAATAAAAAATTTTTGAATTTTTTAACGGACTTGTTTGAGCTGTATTGTACCTTGGATCATTAATTCCATAGCGCTTTACATACATTACTGGCACTGTCCCTGATGGGGCTCCCAATCTAAATGAATCTTTATTATGGTCAGAGCTGGTTTTAGAACAACTGTGGCCATGAGCAACAATTAAAAGTGCAGCTTTAAATGTTAGCATATTGTACTATAACACAGAAACATTCTGGGAGTGTTAACACAAGCTGAATTCAGGCAAATAATCACCAATTGAATATGTTCAAGCTGTTTAGTACATTTTCAGCAGCCTCTTATACAGGCTGATGAAGAATGATGGGGGTAGAAAGATCTGTTTTATCAAATATCATGTTATCTGCAGCACATCTATTTAACATGACCAATGTCCTCATGAGAGCAGGGCCGCCATCAGGGAATTACTGCCCTGACTGGCGTATGGGGCCCGGTGGGCAGAGGGGGCCCGCATCGGGCCCGGTCTCCACTGCTCACTGGGCCCCTACCAGCAGGTAAACCGGGCCCTGGCTAGCGGCGCTGCGGGTGGCAGCTAAACGCTATTGACATGCGGGCCTGGCGACCTGCATGTCAATAGTTAACAGCTGCCAGCCAATCGGAGGCTGGCAGCTGACGTCAGCCGCAGTGCGCACCTCGCCGGCGTCTGACGTCAGTGTCAGTCGCCGGCTAGAGCGCGCTGCAGCGTGGAGGGACTGAGCCTCGCCCGTCGCTGGAGCGCGGCCAGGTAAGGAGAACTCTTTTTTTTGACTGCGGCGATCCAGGGGGCCCGGGGGCAGAATGCTGGACTGGGACAGAATGCTGGACATGGGGCAGAATGCTGGACATGGGGCAGAATGCTGAACATTGGACAAAATGCTGAACATTGGACAGAATGCTGGACATGGGGGCAGAGTGCTGGACATGGGGCAGAGTGCTGGACATGGGGCAGAGTGCTGGACTGGGGCAGAATGCTGAATATGGGGGCAGAATGCTGGACTGGGGCAGAATGATGAACATGAGGCAGAATGCTGGCCTTGGCAGAATGCTGAACATGGGGCAGAATGCTGGACTGGGGCAGAATGCTGGACTGGGGCAGAATGCTGGACATGGGGCAGAATGCTGGACATGGGGCACAGTGCTGGACATGGGGCAGAATGCTGAATATGGGGCAAAATGTTGGACTGGGGCAGAATGCTGGACATGGGGGCAGAATGCTGGACATGGGGGCAGAATGCTGGAGACTGGGGCAGAATGGAGATACGGGGCATGATTGGAGACAGATCGCACTGGATCAAGGGGCAGTATGGATACGATGGAGATCATATGGGGGCAGAATGGATACTCATGAGGGGGGCATGGGAGAACATATGGCTAAAGCCAGGAATGAGACACACGGGGGTCAGGATGGGGGATATTATTACCATAGGGGCTAATTAAGGGATATTATTACTGCAGTGATGTATTTAAATCTTTGAGGATACTGTTTTAAATGGGGGGTGGTCCTGTTACTGTGCAGAGCGACACTATGTCACCTTTTTTTCTTCATGTGGTGTAATGTAGAAGTTGGGAAAAATAAGTAATGTGTTCAGCAACCGGAGCTCTTCCTGCAGAGACGAGTCCTGGCTGGAAGACGTGATGGCGATCTGTGCTGGATGAATGAAAAGCAAGGATGAAGGACTTCACCTAGAGAGGTCACTGGTGAGTTAGTGTGTTACCTGTACATTGACACTATACATTGTATACTATATATACAGAGGGCCTGTGTATAATGTCACCAGTGATCACTGTGTTACCTGTACATTATATACAGAGCTCCTGTGTATAATGTCATTGATCACTATATTACCTGTACACATACACTGCATACTAAATACAAATCTCCTGTGTATAATGCCACTTATGGTGATAGTATTATGTTTGTTTATTAATGATCAGTATTGTAGTATTCAGACACTTTGTGGTGGTAATATGTGGTCTGGTCATGGTGCGGTGGTATTTGTTCCTTGTATGTGATATTATTCGGTCACTATGGTAGTAATATGTGGTCTGGTCATGGTGCGGTGGTATTTGTTCCTTGTATGTGGTATTATAGGTCACTATGTGGTGGTAATATGTGGTCTGGACATGGTGTAGCAGTATTTGTTCCTTGTATGTGATACAAGGAACAAAAATACCACCGCAAAATTGAAAAATAAATAAAAATATACCTAAAGTGTATTGCATATTTTAACAAATATTTAATAGGTTACAGTAGAGTAGGGCCTGGCCAAAAGTGTCTACCCTGTTATGGTGGCGGCTTAAAAAAATCTTTTGTCCAAAGCAAAAGTTGCTTGCTATATATGTGATCTGGTGATGGGAACTGTTAATGTGTGATAGGTGAGAAGTGGAGTTTTTTCAAGAGAGAGCAGTGCGACTGTGGACAGTTTTAGGGGTGGAGGCGGGGCTGAGTGGAGCCTGGGCGGAGTCTCAAGGGGGCCCCGGAAATTTTGCCAGTATGGTGCCCCGAAATTCCTAGTGGCAGCCCTGCATGACAGCAATGATTTCTGTACAGGCAGAAACAATCCAATCACCTGATAAATGAGTAGCATTTTGCTCTTTTGTCGCATGATTGCCAACATGTTTGCACCTACAAACTCTAGCCTATACTGCAGGTAGTTATAAATATGGATGTTTTACCATCATTACATAACGCACATCAGTATATAACTCACACAATATAACACATTTCAGCATGTAACACACATCAGTGTACAACACACACTGGTATATAATGCACTCATCAGTATACAACACAATAGTGTATAACACACACCGGTATATAATGCATTCTTCAGTATACTACACAACAGTATATAACACACACATAGACACTTCAGTATATAACTCACAGACACACACACGAGTATGCAACACACCAGTATATAATATACCAAACATCATATATAACACACACACACCAATATATAGCCCACACATCAGTATACAACACACAGACACATACACACAACAGTATATATTATACACATCAGTATATAACATGCACATCAGTATGCAACACAACAGTATATAACAGACAAATACACTTTAGTATGTAACACACTCAAACATAATAGCATGTGACTCACACCAGTATACACACGTGGTCAAAATTATTGGTACCCCTCGTTTAATGACAAAAAAACCCACAATGGTGACAGAAATAACTTGAATCTGACAAAAGTAATAATAAATCAAAAATCTATGAATATAAACAAATGAAAGTCAGACATTGCTTTTCAACCATGCTTCCACAGAATTTTTTAAACATTATATAGCTCATGAAATAGTCCTGGTCAGAAATGATGGTACCCTTAACTTAATATTTTGTTGTACAACCTTTTGAGGCCATCACTGCAATAAAACAATTCCTGTAACTGTCAATGAGACTTCTGCACCTCTTGACAGGTGCTTTGGCCCTCTCCTCATGAGCAAACTGCTCCACTTGTCTCGTGTTTGAAGGTTGCTTATTCCAGACGGCATGTTTCAGCTCTTTCTAAATATGCTCAATAGGATTTAGGTCAGGGCTCATAGAAGGCCACTTCAGAAGAGTCCAATGTTTTCCTCTTAGCCATTCTTGGGTGTTTTTAGCTGTGTGTTTTGGGTCATTATCCTGTTGCAAGACCCATGACCTGTGACTGAGACCAAGCTTTCTGGCACTGGGCAGCACATTTCTCTCTAGAATCCCTTGATAGTCTTGAGATTTCATTGTACCCTGCACAGATTCTTGACACCCTGTGCCAGATGCAGCAATGCAGCCCCAGAACATAGCAGGGCCTCCTCCATGTTTCACAGTAGGGACAGTGTTCTTTTTTTTATATGCTTCATTTTTCTGTCTGTGAACATAGAACTGATGTGCCAAGCCAAAAAGTTCATTTTTTGTCTCATCTGTCCATAGGACATTCTCCCAGAAGCTTTGTGGTTGTCATCATGTAGTTTGGCAAATTCCAGTCTGGCTTTTTTATGATTTTCTTTTAACAATGGGTGAAATCTCCGATGAAGTCCACTTTGGCTCATACAATGACGGATGGTGCAATCTGACACTGATGTTCCTTGAGTGTGACTGAACCACTGCCTTAGACGTACTGAATCTCTGGAGGTCTTGACTATTTTAAATGGAAGCAACTACTGCAGGATTGTCCTCTACAGCAGAAGATTCGGGAAGAGCCTGGGGTTTCTCCCATCTGCGAACTGGCAATGGTTCTTCTGCAATCTCAGGAGCGGTACACCAGTCTTCATTATATTTAATCTTGAGGGAAGTCAGTCCTGACAAAGGAATAGGCAGAGCAACTCTCGGGGCAGATGTAGGATCTTTAGACTGTCATGGCTGTAACATATTCCTGTGTACATTTCTTTGGGCAGACTACTCATTTTTAACCTGTACTTCGCAGACCGGGCCATTGGGGTACCCCTGATCACTTTGCATGGTTATACTTCCCAATGTTCACTCTGCTTACCTCAGGGAATTTTTTCCCCAGAACTCTGTCCCCAGGCTGTGGCATAACTCCCTGCATTGGAGGTTGGCTCTTATAAGTTTTGTTTTGTAACTGCTGGCCTGCTAGCCAGCAGAGGGTCTGGAGCTGCTGATGGTGTTCTTTCACCTATGAGGTGGTAGATTGTTTGATTAGATCCCCTGGCTGTTCCAGATTCAGTTTGATGAATTCTTGGCTGGCTGTACCGAAGTGTAGCATGTATGGGGTATTACCTGTGGTTGTGTGGACCCAATTGTTATAGGTCCAGACCAATTTGGCTAAGTAGTCAGGCCAATGTGCTTTCTTATCTTTCTCTAGTGTTCTCAATATTTGAAGCAGAGACCGGTTAAAGTGCTTGCAAGACCCATTCCCTTTGGGATGGTATGGAGTTGTCCTGAACATTTCGATGCAGTACACTCAGTGCAATTCCTTCATCACATTACCTTGAAAACATGCTTCCTGATCTGAGTGGATTTGCTTCGGACACCTGTAGATGCGGATGAAATCTTTAAATACAGCTCATGCAGCAGACTCAGCTGTCTGGTCCCAAGTTGGGTTGACCACTGCAAACTTGGAGAAGTAGTCAGTCATGACAAGCCAGTACTGTGGACCCAAGTTGATTGTCCCATGAGGAGGAAGTCTATCATTAACACTTCAAGCAGTTCCTTAGTCTGTATGGTCTGTACAGGTGCCCTCTGTTCTGTGGCTTTAGTGAGGTCATACACTTGGCACTGTTGGCAAACGTCCTCACCTGTGGAATCTAGGCACTGGCAATATATGTAACGCTGCAGCCACTGGTAAGTCTTGCATATCCTGAAGTGTTTTCCAAACTCATGAGCTTCTTTTGCTATTTTTCTTTCCACGCTTCCAGGTTTTACTACTTGCCACCTTGCCTCTAAGTCAGCAGGCTGTTTGCCACTTGCGGTATGCAACAGCTCTTTGGACTTCCAACCTGTCCCACTGGCGCAGAATGGACTTCATCTCGATATCTACAGTAAGTAAGCCCTTTCTTCTGTGTTGGTTAACTTTCACTGGGTTACTGCATTTTCATCTTGTACTCACCCCCACTCTTCATTAGTTCTCCCTAGTGTCATGGGTAGAAAGTTGGCCTCCTCACTTGACTGTATTGCTACTGCCGGGGGTGTGAATTTTCAGAAGTCCGGGGTTTCCTCTTCTTTCAGATGTTCATCGAGGTCCATTTCCATACTTTCAAAGGTTACCTTTACAGGTCATCAGCATTGGCGTTCTCCATGGCAGAACGGTAATGGATTGAGAAGTTATATTCTGAAATGCGAACTACTCAACATTATTCCAGGGCTCCCAGCTTGGCAATGTCCAGATGGGCCAGCGGATTGGTTGTCAGTCCGCACAAGGGTCTTAGTCCCTGTCAGGTATTCTGAAAATTGCTCCATCATGGCCCACACCAGTGCAAGGAGTTCCAACTGAAAGGAGCTGAAGTTGTGAGGGTTTCACTCTCTATCACAGGCAATAACCCTTTCATGCCTGTCTTGCACCTGTGAAAGGATTGCCCCAACTTCATAGAGACTGCCATCAGTATATAAGAAGAATGGCTTACCGAAGTCTGCATAAGCCAGGATAGGGTCCAAAGTTAGGGCTTCTTTCAGGGCCTGTAAGGCCTCCTCCTGCTTCTCTTCCCAGTGTATGGTTCAATTCTTGGGTACCCCAGCCATCCCCCTTAACAGTTCGCTGAAAGGGCCAGCTACTTTTGCATAGTAATTGATGATAGTACCTGGCCAATCCAAGGAAGGCTTTCAACTTCTGCAGGTTTCTGGATGTTGGCCATTGCTGTATCATAGCTACTTTTACCTTGAGAGGGCAGTACTCTATACTGAGACATGTTATGGCCCAGGCACTTGATCTCTTTCATGAAAAGCTGACCTTTTTTGGCTTTACCTTCAGGCCATGGGTCCGCAATCGCCCGGGTACTTGCCCGAGTCTGTTCAGGTTTTCTTGAAAGATAGCAAAGTAAACAATAATATTATTCAGGTATATCAGAGTGACTTCAAAGTTCAGGTCTCCCAGGTGCTTCTCAATCTGCTGCTGAAACGTATCTGGTGCATTGGATGGTCCGAATGGCATTCTGTTAAATTCAAACAGTTCCAAGGGGAGTATGTGCCTTGTGTTTTTCTGCCACTGGTACCAGCCAGTAACCTCTTGCTAGATCCAGAGTGGAGAAGCATTTAGCCTTCCCTTGGGTTGTCGGGGACTCCTCGATACAAGGCTGGGGTTATGAGTCTTGCACAGTGCACACATTCAACCAACTGTAATCCATGCAAAATAGAATATTTCCATCCTTCTTGACAAGCACCATTGGGGCTGCCCATGGAGTCTGGCTATGCTGCACCACTCCCAAGTCCAACATCTGTATCAACAACATCTTCACCACATGATACAGCTTGGGAGGTTTCTATTGAAATATATCTCGGATCAGAAAATTTACCCCCCATCGGTATCTCATGGGTGATGGCATCTGTAAAGCTGAAGTCATTGGTGTGGCGGGAAAACACGGCTTGATTCTCTCACAGCATTGCTTACACTTCTTGCATACAATCCGGATCAAAAGTCACATATCCACCCCCATTTGGGCCAAGATGGTTCGCCCATTCAATTCTGGGATTTGGGCTCCTTCCATTTCAGCAGTGAATACCAGGGTCCAGACTGCATCACCTAGAGGTGCTAGGGTCAATTCTTTCCGATTCAGCACTTCAATCCAATGTAGGTAAACACAAGTCGACTTGTCTGTGTCCCATGTTTGCAGCTTTGATGAGTATTCATCCAATATGGACTACTGCCAATGTACGGGATACTAAGGCTTCCTGGCCTACCTCTCTTAGGCACACTGATTACAGTTTTCCATACAGTATTATGGGCCCTATATAGTCCATCATATAGTATTAAGGGTTTCATTCAGTCATCCATATAAGTATTATGAGTTCCATATAGTTCTCCATACATTATTATGGGTGGTGCCATGTAGTCGTCCATATATTATTATGGATCTAATATAGTCCTCCATACAAGTATTATGGGCCTCATATAGTCCTCCATAATGTATTATGGGCCTCATATAGTCCTCCGTACAGCATTATAGGTTCCATATAGTCCTCCATGCATCATTGTTTTCAACTGCATCGGCATCCATGTTAGAGCAGATACTAGCTGTGTATCACAACTATTCTCTCTCTGCAATATGATTGTATCAAAAGAAGGACACCCCTTATATGATGTTATAGTAAGTCATATGTCGGGAATGGATTTAAAAGACATGTTCATTGGGGAAGGGAGAGCATGACATCTTTGTCACTTCTTGAGGTTATATTCCATTTTCATGCACATGCCATATAGGGGACACATAGAATGTGAAAGAAAGTTCTCTGGTGAAATAAGAACAAAGTAGAATTTTGGGGCTAAATGCAAAAAACTAACACTAAACATCACTGGGAAAACAGCCCCCACTGTCAAACATGATGGTGGCAGCATCATGCTGTGGAGATGTTTTTCTTTAGCAGAGACAGGGAAGCTCGTTAAAGTTAATGGGTAGATGAGTGTAGCAAAATACATTTTCTGGAAGAAAACCTGTTAGAAACTGCAAAAGTCTTTAGATTATGGTGTAAAAATACTTCCAGAGCTACAATGGAAGAGATTAGATTAAAGTATGTTCATGTGTGTGAATGGCCCAGTCAAAGTCTACACCTAAATTCCTTTGAGAACCTGTGGCAAGATGTGAAATTTGCAATTCACAGATGCTCTGCATCCAATCTCACTAAGCTAAAGTGAGAGTGCAAAGAAAAACGGGCAAAAGCTGGTTAAGACTTACCCCAAAAGATCTTCAACGAAAGGGGGCTAAATACCTATGCACATCACAATTTTCAAATTTATACTTTTAAAATATTTAGAAAACCATGTATCATTTCCTTTACACCTGACAAATACTTGCAACTTTGTGTTGGTAGATCATATAAAACCCCAATAAAATACATTTAGGTTTGTGGGTGTGATGTGAACAAATATGGAAAAGGTCACAGGGTAGGAATACTTTTTCAGGGCATTGTATTTACAGTTCCACCTGATTTAGAGGTGGAAATGGACCCCCTTACGTCTTGGGCCCCTGTGTGGCTGCACAGGTTGCATGATTCATATGTCCGTTCCTGATTCTTGTATTTCCAGGAGAAACAACACAGTACAGAGTTTGAGGGGAAAAAAAATCTCAGAAATTTGGTGAATGGACTATTTAATTTTGAGTACAAGTAATTACTAAAACAGACTAGTCTGGACTGATGACAGGTCCTGTATGCAGACAGTAATAAATATAAATGATCAGTTTCTCTTTATCGAAAATTGTATTTTTAATTTTCTTTTGCATTATGCAAAATCTTTCAGTGTCAAGCTTTCTGCTTTCTCTAAATAATGTATTGTTGTATTGCATGTCTAATTCCAAGTACTTACCTGAAAACATCAATTCTGCTGTACCATGGCTGCTGCTGGACTATGAGAAATGCATACGTCTGCATAGCTATTGTGAAACACACATTGTACACCACTGAAAGCAGCATAGATGGAGAAATCAACTGTCCTGGTGGTCGATAAGGTGCCAGTTTATCATACGCAGGTGTCGAACTCACTGCAGAAAATGATAAATGACAGTTATAAGTTATATATCTCTTTTTGTACTATATTTTTTAATGTAGATGTCAATTGAGCATATTATAACAAATAACAACATTTACCAGTAGCAAAATATATTTATATCCTATAGGTTTAAAATTTTCAATTAAAGGGGTTGTCTGATATAGAAAATATATTTTTAGGCATAAATGTCCTAAAAATAAAAAGTGTCATATTCACCTTTGAGATGCTCCACCCGATCCAGAGTAGGCTGCTCCGGAGGTCTGAGACAGCTCCGATAGTGATGCCTGGTTAGTTTCTAAAGTCAGGTGACCTATGACTAGAAGAGCACGTCATCAATAAAAGATCTAAGGATGTGCTCTACTAGTCACCTGATCACTGGAGCAAATCAGTCTGCAGCAGTCCTTGATTTCTGAATGGTGTGTGCTGGATCCGTGGGGACGCTGTGATGTGAATATTCCACTAATCTTTATTTTACGATCAGATGTGTTTGAAAAAAAATGTTTCTGTATTGGACAACCCCTTTATGTCAATGATGACACATGGGACAAGTTAATTTAATGGACCCTACTGTTTTGTTCTCGTAGATCATTGCCACTGACATGTTTAAGGAGAACCTATATCACCCGTTACTTTGAGTGTAATAAATAACGGAAACACATATAATGTATCTAAAAATATTACCTAGAATTCATCTACCATCTAAACATGGGGGTCTTTACTGACCCATGATAGAGTAGTATGGCAGGTCACGGTTAATAATACCATATGCCTTTGAAAGAAATTAAATTAGGCATATAGTATTATATTTATTAAAGTAGAGTAGAGGCACATATACTTAGTACACTTCTTAGGGCTCATGCTCGCATGTGAGAAACTCGGATGAGTCTCGCATGTCAATACCCAGCACTGCCGCCGCCACCCACTTCGGAGAGTTCAGCTGCATGTATTTCTATGTAGCTGAATGCTCCAATCTGAGTGCTGACCAAGTTTCCAAGTTTCTCGCATGTGAGTATGAGCCCTTAGTTTGTATAAAGCTGTGATATGAAAATGTACATAAGGCTCAAGCAATATAGGCCTGAATGGTAACCTGTATATTAGATTGGACTCGAGTCACATTCATTAATTCTAAATTTTAGTTGATCTTCAAATTTTGTGAAGCAATTATAAAATTGAATCTATAATGAAGCACTTTATAATGCTTTAATTTGTATTGACTCCAATATGAACTTTTTGTCCCAAAAAGTTTATTTTAATAGCATTGTGTTATTTGGTATATGTACAAAGAAAAACATTGGATCCAGTTGAATAGAACACATTATGTGGGCTGCGCTGCTGGAGTAAACCGATTCTTCAACAATGATTATAATAAGGTTTTTTCTATTCACAAGGTTGTTGAATGCCATACTGCCATTTTTATCAAATGAAAGAACCAAATTTTTGTTTTTTTTCACTTGATAAAAACACTGGTACGCCATTCAAAGACTTTGTGAATAAAAGCAACCTTATTCTCATCATCATTGCTGAAGAATCAGTTTACTCAAGAGGCGAAGCCCACCTTACGTGTTTCACCCAACTGGATTCAATATTTCCTGGAGGATTTATCCACCAGCCACAGGGCAGCAGCAACTGTTTTTCTTTGTGCCTACATAGGAGCTGTGCCTGTAACAACTCCACCAGATGAGCATAACCAGAGTACCCACTCTCCATCCATAGGGCATCATCCCATTGTGCGCTCTGTTCCCCACATCTAGATTTCACTTACTTGTTAAAAAGATTACAAACATGATTGCAAAGTCATGTACAAGAAACTGGTTATTTCCAAATATATTTTGTTGCTGGAAGACACAAATAAGCAAATTATTGTCTACTGCTCCCTTACTATTACGGAAGTAAAAAGCGTTATGTAGAGATATTTCATATAGCAGTTACCCAATAGAGGATTAAAGTGTTGATATACTCAATCAATCCAAACATAGACATGTATTTAAACATGCAGAAAGAGGTGACAAGGGCTGCTCGTCCTTCCCTGGAAAACAAAAACAATATGGCTAGAGTTACATCACATTTTTGCATCCTATGGAAAGCTGCTTCTTTTTTTAAGATTAGAAAAACATATAAAACAGCATTCAACAAGATGTCTCTTTGTGTTCTAACCTCTTGCATTTGATTTCTGTTGTACAAAACACAGAATCAGCCAGGATCATGGTCTTAAGAAGAACATAGGAAAGAGATACCTCGTTTTGGTCTCCTCATGCGAAGGTGTGTAGTAAAAGACCCATTGTATAGCACCCCACAACCAAAATTTGAGTGTTCCAGTTGGAACTGACACAGTTTAATGTGAATAGAATACATGGATAGCTGTCAGTCCCTCCTACCCGGCTGTCCAGACTGTTAATAATCATCCCATAAATCCGATGTATAAAAGGAGATGCTGTATCACATTAGCGATACTTTCAATTATCACTCTTGTATCCAGCATAGAACTGCAAGATGGTGTGGACTGTCAAAAGACATTTCTAGCTCATAGGTGATAGTGACATATCTTGTAATGTTTCATTTTTGGCTGTCTTTCCCAAGTTTTTTTTAAAGGGGTTGTCTGGGACTTTTCCATTGATTGCCTATCCATAGGATAGGTCATCAATA
This sequence comes from Dendrobates tinctorius, assembly GCF_039654945.1. Taxonomy (NCBI): domain Eukaryota; kingdom Metazoa; phylum Chordata; class Amphibia; order Anura; family Dendrobatidae; genus Dendrobates; species Dendrobates tinctorius. The sequence goes on from NW_027361728.1 coordinate 8,480,377, forward strand.
TCTGATCGGTAGAGATGCAACACTTTGTACTTTCACCAATCAGGAGATTCCCGTGCTGGTGGATGACGGATAGACCAAGTTGCTGCACAGTGCAGATCCGTCAATGGTTTGGTACAGCAAATCCATCCCATATTGATTCATATAGGGGGTAGATGTACAGTACCTGGCCATGGCCACAATGCATTTCATGGAGCTGTGATGTTCAGCTACACAACTAAGGCTAGTTTCACACTAGCGTTTCACTGACCTGCGTTGGTCTGTGCGCGGCTAAACTCCGTTCCCGGCCGCTCCCCCTATGGGCGCATGACACTGCATGTGACCTGCGTACCCTATCGTTAGCATTGGGTACGCAGGTCTTGTGCAGGTATGCGTTTGCTGGCGCATGTGTCCTTTTGACGGTGCGCCGCTCTGCACCAAACGCACCGTGTTGCATTTTGGTGCGCTCGGCACACTGTTGAAAGGACACATGCGCCGGCAAACGCATACCTGCACACGGCCTGCGTACCCAATGTTAAAGATATGGTACGCAGGTTGCATGCAGCATCATGCGCCCATAGGCGGAGCGCTCTGGAGGAGGCGCGGCAGGGGGCAGAGCTTAGCGGTGGCCGTGCGCAGACCGACGCAGGTCAGTGAAATGCTAGTGTGAAACTAGCCTAAGAACATTTGTCTATGACTGGCAAAGGGAACATCTGATCTGCAGGGGTGCCAGGTCTCGCACCCCCACTAATCTGATATTAATGACCTATCGTAAGGAGTCTATCAATGGAAAAGTCTCAGAGAACCCCTTTAAATTATACATACAGTTTTTTTATATAATTTATTATACTGCTATATACTTTGTAATCTAGGGTTGGATACATCTTATTCAAATAGTAACCTAAAATGTTAAATAATTTCTTATAATACACAAATAATACTTAATTAATATCATCATCATCATCAATATCTTTATGAATCAGTGTTAACTGTTAATCCAAAAATTGCTTATCATTTTTAAATGGTGTAATCATATGCAACAGAAAATAACATTAATAAAAGCAAAAGTAGATTAAATAACACTACAAAGATTTTCCCTGAAATGATTTAATTCTCATATTCACAACCTGAGGTTGAAGTGTATTTTACATATGCAATGTTTTAGGTAAAAAAAATCCTTAATCAGGTAGGTACATCCTGAAATTTATCAAATTGCAATATTCTTATGGAAGCCCTGTTTCGGGGTGGTAGCTCCAAAAGAAGGATCTAACGCTGATTTGTCCCTAAGCATACAATACTCAGAATTGCTATTTGTAGTTTACCATGTTTCCAAAAAAATCGAACAGATCGATCACAAAGTTATGAACCACACAAAGGTAGTAATCAAAACTAAACGTCAACCTGAAAATAATAATTTCTCTTTTAGCTCCATGAACAGAAAAGTATAAAAAGTACTGGGTCTCAGAATATGATGACACAAACCAATTTTTATTAAAAAAAATAGTTTTATTTTTTTAAGTAGTAAAACACAAAAAATACAATTTGGTATCATCACATTCATATAAACCCACAAAATAGACACAATAATCATAGTGTCAAAAAAGTGACCACAATAAACAAACTTGAGTTCTATTTTTTTTTTTACATTGTGTACTGTAGAAGACACAAGGGAAATGTTGTAATTAATATAGCAGCACAAATCATAAGAAAATTGCTTATAAAAGGGTTTGCTTACTTGAGCAAGTCTGGCACACACTTAATGTTAGTGACATGAGAGTTAAAAGGAGCAGCTACTGAGGCCTCTTCTACAGACAATGAAATTCCAGCATTGGCCATTTTCAAAGCCTAAAAAAGCAACATAATCATTATCATTCGCAAAAAGGACTACTATTACAATATCGGACCATGTACACAAAAAAACTATTGAAAAATCCTCCTTAGTCACCAAGGCAAACCAGACCCAAACATACGGTAGCTTGCACCATTAATATAAATTCATTTGTCATTAAAATAAATATTCCGAGTGAATGGACTGTTCTTCTTGCTGTGCTGTATGCTCTGACCACTCCGATGTCACCTTCTAGATGCTTCATCTCCCCTTTTTCAGCGTGAGTTTCATGGGCAAACTGACAGACTGTAATATGAGCTCTATTTAACGCACTGCCAATAAATTATCAATATGAATAGAATGCACTTACCGCACAGTCATTAGCTCCGTCTCCACACATCCCCACATAGTAACTGGCAAAGAGAAAATTATTGTTATTATTGGATTAATCAAACACAAATCACAAGCAAGGATAAACTTAGGTATTTGGGCTCATTCAGAAGTCCATTTTTCTTATAGGAGTTCCTAGAGTAGTCTATGGGGCCGTTCACATGTCTGATTTTTTTTGCAGACAGTGATAAGCGCAAAATCGCAGACACATGTCCGATATTGATCAGAGTGCTGGGTCAAAATCAACAATGCCAGTCTATGGGTCCATGAAAAAATCAAACAGTGCCTGCTTGTATAATGTGTTGGTCAAGGCCTGGAGACTGCCTGGGTATTACAATTGTTTTTAGGTGGTGAAGTAGTCTCTCTGATTTGCGAAGTTGCAACAAAATAAAATACAGTTCATTGCTGCATGTGTTCGAGCATCTGTACATGCAACGCAAGACCTCTTTCACACGTCCCGGTGATTCCTGTACAGGAAAAAACCAGTACTGTTGAGATCCATAGTCTGTGTACATATGCGATCCATATGAACATATGAGACATGTGTGTATCCGTTTGCTGTCCGTGCGTCACATCTGGGTGCTGTCCATGTGCCATCCGGATGCCTGTGTGACACGTACCAGCATCTGGGAAAATCAGTACAGTTTGCGGTTATCCCAGTCGCCGGGTGCTGAAGGCAGCTCTCATCATTGTCTCTTGATCTCCCTGAGATCATCGCGACAAAGAGACAATGATGGGAGCTGTATTCTGCAGCAGCTGTGGAACTCCTGTGTAAAATAAAGAATTAAATTAAAGAGGGAAACCCCGTGACTGGGGGCTAACATTAATAATCTGAGACAAGGGACGTTATGCCATAAGGTTCTCAGGCTACTAATAACAAGTCACAGCTGTTTGATTAGCCTTTACTGGTGAATTTACTAGGGACCCCAGAAAAAAATGATATAGGGTCACCTTATAAATTCAAACCAGCAAAAGCTAAACAGACAGCTGTGGGTTGATATTAATATCTACGGAAGGTGTCAGAGTTATTTCCCCCTTCCCCAGCTACCAACATCATCCCTCAGCCACCCCATAATTGATGCATCCATAAGATGCACCAAATCTGGTGCTTAGTCTCGCTCTTCCCACTTGCCCTGTAGTGGTGGCAAGTGGGGAAATATTTGTGGGGTTGACGTCAGTCTTGTATTGTCAGCTGTGTCAGGATAACTCAACTTTTGCTTCCACTTCCAGTTCCAATTAGGAACTTGCAGTCAAGGAAATGCACTTAGGATAAGTTGTCACCGGGAAGGCTGCCTAGTCACGTACTGGCTATTGGGCACTCTGCAGTGAGGGTGGTGTGTATATCACCAGCCCCAGGCTGTGAATACATACACAATCCTCCAATCCGTCACTGCCAGGGTTCCCCAATAACACCGGAACGCTATGCTGCCACAAGTTCCTTGTTTGATACCAAAGCCTATATCGGTAGCAGGATTTTGCACGGAGTACGTGTCAGTTCGATCATAGAGCAAAAAGAACGAAACTAGTAAATTTATAAGTTTACTCCAGAAAATATCGGCAGTGTTTACAAAAATACGAAAGATATTACAAAAAGGAGAGAAAATTCAATTTGTACAAACAGAAATAAAAGGGATTAAAATATGAAACTTACTCTTTCTCTGTCACAGGTATGATGTGTCGAAAAAGGGAAGGAGAGACCTCCCAAAGAAAATGGAACAGCTGCACAGTATGTTGTCTAGCTGACTCTCAGGCATCTGACACCTCCTTAAATGTGAGTTTCATTTTTATGCTTTGACCACAAACCTAGGGATTCCTCCCTTGCTAACCTCACCGGTGGGCTGTGTTCAAGTACATACACCCCTTTTGGAAAATTTTTAAAACCTCCTATCTTCGATATCTTTGGCTGGAAAGCTCACAGCGTGACGATAAGGGCATTATATTTTCCCTTGTGAATTTACAGTACCTTTCTTCTGAGACTAAACACTTAATGTCTGTGTGTTACTGGGGGCATAAACATGTTTCCGAGGTTTATGAAGGCCCTAAAGGCCGCAAAACGTTGCCATGCATAGCTCTACATGTCTCGGTCCTGGAAATCAATGTTCACATTTCTAGGATTATTGCATGTTATTAAATTCAACCAGGAATATCATGCCTGATAGACAAAGGAATCTTTTGGAGGGAAAAAAACACACTTAACTCTGCCAGAGCAATAAAAGTGACCATTTGCTGAAGGGAGTGGGGAGTGGATAGAATTTCACAGAGGCAGACAGAGGGGGCAGCAGCAGCATGAGGGGGATTGCAGTGGGTACTGGGTTTTTCACAAACCAATGAGGGGAGGAGTAACAGTCAGCTCTGTATGTGTACATAGGATGATAGGAAATAATACATATTTTCCTGACAAGCTGACATCAAGCCCAGGGGTTAGTAATGGAGAGGCATGTATAAGAGGCATCTATAATGTGAGACCAGAGAAAGAAAATAATTTATTTTCATAAGAAAGGTGAAGGCTATAAGCAGATCAGCAAATCTTTACTTATCAGTCAGAATGCTGTAGCAAAAGTCATGCAAAAATTTAACAAAGATGGAACTGCAGCCATCTCACACAATCATCCTGGCCGACCATGGAAGTCAACACCTAAACAGAAATGTGTTCTGATGAGGATTGAGAAAAGTCAACATGCAAGTTCACTTTAGTTGGATAAAGTAGTGGAAAGCCAAACTGGGGTGAGTGTTTCTTGCGACACAATATGGCGTACACTGTAAATGGCATGCATGGGCGTCATGCACAAAGTTAGCATCTTCTAAAGCCTATGCACAAAAAAGCCTAACTATAATTTTCCAAGGCCCATAGTGAAACATATGAAGAGTACTAGGGATCTATATTCTGGAATGATGAGAACAAGATAAATGTTTTTGAAACTAAGGACTTCAAACATTATGGTGTCGCAAAGGTGAGGAGTTAAAACAAATATACACTCACTGGCCACTTTATTAGGTACATCTGTCCAACTGTGTGTTAAGACTTAATTTCTAATCAGCCAATCACATGGCGGCAACTCAGTGCATTTAGGCATGTAGACATGGTCAAGACAATCTCCTGCAGTTCAAACCGAGCATCAGTATGGGGAAGAAAGGTGATTTGAGTGCCTTTGAACGTGGCATGATTGTTGGTGCCAGAAGGGCTGGTCTGAGAATTTCAGAAACTGCTGATCTACTGGGATTTTCACGCACAACCATCTCTAGGGTTTACAGAGAATGGTCCGAAAAAGAAAAAAAATCCAGTGAGCGGCAGTTCTGTGGCCGGAAATGCCATGTTGATGCCAGAGGTCAGAGGAGAATGGGCAGACTGGTTCGAGCTGATAGAAAGGCAACAGTGACTCAAATTGCCACCCGTTACAACCAAGGTAGGCAGAAGAGCATCTCTGAACGCACAGTGCGTCGAACTTTGAGGCAGATGGGCTACAGCAGCAGAAGACCACACTGGGTACCACTCCTCTCAGCTAAGAACAGGAAACTGAGGCTACAATTTTCACAAGCTCATCGAAATTGGACAGTAGAAGATTGGAAAAACGTTGCCTGGTCTGATGAGTCTCGATTTCTGCTGCGACATTCGGATGGTAGGGTCAGAATTTGGCGTAAACAACATGAAAGCATGGATCCATCCTGCCTTGTATCAACGGTTCAGGCTGGTGGTGGTGGTGTCATGGTGTGGGGAATTTTTTCTGGGCACTCTTTGGGCCCCTTGGTACCAATTGAGCATCGTTGCAACGCCACAGCCTACCTGAGTATTGTTGCTGACCATGTCCATCCCTTTATGACCACAATGTACCCAACATCTGATGGCTACTTTCAGCAGGATAATGCGCCATGTCATAAAGCTCGAATCATCTCAGATTGGTTTCTTGAACATGACAATGAGTTTACTGTACTCAAATGGCCTCCTCAGTCACCAGATCTCAATCCAATAGAGCATCTTTGGGATGTGGTGGAACGGGAGATTCGCATCAGGGATGTGCAGCCGACAAATCTGCGCCAACTGTGTGATGCCATCATGTCAATATGGTCCAAAATCTCTGAGGAATGCTTCCAGCACCTTGTTGAATCTCTGCCACGAAGAATTGAGGCAGTTCTGAAGGCAAAAGGGGGTCCAACCCCTTACTAGCATGGTGTACCTAATAAAGTGGCCAGTGAGTGTACATGATGCCTACATTGAAATATGATCCTGATCTGAACCCAATCGAACACCTATGGAGAATTCTGAGGAAACAAGTTGAGCATCACTCTCCATCAAGCATCCAGGATCTAAAGAGGTCAGCCTCAAAAACTGGAAAAAGATGTGGTAAAATGTCGTCAACTTGTTCATTCCATGCCTAGAAGACTTAGCGCTGTCTTTAAAAATCGAGGCGGTCATACAAAATACTAGATGTAGTTGTTTTATGTTGGGTATTTTAATTTTTGCATCAACTAATTTGAGTAAAACTAAAGATTATATATGAAAGTTACTATATTTTGTGAACTTTAAGATGCACTAAACAATAAGATGCACCACACGTTTTGGGGAGGAAAATAGGAAAAAAACATTAAAATAGCTATATATCTTATAGTCCAAAGTGAGCCGGTGGTGTAGCAGTGTCACAGGAGGCAGGGTCACTGCTGTGGGCCCTGGGCTAGTAGGAGGCGGTGTCCAGGCGGTGCGAGGCTGGGAGCTCTGGGCTAATTGTTGTGCCGAGACCTAAACCTGCACATATGCTGCCTCCGGCAGTCTTTTTCCTGAAGTCCACCACCAGAAAACCAATTGGGCAGAGCGGGGACTCTGCTCCTGCCTCACCATTTACATTTTCTTGAAGCCCAGGTCCTGCAGCCTTGCACCGCCAGGACACTCCCTCCTCCCAGCCCAGGACCGCTGGCTTCCTGCAGCAGTGACTCTGCCTCCTTGTGACCCCCACCCTCATTTTCCTCCCAAATTGGGGAAAAAATGCTACTTAGCGTTTGCAAAATACAGTATATTAATAACTTAGCTTTCAAATTATGGGTTCTAAAAATGTTCTATGAATTTAGGTCTTGTCAAAATTTTGGAAATTGTTCTTGTGTTCATTGTACTCACATATGCCAAGCAGGGTATGTTAGGCTACTTTCATAGATCAGGTTTTTTCCGACAGACAGGATCCAGCTATTTTTAGAAAAAACTAATCCAGCATAAATTTTGGAGAACTGAAGAAACGGATCCATTTTTCTGCCGGATCCGTCTAGCAGGTTTATATCAGTTTCCTGGTGGCTGGCCAATTGGATCTGAGCATGCATAGAATTAAAAAACGGATCCGGTGGTTGGATCCGTCTTTTTCCGGATCCGTCGCCCATAGACTTCCATTGTGGCAAAAAGCTGGAAGCGCCGGAACCGACGCTGTCCGTTTTTTTGTCGCAGACAAAAAACGTTACTAGAGACATTTTTTCCAGATGCCGGAATCAAAATTTTTGCCGGATCTGGGGAAAACCGGAAGAAATGGAAGGCCTTGCGGTGCGATCCGGCACTAATACAATTCAATGAGAGAAAATACGTATCCGGCGCCTGATTTCACCGGATCTGTTTTTTCTAAAAATAGCCGGATCCTGATGTGTGAAAGTAGCCTTAATGATATGCAAGTAAAAAAATTGAAAACTAAATTTTCCAAACATTATGATTTATCAACATTCAGTTTGAGTACAACATGCAGAAATTCATGCACTCACGCACCTTGGCAAGCTGAATGAACTTGGGCACTCAAATCATCAAGATCCACAGCTAGCAACTCCCTTTGTATTGATAACATGCAAAGTCATGTAAGTGCATGTATTTCTGAACATGGTGCTCATAACCTCTACCGAACAAATGGAAATGTTTTGAAAATTTTATTTCCACTTTTCCATCCCCTCACTGTTATCTCCCAAAAGACATACTGTGCTTATTTTATCCTTTTTTGGATATTCAATAACACTTACTCAAGCTTTCGAAATTCATCTATAATTCCTGATTTCTGCCCAGGGGACATTCTTGCAAAAACAGTTCCATTCATCAATATCTGTTGAAAAAAAGGAAAAATGTTGTTTCGTATAAAAAAAAATAGTATGGTTGAAAAAAAGGCACAAGTCCACCAATTTTAACCAAAGGATGAGAAGTGGTATAGGTACATCCTTAATTCATGACCCAGTATGCTCTTTAGTCTTTTCAGGTGTTGATCCACAGAATCAACATTCAAAACAAGAATTTTATATGTGTAGATAAATATTTATTTATGTTATTTTCTAATGAAAAGTCACAAAAGTGACTCGATTACTGCAACATCCTTTTCTTTGGCTTCCCTGCTAACACCCTCGCACCTCTCCAGTTCATCCTTAACTCTGCTGCCTGACTCATTCATCTCTCTCCACTGTACTCCTCCTCTTCTCCCCTCTGCAAATCTCTTCACTGGCTTCCATTCCCTCAGCATATCCAGTTCAAATTACTAATACTGACCTACAAGGCCATCTACAACCTGTCTCCCCCATATGTCTCTGAGCTAATCTCCCATTTCCTTCCCTCACGTAATCTCCTGTCCTCCCAAGACCTCCTTCTCTCCTCCACACTTATTCGCTCCTCATCCAACCGCCTCCAAGACTTCTCCCGATTATCCCCCATCCTCTGGAATTCTTTGCCACAACATGTCCGACTATCAACCACATTCGGATACTTCAGACGAAACCTGAAAACCCACCTCTTCAAGAAAGTTTACAGCCTGCAATGACCCCGCTACCTCCTCACCACTACCGGAGATATCCTCTCAACCAACAACGGAACTGTTGCAACCCCCCAAACCTACTGTCTCCTTCCCCACCATCCTGTAGAATGTAAGCCCGAAAGGGCAGGGTCCTCTCTCCCTCTGTATCAGTCTGTTATTGTTAGCTTGTTTGCTGTAAGTGATATCTGTAAGTTGTATGTAACCCCTTCTCATGTACAGCACCATGGAATCAATGGTGCTATATAAATAATAATAATAATAATAATAATAATAATAATAATAAAAAGTCATTTTTTAAATCATCGATGGCTCCCGCTAAAATCAGGTCACTTGATTACGCTGCTGATATCACTCTTCTGTGCCATGTAGGACATTATGGGAAGAGCTCCAACAGAGTTGAAGAAACTGAAGCTTTATTGTAATGTAAAATAAGTAATTTATTGTGACAGTATGTGGAGAGGGAGTTTGAAGAAATAATAGCATGGGGAGGAAACAATATGAGGAGTGGGATGGGGGAATGTATGAGGACTATGTGGAGGGGGCGTTTGAGGAGATAATAGCATGGGGAGGAAATAATATGGGGAGTGGTATGGGGAGGAATTTATGAGAAAGTATGGGGAGTGATGGGGGAGTGTGTGGACTGGGCAGTTCACTCTGGGGGACATAGAGTGAAGAGGGGACCCAGTATGAAAAGAATAAGACAGTGTGGATGGCTTGTACCATAGTAGGGACAGTGTGGGGGTTATATTTTGTGCAAGGAGCACAGTGAGGGTCAACTATTTAGAGGATGAGCATAGAGCAGATATTTTTATTCAGGAGCATAATAATTAAAAAATAATAAAATAAAAAAACAACAATACCCATACCTCTCAGCCATTCAGTCAGGTCCTCCGCTGCAATCCATCACAAGGGGTTAACTAGTTTACAACTGGGACAGGTGCTATTGCTACCAGCCCCGCTGTAAACCACTGCAGAATGAATGAAATCTGTGTCTGTGCAGGTGCCCCGGCTGATAGGAGATGAATTGAGTAGATGCGCCTTTTCTGGAGTGGCTGGAGGCAGATTGTTTTAGCCAGGGGGAGCCAAAAACAATGGTCCCTCTCTCGGCTATTAATATCTGCCCTCAATCACTGGCTTTCCCTCTCTGGTAGAGAAAATACCGCAGGAGCCCACACAATTTTTTATATCGAATTTACCCATTAAATTAACACCTACATGTCAAAAATTTTATACACACACACATACGCTAATCTAATTATTAGCCAAAGACATATATAAAACTAAATGAAGTGAAATGCTTTACTGAATTTGTAAACCATATGTCATTTCATGTCGAGTTTTGTAATGATTTTACAGAAGCCGGTAATTGATTTAGTGGCTATTATGCTATGTAGAACTCTATGAAATATAAAAATATATATATGTGTGTCTCAAAGACATACATATAAATATATATCTATATATATGCACAGTATATATGTGTATTCTATGTGTATATACAGTGGGGAAAAAAAGTATTTAGTCAGTCAGCAATAGTGCAAGTTCCATCACTTAAAAAGATGAGAGGCGTCTGTAATTTACATCATAGGTAGACCTCAACTATGGGAGACAAACTGAGAAAAAAAAATCCAGAAAATCACATTGTCTGTTTTTTTTTCATTTTATTTGCATATTATGGTGGAAAATAAGTATTTGGTCAGAAACAAAATTTCATCTCAATACTTTGTGATATATCCTTTGTTGGCAATGACAGAGGTCAAACGTTTTCTATAAGTCTTCACAAGGTTGCCACACACTGTTGTTGGTATGTTGGCCCATTCCTCCATGCAGATCTCCTCTAGAGCCGTGATGTTTTTGGCTTTTCGCTTGGCAACACGGACTTTCAACTCCCTCCAAAGGTTTTCTATAGGGTTGAGATCTGGAGACTGGCTAGGCCACTCCAGGACCTTGAAATGCTTCTTACGAAGCCACTCCTTCGTTGCCCTGGCGGTGTGCTTTGGATCATTGTCATGTTGAAAGACCCAGCCACGTTTCATCTTCAATGCCCTTGCTGATGGAAGGAGGTTTGCACTCAAAATCTCACGATACATGGCCCCATTCATTCTTGCATGTACCCGATCAGTCGTCCTGGCCCCTTTGCAGAGAAACAGCCCCAAAGCATGATGTTTCCACCACCATGCTTTACAGTAGGTATGGTGTTTGATGGATGCAACTCAGTATTCTTTTTCCTCCAAACACGACAAGTTGTGTTTCTACCAAACAGTTCCAGTTTGGTTTCATCAGACCATAGGACATTCTCCCAAAACTCCTCTGGATCATCCAAATGCTCTCTAGCAAACTTCAGACGGGCCCGGACATGTACAGGCTTAAGCAGTGGGACACGTCTGGCACTGCAGGATCTGAGTCCATGGTGGCATAGTGTGTTACTTATGGTAGGCCTTGTTACATTGGTCCCAGCTCTCTGCAGTTCATTCACTAGGTCCCCCCGCGTGGTTCTGGGATTTTTGTTCACCGTTCTTGTGATCATTCTGACCCCACGGGGTGGGATTTTGCGTGGAGCACCAGATCGAGGGAGATTATCAGTGGTCTTGTATGTCTTCCATTTTCTAATTATTGCTCCCACAGTTGATTTCTTCACTCCAAGCTGGTTGGCTATTGCAGATTCAGTCTTCCCAGCCTGGTGCAGAGCTACAATTTTGTTTCTGGTGTCCTTTGACAGCTCTTTGGTCTTCACCATAGTGGAGTTTGGAGTCAGACTGTTTGAGGGTGTGCACAGGTGTCTTTTTATACTGATAACAAGTTTAAACAGGTGCCATTACTACAGGTAATGAGTGGAGGAAAGAGGAGACTCTTAAAGAAGAAGTTACAGGTCTGTGAGAGCCAGAAATCTTGATTGCTTGTTTCTGACCAAATACTTATTTTCCACCATAATATGCAAATAAAATGAAAAAAAAACAGACAATGTGATTTTCTGGATTTTTTTTTCTCAGTTTGTCTCCCATAGTTGAGGTCTACCTATGATGTAAATTACAGACGCCTCTCATCTTTTTAAGTGGTGGAACTTGCACTATTGCTGACTGACTAAATACTTTTTTTCCCCACTGTATCTATTTTTTCTATTCTATATTAAACATGTGAGTGTGATTTTACTGTATCACTCACTGAATGGCCGGCTTTTGCTAAAGGACACCAGTGCATATTTTTCGCAAGTCACATGTCTGGTCCGTGTATAATCCATATTTTTCTCGCCCCCATAGACTTGTATTGGAGTATTACGGGCGTAATACGCTGACAATCGCAGCATGCTGTGATTTTCTCAGCCCATGTAATACGGCCGAGAAAAAAAATCGGCTGATGGGAGCTGCCCCATAGATTAACATTGGGACGAGTGCAATGCGTTTTTTTTACGCATAGCACTCATCCGTATTTCTCGCTAGTGTGACGATAACCTTAGTCTTGAAATTGATGATGGTCCTGACAAAGCCCTCACATAAGGATTTGCACAAGTCTATATCCAGAGATCTATGATTAGTTTTCCAAGATGCTTGGAACATCCTACTTGCTGAGTTCCTTTAAAAAAACAGTATAAGTGTACCTAGAAGAATTAACTCTTTGATAATGGTTTGAAGACAAAGCATGATCACCACTCAGTTTCTGTTTTGTTAATAAACTACTAACGTTTCTATTTTCAAAAGAATTCTTACTTTGCAGCATTTTTACACACCTGCCTAAAATTTTGCACAGTGCTGTATTTGCATAGAAAGGACAACCGCTTGCATTTGCCACTTACTTTTGGTAACAAATCAGCAAAGTATTTCTCCAAATTTTCATAAGTCTTCCCACTCATTGAAAAATGATAATCACTGCTTTGTGTTTTGCCATCCAAAACATCTTCAAAACTGATGGATATGTCCTATAAAATATTTTATATATAATTAGATACATCACTTAAAAAGTTAATGCATCACACTAAACAAAATAAAATTATTGAGCCAAAAGAGCATGTCCTGGATAGCTAAAAAGTTAGACAAGTTAGAGAGATATAATCAGATAATACATGAGGCTATATATTATTTTTGTTGCTGTTTTTATTTTACCTGATACTTGAGATGATCCAATCAATTTCATGAGAACTGAATTTATGTTGAATTTTAGAAAACTCCGCTAATTCAAATAATTTGCTATTTGATTTGCGCAAATCACAAATGCCCAGCACCATTTTACACATTGCATCAGTGACAAAAGGCTCATATGACTTCAGACACAACCGTGTCAGATGCTCCATAATGTCTTGTAGTTATTACGTCACATAGCATATCTATGTCAATCAGGAGCATCTAACATAGCCTGTATAAAAGTAGAGGCTGGGAAGTCAGCAGCCATTTCAAGGTGATTAATGATAGCCAGATGGTGTCAGAGCTCAGCAATAGAAAAAGAAAGAGAAAACCTTAAAACATTGGGCAAATGTCCTGAAGTGTAATGTGTTTAATAACTGCAACACTGAAAACGATGAAGGTAGAAGTCTGTGGATAATGTAGAGATTCAGTTGAAAGGGGAAGAGAGGCATTTCTAATGCTAATGCCCTAGCAAGCAGTTATCCAGCACAAAATGTTTAACAGAAAGAAAATCTGAAATCACTGTCAGTCAGAGTCGGTGTGGGGGTTAATAATTATTTGTTTGGTTTTTTTTAAATACAAAACAAAAATTCCCCCAAATTCATGCACTTAACGCTGAAGGTGTCTTGTGACCTATATGGGATCTGACAGTAAGTTCTTTCAAACAAATATTGCTACATTTTGGCTGCCTGCTTAGTTTTTTTTATTTTATAGAAGTCCTGATAGCCTATTAATATTAAGGGGAGAGTGCAAAAGTATTAATATTGACAGAAATGTGAACAAGCAAGTTATCATTTTTGAAACACGGTAAACAAACATAGAAAATTGACTTTACCTGCAACAATTTATCATTTCCTACACTCTGTGGATATTCGAGAAGCTTCCAGGTGACAGAAGCTGTCATGTTACGGTCAGGACCATTTGCTTCCACTAGAATCACTTTGCTGCCATCAGGAATCATTCCACAGGTCTTTGCAACTGTAGTTGCTGTTTGGATATTGTCACCTAAATAAAAAATATATATTATTTAAAGGGATATTCCTACCATATAGTCAGCATATTGCTAGCATCCAATCTCTGAAAGCGCCACCAATTCTGAAAATAAAGAAGGTAGGTTTCCCTGCATCTTCCCAGTCTCTTGGCTGAGCAAGGAGAAGAAGGTGTACTACTCATTTAAATGGGTTGTACTGTACAGGACTTATGTTTATGTTTACTATGGGCCTAAAAACTAAAAGGCAGGTAGTTGCTAACAGAGTCCACTACCTGCCTGTTCTCTCAGGCGCTGGCTCGGAGTGGTCACTCACCTCTCTTACTGGTGATTCCGCTTCTCCACATCAACATAACAACTTTTACTGGCTTTTCTGTCAAAGGAGGGTGACTGCCGACATCATGGTGATTGACAGCTGACTCCCTGCAGGTAGGTAGCAGGGAGCCAGCTGTCAATCAGCATGAATTTCACAGTTACGCCCGTCAACAGAGCAGAGCAGAGTAAAAGCCATTACTTTGTAGACGTGATGTTTGCGGAAGGGCCTGAATTGCTGAAAGAACAGACCACTCTATGCCAACGTCAGGTTAGGAACCACCTGCCTGTCTGCCTGCTAGCTCTTAGCACCATAATTAAAGAGAAATCTAAATAACACCTTTAAAATGAGCCTTCAGACAGCTAACCTGCCCAGCGGGTGGCCAAGGTATAACATTGCAGGGAAAAATAGCACTGTGCCCCCATTATTCTCAAGATTAGAGGGAGGTCATAAAGTTATAACATGTTCTAGTTTTACAGACATTACAAATATTGAACATAGATACACAACCTTAAAGGTATTATATGTTGTATATGTTCACTGCGGCTATGAATAAAAAAAATTAAATCTAAAATATTAATTATAGTCTCTCTTTACTAAACAGCAAAATCTCACAACTTTTCATGAGATCTCACTGTTTATTGAGGAGGGACTGCAGAGGGGAGTGAGACTATATGCATTGCTACAAGGAGCATCTCTTAATTTCATGAAAAAAGTTTTCATTACCACTTATCTATATACATAATTGCCTTAAATTGTCTGTCATCAACTTACGTCTGGATGTCTCTGAATCCTGCAATCCAATGGGCCGCACCGGAAGTACGCCGACTGCCATTTTGGAAAACCCAAGTGATGCCGCTCGGATCCAGGACACAGCTGCGATCCCTAACGCCGCTGCGATCTCGACCGCTGCTCAGATCCAGGCCGCCGCTGCGATCTCGAATGCCGCTGTGATCCAGACTGCCGCTGGGATTTCAGCGGCCGCTCGGATCCAGGCCGCCGCTGCGATCCCAACCGCTGCTGGGATCCAAGCTGCCGCTCGGATCCAGGCCACTGCTGCGATCCCAACCACCGCTGGGATCCCAGCTGCCGCTCAGATCCAGGCTGCCACTGTGATCCCAAACGCTGCTGCTATCCCATCCACCGCTTGGATCCTGGCCGCTGCTTGGATCCCAGCCGCCGCTCGGATCCCGGCCGCCGCTGCGATCACGAGGCTGTGAAAGGGGTGTCAAGAGGGGTTATAACGAGAGGGGTGTAATGAAGGGGGTATAATGAGAGGGTGTAATGAGGGGGTGTAATGAAAGGGATGCCGCTGTCGGATCCCTGCCAGGACCCACCGCCTGACTACACGCGCCGGATCCTGCCACTGCCTGCCCACCCACCTCCGTAGAGTCACAGCTAGCAGGAAAGACTGCGGCTTGAGGCCTGTGCTGGAGATTGGGTGCGGCCACCTTCTTTCCTGCTGGCTGTGAGAGGGGTGTAATGAGAGGGTGTAATGAGGGAGGAGTAATGGGAGGGATGCCGCTGCCAGACCCCCACTAGGACCCACCGCCTGACTACACATGCCGGATCTTGCCGCTGCCTGCCCACCCACCTCCGTGCAGTCACAGCGGGCAGGAAAGACTACAGCTTGAGGCCTGTGCTGGAGATTGGGTGCGTCCACTCTCTCCTGCACAGGCCGCAAAACACCATCTTTCCTGCCAGATGTGACTGCACAGAAGTGGGTGGGCCGCCACCCCCAGTGCCACAAAGCAGCCCCCATCGTGATGTTACTGCCCTCCCGATACAATAGCATTGGGCACACATCTAGTAATAATAATAATCTTTTTATTTATACCTATCTTCACTACCTATTACCATGATCATCAGAAGTAAATACTTTGTCAGTGCTCCTGTGGTTGTGATGGGAATATGGAAACATGCTCTGTCAGTGAAATTTGTTATCAGCTTCTGTGGTGGATCAGGGAAATGCAGTAGATATAGTTCATTTCAACTTCAGCAAAGCATTTGATAAAGTATCTCATACTATCCTTACTGAAAAAATGACCAAGTATAGGACTGACAAGGCTACAATTTGATGGATTACTAGATCAGTGATTGTACTCATAGAGTGGTAATAAATGGTTGCACATCCAATTGGAAGAGTGTTTCAAGTGGAATACTATAAAGTTTTGTCTCGGCCCCATTTGTATAAATGATCTAGATAAGGGAACCAAAGACAAACTATTTAAATTTGCAGACAATGCAAAACTAGGATGGATAGCTAACTCTAGAGAAGACAGAGAAAGGATTCAGAAGGATCTAGATAAGCTTGAACAATGGACAGCGACAAATAGAATGGTATTTAGCTGGAAGAAATTTAATATTCTATATCTGAGCAAGAAAAATGAAAATTATTACATCTACAAAATGGGAGGAATAGAACTAAGCAACATCACAAGTGAAAAAGCCTAGGGTATACTAATAAATCACAGACTGCATATGAGTCAACAGTGTGATGCAGCAGCAAAAAAGGCAAACACAGTTTTGGGATGTATTAAGAGAAGCTTACAGTCTAGATCAAGTGAAGTAATTATCACCCTCTACTCCTACGTGGTCAGACCTCATCTGGAATACTAGGTCCAATTCTGGGCACCACAATTAAAAAAAATGAAAAACTGGAGCAACTGCAGAGAAGAGCTACCAGGATAGTGAGCAAACTACAAACTATGCCCTACGAGGAACAGGTAAAGGATCTGGGAATGTTTAACTTGCAAAAAAGAAGGCTAAGGCCTCTTTCACACATCAGGTTTTCGCCGTCAGGCGCGATCCGGCGCTTTTGACAGAAACCGGATCCGGCGAAATGCAATGCCGGATCCGGTTTCCCCCCCATTGACTTGCATTTGCGCCGGATCGCGCCGGATGGCCATGCGTTTCATCCGGTTTTCGCCGGATCCGGCAATGTGTCGCGATCCGGCATCTGGAAAAAACGGCTACTGTAACGTTTTTTGTCTCCGGCGAAAAAGCCGGACCCGCCGGATCTGGCGCGTCCGGCTTTTTCACACAATGAAAGCCTATGAGCGCCGCAATGCGCCTGATCCGGCGAAAGCCGGATCCGGTGGCCGGATCCGGTTTTTTTGGTCTGAGCATGCTCAGTAGCTCTGCCCACAAGACATATATAAAAGCAAGACAGTGGGACCCACAGCCACACCCAACATGCCACCCAAGAAAGCAACCAAGCGCAGCAGGAGAAGGCAGGAGACCACTGCAGCACCATCAGCACCACCACCACCCCAAATGGAGCAGCAAATGGAACATGCTGAGGAGGGGAGTCCAGCAGCAGATGAGAGACGGTAATTATCAAATCCCCCATTCCTCCAAACTAGGGCCATGGAATATCAAGATATTCATTGGCCCTTTGTTTATCTTTATTCAACAGCTGCCCAAGAGATGCAGCAGCAGCAGCAGCAGAAATGGCATCACTGGCAGCAGCAACAGCAGCAGCAATACCCACAGCCATGGAGTCTGGCCATCAACAGGACAGCACATTTTCTTCTGGGAGCCCTCCCTTGCATCGTCAGCATTTGACGGTAAGTTTTTATTTCCAAAATCCATCATCTCTGTAATATATGTCTATTCATTGCCTTTTATTTCAAAACAGGAATCACAAGATGAAGAGGAGCTCCCAGAAGAAGAAGGAAGGGGTGGACAGACACCTGGAGTGGGCTCACAATTGGTAAGTTTTTTGCATCAAACGCAGAAACACAACATCACACTACACACAACACATAGAAAACAATGTTCTGCAGACCACACACAGCAAACAAATGCCTACATCAAAAGACATAACATTTTTTGTTTTCTTCTCTAGTCTTCCCAATCTGGTGCTCGGCCAAGAGGTCCTCGCAGTGCCTCCCAGGGTCGTCGGCGACAGCAACGCGGCGGTCACCAGCGTGTAAGTATAAATATTTTTGCTTTGTTTTTTTGCACTTTTTATTTCATTTCTTTTGTGGAGGCTAATTATGTTATTTTTGTCTTTTTCTTTAACAGCCTTCACAGCGTGCTCCCGACTCTGACGGTGAGGATGGAGGACTCGATGTGGACCACCTCATCGATCTCGTCAGAGAAAGGGAGCCGCTCTGGAATATGGCTGATCGCCTCCACGCTGACCTTATCATTACCCGACGACTCTGGGAGGAAATCTGTTCGCTCCTTGTGGGCCGCTGGGAGGACCTCGATGTTCGGGCCCAGATTAAAGAGCGTAAGTATATTCAGTACCGGTTGCTTGATGTAAACCAGTGTTTCCCGAACTCCAGTCCTCGTGGTCCCCACGGATCATGTGTTCAGGATTTCTATTTACTATGGAAATCCTGAAAACATGACCCCTGGGGACCATGAGGACTGGAGTTTGTGAAACACTGATGTTGTATACTAACCACTCCTTTCTCGTTTCAGGGAACAGAATTGTGAATCGGTGGCGGTCTGTGAGGGATCGTTTCAAGAAGGAGTTCAATAAAGAGATGCGGGCCCCGAGTGGATCTGGAGGACGCAGGAGCAAGTACAAGTACGCACAAGCCCTGTCGTTCCTCCGGGAAACAATGGTCACTAGAAGGTAAATATTACACACCACATGTGAAAAAAAATGTTAGATGTAACTTTTTTTTTTCAGCCAGGGCCATACCATGTCAGTATTTTAATTGTTTTTTTTTCTCTTTATTCCACAGCACGGTGAGCAGCACTCGGGAGCCTGCACGATTGGACCCTTCTGAGGCGATCCCTGAGGAGACCGGCACCGAGGGACACTTCGACCGCCCCGGTACATCTGCACCTTCCCAGCCTTCCCACACATTCGACCCATCTGTCCCATCCACCAGCACAGGAGCATCGTGGCCGCCTACATTACATGAAGCTGCTGGTGAGGAGATCGCTTTCCCTTTACCCCACCCTTCTGCCCCTGCCACCTCTAGTACACCTGCGGGTACTGGGCGGCAGCGGCAGAGGGGTCAGGAAAAGAGTTATGCGCAAGAGTTCTTGCATCTGAATGCATCTTTCCAGAACTGTCTAAAAGTCTTGTCAGAGCAAATCTCCGCAGGCTTTCAGCAGATCAACTCCAGCATTCTGGAGGTGAAGACACTTCTGCAAACCATGCATTCAGAAGCAAGATCTTCGCCAAACCACACCTTTTTCAGGTCTGTTGTGGAGCGCATGGCAACACTATCTCCTACCCAGCAGATGCATGTAATGCATTCGTGCCACGGTGCTCTACAGCAGGTTACCTCCCTACCTCCACCTCCCACCACTGTAGTTCCTCCACCTGCACCCCCTCCAGCCACTTTCCATCCTCCCCCTCCTATTACATCTGCACCCCCTCCAGCCACTTTCCATCCTCCCCCTCCTATTACATCTGCACCCCCTCCAGCCACTTTCCATCCTCCCCCTCCTATTACATACCAGCAACCTCACCAGTACCAGCAACCTCCCCAGTACCAGACATCTCCCCACTTCCAGCAACCTGCCCCGTACCAAACTCCTTCCCCGTACCAAACTCCTTCCCCGTACCAAACTCCTTCCCCATACAACTTTCCATCAACATCATCTGCTCCTACAGTCCCTGCCCAACCCTCCACTCCACCGCCCACCACCTCTTATGCCTCCCACATGTCCACCCATTCTGTAGCTTTTTCCACACCTTCACCTCTAACTGTTCCTTCCCCACCACGATCCCAGTCCTCTCTCCACACACCCAGTGTCGAAGTGTCCCGCAGCCCCTCCAGCAGTATTTCCACCCCACACTACACAGATTTGTAATGTGTGTTTTTTAATAAAAATGCCCATTGGGTTTAAAACCTTTATTAAAAAAGTTTTTTGCACTTTAAAAACATTTTACAAAAAAAAAATAATTTTAAATAAAAGTTAAATTATCGTTTCACAATGGTTGTCTGTCATTTCTTTCTGCGGCGAACTATGTTTAAAAAAAAGGTTAAATACAGGGTATTTCAAAGGTAAAAAGGTATTCAAAACCAGGTATATAACTGTGGGTAAATTTTAGCTTTTTGCCACAGTTGTGTTCCTGGTTGTGTTTGAAGCAAAGTATTTCACCTAAAAAGTTGTGTTTATTGTTGGTGATTTCCTAACAATGTACACAACTTTTGTTAAAAGGTGAAATACTTTGCATAAAACACAACCAGGTACACACCTGTGGCCTAAAGCTAAAAATAGTAAGACCATGACAAGATAGCCAACTTTGGTTGGCAAAGGTATATACTGTTGGTCCAGAAGGTACACAAGTTTGGTTAGGGCACAAATCTTTCACACTCTGTCATCCTGCCAGTGTACTCTGCCTTGAGGTGACATAAAGTATAGTGCAAAATTGTCCCTCATTACTGAAACCGTCACAGAACTTCTAGTGGTAATATTTCCAATGACAACATCCATCTTCGCCAGTAACTTGCTCTTCTCTCCAACCTGCACTTTCTTCTCTACAACCTGTCAAAGAAGGGCTGTAGGAACATGCTATATATAGTTTTCCAGTAGCCAATCCCGTTCGGAAGGCCACAAGGGTCAATTTTAAAAACCGGATCCGGCGTAATCCGTCGAAAAACGGATAGAAAAACGGATGAACCGGATGAGACGGATCCGGTTTTGTCTGTCAAGAAAAAGACGGATCCGGCAGAAAACCGGATCCGTCACATCCGGTTTTACGAAACATTTGCCGGATCCGGCGTTCCGGCACGACGCCGGATCGCGCCTGACGCCGAAAACCTGATGTGTGAAAGTAGCCTAAGAGGAGACTTAATAGTTGCCTATAAATATATGAATGGATGTCACAGTGTAGAGGGATCATCCTTATTCTCATTTGCATATGGAAACATAAGAAGCAATGGAACGAAACTGAAGGGAGAAAATACAGAATATATATTAAAACAAAACTTTTTGACAGTGAAGGTGATGAATGATTGGGACAGGCTGCCATGAGAGGTGGTGAGTTCTCTTCAATAGAAGTCTTCAAAGGATGAACAGACCTCTGTCTGAGATGGTTTAGTGAATTCTGCATTAAGCAGGGGATTGAACTTGAAGACCCTGGGAGTCTCTTCCAACTCTAACACTCTATGTGACGCTGGCGTAACCTCACTGTTACAGCCTGTCAACAAAGACTTGGGCAGAAGTGGATATGCAGCACTAAACGTGGTTAGAGTAACAACTGAGTTTATTATTTTAACGTAAGGAATCTGATGAGGAGGGGAAAGTTGTTCCCAGAAAACTTTTTTAAATATGTTGCAAAATCATTTTATTTTTAAGTGTAATTGACCCACACCTGTAATCATGACAGTCCTGATATTGGCAGCTCTCAGTTCCTCTAGGACAGGCTTAGTCTCTGGTTTGAGACAATTTTCTAGTATGAGCAAACCAAGGAATTCCATGTTGCTTTCAACTTCATCCCTTTAAAGAAGCAAAGAAACAAAGTTAAAGGGGTTTTCCATTTTTAAGGAAAGGCGTGACTCAAGGCACAGTGTGTTGAAAAAAAAACCCTGCACTTTACTTAGCATTCCCAAGTCCACTGAGCATCCATATCTACCCTGGTAACTGTTGTCTGCAGCGCTGACATCAAATCAGCAGTGCTGCAGCCAATCAGTGAGTTCAGAGGCTCATGCTATCCACACGGGTAGAGTCGCTCAGCCTAGCTACTGGCTAAAATACAGTCGATGTTATATTGACGTCTGGAGACAAATGATCACTCAGGATTTTATTTATGGGTATCAGACTACAGGTTACTGAAAACAAATGCACATCACAATTTTCAGATTTATATTTTTTCAAATAGGTATTAAGAAAACCATGTATCATTAATTTTACACTTCTCAAACACTTGCTACTTTGTGTTGGCATATTACATAAAATCTTAAAAGAATACATTTAAGTTTGCATATGTAATGTGAAAAAAATGTGTAAAAGTTCACTGGCTATGAATACTTTTTAAAGCCACTGTACAGCTCCCGAGAACTGTGTCTTAGCTTACAAGAGCATCAGTTGGTAGCATGGCTGTCATATGTGAAGAAATACTACTATTCCTCACTGGGCATAAAGTGAATCACCTTCAGCTTCATGCTCCTCAATGGTTATTTGTTTTTCAGTTGGGTGCAGTCTCTGTGCACTGCCATACAATTGTCAGACTGACGGAGGAGGAGGAGGATGAAGCTGGAGATCTACGTGTCGAGCACAATGTGGGTGAAAACATATTTTCTTTACATATTGCAGCCGTGCTTCTGGATGCCACAGGGGTATGTGTGAAATAACTCTTGTCAGTTGAGATATAAGACTCAGGAGCTGTTTGTCTTCAGTCTGCAGCCCGTAATGAAACGTGACTAGGATGAGAGGCAGTTTGAATTATATCAGAAACTCCATTTTATCTCATTGGTGGAGAATCTGTGAATATATAATCACCCGTATGTTCAAAATTATGCATCGCAAATATATAAGATTTATTGTAAAAAAAACAATTTAGTAAAAGTAAATATCACTGTATGTGCGTTCACTTTACCTTGCAATACTCTCTAAATCATTTCGATTTCCATTCTGTAGAATTTTATATGCCACACCAATTACTCGTAAGCCTTGAAAAGTATAGATTTCCAGTACTTCTGAAAATTCTTTAGGGACTTAATAAATAAAATAAATAAGAGTAATGAAGTCATTTATCATAGAAAAATAAAATACAAAAAATAATAAAAAACAAACAGCTTTTAAAACATATCTTGTTATTCGTTAAAACGAAGCCAAAAATAACTGGTCTGCCATAGAAATGGCAATTACAATCATATTTATTTTAAATAAAAGTGCTTCTCACTAAATTAGAATATCATCAAAAAGTTAATTTATTTCAGTTCTTCAGTAAAAAAAGTGAAACTCATATTATATAGAGTTGTTACAAACAGAGTGATCTATTTCAAGTGTTTATTTCTGCTAATGCTGATAATTACGGCTTACAGCCAATGAAATCCCAAAAGTCTTTACCTCAGTAAATTAGAATAATTAACAAAAAACACCTGCAAAGGCTTCCTAAGCATTTAAGAAAGGTCCTTTAGTCTGATTTAGTAGGCTCCACAATCATGGGGAAGATTGCTGACTTGACAGATGTCCAGAAGGCAGTCATTGACATACTCCACAAGGAGGGCAAGCCACAAAAGGTCATTGCTAAAGAAGCTGTCTGTTCACAGCTGAATCCAAGCATATTAATGGAAAGTTAAGTGGAAGGAAAAAGTGTGGTAGAAAAAGGTGCACAAGCAACTGGGATAACCACAGCCTTGAAACGATTGTTAAGAAATGGCCATTAAAAAATTTTGGAGAGATTTACTAGAAGTTTACTGCTGCTGGAGTCATTGCTTCAAGAGCCACCACACACAGACGTATCCAGGACATGGGCTACAAGTGTCGCAGTCATTGTGTCAAGCCACTAATGACCAATAGGCAGCGCCAGAAGTGTCTTAACCAGGCTAAGGAGGAAAAGAACTGGACTGTTGCTCAGTGGTCCAAGGTGTTGTTTTCAGATGAAAGTACATTTTGCATTTCATCTGGAACTCAAAGTCCCAGAGTCTGGAAGAATAGTGGAGAGGCACACAATCCAAGCTGCTTGAGGTCTAGTGTGAAGTTTCCACAATCAGTGGTGGTTTGGGGAGCCATGTCATCTGCTGGTGTAGGTGCACTGTATTTTATCAAGACCAAAGTCAGCACAGCCGTCTAAATTTTAGAGCATTTCATGTTTCCTTCTGCCAACAAGCTTTTTGGAGCTGGAAATTTCATTCTCCAGCAGGACTTGACACCTGTCCACACTGCCAAAAGTACCAATACTTGGTTTAAAAACAACAGTATCACTGTGCTTGATTGGCCAGCAAACTTGCCTGACCTTAACCCCATAGAGAATCTATGGGGTATTGTCAAGAGGAAGATGAGAGACACCAGACACAATAATGCAGACGAGCTGAAGGCTGCTATCAAAGCAACCTGGGCTTCCATAACACCTCAGCATTTACTGAATATACATTTCAGTAGGTCAACATTTCGGATTTTAAAATCATTTTTCAAGCAGGTGTTATAAAGTATTCTAATTTACTGAGATAACGACTTTTGGGTTTTCATTGCCTGTAAGCCATAAGCATCAACATTAACAGACATAAACACATGAAATAGATCACTCTGTTTGTAATGACTCTATATAATATCTGAGTTTCATTTTTTGCATTGAAGAACTTAAATTAATTAACTTTTTGATGATATTCTAATTCAGTGAGAAGCACCTGTATTATACAGTATATTCAGATCTGGCTTACTAATTGTGCACCTATACTTTATGTTTCTCAAGCTCATAGCGCCTTACCTGTTTCTGACCTGCAAAAACTGGCCACCATCTCCGGAGCCCCCTTCATGTACACGATTAACTCATTCCCTCCAATAACCTCAGTGATAACGGACATACGTTGCAAGCCAGAAGAGAAGGGATACTGTAATAAAACATTTATACCATCCACTGTATTCTGTGAGGGTAAAAGGAAACAACTACGTTAATAGCTGTTGCTTTATCTGGACATTATATAAAATGCTCAGCAGCAATAATAATAATAAATTTT
Source organism: Dendrobates tinctorius (assembly GCF_039654945.1). Lineage (NCBI taxonomy): Eukaryota > Metazoa > Chordata > Amphibia > Anura > Dendrobatidae > Dendrobates > Dendrobates tinctorius. The sequence continues at coordinate 8,505,340 of NW_027361728.1, forward strand.
ATTTCTATAGCGCCGACATATTCCGCAGCACTTTACATTTCAGAGGGGATTTGTACAGACAATAGACATTACAGCATAACAATAATCACATAGATTATAACAAATACCAAGAGGAATGAGGGCCCTGCTCGCAAGCTTACAGTCTATGAGGAAAGAGGTAGACACAAAAGGTGGGTGGTAACAGTTGCCCTGATTGTATGGACCAGCCATAATGTTAAGTGTGTAACAGTACAGACACAGAGGGCTAATGGATGTATAAAGCATGTGGGAACATGATGCGGGGAACCTGGTTATGGTAAAACTTTTGGCTGTGCCACACAGGGATATATTAGGTTAATGTGTTGAGGTGATAGGCCAGTCTGAATAAATGCGTTTTCAGGGCACGCTTAAAATTTTGGGGATTGGGGACTAATCGTATTGATCTGGGAAGTGCATTCCAACGAATTGGCACAGCACGTGCAAAGTCTTGGAGACGGGAGTGGGAGGTTCTGATTATTGAGGATGCTAACCTCAGGTCATCAGCAGAGCGGAGGGCGCGGGTAGGGTGGTATACTGAAACAAGGGAGGAGATGTAGGGTGGTGCTGAGCCATGGAGGGCTTTGTGGGTGAGGGTAATAAGTTTATACTGAATTCTGGAGTGGATGGGTAGCCAGTGTAATGACTGGCACAAGGTAGAGGCATCGGTGTAACGATTGGTGTGGAATATGATCCTGGCTGCAGCATTCAAGACAGATTGGAGAGGGGAGAGTTTGGTAAGAGGGAGACCGATTAGAAGAGAGTTACAATAGTCGAGACGAGAATGAATAAGAGAAACAGTAAGAGTTTTTGCAGACTCAAAAGTAAGAAAAGGTTGAATTCTAGAAAAGTTTTTGAGGTGCAGATGACAAGAGCAAGCCAGTGATCGAATGTGGGGGGGCAAAGGAAAGCTCGGAGTCAAGTATGACCCCAAGACAGCGGGCATGTTCCTGGGGAGTAATAGTGGAACCACACACAGAAATGGCAATGTCGGGTATAGGTACATTAGTAGAGGGAGGAAACACAAGGAGTTCAGTTTTTGACAGGTTCAGTTTCAGATATAGTGAGGACAAGATGTTGGACACAGCGTTAAGACAATCGCCAGTGTTTTCTAGAAAGGCTGGCGTGATGTCAGGAGAAGAAGCGTATAATTGGGTGTCATCAGCATAGAGATGGTACTGGAAACCAAATCTACTGATTGTTTGACCAATAGGGGCAGTGTACAAGGAGAAGAGGAGGGGGCCTAGAACCGATCCTTGAGGAACCCCAACAGTAAGGGGAAGGTGAGAGGAGGAGGAGCCAGCAAAAGATACAGTAAAGGAGCGGTCAGAGATAGGAGGAGAACCAGGAGAGAACGGAGAACGGTGTCCTTGAGGCCAGTAGAATGGAGCATAGTGAGGAGGAGCTGATGATCCACAGTGTTGAATGCTGCAGAGAGAGCCAAGAGAATTAGCATGGAGTAATGACCATATGAATAAGCTGTTAGTAGATCATTAGAGACTTTAGTGAGGGCAGTTTCAGTAGAGTGTAAAGAGCGGAAACCGGATTGGAGAGGGTCGAGAAGAGAGTTATCAGAGAGATAGCGGATCAGCAGCATGTGTAAAGAAAGAAACTTACAATCCATGATCTTGGCCCAGGCTGGACAACCATGTTCTGTGAGGTGTATCCTTTACTAGAATCTTCATTTGTCTCTTTTAACATCTGAAATAAAAATCAGTTTAAGAAAACACATACAGCTGTCAATATCTGAAATCTAGATAATCTACATATATATGTGTATATTACCCAGCCTGTTGCAGCAAACATTTTGAGGTCCAAAGGATCACCTTGTAAATTTCCATCAACCATGATCACAGAATGACAGCTTGTCATAGCAGCAAACAGAGGTCCCCAGGTGACTTCATCCATCTGGTTATATTTTAACATTTCCTGAAAACTACATATAGGTGAGTTAAGTTGCTGCAGCCAGATATCACTTTAAAGGGAACCTGTCATGTAAAATAACACTATTAACTGCAAATACGAGAGCCCCGCTTCCGAGCGAAAATTAACCTTATTCTCCTTGACACTTTGCTCTTTCAGTCATAGGGGTGACGCTTTCAATCGATCCTCTGTGTATAGAGAGTGGTTTCTGTAACTGCGCCCCAGCACTGAATAAAGCTCATTTCATCCCACTAGTGGGGCTCTCAGTGTGGGCACTGCACTGTGTCAGAACATTATAAGGGCACATACTCACTTGCGAGAGACTCGCACGATTCTCGTGCGAGTCTCTCGCATGAAAACCTGGCTCTGCCGCCGGCACTCAGACCAGAGCGTGCGGCTGCATAGAAATACATGTAGGCGCACACTCCTGTCTGAGTGCCAGTGTCACTAGAATCGTGCGAGTCTCTCGCAAGTGGGTATGAGCCCTTAACCTGCAAATTAACCCCAGAGCTGCAGGTTAATAGCGTTACTTTACATGAGAGGTTCCCTTTAAAATGTTTAGTAAACTATTGCAAAGTCTTCATACACAAAGTTTTTCTGGTGGGACATTCTAGGGGTCAATTACTCTTTGAAAAAAACTCAGCATATATAGACTTGGTATCTTTAGAGATGAGTGGATCTTTAGAAGATCGAATTCACCAGCTTCTCTGAAATTTCCCCCAAAATTTGATTTAACGAGAATTTCAATACTCTAATTAAAAGCAAAATATCTGTATAACATTCTGAGATTTCCTAGCACTATACTGGATCCCTTTTGAGTTCCGTAAAGCAAGCAAAGAGTTAATATTGTCCAAGTGATCTCAACTACAGATGAGTGAAAACCAAACTTAAAAGTTAGGCATTTGTATCGCACAGTTAGTATCTGGTGCACAACGCCAAACAAACTTCTCCAGGAAGTCCGTTGCGATGTTCAGAGTTCAGGGGTAAGAGAGAAAGAGAGAGATTTTCCAGCTCAAAAGTCTGCGTCTCCATTGCTTTCAATGGAGTTTGGGTTCTGGTTCAAGTTTGGGTACAGTTCTGATACCCGAACCAAACTTTGAAATAAAGTTCGGTTCAGGTACCAGAACACGAACTTCCACGGGTCCACTCATCCTTAATCCCTAATCTAATGTGGTAGAGTAAGAATGTGCTGCGCAATTCTAGAAATTGTGAAAAAGCTTGTGTACTTTAGCAAAAAAAGGTTTAGGAAGATGAATTGGAAGTGTCTGGAGTAGGTACGTTATTTTTGGCCATATAATAAATTTTAACAAGTTTTTATTGCCTAACCAAGATATGTATGGAAATAACCACTTTGTGATCAGATTAATTATATTGGTGAGTAGTGGAGGGATATTAATGTTTAGGTTAGGGGAAATATTTAATCCTAAGAAATGGATAAAAGGGAGAGCCCAGTCAAATGGGGAGTTGGCTGCTAGCTGTACTTTATTGCTTTTAGGGAGAGTAATGTTGAGCCCTTTGGATTTGTTCATATTTACCTTGAAGTTAGATAAAATAGTGAATTAATCTAATACATCCAGTATTACTGAGAATGAAAAAAAGGGTTTTAAATGATCAGCAGTAAATCATCTGCGTAAGCAGCAACTTTATGCTCTCTTCCACCACAGTTGATAACCTCTAACCTCATTGGTGATATTAAAATGGTTCACCAGGACACAAGCCAATAGATTGCTACGCAAAGAGAAAACTAAAGAAATGATTTGATCCGGAAAATGAAAATCTTTCAAGGTTTTCTGCATGTATAACCAATCAATGTGGTAAAATGCTTTTTCAGCGTAGGTTCCGAGGAGCGCTAGTGGTATAGCATTTCTTTGGGCGAAGTACATGATTTTTATAATTCTGTGTATGTTGTCTTTCCCTTCCCTACTGAAGATGAATGATGGAGGCGAGAACTCTACGGAGTCCAGTAGCTAAAGTTTTTGCGATCATTTTGAGGTCTGTGTTAAGTAATAATATTAGCCTGCAGTTGCTACACAAAGAAGGATCCTTGCCTTCCTTCGGAATCAATGTGATTCTGGCAAATAGGGTTTGTGTCTGCAAGGGGTTTCCATTTAATGCTTCATTAAATAGATTAGTCAGATAAAGGAGTAATTCTGTTTTATAGGTGTTATAATAGAAGGAGGAGAATCCATGAGGGCAAGGGCATTTGTTCTTTGGAGAAGATTTATTAACCTCTAAGATCTCTTTCTCAGATATGAAGGCGCACATGGGGGATATCTGTTCTTCCATTAGGAAGCACAATAGTTTTGAGCAGTGGCATAACTACAAAGTTACAGGCCCCGGTGCGAACTTTCAAATGGGGCCCCCTATGCCAAAATACACGCACATCTCCGCTCCGTACACCTCGTACATGCGCGGCTTCGCTCCGTACACCTCGTACACACGTGGCTCCGTGCACCTCGTACACACGAGGCTCCGCTCCATACACACACGGCTCTGCTCCTTACACCTCGTACACACTTGTATAAAGCCATATAGAGAGAGACCTGTGCACTTCACTGTGTACTATAAAGCCATATAGAGAGAGACTTGTGCACTTCACTGTGCACTATAAAGCCATATAGAGAGAAACCTGTGCACTTCACTGTGCACTATAAAGCCATGTAGACAGAGACCTGTGCATTTCACTGTGCAATATAGAGCCATATAGAGAGAGACCTGTGCACTTCACTGTGCACTATAGAACCATATAGAGAGAGACCTGTGCAGTGTGCACTATAGAGCCATATAGAGAGAGACCTGTGCAGTGTGCACTATAGAGCCATAAAGAGAGAGACCTGTGCAGTGTTCACTATAGAGCCATACAGAGAGAGACCTATGCAGTGTGCACTATACAGCCAGATAGAGAGAGAGACCTCTGATGCAGAAGCTTCCGCCACTACTCACCCCGGCACTGAGCAGCTCCTAATAACAGGTCTCACAGGACAGGCGCAGATCTGTGGGAGTCGGACCGCCAGCAGCAGGAGGACACAGCAGTCACACAGGACACTTGCAAATTTGAGGGACCTCACCTCACCCTTGGCCAGCAGAAGGAGGACGCAGCAACAGCTTGCAGCACACACACTCAAGGCTGAAGGACCTATGGACACGCCTCTCTCTTGATCACGTGACCAAGTGACTGCATTCATTCAATCCATCTTCCCCCAGGACCTGCGATGATGCTTCCCTGCTGCAGGTCACATGGTACGGTGGCGTCCTCCTTCTCCTTCACTATTGGTGGACAGACGGGCCCCTTAAGCAGTCGGGCCCAGTCACAGCTGCAACCTCTGCGACCGCTATAATTATGCCCCTGGTTTTGAGAAAGGCTTCTGTATTTTAGTTTATTTTTAGGGTATTTGGCCTATTGGTTGTCTAAGTTGTATAAGTTTTCGTAAATTTTTCAAATTCTAAGGCTCTATCTTCTGTTTTGTAAATCATGGAAGCCTTATTGTCTTTGAGGCAAGAGATAAAGCATTTAGCTTTCTTTTTATTTGTGCCAGCATAAATTTTGTTGGTTTGTCTCCATGAGTGTAGTATTTATATTTTGAGAAAAGATAGCTTTTTGATGACTACAGACTCAATAGATTACTTAATTCTGTTCTCAGTTCTGCTAATTGGGAGAGATGGGCTTGTAGACAGGAAAAAATGCTGTTATTAAGGTGCAGTTACAAGAATCTTCAGCTGTGAGTAAAATGGCACCTGGCATTTATTTTTTTTATTATTATTATTATTATTATTATTAATCAAATTACTAATTGATTAAATTCATGGATTTGTGAAATTTCTGGAAATTCAACTTGTAGTTAATCAACAGTAGGTTAATGCACTCATCTCTAGTATCTTTTCATGGAGGTTTTCTCATTTTAAAAAGACACCTTTGTACAAGCATAGTAAGATGCCAAAAAAAAAATATTATCTGAAAATTCCTTAATGAGGTTGCAAGGAACCCCAGGATTTTAGGTGGAATAATTGTCATCTATAAAAAGCTATATAATTTGTGAGCTACTAATGAAATTAAAAGTACCGTGTTCCTCCTGAAGGTATTATGCCCATTAAGTCGAGTCCATCTTCAGTTAAAGTGCCAGTCTGAATACAGAGGAAAATGTTTAAGCAATTTCAACTGAAAAATTATGATATATGATTTATGAATATACAGTAGCTACTGTACAGCAAGTATATGAAATTAATATAGTTTAAGCATTGCTTTGCTTTTTGTTATCAATACTGAGAATAAGTATAGATGAAAAATGTCTGGTTAACAATTTGCAGACTGATAGGAAACAGAGAGTGGTTGTTAATGGAACACACTGATTGGGTCATTGTTAGCAGTAGGATATCACAGGTTCAGTAATGGGCCCTCTTCCTTTAAATACGACCCACAAAGTGGAATTTCAGTATTTGATAATATTAAACTCTCAAAGTTAACGAACACAAAGGAGGCTCAATTAATAACACATGAGGATGGGCTGAAGCCTATGGTTTAGGCTGGGAAAAGGCATTTAATATTAATGTGGAAAACTATAAGAACTTGGGATAAAAAAATGCCCAGTTATGTGTCAGGCCTCCTTCATATGTCCGTGTATCCACCATCCTTGCGTGGTGTCATTTTTTTCAAGGATACCACACATACTTATTATAGCCTATGGTGCTACACACATGGCCAAGTTTTACATGGACCGTATGTCTATGCAAAACACACAGAAACATGTACTTTTTTATGGCAACATAGATGATAAGGGTCAATACAAGTCTATGGGTCCATGAAAAACATGTACAGCACACGAATTATATGTGTGCTGTCCGTGTTTAACATTGTAAAGTATAGGAGAAGCTTCAAAATCTGTTTCTTTCTTTATCCATACAGGAAAAATACAGATGACACACTGATGGTAAAAATGGGCACATGGATGACACACTGATGGTAAAAATGGGCACATGGATGACACACTGATGGTAAAAATGGGCACATGGATGTCACACTGATGGAAAACACCGATGACCCACTGATGGTAAAAATGGACACATGGATGACACACTGATGGAAAACACTGATGACACACTGATGGTAAAAAAGGGCACATGGATGACACACTGATGGAAAACATCGATGACCCACTGATGGTAAAAATAGACACATGGATAACACTCTGATGGAAAACACTGATGACACACTGATGGTAAAAATGGGCACATGGATGACACACTGATGGAAAACACCAATGACCCACTGATGGTAAAAATGGACAAATGGATGACACACTGATGGAAAACACCGATGACCCACTGATGGTAAAAATGGACACATGTATGACACACTGATGGAAAACACTGATGACACACTCATGGTAAAAATGGGCACATGGATGACACACTGATGGAAAACACCGATGACCCACTGATGGTAAAAATGGACACATGGATGACACACTGATGGAAAACACCGATGACCCACTGATGGTAAAAATGGACACATGGATGACACACTGATGCACAACACTCATGACACATTGATGGAAAACAATGATTACCTTGGTAACGTTTTTCCACGTACATATTTTATATGGACACGTGAAGGAGGCCTTAAATAGTAAAATACTGGGTAAAGCTTCAAATGAAATAAAACTTAAACATAACGTTTTTTTATTCTTCACCAACACAGCCATATGAAGGTTTTTTTGTGAACAAGTTGTAGATTTGAATTACATCAATCATTTTTCCATACAACATATTGAAAAATGGGGAAACAAAAGTAAAGTGCAATGAAATTGCAAAAAAGTGGGGTTTTGTTTTTACAGTGTTCACAGTCTGGTAAAACCTCATAATATGATTCTCTATGTCAGTACAATTATGGTGATTCCAAACATGCATGTTTTTTTCTTTCCTTAAAAATGTAGTTTATGTTGATATTTTCTGATATCCCATAACTTTCTTTTCTTTTGTTGATAGAGCTGTGTGGGGGCTTGTTTTTTATGTAACAATCTGATGTTTTTATTAATAACTTTTTTGGATAGATTCCTTTTGATCTCTTTTTATTGAATTTTTTTAAGAAAATTTGGCAACCACTTTTATGTTGTTCACCATGCAGGGTAACTAATGTGTTAATTTCATAATAAGGTTTTTTAAAGAAGTACTCTAATGAACTTTTTCTTCCCCTCCTACACCCGCGTATATGTGTATGTAGTGTATCCGGTATCCAGTATCTAACTTCGTTCTGCTCCGCTTCTCCATAATGTAACTGCTCTTTCAGACTCTTTGGGTCACACTCACTCTGTGTGACCCAGAAGTTGCTTTTATAGTGTAAACCTAAGGAGCATAAGAACAAGGCTCTATAGGCAAACATTGTAAAAGAGACTTTCAGCTCACAAATAGAGCACAGGATAATTTGGATAGTCTGAATTGTCATCACTAAAGTCACAAGAGGAGCAGAACACTGCTGGAAACCAGAGAAGATAGCAAAACATGAGTACATTATCGTACTAGAATTACACAATATACCGTACATAGGTATAGGGGAAAATAATGGGAGAGCTTCTTTAAGATTTTACTGATACCAATTTTGACTACATATACAAAAAAATGCATTGACCATATCCAATACAGTTAGTCACCAAAGGTTAATATATTGAAGGTGAACAAACAAAATGAGTAAAAGAAAATAAGAATATATTTACTTTGTCAAAACAGAAGAGGTTAAGCTGGCCGCACATGTTGATTCTATCAGGGCTAATACAAAATATAGTCTTTTTCTTCAATCTGCTTTGACCGTATAGAATTCCCACAGTTAGAGCAGCAGGTATAATAGGACAAATTGCAGAAGTTAAAAGCACAAGTGACTCCACAATAATTCTCCCAGCTGAAACCTATTAAAAATATAAAAACAACATGTGAGATCTATATTAGAAACAAACATAAAAGGGTTGCCCACTACTCAGACACCCCCTTCTGAATCCCTATATTTCCCTCTAGTAAAATAATAATACCTATACTCACTTCAGCAGATGGCGCCGTTGCGGTGAAGTTGGCGCTGGCTCTCCCATGACAATGTTATGTAATGCGATCTCTGTGGCCAATCAGCATTGGCATCATTCTCCTCTCCTATGGACATAATTGACATCCAGATGAAATGGGAGTTTTAGCTGCTTTCTCACTTCCTCCGGATGTCTTGCTGTGTCTGAATAAAGGGACAGTGAAGAGAGTACTGTTTGGCTGCAGTGACTGTTATGTCATGCGAACCCTAGGAAAGCTAGTGCCAAAGCTGCTGGAAAAGCGCTGGCACCAGAGGTGTATATAGGTGTTATCATTTTACTGGGAAGAAACATAGAGATTCAGAAGGGATTGTCTGAGTAGTGGAAAACCCCTCTAATCAGGGGGGGATTTAGAAGAGCATCGAGCCCTGTTTCTGAAATGTTCAGGAAAAACAATTCAGTTAATTGTTGTATATTTGTCCTCTGCACTAGGTCGAGCTAACTGCATATGAATTTATTATCAACTTCAATGAGACCTGTATAAATCACAGGTGGGTGTGTTCCCACTAATGTCAGATACAGGAAAATAGAATTATGCTATATATGTGTAGAAAACAAGTGGATTCTGGAATTCTGAACCAATTTATTAAAGAGAACCTTTGTCACCAGGTCAAAAGTGTACAATTTTATTTTATTCCCACTGCTCCCCCGAATATTCAGTTTTGTTTTGGGTTTTTCTCAAATCCACCATATGATTCCAAAGATCTAGGCTTTTTTATTCAATGCTAATTTTTATGGTCTTAACCCAAGTGCTCACATACTGTGCATGTCTTGAAGCGATAAACATGGCTGACCTTCACAGAGGAGTCAAAGATCAGTCTCCGAGCCACTGTAAGCTCTGCTCTTCTAAGATCAGGCTTCATCTTTGCTTCCGGACATGCACAGGGCACCTCTGGAGCCAGGAAGAGTACACCAGCCTTCAAAGATGCATTGACATATAGGAAAGAAAGCCATGTACATGTGGGAATATTAGTCTGGGGAAAACAATGCTTCATGGACTAATTAAAAGGCTATTTGCACATTAAAAACAGACTTTAAAAATACTTTTTTAAACATATGTTAATGTATCATCCAGGATAAAGTTAGGCAGGGTATTTTTAAGTCAATGTACAAATGCTGGTGGGTTGGAGGACCTTTCAGGTTCCCTTTTTTTTAAAAAAATTAATTGTTGTGAGTTCATTTTCCCCTTCACTACTGAGGCCCGGTGAACTCCCTCTTCTGGTGAAGAAAGGTAGTGAGCCTGATTATCAAACATCTGAGCTTAATGATGATGACTGGCTGAGTGGAGTTGCTGACTGGATATAAGGCCGCCCACGCCCTTTTGCCCTGCGGGTGATTTCTCTGTGGGATCCTTGGAGACCAGTCTGAATTCCTGCTCATCTAAAGCTAAGTTTTCTGCTCTGCCTTTTGCATTTTTGCTTTGCCTTTGTTTTGCTTTGTTTTTCTGGATTTCTGCCATTCCCTGCTGGGGTGAGCTGAATTCCTTTAGCTCTGTCTTCAGAAAGTACCTGAGTGCTGATATAGCTTTTGAAGTGTAGCTGCTTCAGGGTCTTTTTCCATATCAGCTTGTTGGCTTATGTCTTTGAGAGGGTTTTTGCAGATTGCAGACAGCAACCGTCCTTTCCTGTCCTATTTAGTTAGTTTTGGGCCCCATCGTTTGCTCAGCCTATCTTTCTGCCTGTGTGAGTGTTTTTTCATCTTGCTTCACCGTCATTATATGTTGGGGGCTGCCTTTTGCTTTGGGGTCTGCTCTGGGGCAGTTTAGATTTCCTTTTCTGTCTTTAGGCTATATAGCTCTCCGGCTGTGATCGAGGGGTCTAGGGCACCGTAGGAACCCCCCACGGCTACTGCTAGTTGTGTTGATAGGTTCAGGGGTTTGCAATCTGATAGTTGCCAACTTCTCTGGTTTTCTGGACGTAGCTTCTATTTTTGTGTCTGCCTCCTACGGTGACTCAATCATAACAATTAATACTTAGGGGAGCAATGGCAGTAAAAAGTAAAATAAGAATAAAAGGAGTAGTTACACTTTCCTGCCAATGACCACCATTAACTCATGCAGAATCCTAGTCCTAGACAATATATTAATAATTATATAAAATAATAAAATTGACCTCCAGTTATATTAGATATTAACCCATATCCACAATATATAATGTACAGCAACACTCCTTTTTCACTTTAGTCCTCTGGATGAATTTGATATAAACTGCTAAATCACTTTACACTGTGTGCAGAATTACTATGCAAATGAGTATTTTGATCACATCATCCTTTTTATACATGTTGTCCTACTCCAAGCTGTATAGGCTTGAAAGCCAACTGCCAATTATGTAAATCAGGTGATTTGCATCTTTGCAATGAGGGGTGTGGTCTAATGACATCAACACCCTATATAAGGTGTGCTTAATTATTAGGCAACTTCCTTTCCTTTGGCAAAATGGGTCAGAAGAGAGATTTGACGGACTGTGAAAAGTCAAAAATTGTGAGATGTCTTGCAGAGGGATGCAGCAGTCTTGAAATTGCCAAACTTTTGAAGCGTGATCACCAAACAATCAAGCGTTTCATGGCAAATAGCCAACAGGGTCACAAGAAGCGTGTTGATAAAAAAAGCGCAAAATAACTGCCCATGAATTGAGGAAAATCAAGTGTGAAGCTGCCAAGATGCCATTTGCCACTAGTTTTGCCATATTTCAGAGCTGCAATGTTACTGGAGTATCAAAAAGCACAAGGTGTGCCATACTCAGGGACATGGCCAAGGTAAGGAAGGCTGATAAACGACCACCTTTGAACAAGAAACATAAGATAAAACGTCAAGACTAGGCCAAGAAATATGTAAAGACTGATTTTTCTAAGGTTTTATGGACTGATGAAATGAGAGTGACTCTTGATGGGCCAGATGGATGGGCCCAAGGATGGATCAGTAAAGCCAGAGAGCTCCACTCCGACTCAGACGCCAGCACGGTGGAGGTGGGGTACTGGTATTGGCTGGTATCATCAAATATGAAGTTGTGGGACCTTTCCGGGTTGAGGATGGAGTGAAGCTCAACGCCCAGACCTACTGCCAGTTTCTGGAAGACACCTTCAAGCAGTGGTACAGGAAGAAGTCGGTATCGTTCAAGAAAAACATGATTTTCATGCAGGACAATGCTCTATCATATGCAACCAAATACTCCACAGCGTTGCTGGCCAGTAAACGTCTAAAAGAAGAAAAAATAATGACATGGCCCCCTTGTTCACCTGACCTGAACCCCATAGAGAACCTGTGGTCCCTCAAAAAATGTGAGATCTACAGGGAAGGAAAACAGTACACCTCTCGAAACAGTGTCTTGGAGGCTGTGGTGGCTGCTGCACGCAATGTTGATCGTAAACAGATCAAGCAACTGACAGAATCTATGGATAGAAGGCTTTTGAGTGTCATCGTAAAAAAGGTGGCTACATTGGTCACTGTTTTTTTTTGGTTGTTTTTGAATGTCAGAAATGTTTATTTCTAAATTTTGTATTGTTATAATGGTTTACCTGGTGAAACTAAACAAGTAAGATGGATATATATTTGAGTTTTATTAAGTTGCCTAATAATTCTGCACAGTAATAGTGACCTGCACAAACAGATATCCTCCTAAGATAGGCAAATCTAAAAAAAACCCACTCCAACTTCCAAAAATATTAAGCTTTGATATTTATGAGTCTTTTGGGTTGATTGAGAACATAGTTGTTGTTCAATAATAAAAAGAATTCTCTCAAATACAACTTGCCTAATACCGGTAATTCTGCACACTGTGTAGATCCCCAGGAGTGTCATAGGAATGGTATCACTAGTGTAACCTTTCTAGGTCTAAGAAAGATGATCAGCAAAGTAGACCCAAAATAGCGTAAAATACATAAAATAACAAACACAGCAGGTTCTTACTCTCCCTGGGTCCAGTAACGACTGTCCGCCGCTGCTCTGTACTCAGTGCTTTGGCTGCTACGGTGATGACAGATCGATAGTGCACATCATCCCTGCAGCCATTCATTGACCTCGGCAACTCATTCCAGGTACCACAGAACAGCCACTGAGTTCAATTATCAATTATATCAATTAATTGTCGACTGTGGTGAAGTGCGCTGTCGATGTGATATCACCAATGCAACCAAAACACCAAGACTGGAGCAGCAGTAGGCAGCTATCGCTTGAAGGTTGAGTACCTACTGTCTTTGTTATTTTCGGTATTTTACAGCATTTGGCGACCACTTTGCTCATAAACTTTAACCTTTCTTAGTTCTAGATGTTTATCCAATAGTATAGAAACCTACACCTACAAAACTTAAAATAAAACATTGCTTCGGCATGCCAGAAAAGCAGACAAATAATTCCATAGGATCAAATGAACACTCCAGCCTCTATTTAATTAATTAATTAATGATAACTCTTGTAATTACAGTGGGGAAAAAAAGTATTTAGTCAGTCAGCAATAGTGCAAGTTCCACCACTTAAAAAGATGAGAGGCGTCTGTAATTTACATCATAGGTAGACCTCAACTATGGGAGACAAACTGAGAAAAAAAAATCCAGAAAATCACATTGTCTGTTTTTTTTTCATTTTATTTGCATATTATGGTGGAAAATAAGTATTTGGTCAGAAACAAAATTTCATCTCAATACTTTGTGATATATCCTTTGTTGGCAATGACAGAGGTCAAACGTTTTCTGTAAGTCTTCACAAGGTTGCCACACACTGTTGTTGGTATGTTGGCCCATTCCTCCATGCAGATCTCCTCTAGAGCAGTGATGTTTTTGGCTTTTCGCTTGGCAACACCGACTTTCAACTCCCTCCAAAGGTTTTCTATAGGGTTGAGATCTGGAGACTGGCTAGGCCACTCCAGGACCTTGAAATGCTTCTTACGAAGCCACTCCTTCGTTGCCCTGGCGGTGTGCTTTGGATCATTGTCATGTTGAAAGACCCAGCCACGTTTCATCTTCAATGCCCTTGCTGATGGAAGGAGGTTTGCACTCAAAATCTCACGATACATGGCCCCATTCATTCTTTCATGTACCCGGATCAGTCGTCCTGGCCCCTTTGCAGAGAAACAGCCCCAAAGCATGATGTTTCCACCACCATGCTTTACAGTAGGTATGGTGTTTGATGGATGCAACTCAGTATTCTTTTTCCTCCAAACACGACAAGTTGTGTTTCTACCAAACAGTTCCAGTTTGGTTTCATCAGACCATAGGACATTCTCCCAAAACTCCTCTGGATCATCCAAATGCTCTCTAGCAAACTTCAGACGGGCCCGGACATGTACAGGCTTAAGCAGTGGGACACGTCTGGCACTGCAGGATCTGAGTCCATGGTGGCGTAGTGTGTTACTTATGGTAGGCCTTGTTACATTGGTCCCAGCTCTCTGCAGTTCATTCACTAGGTCCCCCCGCGTGGTTCTGGGATTTTTGCTCACCGTTCTTGTGATCATTCTGACCCCACGGGGTGGGATTTTGCGTGGAGCACCAGATCGAGGGAGATTATCAGTGGTCTTGTATGTCTTCCATATTCTAATTATTGCTCCCACAGTTGATTTCTTCACTCCAAGCTGGTTGGCTATTGCAGATTCAGTCTTCCCAGCCTGGTGCAGGGCTACAATTTTGTTTCTGGTGTCCTTTGACAGCTCTTTGGTCTTCACCATAGTGGAGTTTGGAGTCAGACTGTTTGAGGGTGTGCACAGGTGTCTTTTTATACTGATAACAAGTTTAAACAGGTGCCATTACTACAGGTAATGAGTGGAGGAAAGAGGAGACTCTTAAAGAAGAAGTTACAGGTCTGTGAGAGCCAGAAATCTTGATTGCTTGTTTCTGACCAAATACTTATTTTCCACCATAATATGCAAATTAAATGAAAAAAAAACAGACAATGTGATTTTCTGGATTTTTTTTTCTCAGTTTGTCTCCCATAGTTGAGGTCTACCTATGATGTAAATTACAGACGCCTCTCATCTTTTTAAGTGGTGGAACTTGCACTATTGCTGACTGACTAAATACTTTTTTTCCCCACTGTAGATAAATGTATAATTCTTTTAGATTTTTTTATAGCATTTGAATTATTTAATAATGAAGTATAACAGGCAGAATGAAAGGGTTTTATCCACTGAACAGTCAATTCCAAAAACTGTTTTGAAATGTCAACTCTGACTTCAAATCGACAATGATGGCAAAAAACACAATACCTTTCTCTGTGCAAATATGATGACTGCGTATAAAATTCCAACAACAGCAAGAAAACCCAAAAATATGAAAAACCATTTCACGTCTCTGTGCAGCTTGAAATTTAAGGGTTTTGGATACAATATGGACCGAACCATATCCCCTTTAGTGGTATTAAAGCCTAAGAAAAAGTCAAGAGAGAAAATTAGTGAATTGATGGACAAAAAATCCTGCATCACCGGTGAAGAAGAAAGGACTCTACTGACATAACTCAGGACCAGGTAAACACATAAAGGTGGCAGCAGTCCTTAATCCCTTCATGCCATTTTTCATTTTTTCATTTTTGGTGTTTACTCCCCTTACTCTAAGGGCCATAACTTTTTTATTTTTCCATCAATATAGCCATATGAGGACTTGATTTTTTGCAGAACAATTTATATGTTTGAGTGACTCCAATCTAATTATCATGTGATGCACTGAAAACCAGGAAAAAATTGTAAGTGCGTTGAAATTTAAAAAAAAAATGAAATTTTACAATTGTTTTTTGAGTGTTTTATATACCATGTTCATTAGGGCTCATACTCACATGCGAGAAACTTGGACAAGTCTCGCTCGTCAATACCCGGTACTACCGCCAGCACTCAGATTGGAGTGTTTAGCTGCATGTGTTTATCAGGATCCCGACAGCGCCGGCGTACAGCCTCCGCAGAGCAGGGACTCACCCGCACTGTAGAGACCCCTGGGGATCAGGACAGCCAGAAAGTATAGGTGTACAGGACCTGAGTGATGAAGCTTAGCAAGCCGGCACAGGACCTACGGTCACGTGACTGCAAGGGGGCGGGGCTTAGCATCCTGCTTTCAGAGAAGACAGAAAACTCAGAGTCAGGCAAAACGGAGTTCATGCACAGTATGGACAGCGAGGTACAGGAGGGATAAACAGACGGGAGGTCAGACAAAGCCAAAGGTCATACACAAGAGGACGACGTGGTACCAAGGGGACGAGCAGAGAGAAGTCGGGTCACAAGCAGAGAGTCATACACGAGAGGTAGCGCAGTACAAGAGGGAAAGGCAGAACTCGTAACAGGGACAGAACCGGATCAAAACCAAACAGGCAAGCAAGATATCAGGCACAAGGCACACGTACGCACAAGGTCAACTAACTCAGCCGAGGGCAGGAGTATAACTGACACCGGACCTAGGTCCAGTGAGCATTAAATAGCCGCCCTCTGCTAGGGAGAGGCGGAACAATTAACCCCCAGTCAGACCAGGACGGGCCAAAGCGAAACCCCATCCTGGATCATGACAGTGTTTTTATGCAGCTGAATGCACAGATCCGAGTGCCGGCGGCAGTGCCGGCTATTGACGTGCGAGACTCGTCCGAGTTTCTTGCATGTGAGTATGAGTTTTTATACGATAAAACTGAACTGGCAATATGATTCTACAGGTCAGTATGAGCTAGTAGATACCAAACAAGCATACTTTATTCTTTAATTAAGGGATGAAAAAAATTTGGAAATTTGTAATAACATTTTTTTCTAGTTTTTTCTATTGCCTAGGCACTTTCAGTTTTCGAGATACGGGACTGTGTGAGGGCTTATTTTTTTGCATTTACTGATGCCATTTTGGGGTATATATGATCCTTTGATTGCTTTTTATTGCATTTTATTGCAATGTTGCGGCTGCAAAAAAAAGTAACTCTGGTGTTTTTATTTTTGTTCACATTACACTGTTTACCGATTGGGTTAATTTATTTTATATTTTGATAGATAGATTTTACAAATAGAGCAGTACCTAATATGTTTCATTTTGTGGTTATTTTATTTTTTTAATGGAAAAAAGGAGGGGATTTGAACTTTGTGAGGTTTTTTTTCCTATTTTAAGAACATTTTTTTACATTTTTACTGTATATAATAGTATCTTTAGGGGACATGAAGCTGATATTGTCTGATCACTTGTGCGAGACACATCAAAGCCAGTGAGCCGGCATAAGACGAACCAGTAGGTCATACATGGGAAAGGGGTTAAGACTCACCAGTCCTTAAGACTACAGCTCTGGCTGGACCTTGTGCAGTGGATTCAGTCCTTATTACTTCAGTACCACAAAACAAGACATGGCGCCTGTAGTCTTCTCCACTGTACTGCTTCCATGGCATAGTGTCATCTCCATGTGGCAGTTGTGTTTTTGTCACGGGAATACATTCACCTGAAGGAATACAGAAAATGGACAAAATATAGGTAGCTTATAAAATAGTTTTATATCTGTATTTTAGCAGTCAGTGCTCAGGTTTTGGATTGTCACCTACCTGTTAACATTCCCTCATTGACAATACAAGTTCCATTGATTAAAATGGCATCACAAGACATGAAAAAGTTCTTGCCAGTTAAAACAATAATGTCCCCTGGAACTAACTGTCGAGACTCAATTTGACTGCACTCTGGAAGAAATTGGAGAATTCTCATTAGTCCCTTAGTCATAGTTCAGGAATTTTTTTACAAATTATTGCTGTATTTATTTTACTACATACATTTTGAGCCTTATACTTAGAGTACACACACACACTGGCATATAAGACGGGCGAGTTCCATCCAATGTTTTGTCAGATAGCACTCAACCCAATGTTATACTATGGGGCAGTGCAGATGCCTGTTTGGCATGAGAAAACATTTGCAGCATGCTGTGTGTGCCTTTGATTTACGGATCACATGCACTCATGCAAGTCTATGGGTGCTAGTGAAACATCGGACTGCACTCGGATGTCATTGTAGGGCAGTCCGTTTTACGCTCACAGAGACAATAGAGAAGATGGAAAAATTACGTTTTCTATCTTCTTCGCACCTGTGATACGATTCTCTCATGCGAGAGAATCAGATTACACTCGGATAAATCTCTGACAGAGTTTGAGCCAAGTGTTATTAGCATAATTGTCCCAATTATCGCGCACAAGAGACAGTGTGAGCTTACCCTAAGAAAAAAAATAATATTAAAAGGTTTAAAAGGAAACTGTCAGTAGGATCGACACTCCTAAATTGTCTGTGTGGCAGCTTTTTTTTTGCGGCATAAGATCACATTTTTGTTTTTATTTATATTCGTCTTTTTGATCGCATTTTATTCCACTTTTTGTTTGTCAGAATAATGATAAAGTATTGTTTTTTGCCTTGTTTTTAATTTATTTATTCCTTTGCGGTCTTCACTAAAGGCGTTAACTAGTGGGACAGTTTTATAGGTCAGGTCGTTTCCAATACCAAATATATGTTATTTTTTTTTCACTTTTTTACTTTGTCCCTCTATGGGACTTTCACTTTTTGCAATCTGATCGCTTGTAAAGCATAGCAAAGCAGTGGCAGATCAGAGAGCAGAGGTGGCTCCCTCCCTCTGCTTTCCTGATAAAAACTGCGATCAACACCAATCATAGTTCTTAGGGGGTTAAAGTTCCGGGAGTGGTGCGGGCATCGCTCCTGCACTGAGTGCCGGGTGTCAGCTGTCAGAATCAGTTGACACTTGGCGGCGATATTGTACCCACTGCCCATTTGCACGCAAAATCACCCTGACGTATCCAGGCGTCCAAGGTCTGTAAGTACGAGGCAACCTGGACATATGGATATGTCTAAGTTCGTAAAGGGGTTAAAGAGAATATGTCACCGGGTATTCCTGCCTATCCTTAGGGTAACATAATGTAGAGACAGAGAACTTGATTCCAACGATATGTCACTTACTGGGCTGTTTGATGTAATTTCGATAAAATCAATGTTTAATCAGTAGGGAATAATCCCTAAAGAACTTGTAAAACTATGTAGTTCTGCGCATTCATGAGTTCTGTACATCCACACCCCCAGAGTTTATTGGCAGCTTTCTGCCTATGCACAGTATACACAGAATGCTGGTGTGAGTGAGGTCGTACAGAGATAAGCATTATGAGATCTGGAAGATCTGCAACATATAAACCTGCATTTTTATCCAAACTGCAGCAAGAAGCCTAATAAGTGATACCTTGGTGAAATCAGGGTCTTTGCCCTTCCATCATGCTGCTCTCAGATGAGGTAGAAAAAACTAGGAAAAGCCTAGTGACAGATTCATTTTAAAGGAGCTTTTTGCATTAATTATGACAATGAAATCATCTGATCCTTGTAATTCATTAACATGCTTTAATGTAAAAAAAAAGTATGCAAAAAGTAAGGATTGCTTAAAAAACATATAACATGTGTAAGGAGATGGGCCAGCTGCTGTGTTCCCCCCTGAAGACATCAATGCTACCTACTGTTGTCCCTGATATGTTTCCTTGTTATAGCAATTGTAATTCCCCTGTGGACTGCAGTAACAACTAATGGCCACAAGATGTCACTGTCTAGAATGTAGGTGATCTTTGGCCAGTAACACAACAGGCATAGAGTTAGTTGAGGGTTCACAGCCAGCCCAGTTTGGGAGAGGGAACTGAGTGTTAGTGGCAAGTGTGGGAAGTGACAGTCAGTCTGGGTGAGGGCAGCAGTGAGTAACGTAGAAGTACTGAGACTGCTAAGGACAGCGTGAGCCTAATACTCGAGGCAGTGGATTGCCACAAATACCCTTCCGTGTGATTCCTTCTAATGGCCTGGGGCAACCTCAAGATGGACGTCAGGGGCCAGAGGCACACTCAGCTTGTGAAACTACAGGGAAAAATTGACTCAGAGTACATGGGATGGCTGGTATTGCTAGAGGTGAGGAAGATTCGCTAGGGCTAGGAAAGAAAACAAGAGGGATATGCCACCTATACTGAGAACCAGGGCTGAAGTTGTATCCGGTACCTGTGGGAAAGATGACAACCCATTGGGCCTCATCCTTTGTATCTGCTTGTAAATACTGTACAGACTGCAATTCACAAAGTAAAAGATTGGTCCAGAAGTAAGCGGAAAGCACCACATAGTAACATAACATAGCAACATAGTTAGTAAGGCCGAAAAAAGACATTAGTCCATCCAGTTCAGGCTATAAAATTCTGTCAGAATAAATCCCCAGATCTACGTCCTTCTAAAGAACCTAACAATAACTGTTATTTAGCTGTACACCGTGATTGAGACACAATTTGTCTGTAAGATGCCAGAGTGAGTGGGGACCGAAGCTCAACCACAACTATCTCATTTGGGCATCTTACACATGTAAAATTTACCAAATAATCATACCTTCATTTCTCCGGCAAACATCCACCTTCATGTTATTATGAGCTTTGACCAAATTGTGAAGCTTACTAGATTGCTATTGAATAGAACATACAAATACGTGTCATGTTCAACCATAAGCATTCTTTACTGAAATTATTTATTTGTTAATATTTATTTATGTAGTGCCATCATATTCCATCGCACTGCACAGAGACTGTCATCATTCAGTGAGTCCTGAGCCAGCAGCGACACTGGCACTTGACACCCAGCGACGGAGAGGTGAGTATCTCATTTTTTCTATTTTATTTGCAGTGGCAGCATATGGGGGCATAATGTATGGAGCAGCATATGGGGGATAATCTATGGAGCAGCATATGGGGGCATAATCTATGGAGCAGCATAAGGGGGCATAATCTATGGGGCAGCATATGGGGGCATAATCTATGGAGCAGCATATGGGGGCATAATCTATGGAGCAGCATATGGGGGTATAATGTATGGAGCATCTTATGGGGGCAGCATATGGGGGCATAATATATGGAGCAGCATAAGGGGGCATAATCTATGGAGCAGCATATGGAGCAGCATATGGGGGCATAATCTATGGATCATCTTATGGGGGAAGCATATGGGGGCATAATCTATGGAGCAGCATATGGGGGCATAATCTATGGAGCAGCATATGGGGTATAATGTATGGAGCATCTTATGGGGGCAGCATATGGGGGCATAATATATGGAGCAGCATATGAAGGCATAATCTATGGAGCAGCATATGGGGGTATAATGCATGGAGCATCTTATGGGGGCAGCATATGGGGCATAATAAATGGAGCAGCATATGGGGGCATAATCCATGGAGCAGCATATGGGAGCAGCATATGGGGGCATAATCTATGGATCATCTTATGGGGGCAGCATATGGGGGCATAATCTATGGAGCATCTTATGGGGGCAGCATATGGGGGCATAATCTATGGAGCATCTTATGGGGCATAATCTATGGAGCATTTTATGGGGCCATAACCTTTATGGAGCAGCATATGGGGCATATTATTCTATGGAGCCTCTTATGGGACCATTATTAACCTTTGTGCAGCATGGGGTGTATTTTGTATGGAGCATCTTATGGGGCCCATCATGAACTGTATGGAGCATTATATGGTGCTCCTGATTCAATATGGCTATTCAAAAACATTTATCCTACTGATGTCTCAATTAATTTTACTTTTATTTGTATCTATTTTTATTTTTGAAATTTTCCAGTAGCTGCTGCATTTTCCACCCTAGGCTTATACTCAAGTCAATAAGTTTTCCCTGCTTTTTGTGGCAAAACTAAGGGGGTCAGCTTATAATCAGGTCGGCTTATATACGGTAATTTTTTTCAATCTCAAATACGGTGGCCAAATTTCAGAGCAGCAGTTAAACTATTATCTAGTATTTGGGTAGCGGAAGACCCTTTGCAAGTTTAAAGGGGTTCCCTAAAACTGTAATAATATGGCCCCATCACATAATTCAAATGGCAGTCACTCCTAGTCATGTGTGAGGACATGCTGCTCTATGAGGTTGCACCGCTCCCAAAACAGGATCTGAGAATTTTTAATTGCAAACACACACCGGAGCTGCTGGATAAGTGTGTGACAGGAGAAGAAATATACCTTCTCCTTGGCTGACTGATTAAGCACAAATCATTTTCTTCATCAACTACAGTATTCCCTGCTCAGTCAGCTGAGAAGAAAACACAGCTTTGGCAAAAATTAAGAGATCACTGCAAAATTTTTGATTTGTCTGATTTTTCTCTTTATAGGTATATTTTTGAGTAAAATGTAAATTACTCTTTTATTCTCTAAACTACTGACAACATGTCTCCGAATTTCCAAGCACTAAATTTTGCATTTATTTTCCGAGAATGAGAAATGGTCAAAATAACAAAAAAATGAAGTGCTTGCAGACCTCAAATAATGCTGAAAAAACAAGTTCATAATCACTTAGAAACAACAATACTAATGTTTTAGCTCTGAAAGAGTTTATAAATCAATATTTTGTGGAATAACTATGATTTGATTTTTAATCACAGCTTTCATGCGTCTTGGCATGCTTTGCACCAGTCTTTCACACTGCTTTTGGGTGACCTTATGGTGACCTTATGCCACTCCTGGTACAAAAAATTAAGCAGTTCTTCTTTGTTTGATGGCTTGTGACTATCCATCTTCCTCTTTATTACATTCCAGAGGTTTTCAATCGGGTTCAGGTCTGGCCATGACATGGATTTGATGTGGTGGTCCTTCATCCACACATTGATTGACCTAGCTGTGTGGCATGGTGCATTATCTTGCTGGAAAAACCAATCCTCAGAGTTTGGGAACATTGCCTGAGCAGAAGGAAGCAACTCTTTTTCCAGGATAACCTTGTATGCGGCTTGATTCATTCGTCCTTCATAAAGATTAACCTGCCCAATTTCAGTCTTGCTGAAGCATCCCCAGATCGTTACTGATCCTCCACCAAATTTCACAGTGGGTGCAAGTCACTGTGGCTTGTACGCCTGTCCAGGTCTCCGTCTAACCATTAGATGACCAGGTGTTGGGCAAAGCTGAAAATTACACTCATCAGAGAAGATTACCTTACTCAAGTCCTCTATGGTCCAATCCTTATGGTCTTTGGCAAACTTCAGCCTGGCTATCCTTTGTTTCTCATTGATAAAGGGCTTTTTTCTAGCTTTACATAACCTGAGCACTGCCTCTAGGGGCCTGTTACGAACTGTTCTTGCCATGCACTTTACCCCAGCTGCCATTTGCCATTCCTTTTGCAGGTCACTGGATGTCATCCTGCGGTTGCTGAGTGACATCCGAATAAGATGATGGTCATCCCGGTCAGTGGAGAGTCGTTTTCGACCTCTGCCGGTCTGTAGCTTTGTTTTCCCCAATGTCTGCTGCTTGACCTTGTTGTAATGGACTGCTATCTTAGAAATTTATCTTAGACTTTTCTTTTCAACTCCTTTGGCATAGTTAAAAGTTATTTTTTCATTCCTATTATTTTTGGGATATTACTAGCACTTGTTTTGCCATCCAGCTTGTCCTATTGCAAGAGGATTATGAAGACCACAGCATTGTTTTTTATACTTTCCTTCGTTAAATAAGATTTGGTTCAGGTGATCACCTAATCAGAAGCACATTAACCACTTTCTGCCATCGGACAGAATAG
Source organism: Dendrobates tinctorius (assembly GCF_039654945.1). Classification (NCBI taxonomy): domain Eukaryota; kingdom Metazoa; phylum Chordata; class Amphibia; order Anura; family Dendrobatidae; genus Dendrobates; species Dendrobates tinctorius. The sequence continues at coordinate 8,528,844 of NW_027361728.1, forward strand.
TACGTCTGATGGCAGCACCCCCACTTTGATGTGGGCTCCGGCGGTGAGCCCACATCAAAGCAAGGACATGTCAGCTGTTTTGAACAGCTGACATGTGCCCGCAATAGGCGCAGGTGGAATTGCGATCCACCCATGCCTATTAACTAGTTAAATGCCACTGTCAAACTCTGACAGCGGCATTTAACAAGCGCTCTGGCCATCTGGCCGGAAATGTGCTCACCGCTCATCGGTGCGTCGGCATAACAAACAGAAACCTCTATGGTTGTTGATGCCGGATTGCTATGCACGCCACCCTGTGGCCGGCGTTCATAGCAATGCAGTAATTCTACTGCATGCAGGCGATCTGAGCATCGCCTGTATGTAGCAGAGGCGATCAAGCTATGGCAGCTTCTCTTCTCCCATGGAGGCTATTGAAGCATGCCAAAAGTAAAAAAAAAATAGTTTTAAAAATATAAAAAAAATAAAAAATATAAAAGTATAAATCACCCCTCTTTCGCCCCATTCAAAATAACACAATAAAAAAAAATCACACATACACATATTAGGCATCACCACGTTCAGAATCGCCCGATCTATCAATAACAAAAAGGACTAACCTGATCACTAAATGGCGTAGCGATAGAAAAAAATAGAAAACGACAGAATTAAGTTTTTTTGGTCACCGCAACATTGCATTAAAATGCAATAACAGGCGATCAAAAAAACGTATCTGCACAAAGGTGGTATCATTAAAAGCGTCAGCTCGGCACACAAAAAATAAGCCCTCACCCAACCCGAGATCACGAAAAATGGAGACGCTATGGGTTTTGGAAAATGGCGCAATTTTTTTTTTTGCAAACTTTGGAATTTTTTTTCACCATTTAGATAAAAAAGAACCTAGACATGTTTGGTGTCTATAATCTTAATGGCAAGTCAGTTTTAGCATTTAGTGAACCTAGCAAAAAAGCCAAACAAAAAACAAGTGTGGGATTGCACTTTTTCTGCAATTTCATCGCACTTGGAATTTTTTTTCTTGTTTTCGAGTACATGCCATGCTAAAATCAATGGTGTCGTTCAAAAGCACAACTCGTCCCACCAAAAATAAGCCCTCACATGGCCATATTGACGGAAGAATAAAAACGTTATGGCTCTGGGAAGAAGGGGAGCAAAAAACGAAAAAGCAAAACCGAAAAAAGCTCCGGTCATTAAGGGGTTAAGTAGAATGAGGTGTACTCTGGTTGGAATTCAAATGACACTGGAATTTAATGGCTGTCAGACCTGTAGAGAGGCTGATTTTTATAAAACTGTGCAGTGGTCTCTTAATTTTTGCCAGAGCTGTATATTTCATCTCCTGTCATACATTTCTGGGGCAGCTCTGGTATGTGTGTTTATGATAAACCTCCGGTTAGTTGAGATACAGTCTTCAAGAGACGTGTTTCTTCTGATTGCAGCACATCCTAAGGGTATGTTTCCACTTGGCCTCCTTGCAGCGCTTTGGACACAGCGGAAACCCCGCTCCGCCAAAAGCGCCGCCCCCTTCTGTACGCGCGGTGATTCCGGATGTGCTCATTGAACACATCCAGAATCGCTGCATTGTATACATAGAGTAGGCTATTTACCTTGCGGAGACCTAAACAGATATGCTGCGGTCTAAAATACCACATGTCAGGAAATTCAGGGCCACTTGATGCATGTGTGCATGCATAGTGGAGACGGGATTTCATAAAATCCCCTCTACTATGCTGTAACATCTGGACGCTGCGGATTGAACGCTGCGGCTGTACGCAGCGTTCAACCTGCAGCTAATCCGGATGTAAATGGAAACATGCCCTAACATGTTACTAAGATGGGCTGCCATTTGAATTATGTGATGGGGGGCATTTTATTAAATTCCTAAAAAAAACCTTGAAGGAGAACATAAAATTTATCTCTGCTGCTCTGTCCAATTAGTTAACTGCAAAGCTATCACTGAACATGTACAGTAAGCTATATCTGCAGTTTGTATTGTTTCTATGGCCTCTTTCATTAAAAAGAAAAATGTTGCTGCTAATCCAATAAGAAATAACTTGTACTTTATACCTGTCGTAGTTCCATGAGAGATAAGGTGATTGTGCAAATACACAAAAGGAGGATAGCAATAGCATAGCCCAAGTACCCTTCAGCCAGCCACAAGACCACAGTAAAGAACTGGTACACATAGAAGAGATTTAACACCTGCGTATAACAGAAATAATAACATTAGTTCCCTCATTAACTTCTCCAAAACTTCAGTCCATCATAGAATACAAAGGATGTATACCTACTTTATTAATTAATAATTTCCAAAGAGGAGCCACTTCAACTTCAATAGTGTTATGTCCGCATACAAGTCTCCTATAAGAAACAAGGTGATTTTTTTCTTATATCTAATTTTTAAATCGAATTAACTTATTCTTTTTCTTGTCTAATGTGGAGAGGATTTGATACATGCTAAGCAGAATTAGAGTCTGAAAAAGCACAAGTGGCCAGTGTCAAAATTGCAAGATTTCACATTTTTATTTTTAATAATGATTGTAACATAGAAAAAGAACCAACTAAAAAAAATACATTTAAGAGAAAAATTAATTTAAACAATAGGTCATTTTGTGATTACAAACTTCTTTTCATTAGAACAACAAATGTACATGATGCCTGCTGGGTGTTGGGTGATTGACTCGTTAAATGTCCAATCCAATGTGCAGCAAAGATTTGATTTTGGTCCCTGTAAGGGCTTGCTCACACTGGCAAGTAGCCAGCGTATAACTCGCATGACTGTGATGTTTCAACAGATATCTTTCTCTCCTATGCTGTACCATGGAGCATTGCCGACTAGAGTTTGTTTTCTCATGCCGAGTCGACATGACAAAAAAAATTGCTGCATGCTATGAATAGCAGTGTATATCGAACAAAGCGTAGTAATACAAGTCTATGGGTACGTGCAAAACATCAGACTGCACTCAGATGTCATCTGAATGCAGTCCGATATGCGATGACTCACAGAAATTAAGTTATCCATCTTCTCCACACCCGTGCTACAATTCTCCCATGCAAGAGAATAGGATCACAGTAAAATGATACTTGGCTCACTCACATGACAGCTGATTTCCCCCACACATGACAGCTGATAAAGTGATTTATTCAGCTGTCATGTGCCTTTAATAGCAGCCGGTTTAGGCCCGATCTAGCTGTCAACCAGTTAAATCCAGCTGTCAATCTCTGACAGCAGGATTTATCATGCGCAAGCTGGAAATGAGTCACAAATCCCGTCCATCGGTGCTCCTGTCATATGACAGATTTTGCTAGTTGAAATTTTCACAGCACAATCAGTAACAATCCCAAAAAGATGGAAAAATTGGAAGCATTTAAAGAGACTCAGGCTACTTTCACACTTGCGTTTTTTGCGCTGTGCTGCGTGCGCAGTGCAAACCCGCATAAAAAACGCATCATGCGTTTTTAATGAGTTTTCTTGTTTTTTGCGCATGTTTTTACCTAAAAATGCATGCGTTTTTAAACGCTGACGTGCGCATGACCATTCGCACATCAGCACTCCCATAGACTTTAATGTGTTTTTGGGTGAATTCCGTGCGCATTGCGTGCGCATGCGTTTTTTTTAAAAAGGTCGAGCACACAAAAAATGCAACAGGTTACATTTTGTGCGCCTGGGCGCATACTACAAAAAATGCGCACCCATGTTAAATATAGGGGAAAAAATGCATGCGCATGTTTGCGCAAAAATGCAGCGCACAAAAAAGCAAGTGTGAAACCAGTCTAAGGTGGATGAAAGCAGAACTTAATCACTTGTTAAAAAGGAAAAATTGAATGTATATTAAATGGAAAGGGGGTATATCTAAATAAGAATATAATGCTGTCTGCAGGGAACGCAGGGCAAGCACTAGAAGTTCTAAAGCCAGTAATGAAGTGAGGCTTGCAAGGGATACCAAAAGCAATAAAAAAAGATATTCGGGGTATGTCAAAGAGAAGTCAAAGATGCTATAGGATTTTTACAAGAAGAAAAGGGTGTAGCGGTAAAAAGTTACGTTGAGAAGGCCAAACTTTTAAATTCCTATTTTGCATCTGTGTTCTCTAAGAAAGCAGTTGTAGCATCAATAGATCTTCATGGTGCTATCTAAGGAATAAAAGATTCCACACATCTATCACAGAGAGACCGTGAGGGATCACTTAGCTAATTTAAATTAAATTAAATCTTCTGGTCCAGATGAAGTACATCCTATGGTACTGAAAGAGTGAGTTAGCAGAGGAAATTGTAGAACCACTAGCCAGAATCTTTTAAAAATCCTGGAGAACAGGGGAAGTCCTAGAAGCTTGGAGAAGGGCAAATGTTGTCCCTATCTTCAAAAATGGAAAGAAGATGGAGCCAGGAAATTACAGGCCAGTGAGCCTTACTTCTATACCAGGAAATATATTTGAACAAATTATTAAACAGCATGTATTTGGATAAGAATACTGTAATTAACCAGAGCCAGCATGGGTTTTAAGCAAACAAATCATGCCAAACTAATCTAATTTCCTTCTATGATGGAATCACTGACTGGGTGGATCAGGGAAATGTGGTAGATATAGTATATCTTGACTTCAGCAAATCATTTGATAAAGTATCTCTTACTAGCCTAAAGGTACTGTCACACTTAGCGATGCACCAGCGATCCCGACAACGATATGGATCGCTGGTGCATCGCTAAGTGGTCACTAGTGAGCTGCCACACAGGCAGATCTCACCAGCGACATAGCAGCGGTCGGGGGTCTCTACTTACCTGTGAGGTGATCCTGACGTCCTCCCGCCCGCGTCCACGCGTCGCTTGTCGGCACCACAAAAAGCTGACGACGATCAGCGATAATCAGCAGGGAGCCGGTCAGAGGTAAGTATCACACATAGTGATATCGCTAGCAATATCGCTGCTGCGTCGCAAGACCAGTAACGTTACAGCGATATTGCTAGCGATATCGCTTAGTGTGACAGGGCCTTTATTGAAAAAATGACCAAGTATGGGAAGAGGATTTCAAGTGGAGTACCACGAGGCGCTTTCCTGGGCCCAGTTTTGTTCAACATTTTTATAAATGATATAGATATTGGAACTGAAGGTAAACTAATAAAATTTACAGGCACTAGATCTGGGAATGTTTATCTTGCAAAATAGAAAGCTAAGAGGAGACTTAATAGCGGTCTACAAATATATGAAGGGAGGATTCACAGTGTAGAGGGATCATCCTTATTCTCATTTGCACCTGGAAACACGAGAGGCAATGAAACTGAAAGGGAGAAGATACAGATTAGAAATTAGAAAAAACTTTTTGACAGAGAGGGTGATCAATGAGTGGAACAGATTGCAACGAGAGGTGAGGAGTTCTTCACTGGACATCTTCAAACAGGCTGGACAGACATCTATTTGAGATTGTTTAGTGCATCCTGTATGGAGCAGGGGGTTGGACATGATGACCCTGGAGGTCCCTTCCAACTCTAACATTCTATGAATCTATGATAGTAAAAAAAAGGTTTAAAAAATATGAAAAAAAAGCACAAAAGTAACCCCCTCCATTTGCCCCATTGAAAAAAAAAAGTGTTATGAAAAAAAATACAAATATTAGGTATCACTGCTTTAAGGAATGTCTGATCTATCAAAATATAATGTAAATTACGGTACTCAGATCAGAAAACGGTGTAAGGAGAAAAAAACACCAGAATTTTTTTGGGTCGCCGCAACATTGCAATAAAATACAATGACAGGTGATCAAAACATTGCATCTACCCCAATATGGTATCAATAAAAACATAATCTCGGGTCACTAAAAATAAGCTCTTGCCCCACCCTAGATTCTGAAAAAACAATTGTGGAATTCTACTTTTTTTGCAATTTCACCGCACTTGGAATGTTTCATGTTTTCCAGCACATGATATGGTAAAATCTATGGTGCCATTCAAAAGTACAACTTGTCCCACAAAAAACAAGCCCTCATGGCTATATTGACAGAAAATAAAAAATTATGGCTTTTGGTAGAAGGAGAGGACAAAACAAAAATGGAAAAAAACAACGGAAAATGGCCATGGCGTGAAGGGGTTAAGCATTAAAATTCTTTTTACCTGATAACTTGCTCTTCTGTTTTCAGACCCAATCCATACTTTGAATGTATGCTATGACAAGAGTGCTCATCTTCTAAGGTTCTGAAATTACAAGAACAATTGTATGCAATGGACACACAAGTGGATTATACATAGACCGTGCATTTTGTTAGTTAAGTATAAAATTCATTATGTTCTTATGATAATTACTGTGTTATGCATTTGCTCTTTTCACATACAAAAATAAGAAAAGTTAAAAGATATATTTATCCAAGGACTGCCTAAATTTAGAGAATGTAAGATATGTCCAAATCTATAATGTGTAGAGATTCTTTTATTTTAATATCTCAAAATTGGCTGACATGTATGGAGAGTTAAATGACAGAAAATAAAAACATAATTGCAAAGTGATAAAGTATTCTATGATAAACATTTTAAAAAACCAATAGATTTAGAAATTGTCTATTAAACCATAATGTACAGTTGTATGTCTTCGGCACATAGTCACACATACCCAATTTTCTCAAATTTCTTTTTGCAGTGATCCCAGACATATCGAATTTTCTGTACCCGAATGAACTTTACCTGCAATAAGAATTAAAATGCTGAAAAGCTAGCATAAACCAAATACAGTATGAAACTGTTCAAACCAATTCAGTGCTCTGCCTTTCCTCATTGTATGACACATGGCAGGATAAATTATGCACTGTCATGGGTTGTACAGCAGAGGATCACAGCGTGTATTTGCATCTTCTTGTTTACATGGCTGCTACTAGAAGGGATCATGTGCTCCGTTCTTGGACTAAATAGAGACAGATATCAGGGGGCTGGCAACTAAAGGTACTGTCACACTTAAGGGGGTTTTACACGTCGCTAGCGATATCGCTATGTGTGATACTTACCTCCGACCGGCTACCCCGCTGTCCATCGCTGATCGCGCGAGAATGTCCGGCTCCATTTCTCGTCGTCGGCTTCCTGCTGAGGCTTTCTGCTGTGATGACGAGCGACGCGTGGAGGCGGGCGGGAGGACGTCAGGATCGCTGTGTGTGAAAGGTGAGTATCGTGCGCTGCGCCGCTGCTGCATCGCTGTGAGGTCTGCCTGTGTCACAGCTCACTAGCGATCATTTAGCGATGCACCAGCGATCCTGACCGGGTCGGATCGCTGGTGCATCGCTAAATGTAAAAGGGCCTTTAGCGATGTACCAGCGATCCCGACCAGCGATATGACGCGGTCAGGATCGCTGGTGCATCGCTAAGTGGACGCTAGTGAGCTGCCACACAGGCAGATCTCACCAGCGACATCGCAGGGGTCGGGGATCATTACTTACCTGTCAAACGAGGAGATGAAGACGTCCTCCCGCCCGCGTCCACGCGTCGCTCGTCGTCACAGCAGGAAGCCCAGCAGGAAGCTGACGACGAGAAATGATCCAGGACGTTCTCGCGCGATCAGCGATAACCAGCGGGGAAGCGGTCGGAGGTAAGTATCACATGTAGCGATATCGCTAGCAATATCGCTATAACGTCACAAAAACCAGTGACGTTATAGCAATATTGCTAGTGATATCGCTTAGTGTGACAGGCCCTTAAGAACAGCCTGCCACAGTGCATGGCCCCTGCTATTATCAGGCAACGCACAGAGGGGAGCTGCACATGGATGTGTGATGCAATATTATGGGGGTTCCCTTACGTGGTCCTTCAGTCTGATTTTGTGGTATGTTGTCCTAAGGGCTTGAGGTATGTTTTTGTCATGAGGATTGTCTTGCACCAATGTAATATTGCAACTTTGCACTCTGCACTTTGAAAAAATGTTTTTCTTTTTGTATGCACTTTTCTGCCACTATGATATAGGTATATGGTGCTTCACATACTCTGCAAAACATATATGAGGAGCTATAAGGAAGGCTGCAGTAAGATATACTGTATAGTGTAATCATTAATAGGATGTCATTTTTTCCTATTCCACTATATGGCAGTATAACAATAAAACTATATATGACCAGCCTATGTAAATTTTTTCTTTTGATTTTCTTATAAAACCAATTGTGAAAATGTATGACTGCCGTTTTTTTCCTTCTATCTATAAGAAAACATTTTCTGCGTGGGTGAAATAAAATATATACTATATATAGTTCCTTATCCCTAGAAAATGAGGACAGCTTTATGAGAAAATCTATTATTTTTTAAGAAAAATTTTTTTATATACCTCTCTTTATTTGAATGTGCCATGTTTTGTCCAATCATGTACTACCTCATAATTTACCGGTACATGTTTTATTAATTATCAATTTGTTTAATAATGATTTATGCATTTTATTAAAAGTTCTCCAGTGTTTTTTGATAGGATGATATTCTTTAGTACTTAGTAGAGCACCCTTTGGCTGATATGACCTACTGATACATAGCCAGACTACAACTTCTGGCAGTAATCTAAATTTTTTCCTTATGGACAATGGTTTAAAGCTCACTAATATTTTTGGTTTATCAATGGATCGATCCAAAAAAATTAAAGAAACGCTATGGCATTCTTTTTATTGCCCCTTTGTTAGCTATCAGTAATCTATATTTAGTTTGTGCATTAAAATACTTACCAGTCACTGTGTCTGCTGCCATTTCCAGCGTTGCACCAGTCCTCTCTTTTATCATGTAACGTCTCGTTCTATCTGGCTGGCCACAAAGAAGGTGCTTTGTGAGCTGGCAGGTCACAATGTCGGTTATATGGTGCAGGAGAGGACATGAGTGTCCAGGAAACACCAGAAGACAGGTAAGTATTTTAATTGTCTTGATATTCGTTTTTTTTGCTCAGTGTTCATGGAGATTATGAAGTTCTATGAACTTGGAATTCATAAAACTGTATTATGGCCATTTCCAGTACTACTGAATCTTATTTATACCTTAGTTAGGGCCGGGGTACTGATTTTAGTAATATATGTCTGATGAATAGATGTAAATGACAAAGTTAAAATTTGTCAAGCTTACACCTTTGTGGCATAGTATAATTCTCCTAGGAGCGTATTTCTCCGAGTTTACAATATAATGTCCTTATCTATAATATAGTGCTGGGAGCGTCACTCTGTCCCAAACCTTTATAGACGACCCCATACATACATACTTACCTGACCGCGAGGAGCGTTGCCGCGGCGCTTCTCTTCTCGCCAGAGACCGGGGCAGGAGTTCGTTGTTGGAATCGTGCATGCGCATAGCGCTATCCAGCGCCATTTTACTGAAGACACATTTGCAGTGTGTCTTCAGCAACATGGCACCGGACAGCACGATATGGGCATGCGCATACTCCGGTGACACACTCCTCCCCCGGCCTCCGGCAGAACTGGACAGCGCTGGAGCAAAGGGAAGAAAGGTAAGTATAAATGTTTTTTTTGTATGCGTGCAGTTTAATAGAGGTGAGGGGGATCATACATATCAGGATAGGGGAATGAGGGGTAGCATGCATACCAGGATTGGGGGTGAGAGGACCATGCATACCAGGAAAGGGGGGTGAGAGGACCATGCATACCAGGAAAGGGGGGTGAGAGGACCATGAATACCAGGAAATGGGGGTGAGAGGACCATGCATATCAGGATAGGAGGGTGAGAGTGGATAGGAGGGTGAGAGGACCATGCATACCACGATAGGGGGGTGAGAGGACCATGCATACCAGGATGGGGGGGTGAGAGGACCATGCATATCAGGATTGTGGGGTGATGGGACCATGCATACCAGGATAGGGGGGTGAGGAGTACCATGTGTACCAGGATTGGGGATGAGGGGACCATACATACCAGGATTGGGGGGTGAGGGGGTACCATACATCCTATGAAAGGGATGAGGGAGGACCATGCATACAAGGATTGGGGGGGTGAGTGGTAGCTTGCATACCAGGATAGGGGGTGAGAGGACCATGCATACCAGGATAGGGGGTTGAGAGGGCCATGCATACCAGGATAGGGGGTGGGAGGACCATGCATACCAGGATGGGGGGTGAGGGGACCATGGATATCAGGATTGGGGGTGAGAGGACCATGCATACCAGGATAGGGGGTGAGGGGAACATGCATACCAGGATTGGGGGGTGAGGGGGTTCCATACATCCTACGATAGGGATGAGGGGGGACCGTGCATACCAGGATTGGAGGATGAGGGGACCATGCATAACAGGATTAGGGTGTGAGGGGACCATGCATACCAGGATTGGGGGTGAGGGGACCATCCATACCAGGATTGGGGGCTCAGGGGACCATGCATACCAGGATTGGGGGGTGAGGGACCATGCATTCCAGGATCGGGGGTGAGGGAACTATGCATACCAGGATTGTGGGGTGAGGGGACCATACATACCAGGATAGGGATGAGGGGGTACCATGCATACCAGGATAGGGATGAGGGGGGACCATGCATACCAGGATTGGGGGGTGAGGGGACCATGCATACCAGAATAGGGGGGTGAGGGGACCATGCATACCAGGATGAGGAATGGGGTGCCATGTATACCAGGACTGGGGGGAGGTGAGGGGACCATACATAACAGAACAGAGATGGGGGGCCATGCATACCATTATAGGGATGAAGGGGTGCCATGCATACCAGGATATGAGGGGGGCAGCACATATCAGGATGGGATACCATATACCAATAAAAATGCCCACCACCTGGGCGTAGAACGGGTTCATAGCTAGTTCATTTATAATTGGCTAACCTGGTAAACAATAATATAGACTTGAATTCGTCTTGTAAGACTATTGCATGTGCCAAGTTGATGAGGTCAATGAATCTGGCATTTGTGCAGCTTCCTGTTCTCTTTTCAAGCCAAGATTTCACATCTTAATATATTTTCCTGGCATATATTTATTTCTGATGTGTTATACTATTTGTCAGCCCTACTATTATCAGAGAGTAATTATGGCAAAAAAATTAACATGGCTGGGTATTATATATGCCTATATGAAGATAGATTCATAAATGATTTACATATCACTTAGTACACAGTCCTTAATTATGAAGGAATGCAAAGAATTCACCTGTCTGACAGATTGAAAATCTTCATGTATAAGGGATAGCTAAAACTTGCTAAAAGGGAACATCATTCACTGTTTTTTCACTTAAGCATAGACATTTACAAAATAATAGTGTTTTCAAATCAGAGATTTAAAGGGCTGCCTCTAATGATAAAAAATTATCTGTCTTTTTTTTCCAGAAACAGTGATATCACTGGTGTACCTATTGCAGTCACAGTAAGTGCAACTCTGACCATTCCCAAAAGAGGTGACCATAAATACTCTTGACTGCATCTACTGTATGTCCACAGGATGCATATCCAGTTAAAAACTACAGTCCAGTTAAAATATTCGGTCCTTTAAGAAGAAGCACCCAAAGTAAAGTGCCCAAGGATCTGCATACCATGCGCATACCCTGGCAGGAGCTGAAGAAGGAGGAGGAGGAAGTGTGGCAAGGGGGCCTCGGCAGTGAGCTAGTCAGCGTTCCTGCTAGGGGTGGGGAGAAACATGCAGGGACACCAGCACTACACAGATCATCATACAAACCCTGAAGGGAGTCTATGATACTCTACCTTTGGGCCGCAAGTCCCGTATTGATGAGTCACTTTGCACACGTATCACACTGACCACTTTGGAGCTCGGCCCCAATCCCTTTTGTACTGTACATCTAAACTGGGAGCTATAGCTCACACAAAAGTTACTCTTCTGCTGTTTGATTGTCTCTGTCAGCCCTGGCCCTGCTCACTCAGCTCAGATCTCCCAGCTCTGGATCTGATTACGCAGTTCCTCACTCGGGTCTGGTTACTCAGGTCCTCACTTGTAATGTTTGCTGTATTGCACATCTGACCTGCCACAGGTCCAAATGCCAACTCCTCCAGTTCACTGCCCTCCTGAGCTTTTTATAATTACTAACTGCTCCACAGCTTTCACCTGACCTGGTGTTTCCTCCAATCTCTTCCCTTAGGGAATATGCACTTCACTCTTCAGTTCATATTAATGTAATTCTCTCTACTTTCTCTTTCCATATCATCTTTGATCTGCAGATGGCGGTGCTCACTTGCAGAAACTCAAGGAATTAAAGGGAACCTGTCTACTGTGTATAGCCACCGCCTTTCAGGGCTTATCTACAGCATTCTGCACAGGCGTACTTCTCTGCCCTGTTGAGGGCAGAGCAGATTCCTGCAGTGCGCAGGCACTTGTTCTCTCTGACCTTTCCCGGTGCCTGCACACTGCAGAACTTTGCTCTGCCCTCAACAGAGCAGAGAAGTACGTGAACTGAGAGGATTCAAAAGTTGGCAGTGTCACGCTCGCGCCTTGGCTGATTGGCACGAGCCAGGGGGTTGTGGCCCTACTGTGCCACAAACCAGACTACCCTGGAAGGGGCGTGACTACGACAGCTACCTTGGTCTTTGCTGGAGCCTCTGATGGTAAGGTCAGGCTTGTGCAGCAGGTAGCTGCCGGGTGCCACTCCAGGGTGGTGTCTTGGCTGTGGCTGCTGATCCCACTTGGGGACAAGTCACTTGGACAGGTGTGACTGACAGGCAGGCTGAGACACAGGGCAAGCAGGTATGGCTGAGACACAGGGCAAGCAGGCACAGCTGAGACACAGGGCAAGCAGGCACAGCTGAGACACAGGGCAAGCAGGCACGGCTGAGACACAGGGTAGGCTGGTACAGACGAGACACAGAGCAGGCTGGCACGACTTGAGACAGAGGGCAGGGCAGGCGGGCACGGCTTGAGACACAGGGCAGGCGGGCACGGCTTGAGACACAGGGCAGGCAGGTGTGTATGAAGGAGCAGGTAGGGACCTGTTCACACAGCAGGAACGGGTACTGATACAGGCAGGAAGGAGTGGAATATGAAGGAACAGGTTTGGACCTGATCACACAGCGGGTACAGGTACGGATATAGGTAGGAGCCGCAGGAGTGCGGAGTAGGCGGAGCCGCAGGAGTGTGGAGTAGGCAGAGCCACAGGAGTGTGGAGAGAAGCTGCAGAAAGAGGTTCTGCAGTGGCAGCAGTAGCTGAGCAAAGCTGAACCACAAGGTCTGTGGAGAGAAGCTGCAGCAAGAAGTTCTGCAGCAGCAGAGAAGACAGAGCTGCAAGGCTGCAGAAGCACAGACAGCTGCAAGCCTGCAGAGGCACAGACAGAGCTGCAAGGGTGCAGATGCACAGACAGAGCTGCAAGGGTGCAGATGCACAGACAGGAAGGACACAAGGAAAGACACAGCAGGGAAGGAAGCCAAAGACAAGGAGGCAGGGGTAGGACAGAGTTCAGACAAGGTACAGGGACAAAGACTCAAGGACCAGGATATTCAGCCTTCTGGCAGGCGGGCAAGGTACTAGGCAAGACAAGGAGTATTCCTCCAGAGAAGGAGGAGAAACACAGGAGAGGACCTGGCAGGCTCAGTAGCAAGATGCTAACTGAGTTTAGACATTGCACAGGCAAGGGGTAGTGGGTGTGGCGGCCCTATATAGTAAAGGGCTCCAGGTGATTGGTCGGGGACAGATTAGACCGGTGCACCCTGACTGCATAAGAAGTAGAGAGTTTAGGCGCCGCCCCCTATACACACAGTCAGGAAACATGAAGAGCAAGCAGGAAAACAAGAGGCATAGCGCATGGAGCTGGCAGCAGACAGAAATCACCGCATGACCTGGAGCAGTGAGTAAGTTGGTGTGCGGGGATGGGAGGCCATGAAGTGATGCCAGCAGGGTTGTTACATGCAGTAATACGGAGTGACTGCAGACTTTTCATTTTAGGCCAGACAACCTTTTAAGAAAATTCTAGATATTAGATGACTGTCAGCTGAATTATGCCATCTCAGCTGACTCTCCAATACATAGGAGCGCTCGTTTGACCAAGCGTCCTTGTGTTGTCTGAGAAATCTGCTGATAGACATCTCTGGGAGAACAATTTGATCAGTCCAAAATCAGACATGCCGGATGAACGTCCCCAAACGATAAGACGGCTGATGGCCTCATACGTGTAACACTGTCAATATCAGTGGTTCTGCCAACAGTAGTCTAATGTGTAAGAAGGTCTTTAGTCTCAGTGGTTTGGGGTTTCATAGTCAAGGCACAGAGGTAAAAGTGTAGTCATTGCTGACTATAAATTAACCAAATCTGAGTTATGGAGGTCGCCAGCGCTCTTGCTTGCTAGCATACTAACATATACATTTTTTCTTAGTTTATATCTGAAAATGTCAGCTTTTATGTCCTATAGATAAATTGCTTACTTTGACATCTGGCTTCCTAATTGCTCTATTCACTATGGAGTTTTCATCAGACATGACAGAGCATTGGGAGTCACGTAAAAGTGCATCTTTAAAAGTGTCCAGGATAATCCAACGCACTTTCTTTCTAGTGTATTTTTTTCTTTCATCCTACATTAAATAAAAGAAGTTGTGATACAGTATTCTCATTACAAATTTCATGAACAAAATAAAGCAACACTCTAATAATAAGTATGCATAGTACATGTACCGGTATATATATATGAATATATATGTATATACTGTATATATATATATACATACAGTATATACAGTATTTACAGCTCTGGCAAAAATTAAGAGACCACTACACAGTTTTATACAAAATCAGCTTCTCTACATGTCTGACAGCTATTCCATTCCAGTGTCCGTTGAATTCAAATCAGAGTACACCTCATTCTACTTAATGTGCTTCTGATTAGGTGATCACCTGAACCAAATCTTATTTAACGAAAGAAAATTTAAAAAACACTGCTGTGGTCTTCACAATCCTCTTGCAATAGGACAAGCTGGATGGCAAAACAAGTGCTAGTGGTAGTAATTTCCCAAAAGTAATAGGAATAAAAAAAATAACTTTTAACCATGCCAAAGGAGTTGAAAAGAAAAGTCTTGAGTGAGGAAAAGGGCTCAATTCTGGTTTTACTAGAAGAGAGATACAGTGAGCGTCATGTTGCATCCTTCCTTAAAATTTTCAGTCCAATACAACAACGTCAAGCAGCAGACATTGGGGACAACAAAGCTGCAGACTGGCAGAGGGCGAAAGTGACTCTCCACTGACCTGGATGACCGTCATCTTATTCGAATGTCACTCAGCAACCGCAGGATGACATCGAGTGACCTACAAAAGGAATGGCAAATGGCAGCTGGGGTGAAGTGCACAGCAAGAACAGTTTGTAACAGGCTCCTAGAGGCAGGGCTCAAGTCATGTAAAGCTAGAAAAAAGCCTTTCATCAATGAGAAGCAAAGGAGAGACAGACTGAAGTTTGCCAAAGACCATAAGGATTGGTCCATAGAGGACTGGAGTAAGGTAATCTTCTCTGACGAGTTTAATTTTCAGTTTTGCCCAACACCTGGTCATCTAATGGTTAGACAGAGACCTGGAGAGGCATACAAGCCACAGTGTCTTGCACCCACTGTGAAATTTGGTGGAGGATCGGTGATGATCTAGGGATGCTTTAGCAAGGTTGGAATTGGACAGGATAATCTTTGGGAAGGACAATGAATCAAGCCACATACATGGTTATCCTGGAAAAATTTGATTCCTTCTGCCCAGGCAATGTTCCCCAACTCTGAGGACTGTTTTTTCCAGCAGGGCAAAGTGTCATTCCACACAACTAGGTCAATCAACGTGTGGATGAAGAACCACCACATCAAAACCCTGTCAAGGCCAGCTCAATCTCCAGACCTGAACCCCATTGAAAACCTCTGGAATGTAATTAAGAAGAAGATGGATAGTCTCAAGCCATCAAAAAAAAAGGAACTGCTTAAATTTTTCTCCAGAAGTAGTGTGAAAGACTGGTGTCAAGCATTCCAAGACGCGTGAAAGCGGTGATTAAAAATCATGGTTATTCCACAAAATATTGATTTCTGAATTCTTCCTGAGCTAAAACATTAGTATTGTTGCTTCTGAATGATTATGAACTTGTTTTCTTTGCATTATTTGAGATCTGAAAGCACTGCCTTTTTTGTTATTTTGAGCCATTTCTCATTTTCAGAAAATAATTAAAAAATTTATTGCTTGGAAATTCAGAGACATGTTGTCAGTAGTTTATAAAATAAAAGAAGAATTTACATTTTACTCAAAAATATACCTATAAAGACAGAAATCAGACAAACCGAAAATTTTACAGTGTTCTCTTAATTTGTGCCAGAGCTATACATATATATAAATAATATATATGTAAAATTAATTAAAATTTGGCAGCATTACCAAAAGAAACCGGGTGCAATAAAACTTGTAAAGGTGAGGTCCAAATCTCCAAAATAGAAAATCAGAAAAAAATAGGCTGCACTCCAAAAATTAAAGTGAAAAACCGTGGCTTTACTGATCCGCTAATGGATCAGTAAAGCCACGGCTTTTCACTTTAATTTTTGGATTTTTGGGGTGCTGCCTGTTGTTTTCTGATTTTCTATTTTGGAGATTTGGACCTCACCTTTACAAGTTTTATTTTATTTTATTTAATTGTATATGTGTGTGTATCTATATGTATGTATAGATTAATTAAGCAAATACTACAGCACAAAATTATGTGCACATGTCCAGTATTTGGTGAGTTTTTTACCTCAGTATATTTAAGCCAAAACTGGGAGAGGAACAATCAGAGGAAAAGTATAATAGAAACACGTCACCACTTCTGTATTTATCACCCACTCCTGGATTTGGCTTTCAAATACTGAGGTAAAATACTGACCAAATCAATCAAATAGATGAAACATTAAAATCAGTTTGACATGTTGTAACAAGTTCATAAAGGTTTCACAATAAGGTTCCAGCAACCAGAGAAGGAGGGCAAAGACCTCATGAGATTGTTTAGAGTAAGGGAGAAGTCAAATGGGTTTGTGTTGTATTGTGTCCATCAGAAGAATTACAAAGTTGGTGGAGTGGACCTCCCTGGGTACGTTGTGTGTTGTGAGCCATGACAAATAAAAATAAACGCTGTGGTGCAAATTGACACACTGAACTTCATAAGGAAAGAACGAGTTCATATGCATTAAAGAGAATATGAGAAAGTCGTGCGATCCATTGAAACTTTACAAATATTGCACCTCCGTCTTGGAAATAAATAACAGTTCATTTGTTTTAAGGAGCTCTTCTGTTTTGTCAGTGTCTTGTTGGGGAGCCAGGAGTGCTAAATGCTAAAACTAACCTGCCATTATGATTCTCCAGGTCATTGCAAATTTGCCTGTGCCAAACATGTATAGGTTCTTTTGATATTTAAATGGTGAAAGAAATCCAAAGACATATTGCAGAGAATAATATAATAAATGACAACCAGCAAGGATTCATGAAAGATACTTTGTATCTAACCAACATGTTGAGTTCCTATGAGGAGGTAAGTGCAAATCTGAATGTTAGTAATGCCACTGCTGTGATTTATCTGGACTTTGCAAAGGCATTTAATACTGTTCCACATAACAGCCTTATACCGAAGCTACAGAGGCAAGGATTGAGGAAACTGATGGGTAAGGAATTGGCTAAATGACAGGAAACAAAGAGTTGTCACAAATAATACGTTCTCTAAATGGGATATAGTCAGTAGTGGGGACCGTAGGGATCTGTGCTAGGACCAATTCTTTTTAACCTCTTTATTAATGACCTTGCTGATGGGATTGAGCGCAAAGTGTCAGTCTTTGATGATGACACCAATCTACAGTGCTGTGCAAATTAATTGGGACAAAGCATTTTTTTAAATAAAATCGTAAGTTGGTTACCAGTCAGTGATTCAAACCAGTTTTAACTGCTTTGAACAGGTGTAAGTGCCTAAGGCTGTGGGCCCATGTAAGCATTTTTTAAGCGTTTTTCGGGGTCAAACTGCTTCACAAATGCTTAAAATAAGCATCCCATTCATTTTAATGCATTTTTCCCTTTTTGTGCCAAGTGATGCGTTTTTTTCGGCATAGGGAACACTTAGGCTAGTTTCACACTTGCTTTTTTTTGCAGCGCGTTTTTCCCGCAAAAAAACGCATTGAAAAAACGCATACATAAGCATACAACTGCTGCGTTTTTTTCAAGCATTTTTATGAGCATGCATGAAAAAAACGCAGCGTTTTTATGCGTTTGTATGCGTTTTTAGCGCGTTTTTACCGCGTTTGCGTTTTTTTCCAACATTTTTAGGTGGCCCCTCACACTACCCAAACCATGACTTTACTAACCCTAACCCTGACCCTAACCCTAACCCTAACCCTGACCCTAACCCTTAACCAAATCATACTTAACCCTAACCCAAACCCTAAACCCTAACTAACCCTAACCCTAACCCTAACCCTGACCCTAACCCTAACCCTAACCCTAACCCTGACCCTAACCCTAACCCTAACCCTGACCCTAACCCTTAACAAAACCATACTTAACCCTAACCCTGACCCTAACCCTAACCCTAACCCTAACCCTAATCCTGACCCTAACCCTGACCCTAACCCTAACCCTAACCCTGACCCTAACCCTTAACAAAACCATACTTAACCCTAATCCTGACCCTAACCCTGACCCTAATCCTTAACAAAACCATACTTAACCCTAATCCTGACCCTAACCCTGACCCTAACCCTAACCCTAGCCCTAACCCTGACCCTAACCCTAACCCTAGCCCTAACCCTGACCCTAACCCTTAACAAAACCATACTTAACCCTAATCCTGACCCTAACCCTGACCCTAATCCTTAACAAAACCATACTTAACCCTAATCCTGACCCTAACCCTGACCCTAACCCTAACCCTAACCCTAACCCTGACCCTAACCCTAACCCTAACCCTAACCCTGACCCTAACCTTTAACAAAACCATACTTAACCCTAATCCTGACCCTAACCATGACCCTAATCCTTAACAAAACCATACTTAACCCTAACCCTGACCCTAACCCTAACCCTAACCCTGACCCTGACCATAACCCTAACCCTAAACCCCCTTAACTAACCCTAACTCTAACCCAAACCCCTAAATTCCATGGTTTAAAAAAAAAAACGCATATGCAAAAAAACGCATACATGAGCATGCCAGTGCGCACATATGCGCATCCATAGGCTATAATGGCCATTTTTAGCGCAAAACGTGCGCATATGTGCGCATGCGCTTTTTTGCAGGGCCAAAAAATGCAACATGCTGCGTCTGGAAAATCCAATCGCACACCCCAAAAAAACGCAGCGCATGAAAATCGCATACATGCGCTGACCAGTGCGCAGGTATGCGCACCCATGTTAAATATAGGGGAAAAAACGCATGCGCAGGTGTGCATTTTTTTCCAGCGCTAAAAAACGCAAATGTGAAACCAGCCTTAGCGGTTAAAAACGCAGCATGTTCATTACGGTAATTTTGTGGAAAAGTCCGCATTTTTAGCTATTTCCTATGAGTCCAGAAGATGCGTGGAAAAAATGCATCAAAAGCGCGTGTTTTTTAGCAAAAAAACAAGCGGAAAACGCGCAAAAAATGCGCGTTTTCTGGGAAGGAGTCCGTTTCTGAAGCAGAAATTTTCTGCATACATGGGCACATAGCCTTAGAGTCTTCTCCCTGTATTTATCATTCCACTCTTTAACTACTGATCAAGCTATGCAATATGATGATTGCAATATATTAAGAGGATAAACATTTTGATGGGAGTAGCGCTTCCTTAAAAAGATTTTGATTCTTACACCCAGGGTCTACATTTTTCAGCTATAAAAAAGCATTAAAAAGCTACATTTGAACTTAGTCTTAAGTTGTGAAAATAATAGAACACTTATTTAAATTTTTTCATTTAAAAAAAATAGATAAATAATTAACAGAAAGATAAGCTGGTTTATGTTACTGGAGCTACCAAAAGGAAGGGGTTAAGAGTTTCAAACCAAGACTAGAGTGACCAGATCTGAGATTGAATTAAATTCCGCAATGCCCTCCTAGTTTCATAAATGAGGTAATAACATTGGCCTTTTATTCTTAAATGTGACACACAAAGGAAAAGCAGATACTTACAGTTGATCTTAGTAAAACCACATTGGCTTTTTCCAAGCTGGAAGGGACACAGTTGGCCCAGACACTCCATTCAGGCTTCCAATAAAAGAGGAGCAGAAGAATCCCACCAGATATACAATAGCCAATCACACATAGAATAATCCATGGTGCGCTTATTCTATAGCCAAAGATTTCCTATGGACAAAATCAACATATAGCTCATTAAGTATTGTAAATCAGGCATTGAAAACAGATCTGTGAGATGCAAGTTATTTGTGTTATCTAATCTATTGGGTTGTTGTTTATTTTGCGGGGTGTAAGATGTTTTAAGAGGTTAGGAATTTTATCTTAATTTTACAAATGTGTTGTGGACATGTTTTTGTGGCACGTACTATAGTTTCTCCTCCTTGAGGCCTGCTTTTCAGTACAACCTTCCTCACAGATTGCACATTTCTCAGGTCCTCAAAATGGCATTTCACAAGGGACCATGTGTTTAAACTTTTCTATCAGCCTTCTCCAATTGCAAACAGCTTTCTTACATTCAGCTTTTTCCAGCTGTAGAAGACTAAAGGTACTGTCACACTTAGCGATGCACCAGCGATCCCGACCAGCGATATGACGCTGTCAGGATCGCTGGTACATCGCTAAGTGGTCGCTAGTGAGCTGCCACACAGGCAGATCTCACCAGCGACATCGCAGGGGTCGGGGGTCGCTACTTACCTGTCAGGCAAGGCGATCCTGACGTCCTCCCGCCCGCGTCCACGCATAGCTCGTCGTCACAGCAGGAAGCCCCAGCAGGAAGCTGATGACGAGAAACGGCTCAGGACATTCTCGCATGATCAGCGATAACCAGCGGGGGAGCCGGTCAGAGGTAAGTATCATATGAACATAAGGATGAGTGACCTCATGGAGATCAACATCCAACACTGCGGAGACACCATCACATGTTTCTCAACGCAGTGATCTAGAGCAATGCCCCCATCCCTTATGGGAAATATGCAAAAGCATGTAAATCAACAGCCGCGGAGACACCATCACATGTTTCTCAACGCAAGCAATGACTAGCCAGGTCTTTCCCGGGGAAGGAACAACCACGGGAAGGGCGGTCTCCAATGAAGGAAACCACCTATGCCAAAACATGGTATCCATCCACAGACAGCTGTTTCGGGGTATTGCCCCTCATCAGTGTGGAGTAGGAAACTGGCTAGTAGGAGCAATGCCTAGTGAAAGGCTATGAACATAAGGATGAGTGACCTCATGGAGATCAACATCCAACACTGCGGAGACACCATCACATGTTTCTCAACGCAGTGATCTAGAGCAATGCCCCCATCCCTTATGGGAAATATGCAAAAGCATGTAAATCAACAGCCGCGGAGACACCATCACATGTTTCTCAACGGAAGCAATGACTAGCCAGGTCTTTCCCTGGGAAGGAACAACCACGGGAAGGGCAGTCTCCAATGAAGGAAACCACCTATGCCAAAACATGGTATCCATCCACAGACAGCTGTTTCGGGGTATTGCCCCTCATCAGTGTGGAGTAGGAAACTGGCTAGTAGGAGCAATGCCTAGTGAAAGGCTATGAACATAAGGATGAGTGACCTCATGGAGATCAACATCCAACACTGCGGAGACACCATCACATGTTTCTCAACGCAGTGATCTAGAGCAATGCCCCCATCCCTTATGGGAAATATGCAAAAGCATGTAAATCAACAGCCGCGGAGACACCATCACATGTTTCTCAATGCAAGCAATGACTAGCCAGGTCTTTCCCCGGGAAGGAACAACCACGGGAAGGGCAGTCTCCAATGAAGGAAACCACCTATGCCAAAACATGGTATCCATCCACAGACAGCTGTTTCGGGGTATTGCCCCTCATCAGTGTGGAGTAGGAAACTGGTGGAGTTTCCTACTCCACACTGATGAGAGGTAAGTATCAGACATAGCGATATCGCTAGCAATATCGCTATAACGTCACAAAAACCAGTGACGTTATAGCTATATTGCTAGCGATATCGCTTAGTGTGACAGGCCCTTTATGGTCAGGTCTACTAACATGCTCCTCACTCAGTTGCCATTTTGAGAACAGAAGTGTTGATAAAGTTTGCGAAGAAGGTTTCACTAACAGGTAAAGAAGAACTTGTAATACCAACACTTTTCTTAAAACAAAGATAAAGTCACCAAGTCATTTATTACCCCAAAAGTCATGCATATTACTTTTTTGTACATATTTGTATGGAATCCAACAGAAAACAAACAGTAAGTTTCTTTATAAAATTGTGGAGATACAGTCATATATCCCTGAGCGGGAGTGATAAGCGAAAGTGCTCGGAAAACTTCCTATTCGAGCATGCTCGTGTGTTATCAGAGTATCTCATTATCTGGGCACGCTTACTCATCACTACTAGGTGACAATGTGCATGAGCCCTTAATATTTATGGGGGGCATAAACACCAATCCATAAGTTTACCTGGAAATAAATGATCTACACATAAAGGGGAGGTAAATAACTACAAAACAAAATTAATAATATCATAAAAACTTCTTGAGAAAGTCAATATTGAAATATGGGTCATAATCCAGGGGTCCTAACATATGTGTTCTGCTCTTTTATGCAGTCTGATCTTTGTATATGAAATTCATTTAGATGACATTGATGACATATTTATTTAAATATCTATTTTGTATGATTATATTTCTTTTATAGTTATATTTTGCATACACAGACTTAATATGTTTAGAGAATACACTATTAGCATTATCTGATACAATTGTCATGAACTTTATTTTGTGTATTGCCACCCACGATTTATACATTTTAATCTTTATGTACCAATAAAACTACATATTTTTATAACTTTTTTATGGTTATTCACTTCCCCTTTTATGTGTTGATTATTATATGAATCCTTGAAGAAAAAATCCAGCTATGAAGGATAAAATTCAAATATTTTTGCTATAAATTCCATAAAATACAAAAAAACCCGACTGGAAAAACCGGAGGAAAGGTTTGCCAAAGGAGCACTGGACGCACTTCTAAACTCAGTATATCTCCATGTGTGGATAATGAGTATAAGAAGTCTATAAACTGAATATGATTAACAGAATGAGGCAAGGAAAAAAAAAACTCAAGAAGAGCAAATTGATCAAATACATCACAACATAAATGAAGCCAAAACAATACATATATAAATTTATGAAAGTGGAAAAGAACAAAGATGAGTAAAAACAATTAATAATATAGCATGAACTCCTTCTTTAAATTGAATCCTGTAGGTGCCCGGGAGTCCAATAAGAGAATCCAAAGAGTTTCTCTATCCCGCAGGTGTCTCTCCCGATTTCCCCCTTGTGGATGATTAACAACATGCTCTATTGCAAAGGTATTAAAAAAAGAAACATTTCTATTATGACACATAATAAAGTGTTTAGAAGCATTTGAAACATTGCGGGTAGTAGGATGGACAATATCATATATGTGTTGCGT
Source organism: Dendrobates tinctorius (assembly GCF_039654945.1). NCBI lineage: Eukaryota > Metazoa > Chordata > Amphibia > Anura > Dendrobatidae > Dendrobates > Dendrobates tinctorius. The sequence goes on from NW_027361728.1 coordinate 8,552,314, forward strand.
ATGCGATCTTTTAATTTTCTAATTGTAGACCCTACATATTTCAATTTGCAATGGCGACATTCAATAATGTAGACCACATATTCCGAATTACAGTTCAAAAATTTGTTTATTCTAAACACTTTGTTAGTTATAGAATTGGAAAAAGAAAAAGTCTTAACTAAATGCAGGCATGTTTTACATGGAAATTGTCCACATTTAAAATAGCCCTTAGTGGACAACCAGTGGCTTTTACTTTGTTTATTTTGCTGGCAATAATAACTAGGGGAAAGAAAATTAGGTACATCTTCTGATGTTTGGAAATTGATACACGACATTGAAAAACTGAGTCTTGATGAAACCCGTATTTGGTGGGACAAAACTACCCTGGATAATTACTTGGCACGTAAAATAATTCCCAGGGGTCTTAGAATTAAGAAGATTCCTACAACGATTTACAATGATTCTTTTGTAACTGAATGGAATATGATTTTATCTGGTTGCTCATCCAAATTGATGGAATTAATTGTAAAGTTTTAAGCCCCCGTCACACACAGCGATCTCGCTACCGAGATCGCTGCTGAGTCACAAGTTTTGTGACGCAACAGCGATATCACCAGCGAGATCACTGTGTGTGACAGTGATCAGCGACTGGCCCCCCTGCCGGGTATCTCTGATCGCTGTGGAATGGCCAGGACATTTTTTTTGTCGCTGGTCTCTCGCTGGCCAGCACGCATCGCTGCGTGTGACAGGCGGGAGACCAGTGACCAGCGAGCAGGAGCCTGGTAACCAATGTAAACACCGGGTTTCTAAGCAGCATCTGGCACCTAGAAACCTGATGTGCACCTTAGTTACCAGCGCACTGATGCAGGGAGCGGTCCGGGTCAGGTTTTGGTCCAATGGGTGTAGCAGTCCGGTCCGGCGCCTCCCATCTTCTTATGGTGATGTCCCCCTCTTTGCTTCCCATCGTAGCTCCTGTGCAGGTGCACTCTGCTCTGCCCTGTTGAAGGCAGAGCAGAGTACTGCAGTGTGCAGGCTCCGAACCAGGTCAGAGAGGTCCGGCGCCTGTGCACTGCAGTACTTTACTCTGCCCTCAACAGGGCAGGTAAAGTACACCTGCGCCAAAGCCACGATGGGAAGCAAAGAGGACATCATCGCTAGAAGATGGGAGGTGCCGGATCGGAACGCTACACCCATCAGACCAAAACCGGACCCGGACCGCCCCTGGGTGAGTATAATATAACTGATTTTTTTCTTATCTTTCAGGTTACATCGGGGGCTTATCTACAGCATTACAAAATGCTGTAGTTAAGCCCCTGATGGTTGTGCTGGAAGCTGATAGTCGAAAAATGGGGTGACAGATTCCCTTTAACATGCGAGACTCAGCTGTGTTTCTCGCATGTGTGATCCTTAGACTACAACTACTATTCAATGTGCTTTAGCAGTGCAGTACTACACAAGAATAAGATTAGGCATTATTCTATGTCTATCTTGAATGAGATATGTGCTTTGGACTCTTATACCTGCACTGTAAAATCCTAAAATGTATGCCTTGGTCAGACCTCATCTTTTATACTGGCTGTGATAATTCCCCTGATTAGCTGCACTACACCTTGGGCTGAGAGGCATTATGGGACCGCATGTTTGTGCCTGACTTTATTAGCCTGCTCTCTTAGGGTACCGTTACACCTAGCGATGCACCAGCGATCCCGACCAGCGATATGACGCGGTCAGGATCGCTGGTGCATCGCTAGGTGGTCGCTAGTGAGCTGCCAAACAGGCAGATCTCACCAGCGACATCGCTGGGGACGGGGATCGCTACTTACCTGTCAGACGCGGCAATCCTGCGTCCTCCCGCCCGGCTCCACGTGTCGCTCATCGGCGCCACAGGAAGCCCAGCAGGAAGTGACCGACGAGGAATGGTCCAGCAGCTTCTCGCGCGATCAGCGATTACCAGCGGGGGAGCCGGTCGGAGGTAAGTATCACATGCAGCGATATCGCTAGCAATATCGCTGCAACGTCACAAAATCGGTGACTTTACAGCGATATTGCTAGCGATATCGCAGTGTGTAACGGGGGCTTTAGTCTTCAGCAGTTTATGAAATGGTGGAGGTACTGTATTTCATTATTTCTTTTGCAATGCTTGCAAATCAAAGCGTAAAGTGTTCAATATCATGGAGACCTGCAAATTTGAGGAAATTTGATTCAAAGGCAATCCTCTACGGAATACTCCGTTCATCTTTAGACAAGAATTTTGCAGACTTTGCTATGTGTGTGGGGACTGTACTAATTTGAGTCTCTGGTAAATGGATAACCTCCATTTTTCTCATCACTGCTAATACTTATATATATTACTTATGTTATTGTACAGATTCTGTATCACATTGATTAAAGCTCTCTTAAAAATTGGTTGCAAAGATAATTACTGATAATTTAATTCCTGCGATAATTGGCACCCTGACATGTTCATTCGATGTAAATCACAAAGTGATTGAGTTGTTTTGCTTAAAGTCACTTTAAGGTTTATTTAACATAGTGGATATAATGTCTGCAGCTAAAGTCTACAAACATGTTAGCATACCTCATATATAAATATAGAATGATATTTAATTACATTTTCTAAATTCAATTTTATCACTTTGTGTGACGATTAAATAAGCAATAACAGTTAAGGTAACATGAGTAACTTTCAACTACAAGGGGAGATGGGTCATGTAAACTGTTGTTAATATAATACTGATATATTACTATGATATTATTATAAATACATTTATATAATAATTTAATACTGTAAAGTGTAGAATAAATATTACATAAAATTCACAGCTCACCATTTCATTCTCCTCTCCTTCATTAATTATTGCACGGTGATCTTGAGGCTCCTTACACTTCATGTTTTAAGTTTAATCTCACTTCTTTTGCTTTGCAGCTCAAAGAATGTTCTCATGTAGTGACCAGGATTCTTATATATACTATGACATATCAATAGTTTAGCATAAACACCCATTATTGTGTTTAAGCACACCTCCTTATTATTTCTACAGCTGTAATTACTGATAAGTTCAGTAAAATTACTTCCGCAATATCAGTGTTTATATAGTAGTTGATGCCAAACCTGCAGCAGCTATGTAACCCACACATTATGCATGCAAATCAATATCTACAAGTAATACTTTTTATCACACTGACTTATATAGGTTGTCCGATACCTATAATGCCCTTTATGAATATCTATCTTTAAGCCTTAACCACTTTTGAAATTTGATTTATTATAAAATTCCTATATGTGCTCTCTTTTTTTATTTTCAGTGACATTTTGCTTCAGGGGGGTCTCAAAATGGGACGTCACAAAAGTATGGCACCTCCGTCACTTTCTAGCAGCTTTTATCATTCTTATTGAAACAGGACGTCATCAGCTTCCGTCATTGCCTTCCCATGATGGCATCCCACATTTTAGTCGCCGCCACCACACTTCTGTCGCCACTGCCATATTGCCTGTTTTTAAAAAAGCAACCTCCTTTCTTGAAGTGAATCATTATCAGATGGCAGTGATAGATGTAGGGTGAGTGACACCAACACTTCTCCACAGCTTCAATCAATGACTTACAATTAGAGTTGAGCGACTTTGGTCGAATCGGGTTTCATGAAGCAAAATTTGTTTCAGATGAAACTGGTCCGACTAGGGCAAAAAAAGTCGGAGTTTCGTCAGAAACCCGACCCCAATGCAAGTCAATGGGGAATAAAAGTCGGCATTGAGCGGATGACATTCAACCCCACATATGGGGTATCGGCGCATTCAGTAGAACTTGCACAACAAATTTTCTGGCTCATTTTCTCTTTTAATACCTGTGAAAATAAAAAAAATTGGTTCTGAAGTAAGTTTTTTGCAAAAAAAAAAACCTTAAATGTTAATTTTTTCCTTCCACATTGCTTCAGTTCCTGAGAAGCACATAAAAAGTTAATAAACTTCTTGAATGTGGTTTTGAGCACCTTGAGGGATCTAGTTTTTAGAATGGTGTCACTTTTGGGTATTTTCTGTCATGTACACCCCTCAAAATGACAAATGACTTTAAATATGATGTGGTCCCTAAAAAATGGTTTTGTAAATTTTTATGTAAAAATGAGAAATTGCTGCTCAACTTTTAACACTTATAACTTCCTAACACAAAAAAAGTTGTTTCCAAAATTGTCCTGATGTAAAGTAGATATGTGGGAATGTTATTTATTAAGAAATTTGTATGCTATATCTCTCTGATTTAAGGACATAAAAATTTAAAGTTTGAAAATTGCTCAATTTTCAAAATTTTTGCCATATTTCCGTTTTTTTCATAACTAAACACAAGTCATATAGAAGAAATTTTACCCCTAACATGAAGTAAAATATGTCATGAAAAAACATACTCAGAATCAACGGGATCCGTTAAAGCATTCCAGAGTTATAACCTCATAAAGTGACATCTATGGTAATTTTTACTGGCACTTTGGCACTTTGCATTAGCGATAATTGCACATTGCCTGTGGTGTGTCAAGAGTTATGTGACACCTTATTATATTTTGTAAATGAAAGGAAGTCTATATAAAGTTTGCTTTTAGATCCAAATATTGTTTAGCTTCTGTGATATGTTTGTAACTAGTTAGGAATGTAGCCTGATCTGTATTGGCTAGAGGCATCATTATAATTGGAAATACTTTTGTACTGTAGTAATATTAAACTTTCCAAGAAATTCCCATAAATTATGGAGTTAATAATCAAATCCCATAACTCTATGATACAATTAAAGCCACAAAACCTTTCAACGCTAATACAAGCAAAAAGGATCCAAGAGTATTAGGGATAAAAACAAATTTTGGTCACAGTCTATGCACGGTCATTTATGCACTAATCACGCATTTGAAAGCACTTTATTTTCTGATATATAAGGTCGGGTCAGCCAGTGTGGGTGAATTGAAATCCCTATTTTGGGTTCATAATATTTAATATTAACTGGTGGGGTCGACTAAGAGGACTAAATGTGTAGCACAGCATATTTTCAAGGTATGCTAACACTATCCCAACTTAACTACCCCCACTAACCCTCACCTTATGTATGCCCCACAGTGATACCTCCCACTAGCCAATCAAATTATCACACATTATCCCCCTGACCCTACAGTCCTCTCCATAAATTCATGCCAAATTCTATTCCTCACCTTAACCACTTACCACCACAAAATACAGCATAGCAGACCTCCTGAGCCATGCGGCCCTCCCCTTAATCCCCCTATGGGGGATACAGTCCGGGCCATTACTTGACTTCAGAATGTATGGCTATATGGCCTTCTATACATAGCCCACTGAAACCCCCCACTTTACTATAAATAAAAAACACTGCGTGACATTGGATATAATGGCAACAGCAGCCTCATTTATTAAATAACATATAAACATACACTACAGTTCAAAAGTTTGGGGTCACTTAGAAATTTCCTTATTTTTGAAAGAAAAGCATAGTTTTTTCCAATGAAGCTAACATTAAATGATTTAGAAATACACTCTATACATTGTTAAGGTGGTAAATGACTATTCTAGCTGCAAACGTCTGGTTTGGAATGCAATATCTTCATAGGTGTATAGAGGCCTATTTCCAATAACTATCACTCCAGTGTTCTTATGGTACTTTGTGTTTGCTAACTGTGTAAGAAGGCTAATGGATGTTTAGAATACTCTTGAAAACCCTTGAGCAAGTATGTTAGCACAGCTGAAAACAGTTTGGCTGATTAGAGAAGCTATAAACCTGACCTTCCTTTGAGTTAGTTGAGAATCTGGAGCATTACATTTGTTGGTTCCATTAAACTCTCAAAATGGCCAGAAAAAAAAAAATTTCATGTGAAACTCGACAGTCTATTCTTGTTCTTAGAAATAAAGGCTATTCCATGCAAGAAATTGCCAAGAAACTGAAGATTTCCTACAACGGTGTGTGTTATGATTGGGTCACCGAGGAGAAGAGCAAGCCCAAGCTAAGTCACAGAAAACCAGAGAGGTTGGTAACTAAGCGGATTGCAGACCCCTGATCCTATCTATCCACACAACTAGCAGTAGCCGTGGAGCGCACCTACGATGATCCTAGACTCTTCGGCACAGCCGGAGAGCTAAAAGCCTAAAGCAAGAAAGGGGAATTCTAAACTGCCCCGAAGCAGACCCCAAAGGAATAGATAGCCCCCAAACATATATTGTTGGTTAGGCAAGATGAAAACACAAATGAAGGCAGGAAAATAGATTGAGCAAATGATGGGGCCCACACTGACGGGACAGGACAGGAAAGGAAAGACGCTGTCTGCAATCATGCAAAAAATCCTGCAAAAAGTCCAACACGTCTGATGCAAAAAATACTGAAGTCGCATGACTTCACCCACTATATCAGCAGTCTGGTATATTCTGAAAGCAGAGTAAAAAGAGGCCAATCTAATAAGGGACAAAAACAAACTGGCACAAGCAGTAACATATGGATGGTGATTCAGCACAGCCCCAGCCAGAGCTGGCTGACCAGCACAAAACTGATATAGACAAAACCAGATCAAATGCAACAGAATAGAAAATGAACACTTAGCTGAATATGCAGGGACAAAGCTGGAAACATCAGACCTCAGGAGGCAAGAAGAAAATCACCAGCAGGGATAGAGGGAGTCGGCTGTCTTAAATCCCAATCTGAAACCCTAGATCTCCAATTGTCGTCCTCATTATCAGGTGGTAAGCCTCTGTTAATCAGATCAGCTCCATTACCTCCAGTAACCACCAGGGGGAGCCCAGAAAGAGTACTCGCAACCCCTCTGTCAATCTGACCAGCTCCACTACCTTCAGTAATAACCAGAGGGAGGCCAGAAAGCAAATTCACAACAGGTGTGTACTACTCCCTTCAGAGGAGAGCACAAACTGGGAGGCTCCGCTGCACAACTGAGCAACAAGACAAGTACATTAGAGTCTGTAGTTTGAGAAATCGATGCCTCACAGGTCCTCAACTGGCAGCTTCATTAAATGGTACACGCAAAATGCCAGTGTCAACGTCTGTAGTGAAGAGGCGATTCCGGGATGCTGGCTTTCAGGGCAGAATGGCAAAGAAAAAGCCATATCTGAGACTGGCTAATAAAAGGAAAAGATTAATATGGGAAAAAGAACACAGACATTGGACAGATAAAGATTGAAAAAAGTGTAATGGACAGATGAATCCAAGTTTGAGGTGTTTGGATCCTACAGAAGAACATTTGTGAGATGCAGAACAACTGAAAAGATGCTGGAAGAGTGCCTGACGCCATCTGTCAAACATGGTGGCGGTAATGTGATGGCCTGGGGTTGCTTTGGTGCTGGTAAAGTGGGAGATTTGTACAGGGTAAAAGGGATTTTGAATAAGGAAGGCTATCACTCCATTTTGCAATGCCATGCCATACCCTGTGGATAGCGCTTGATTGGAGCCAATTTCATCCTACAACAGGACAATGACCCAAAGCACACCTCCAAATTATGCAAGAACTATTTAGGGAAGAAGCAGGCAGCTGGTATTCTATCTGTAATGGCGTGGCCAGCGCAGTCACCAGATCTCAACCTCATTCACCTGTTGTGGGAGCAGCTTGACCATAAGGTACGCAAAAAGTGCCCATCAAGCCAAACCAGCTTGTGGGAGGGGCTTCTGGAAGCATAGGGTGAAATTTCTCCAGATTATCTCAGCAAATTAACTGCAAGAATGCCAAAGGTCTGCAATGCTGTAATTGCTGCAAAGGGAGCTTTCTTTGACGAACCCAAATTTTGAAGGAGAAAATTATTATTTCAAATAAAAATCTATTTTTTGAACCTTGTCAAAGTGTGGACTAGATTTTAAATTCATTTGGCAACTCATTTGATTAATGAGTTTTCATGGAAAACACAAAATTGTCTGGGTGACCCCAAACTTTTGAACGGTAGTGTAAATAACATTAAATAACATTAAACAACAAATAAACACATAATGAACGTAGCAAATACTATCCATCATTTTTTAAAGGAATACAGATTAACCACTAAGTGGAAATAAATGACATATATTTGTTTAGTGGATGAATGGTAGACTATTCGGAAGATTAATGGAAACCAAAAATAGAACGCCGAACTTATGATCTAAAAGGAAAAATGTGCAACAATTGGTGTAAAGATAAAAATACCTTTACACTGGTAAATGGTAGCACTACAAGCAAGAAATGTGTCCGTACTTAAAAAAGGGGCAATAATTAATACAGAAGCATAAACATACATTAAAGAAATAACAACTGCCCAAACGTTAATAAAATGAGTCTGACCATATAGGTCTAATTATAAATGTCACAATGAGCTATTTAAGCCGCTAGGTACAGACTCATTAAAAATGTATGCCCACTGCCCGAGGGAAGGGAGGAAAATTATCCTTCAGAGGGATTTTCCATATATTGCACAGATGATTAAATCTTTGCCTAGGGAATATGTGTAGTTGTGGCAATATGTGGAACAAAACTGGAAGGAGATATGACAGATAAAAATGCACCAAGGGAATATATATAAGAGAATATAGTGAGTATATATGTGCATATGGTATATATATACTGTATATAATGGCAAATGGTGCACACAAAAGAAGAAAATAGTAATGATAAACAGAGAAATATGTGGCAGATGTGTATAAGTAAAGCGGGCAATGCGCAGACAATGTGCAAATAAAGCAGGTAATGAAGAAGCAATAGGGAGTTATACCTGTGTGGTCCATGGGCCAAGTGCTTCTCCTGCTTTGTGGGTCTCCATCATTTTCATTTGCAGAGGGCCAGGCCGCTGCTTAGAAGAACCCATGGCTGTTGTTTTTTGGCACAAGGTCGGAGGATGATGGGTTTTTATAAAGCTGTGAAATTTTCATCTCCTTGCCTTTCCTAATGATGATATTGAACAAGCCATAATAACTCTTAACAGGCTAATTAAGGTACGAAACTTTGGTCAAAGCTATCTGAGTACATAAATCTCCAAGGGTGATCAAACTTTTGCATCGGCCCATTTTCCTTTTTGCTATTTTTAAAATGTAAAAAATCACAATATTTTTTTTGCCTAATATATGGTACAAAGAAATATGTAATCTTTACCTTTAGCCATTTTAGAGATCATTTAATCTTTAACTTGCTTAAGGGGGAATTCCCATCTTAAACATCCCATCCCAATATGTAGTAGGTGTAATAATAATAATATTAGAAATGCAGTATAGTTCTCCTGATTCGCTATGTCTCTTCCCTCATGTGCAGGCATTGCAAGACCTTAGGTATCCATGGTTATGACCCAGAGGAGTAGCTAGGGTTTTGGTTCAAGGGGGACAAAACTTCTCAGTGGGCCCCCAACCAGGTAACCTTGATTACAACTGGGTGACGCACACTAATAGTGGAGGAGAACATCAGCAGATGACTGCACTGTTACTGAAAATAATCTCTATATAAAGACTAACATTGATATTACCACCATATGGTCAGTGGTAAATACCAGTCCTGCAGAATATATAAGAGACTAGTTGAAGAGCCCGGCGTTGCCTGGGCATAGTAACCAACTGTGGTTAGTTATAACAAATTATAATGATTATATTGCACATAAAAAACGTGCATCTAATCCTATCCTGTGTGATACTGACTGCTGAGCCATGTATCTAATCCTATTCTGTGTGATACTGTCTGCTGAGCAGTGTATCTAATACTATTCTGTGTGATACTGTGTGCTGAGCTGCGTATCTAATCTTCTCCTGTGTGATACTGATGCTAGGGACGGCGGAACTCACTAAATATAAAATAATAGAAAGTGCGTTCGCCGCCCGGGGTCCACCATGCAGAGGTGTTAAACCGCTGATATATAATGGCAGATGCACAATATGGCGGTATATTGCACACGGGTTGAACGTCACCCGGTGTGCACTGGGCGTACTCTGTTATATTCACAGAGGCGCCTTAAGGCATAAACATAAATGCCGAGCCTGTTTACCTCACAGGTCTCAGCGGTGTGCACGCACGGTATATGGTCACAGGACTCGGGCCCAAGGCAAAGGGTCGGTGTCCATCTAGACCTACCGTGCGTGCGGCGTCACTACCGCGGACACCCACAAGTGCTGCAGACTGCAGCGCGGCAACTGACTCAGCCGCTATACGACAATGCCCAGGTGGGGCGCACTGTCGGACGCTAGCTCTGTGGAGATGAGCACTGTGGCTTGTAGCACGCCACTGACTGGCGCAGACTCTAAGGCTAAGTCCCTATTCACACACGTAATATCAGAGGGAGGGGATCTTAATGAGTCATTCGCAGGTACATGCATCCATCATCATTCACACAGTAGCAATTAGAGACTATACTAGCGCATGACTAAGCGGCCATGCGGACGTTTTATAGCCGTGCGGGACCTTCCAGAGCTCTGGGATGGACCAATCAGATCAGGAGAGGGACCTGAGCACGTGACTCCCGATCTCCAATGGGAGATCGTCTCGTGAGCATGTCCAGCAGTGTGACGAGAGGACTTAGCCACTGTTGTGACTTGCTGCAGGGCAGCCTGCGCTGCTATTGCTGACCCAGAGGTGGCAGCAACAACCAGTCCTACAGAGCTGGTCTGAGCAGAGTGCCTGCGAAGCTGAGATTGCTGTGCAGGCTCCTGAGCGGTCAGAGAAGAATGGGAGACTGCAGGATGCAAGGCTCTGGATTCCCGCTGTGCAGCTGCAGGAACCCGACACCTAACATTACCCCCCTCCTAGGGCCCCCTCCCCTCTGAGCCTTGGCATGCTCAAACGATGCGATCAGGAGCGGGGCGTGGATGTTCTCCACTGGTTCCCAGGTCCGGGCCTCCAGACCATGACCCTTCCAGTCCACCAAATAAAATTTTTTGCCACGCACAATCCTGCATCCCACAATGGCGTTGACCTCAAACTCATCTGAGAACAGGTCTGATGTCCCGGCAGATGACTCGGAAAACCGAGCCCTGTGAATAGGCTTGAAAAGGGACACGTGGAAGATGTCAGAGATGGCCAAGTGTGGTAGAAGAGCCAGATGGTAGACCACTGAGCTGATGCGCTCGAGGACCTTGAAGGGGCCCATGTATCGTAGAGCGAACTTGGAGGACTCGGCCCACAGCTTGATATTACATGCAGAGAGCCACACCAAGTCGCCAGGGGCAAAAGTTGGAGCGGGACGCCGATGTGTGTCGGCTGACACTCTCATTCTCTCTTTAGAGGCTCGAATAGCATCCTGGGTGCGATCCCAAATGTCGCGAGCCTCCACTGCCTAGTCTGTCACCCTGGAATCCGTGGAAGACACTGTCATCGGGACAGGGACGCGCGGATACTGGCCGTAATTGAGAAGCAACTGCGTCTGACCAGTGGAATCAGCCACTGCGTTATTCAGGGCAAATTCAGCCCACGGTAGTAAGGATGCCCAGTCATCCTGCCTGGCAGAGACAAAATATCGCATTTATGTGACCAGAGTTTGATTGGCTCTCTCAACCAACCCGTTCGTCTCGGGATGATATACGGAGGACAAATTGCGCTCGATACTGAGTAGACTGCAGAGCTCCCTCCAAAATTGAGATGCAAACTGGGGACCTCGGTCACTGACTATTTTGTCTGGCATACCATGCAAACGAAATACGTGCTTTATGAACAGTGCGGCGAGACCACGAGCGGAAGGCAGCCGCGTGAGTGGCACCAGATGCACCATTTTAGAGAAATGATCGGTGACCACCCAGATGACCGTGCTTCCACCAGATTTGGGCAGGCTGACCACAAAGTCCATGCTGACCATCTCCCAGGGTCTGTCTGCCACCGGCAAAGGATACAGTAACTCAGCCGGCCTCTGCCAAGAGGACATGTTCCGAGCACAAGAGACTCATGCTTGAATGTACTCTTTAATGTCCTGAGCCATGTGCGGCCACCAAGAAGACCTTGGCAGGAGTTCTGTGGTATGCTTAATGCCAAAGTGACCACCCACCCTGGATGCGTGTGCCCATGCGAGAACCTCCGGCCGCAGGCGAGGAGGGACAAAGGTCTTGCCCGGCGGAACTGCCTCAAGAGCGACCGGAGCCACGGTCCTCAGGCTCTCCGTGGGGACAATTAGCCGAGGCTCAGCCTCCTCTTCCTCCGCTGAGACCACCGAGCGAGAGAGAGCATCCGCACGGACGTTCTTCTCTCCAGGCAGGTAGTGCAAGGTGAAGCGGAAGCGGGAGAAGAAGAGCGACCACCTAGCTTGACGAGAGTTCAAGCGCAGGGCGTTTGCAAATAGACCAGGTTTTTATGGTCAGTGTACACCTGGAAGGGAAACTGGGCTCCCTCCAGGAGATGTCTCCACTCGGAAAAGGCCAATTTCATGGCCAGCAACTCCCTGTCCCCGATGGAGTAGTTTATCTCTGCCGGTGAGAAGGTCTTAGAGAAGAAGAAGCAGGGATGCTTCCGACCTTGAGCATCCTTCTGGAAAAGGACTGCTCCTGCACTGACGGACGAGGCTTCTACCTCTAGGATAAAGGGTTTATCCTCTTTGAGATGGTGGCGGATGGGAGCAACAGCTAAATGGGTTTTCAGAGACGAAAAGGCCATGGACACTTGCTCTGACCAAACCTTAGGATTGGCTCCTTTCTTGGTGAGAGCGACCAAAGGAGCTACCATTGTGGAGAAGTGGGGGATGAACTGGCGGTAATAGTTAACGAATCCCAAAAAGCGCTGCACCGCTTTTAGAGAATGCGGCTCCTGCCAGTCCATTACCGCTTGCAATTTGGCAGGATCCATAGCCAACCCCTGGGCCGAGATGATATAGCCCAGGAATGGCAAGGACTCCTGCTCAAACTGGCACTTCTCCAGCTTGGCGACGAGAGAATTCGACCACAAACGGTCGAAGACCTTGGAGACATCTCTCCGGTGGGAGGTCAAATCTGGAGAAAAGATGAGAATGTCATCCAGATAGACCACCACCGAGGTAGAGAGCATATTGCGAAAGATGTCATTTATGAAGTCCTGGAAGACAGCAGGCGCACTACAGAGGCCGAAGGGCATGACCAGGTACTCATAGTGGCCATCCCTGGTATTAAAGGCTGTCTTCCAATCGTCTCCTTCGCGTATGCGGATCAGGTTGTACGCCCCCCGTAGATCCAATTTCATAAAGAATCGGGCCCCTCTCAACCTGTCAAACAACTCAGAGATCAAAGGAAGAGGGTATTTGTTTTTTACAGTAATGGCATTGAGACCTCTGTAGTCAATGCAGGGGCGCAACTCTTCACTCTTCTTCTGCACGTTCTGATAAAACCTCTTGCCAGGTTCTCCTGGATATACTGTGACATAGCCTCCATCTCAGGGAGAGATAGAGGATATACGTGGCCTCTAGGAGGTTCCGCGCATCTCAATAGGTCTATCGGGCAATCGTATGGACGGTCCGGCGGCAGCGTCTACGTAGACTTTTTGGAGAAAACATCCGCGTACTGCCGGTAGTGTGTAGGAAGCGCGGAAAGGTCCGCGGGCACCTCTGTGGAGGCTACTTGGACACTGCCCCTCATGCACCTTCCCTCACAGCTCTTGCTCCAACCCAGTATGCTCCCCAAAGACTAATCTATATGAGGGGAATGGTAGCGGAGCCACGGAACACGGAGAAGCACCTGGTCGATGCCATCTGGCAAAATGAACAGGGACAACGTCTCGTGATGAGAGGGCGAGATTGAGAGACCAAGAGGTGCCGTCTGGTGTGTAACCTGAGATGGTAAAGGTGCACCGTCAACCACCCTGATGGTCATGGGATGGGGCAGTAGTACCAGCGGAATAGCGTGCTTTTGGGCGAAGAACAAGGACATGAAGTTTCCTTCTGCCCCGGAGTCCACCATGACCTCTACCTCCCAGGTGGAAGCACAGCTATCTAACTTCCCTCCGAATACTGGTTTGGGGGAAAAGGGTTTCATATCAGGTAGACCCCCACCTGCTACCATGGTATGTGCTCTTTTTTTCGAGCGCTGCGGGCACCTGTTAGCCGGATGATCAAACTATCGACATTGGTAACAGCGTGCACTGTCAGACGCTAGCTCTGTGGAGATTAGCACTGTGGCTTGTAGCATGCCACTGAATGGTGCTGACTCTAAGGCTAAGTCCCTATCCACACACGTAATATCAGAGGCAGGGGATCTTAATTAGTCATTTGCAGGTAAATGCATCCATCATCATTCACACAGTAGCAATTAGAGACTATACTAGCACATGGCCGAGCGGCCATGCGGACCTTTTATAGCCGTGCGGGACCTTCCAGATCTCTGGGATGGACCAATCAGATCAGGAGAAGGACCTGAGCACGTGACTCCCAATCTCCAATGGGAGATCGTCTCGTGAGCATGCCCAGTAGCGTGACGAGAGGACTTAGCCACTGGAGTGGCTTGCTGCAGGGCAGCCTGCGCTGCTATTGCTGACCCAGAGGTGGCTACAACAACCAGTCCTACAGAGCTGGTCTGAGCAGAGCGCCTGCGACGCCGAGATTGCTGTGCCGGCTTCTGAGTGGTCTGAGAAGAATGGGAGACCGCAGGATGCAAGGCTCTGGATTCCCGCTGTGCAGCTGCAGGAACCTGATGCCTAACAACTGACTGCTGAGCCGTGTATCTAATCCTATCCTGTGTGATACTGGGCTCCCCCTGCAGTCTGTGTCAGAGGGTGGTCTCAGTTGGCATGGTAATAAATTGTGTTATTTCCAGCTTTACAGAAGGACGATAACACCATAGAAATGATAAGAATAATAGGCCTCAGTTACCACAACTGTCTACAAAGAAAACTGTTGCTGATGGCAACCAATCACAGCTCATTTTTCATCTTTTAAACAGCTCTGGGACAGCATGGCGAGTTTTGAGTGGCGACTTTTGTGTTTCCACTTTTATGTGGCATGGTTGGTGTATGTGTTGTGAAATGTGTGCTGAGGGTGGTATATGTGTTGAAGCACGTGGTAATGTGTACACTGTAAATGGAGGGCACCTCCAGATAAATGTATATTTATATGTAAGAGCAAGAGGTCTCACCAGGGTATGCAAGTAGACATGTAATAGAGCAAGTAAAAGTCAAACCCATAAAAGGGAGCACCTCAATTGCATAAGAAATATATATATACCAAATATATGTGTAATACAAAATTTGAATTTCTATTATTCACCAAAAAAATACATACAAAGACAGAACAAAACACATATAGTATAAAAACAATTAAAATTGCATCTGTGTGCAAAAGAGACTCAAGACCAAATGCCACACCTCAGTATAAAGGCAATGGCAAACCACAGCAGGCTCCCATAAAGGGTGCTGAATGAATAAATATAATTGGCTTTAGAAATGTATGTCTACAAATGTATAAGCATGTATCACTAAAAACTTATATAAATATAATATGTGCAAAAAATTTTTTTGCATATATAGAAAGTGACTAATGACAAAATTTAACAATGAGTATACAATACCAAAAGAGGGTCCAACAGCATTTGTGATCAAAAATTTGTTTAGAAAAAATATCCAGTTGCTAATATGAAGCAATGGTAACCCCTCAAAGGGGGGAATTTTATCACTGAGTCAAATGTGAATGTGAAGGACATACAGTTGTGGCCAAAAGTATTGACACCCCTGCAATTCTGTCAGATAATACTCAGTTTCTTCCTGAAAATGATTGCAAACACAAGTTCTTTGGTATTATTATCTTCATTTAATTTGTCTTAAATGAAAAAAACACAAAAGAGAATGAAGCAAAAAGCAAAACATTGATCATTTCACACAAAACTCCAAAAATGGGCCAGACAAAAGTATTGGCACCCTCAGCCTAATACTTGGTTGCACAACCTTTAGCCAAAATAACTGCGACTAACCGCTTCCGGTAACCATCAATGAGTTTCTTACAATCCTCTGCTGGAATTTTAGACCATTCTTCTTTGGCAAACTGCTCCAGGTCCCTGATATTTGAAGGGTGCCTTCTCCAAACTGCCATTTTTAGATCTCTCCACAGGTGTTCTATGGGATTCAGGTCTGGACTCATTGCTGGCCACCTTAGAAGTCTCCAGTGCTTTCTCTCAAACCATTTTCTAGTGCTTTTTGAAGTGTGTTTTGGGTCATTGTCCTGCTGAAAGACCCATGACCTCTGAGGGAGACCCAGCTTTCTCACACTGGGCCCTACATTATGCTGCAAAATTTGTTGGTAGTCTTCAGACTTCATAATGCCATGCACACGGTCAAGCAGTCCAGTGCCAGAGGCAGCAAAGCAACCCCAAAACATCAGGGAACCTCCGCCATGTTTGACTGTAGGGACCATGTTCTTTTCTTTGAATTCCTCTTTTTTTTCTCCTGTAAACTCTATGTTGATGCCTTTGCCCAAAAAGCTCTACTTTTGTCTCATCTGACCAGAGAACATTCTTCCAAAACGTTTTAGACTTTTTCAGGTAAGTTTTGGCAAACTCCAGCCCGGCTTTTTTATGTCTCAGGGTAAAAAGTGGGGTCTTCCTGGGTCTCCTACCATACAGTCCCTTTTCATTCAGACACCGACGGATAGTACGGGTTGACACTGTTGTACCCTCGGACTGCAGGGCAGCTTGAACTTGTTTCGATGTTAGTCGAGGTTCTTTATCCAACATCCGCACAATCTTGCGTTAAAATCTCTTGTCAATTTTTCTTTTCCGTCCACATCTAGGGAGCTAAGCCACAGTGCCATGGGCTTTAAACTTCTTAATGACACTGCGCACGGTAGACACAGGAACATTCAGGTCTTTGGAGATGGACTTGTAGCCTTGAGATTGCTCAAGTTTCCTCACAAGTTGGTTTCTCAAGTCCTCAGACAGTTCTTTGGTCTTCTTTCTTTTCTCCATGCTCAATGTGGTACACACAAGGACACAGGACAGAGGTTGAGTCAACTTTAATCCATGTCAACTGGCTGCAAGTGTGATTTAGTTATTGCCAACACCTGTTAGGTGCCACAGGTAGGTTACAGGTGCTGTTAATTACACAAATTAGAGAAGCATCACATGATTTTTCGAACAGTGCCAATACTTTTGTCCACCCTCTTTTTTATGTTTGGTGTGGAATTATATCCAATTTGGCTTTAGGACAATTCTTTTTGTGTTTTTTCATTTAAGACAAATTAAATGAAGATAATAATACCAAAGAATTTGTGTTTGCAATCATTTTCAGGAAGAAACTGAGTATTATCTGACAGAATTGCAGGGGTGTCAATACCTTTGGCCACAACTCTATAATGAAGAGAAATGTCCAAGAGATGGTAAGACTGAATAAGTGTGTAAAAACACACTAAGGTGCAGAGAAGCTAAGAATCAGGGCAATGGTATGTCCCAGAAACATGAAAAAAAGGCTAGCAGTGCCACCAGGGATAAGGGGAGCCAGTGTGTGGGATGAGATCCCACACGTATCGCCACACAAGAGGTGGCTTCCTCAGGGAAAAATGGCATCAATATGTTCACACCGAGTTAATTGTCACTCGGTGTGAACAGAGTGCTATGTACCAGACTCTGTTACTCCACAGAGCAGCACACACACAGAGAGCACTTTAAGTTATGCCCTGTTAGATGTCACAGGAGCATAGAAGGAATGACGCTAGTTGGGGCCCCTATGACTTCCCCCCACAAAGCTGGTGGTTGAGCCTGCCCTGTCTCACGGTTTGTGTAACTTGCACATGCAACTGAATCACCAAGTGCAGGTGCTAAGCTCAAGTGGGAGTTCCCACCCTACACTGCCTGTCTAAAAATTCTCTCACAGCTAGTAGCAGGACACGTGCACACAGGGTGGTAATGCTTCCACCAACACACGTTATCTTAGAGCGCCGATGCGCGCACCAGAGGACCTTTTATACATTCCTCGATTAAGTCCAGTCTGACAGGACCTTGCTCATGAGCCAATCCAGAGTCGGCGCAGGACCTGAGCAGGTGACAACCGTCCACCAATGAGATGTAGCGACCTCATGAGCATGCTCAGTAGAGCAAATCCTGGAATTAGTCTCAGGAATGACTGCTCGTCACTGTAAAATGTTAGTTACCATAGCTGAACCTGGAGAGACAGCAGTAACAACACACACAGCCCGAGTCTGAGCAAGATGCTGAGACCAATGTCGTTGCTGAGTAGCATCCACTGCAGTCAAAACTGAATGGGAGACCGTAGGAGAAGACAAGGATTGGGATCCATCCTGTGCAGAGGGAGGATCCCGGTGCTTAATGCTCCCCCCACTATGAGCCTCGCCACGCTCGAAGGCCACACTAAGCTGAGGAGCACGAATGTGCTCAACCGGCTCCCAGGTCCTATCCCATGACCCTTCGAGTGCACCAAATAAACTTTTTTGCCCCCCGTACCCCCTTGGAACCGACAATCACATTCACCTCAAAATTGTCTGAGGATGTACCCGACACCTCGGCAGATGGCTAAGAAAACTGAGACATATGAATCGGTTTCAAGAGGGAGATGAGAAAGGTGTTGGCAATATTCAGGCATGGCAGGAGGGACAGGCGATATACTGAATAGAAAAAAGTTGATTCAGCTCACCCTTATGGTGATGTCCACACCGCACATGAGTAGTTCTATCCGAGCAAGGAAGCGTCTCTGCTTGACGTCAGGTACTTGTGAAAAAAGAAGGTATCCAGCTCCGGAGATAAAATCCAAAATCTTTATTGAAACAAATTAAAAGGTAATAAGCTGCTTGATAACCAGTGTGTACTGGAGGAAGGAATGTCCTAGAAAACTGGACACGTTTTGAACACGTGTAGTGCTCTTAGTCCTCAGTTTCACAATGAGCAGTCTTGCAAAAGTTAAAATACTCCCCAAACAGGTGGTAAACAAATGAAAATAATTGCTCCACTAAGAAAAGGTTAACACCCAGATAACATGGCAGAGAAGAAAAAAAAAAAACACATAACATTTAAGTTACGACGGTACATGTCATATATAGATGGTACAGACAATAGTCAATAGTGCAACATAAATTCCTTCTTTAAGTTCAAGCCCAAAGGTACTCGGGTGTTTAATAAATAAATCCAAAATGCTTCCCTATCACGCAATTTTTTTACCCTATCTCCACCACGTATATTACCATGCACCTGTTCTATTGCATAAACACTAAATTGTGCAACTTGTCTATTGTGCAGGTTGTGCAGGATGGTTCTAATACCATCCTTCAATATAGTATCCATAATATCGTCATCTCTCAGAATATTTAGATTTCGATGCACTATGTCAGAAATTGATTTGAAATGAGTACTATATGTAAGAACCAGGACCGGCTGTTCTGAACAAAAATTAGTATTATTACTTTTAGATTCAATCTGACATTTGGAATTTGGTTCAACAGTCGGTGAAATGAGTTCCGCTCTGGATTTTTTATCTACTATACTGAAAGCACGATTTACAGTCCAATCAGTATATTTTCTATTTTTGAGACGTTTTTCAATGTTCCTTTTTTCACTATCAAAAATTGTATTGTCACTGCAATTTCTTTTTGCTCTGATAACCTCACCCACTGGAATTGATTGAATCGTATGTGGTGGGTGGAAACTGCGTGCGTGAAGTATGGTGTTTCCTGCGGTTTTTTTGCGATACATGCAACTGCTGATAGTGTTAAAAGGGATAACAGTCAAACACAAATCCAAAAAATTAATACTTTTTTTATCAAATGTATGGGTAAATTTGAGATTGAAAGGATTATTATTGATGTAAAATTGGAATAACTCTAAAGAAACTAAATCACCTTGCCACACTAGTATCAGGTCATCAATGTACCTAGAATACCATTTGATGTTAGTAAAAAATGGATTATCTGTGCAAAAGATGTACTGTTCTTCCCACCACGCCATAACTAGATTCGCTACCGACGGGGAGAATTTAGCTCCCATTGAAACTCCACTTTTCTGGAGAAAAATTTTTTTGTCAAACAAGAAAAAATTGTGAGATAAAAGAAAAGCAAGCACTGAGATGATATACACCTGCAACTCATCATTGTATGAACTATATTTATACAAATGAAACTGAACGGCATGCAAAGCAATTCTATGGACGTAATGGACGAATGGACGTATATAGGGCAACCACATCACAAGTTAACCATGACCATTCAGGGTCCCACATTACCCCATTGAACATACTTAATACATCCTTGGAATCCTTCAGGTAACCAGGAGTTCTCTGAACTAGTGGCTGCAAAATTGTGTCAAGCCATTCTCCTAAATGTTCACTGAAGGATCCTATTCCCGATACAATGGGATGCATGGGGGGTGGAAAAATATTTTTGTGCTTTTTTGGTAACGCATGCAAGATCGGAATGACTAGATTTAATACATGCAAATACTCAACTTGTTTTTTAGTGAAAAAACCCTGACTGAATCCCTCATCAATCACACATTTACACATTTTTGAAAATTCTGCTGAGGGGTCTGATTCAAGAAAATAATAAATATCACTATCTACTAACATGTTATGGATAGCATTTGCATAATCAGATTTGTTGAGAACCACTACAGATCCGCCCTTATCCGACATCTTAATAATGATATTGGTATTTGTTTTCAATTTGATTAAAGCATTTCGTTCATCTTTTGACAAATTATGTTTATAAGAACGAGAAAGAATCTCTGATGCGAGATTACGCAAATCCCGTTCAATATTGTCCTGGAAACGATCCATAGAATCAGTTCTGGTGTGTACCGGATAAAAGAAAGGATTTCTTGTCTTAAAGGTGGAAATCACATTGTCATTTTTAGCAGTCATGTCGGTAGTGTCCAGATCCATAAGGGTTAACAATCCATTTTGTTCCAGAAAACGTTTTCCAGCAAACTCATTAGTGACACTAATCGGAGTTGGGACATGTGTTTTCTCTTCTGTGAAAAAATGTTTTTTCACCGTCAGGTCCCTGACAAATTTATTAATGTCTTTTAAAATAGAAAAAATATTTAAATCTGTGTTTGTTGGAGCAAAATTCAACCCCAAAGATAACACTCTGGTTTCAGATAGAACATCAGATGATAAATTAATTACGTCTAACGAGATGTCTTGCACTGACTTCTCAGTCTGTTCTTGAATATAGATGGGATGTTTGCGGTGTTTCCTACCTCCTCTCCTGGCACATTGTTAGACCTTTTCTGTTTGTGGTAATAACTCATTTGAGATTTATTACCATAATTGACATGATGTGTGTTAACTTCAGGGATGTTGGAAGACTCCACAGAAACATCCGATTCCAAGTCTGAAGAAGAAAAAGTCACTTGATTCCGGTGTGCAGAAGAAAAAAAAGTGCGAGTGCGTTTCTTTAATATCGATCTGGGTGGAGTAGGTTGCCTTTCCCATCTGCCCCATTCATAAACTTGATTGTTCGTGTAATCAAATATATCCCTGCCAAATTTCTTTTTCTTTATAGAAATAATAGATTCTTCCAGGGAATGTATCTTAGATTTCAGATCTTTTTGAAAATTTTCATATTCCTCCACAGTAACAGCAGTTTTTAGAGACAACAGATCCTTATTTAAACTGGTTTTAATAATAGACAGTTCTTCATTTTCATATTTAACTATTAGCTCCATCAATTTTCTGGAGCACTCAGATAATATAATGTTCCAGTCAGACACAAAGGCATCATTATACACCGTGGTTGGAATTTTCTGTATTCTTAATCCTCTTGGTATAATATTCCGTGAGATATAATTTTCAAGCGTGGCTTGGTCCCACCAGATGCGTGTCTCATTAAGAGAAAGTTTCTCTATTGCAAGCATAGTATTCAATATGTCTACATATGGTGAAGTGTCTACATTTTTGCTCACTGAACTGAATACTTGTGCAGCACGTTCTCTTCTAGAAGGATCAATCATTGTCTCCATGTGGAAAACAGATGGGGTTGGGAAAGACAATATACTTGGAGCAAACAAAACATTAAAATGAAAATAATGATGTTAAAACCAAATCAATGACATCCTTCCCAATTCAAAATGACTAAATGTCCTTGATGTACGTCACAAAGCAGCTTATTTATTGAGCGACTGTGTTTATTAAAGTCATTTATGATAAGGGGAGCACGAAAAAAAGCAGAAAACTGAATAGAAAAAAGTTGATTCAGCTCACCCTTATAGTGATGTCCACACTGCACATGAGTAGTTCTATCCGAGCAAGGAAGCGTCTCTGCTTGACGTCAGGTACTTGTGAAAAAAGAATGTATCCAGCTCCGGAGATAAAATCCAAAATCTTTATTGAAACAAGTTAAAAGGTAATAAGCTGCTTGATAACCAGTGTATACTGGAGGAAGGAATGTCCTAGATAACTGGACGCGTTTCGAACACGTGTAGTGCTCTTAGTCCTCAGTTTCACAATGAGCAGTCTTGCAAAAGTTAAAATACTCCCAAACAGGTGGTAAACTAGGTTATCTAGGACATTCCTTCCTCCAGTATACACTGGTTATCAAGCAGCTTATTACCTTTTAATTTGTTTCAATAAAGATTTTGGATTTTATCTCCGGAGCTGGATACCTTCTTTTTTCACAGGCGATTTACTACAGGATTTACTGGCTCAAGGACTTTGAAAGACCTAGATAGCGGGGAGCAAACTTAGTGGACTCAATGCGCAGCTTGATATTACGAGCTGAGAGCCACACTAAGTCGCCGGACGCAAAGACAGGAGCGGGGAGGCGATGCATGTCAGCATAGACCCTCTTTCTCTCCTTAGAGGCCTTGATGGCATCCTGTGTGTGGTCCCAGATATCACGAGCCTCCACAGCACAGTCTACCACCATAGAATCGGAAGACGAGATGAGCATGGGGACGGGAACACGCGGTGCTGGCCATAATTGAGGAGGAGCAGGGTCTGCCCTGTAGAGTCGGCGACCGCATTATTAAGAGCAAACTCTGCCCATGGCAGTAAGAACACCCAGTCGTAATGCCTGGCAGAGACGAAATGCTGTAGATACGTGACCAGAGTGTAATTGGCCCTCTTGACCAATCCGTTCATCTCGGGATGGTATGCAGAAGAGAGATTAAGCTCAATACTGAGCAGCCGACAGAGCTCTGTCATGGTTTGCTCAGCTTGTGGGATTAGGTAGTTCAGAGGTTAATGTGGACGGCCTCACTCTCAGATTCTGGGAGGCTTTTTATAGCCTCATTGTTGGCTCATTCCTCGTCGCTTATACTCAGACCCTTGGCCAAGTGTGTGACCCTGGTGTGCTTTGTGACTGTGATACTTTATGCTTGCTTGGTTTTGATCCGGCTCTGTCCCTGTTACGAGTTCTGCCTGTTCCTTTTGTACTGCTTTGCTATCTCTGTGTATGACTCTTTTTGCCTTGGACCTGACTACTCTCTGACTGCCTCCCTTGTACTGCGTTGCTATCTCTGTGTATGATTCATTGCTTACGTTTGGACTATTCTCTGCTTGTCCCTCTGGTACCGCGCCGCCCTCTCCGTATTTGACCCCCGTTTGTCTGACCTGAGTTTCCCTAGCCTTTACTCCAGGATTCCTGTAAAAGAACCCTATAGTCCTCTCCTGCAGCAGGACGCTAAGCCACACCCCCTGTGGTCACATGATCGTAGGTCCTTGTACTGTTAACTACTTTCAGTGTCGCAGGTCCTGTTGTCTGAACTTTCCCTGCAGTATTGGACCCCGGGCCCTCCCATAGTTTGGGTGAGTTACCGGCTCAGCCGCGGCAGTCCGCTGGTGCTGACCGGATCCTGATAAGCTCTCTCCAGAAACGTGAAGCGAAATGGGGACCCCGGTCACTGACTATCTTATCAGGCATCCCATGAAGACGAAAGACGTGCTTCACAAAAAGCGTAGCCAAGGTCCGTGCTGATGGTACAAGTGGAAGAGGGACCAGATGCACCATTTTTGAGAAATGGTCGGTGACTACCTAAATAACGGTATTATTATGGGACTTGGGCAAGCCCACCATAAAGTCCATCTCGACCATCCCCCAGGGCCTATCTGCCACCGGCAGAGGGTGTAACAGGCCTGCGGGCCTCTGCTGAGAAGGCTGATTCTTGGCGCAGGAGACACACGCCAGAATATAGTTCCTAACATCCCGCACCATCTGTGGCCGCCAATAAGACCTCACCAGAAGCTCATCAGTCCTCTTGATCCCGAAGTGCCCACCCACCTTGGACATGTGAGCCCACGAGAGGACCTCCGGCAGCAGGTTTGGTGGAACAAGAGTCTTGACCGGAGGCACCGACTCAAGCGAAATGGGAGCCAATGTCCGCAGACTCTCCATAGGGACGATAAGCCGTGGCTCATCCCCATGCTCGGTAGACACAATGGAATTAAATAAAAGCGTAAGTAGAGGAGGTTCTTTTGATCCATGAAGACCTTAAAGGGGTGCCGAGCTCCCACCAGAAAATGCCTCCTCTCAGAAAAGGCCAACTTCATAGCCAGCAATGCCCTGTCTCCAATGGAATAATTCCTCTCTGCTGGTGAGAAGGTCTTAGAGAAAAAGAAACAAGGATGTTTCCGACCCGGGCATCCCTTTGATACAGGACTGCTCCAGCACCAATGGAGGAGGCATCCACCTCCAAAATGAAAGGCTTTTCCACATCAGGCTGATGCAGAATGGGCACCTTGGCAAAATGGGACTTCAAGAAGGTGAAAGCCATGGAGACCTCTGACCATAGTTTAGCATTAGCTCCCTTCTTGGTGAGAGCTACCAAGGGAGCCGTGAGGGTAGAGAAATGGGGAATGAACTGGCGGTAGTAATTAATAAATCCCATAAAGCGCTGCACCACTTTAAGGGAATGTGGCTCCTGCCAGTTGAACACAGATTTCACATTGGCAGGATCCATGGCCAATCCCTTGGCTGAGATGATATAGCCAAAGAATGGTAAGGACTCCAGCTCAAAGAGACATTTCTCCAGTTTGGCATAGAGAGAGTTGGCACGCAAGAGTTCAAAAACTCTGGCAACATCCCTACGATGTACATCCAGGTTGGGAGAAAAAATAAGAAACTCATCCAAGTAGACGACAACGGATGTATATAACATCTCAATATTTCATTTATGAAATCCTGGAAGACGGTCGGAGCATTACAGAGACCAAATAGCATTACCAGGTATTCGTAATGCCCATCCAGGGTGTTAAACGCCATCTTCCATTCGTCACCCTCACAAATGTGTATTAGATTATAGGCGCCTTGCAGATCTAGCTTCGTAAATATCCTCGCACCAGGCAGTCTGCAGCTTGGAGATGAGTGGCAGAGGATGTTTGTTCTTAATTGTGATGGTGTTCAGACCCCTATAATCTATGCATGGATGGAGTTCCCCTTTCTTCTTTAGGATGAAGAAGAACCCAGGAGGAAGTGTCTCCGCGGCTTTCTTAGAGAACACGTCTGCATACTGCCAATACTGTTTAGGTAGAGAGGTAAGATCTGCGGCAACCTCAAACGACCCATCCTGAACGTGGGTTTTGAGACACTGTCCCTGGCATGCCATACTCCACCCCAGTATTCTTCCAGTAGCCCAATCAATATGGGGTGAATGGTGATGCAACCAGAGCATACCCAGCAACACCTCATCAATACCCTCAGGGATGACTAACAGGGATATTGACTCATGATGACTAGGAGAAAACTCAAGGGAAAGAGGAATGGTTTGATGGGTGATCTGATAGGGTAGCGCTGAACTAGTCATCACTCGGATTGTAACTGGCTTACGGAGCAACACTAGAGGTATTGCGTGCCATTGGGCGAAGATGGAGGACATGAGAACGACCCATAGGACAATGTCACCTTAAATGTTAATTTAGAGGACACCTCCGATGAATCTGGAGCGCCCTCTCCAATAACTACTAGAGGCGGACATTCTCCCTGACTCTTGTGGCACCTGGTGGAGACATGACCAGCCTGCCCAGAACCCACACTAACTGGAGAAGGACATACGGAACGGGATTTATTCTCTGCCCAATGACCCTCCAGAGGTTCCCTCAGTACACTAGTCAGAGTCGGAGACCTCAAAAGATTTGTAAAATTTGGTGCCAACTGAATCCTTTGCCTACACTGGGCTCGTTCCAACCTTCGTTCGGCATACCGAAGGTCTATATGAGTGGTTATAGATATTAACTCCTCCAGTGTAGTGGGTATCTCCCTAGTGGCCAGATCATCCTTAATGTGGTCTGCAAGACCTCTCCAAAACAGCGGGATCAAGACCTTATCTGGCCACTCCAGCTTGGAAGCTAAAATCCGAAACCAGATAGCAAAGTGGCTGGTCGGGAAAGAGCCCTGCGTCAAGGCCAGGAGTTAGAGTGCAGTGTCATGGGTAACCTGGGGCCCTAGAAAGACCCATTTCAAAGCTCTCAAAAAATGAGAGGCGCTCCCTACGTTCCCATAACGGCGTAGCTCACTCAAACGCCCTGTCCATCAAAAGAAAGACCACAAAACCCACCTTGGCCTTTTCAGTCATGAAACGTGAATCCCAGTAGCTCCAACTGGATCGAGCATTGGGTCACGAATCCCCTGCAAGTCTTACTATCCCCAGAAAACTTATTGGTGAGTGGGGTGTGGAACAAGTGGAACAGGAGTCGCAGCTGAAACCTTGATAGCGGCTTCACTGGCTGCCTGTAACGCTACTGCAGATCAATCCACAGCTGAAGTTGCGCTCTCTAACGCGGAGAACCTGCTCTCCAGCTGCTTCACATTCCACAGTAGATGCTGCTCGTCCGTCATTGCTAGCCAGACTCTGGCGCTAAGATACTGTTAGGGTTTGTGGATCGCACCAAATCTAAATTATGATAAGGTGCGATTGCAACCTGGAGTCCAACCTGCGGTGATGGAGAAATCTCAGCTAGGAAACAATGGTGGAGCATAGCTGTAAGCAAGCTCCATAATCACATTGAGCTAAACGTCACTCGGTGTGAATAGAGTGCTAGGTACCAGACTCTGTTACTCCACAGAGCAGCACACGGAGAGCACTCTAAGTTATGCCCTGTTAGACGTCACAGGAGCATAGAATTAATGACGGTAGTTGGTAGTTGACTTCTCCCCACAAAGCTGGTGGTTGAGCCTGCCCTGTCACATGGTTTGTATAGCATGCACATTCGAATGACTCGCCCGTTGCAGGTGCTAAGCTCAAGCGGGAGTTCCCACCCTACACTGCCTGTCTAAAAACGCTCTCACAGCTAGTAGCAGGACACGAACACACAGGGTGGTAATGTTTCCACCAACACACCAAACATATGTCATCTTAGCGCGCAGACACGGGCGCTAGAGGACCTTTTATACGTTCCTCGATTAAGTCCAGTCTGACAGGACCTTGCTCGTTGGCCAATCCAGAGTCAGAGCGGGACATGAGCAGGTGACAACCGACCACCAATGAGAGGTCGCCACTTCACGAGCATGCTCAGTAGAGCAAATCCTGGAATTAGTCTCAGGAATGACTGCTCGCCGCTGTCTAATGTTAGTTACCAAAGCTGAACCTGGAGAGGCAGCAGTAACCACACGCACAGCCTGAGTCTGAGCAAGACACTGAGACCAATTTCTTTGCTGAGCAGCATCCACTGCGGTCAAAACTGAATGGGAGATCGCAGGATAAGACAATGTCTGGGATCCATCCTGTGCAGAGGGAGGATCCCGACGCCTAGCACATGCTTCCAAGGAGTTAAAATAAAAATCAAGAAATTAACCTGGACAGAAATGATGGTACCCTTAACTTAATATTTTGTTGCACAACCTTTTGAGGCAATCATTACAATCAAACGATTCCTGTAACTGTCAATGAGACTTTTGCACCTCTCAACAGGTATTTTGGTCTACTCCTCAAGAGCAAACTGCTCTAGTTGTCTCAAGTTTGAAGGTTGCCTTTTCCAGACAGCATGTTTCAGCTCTTTCTAAAGATGCTCAGTAGGATTTAGCTCAGGGCTCATAGAAGACCACTTCAGAATAGTCCAATGTTTTCCTCTTAGCCATTCATTGATGTTTTTAGCTGTGTGTTTTGGGTCATTATCCTATTGCAAGATCTGTGACCTGCAACTGAGACCAAGCTTTCTGACACTAGGCAGCACATATCTCTCTAGAATCCCTTGACAGTCTTGAGATTTTATTGTACCCTGCACAGATTCTAGATACCCTGTGCCAAATGCAGCAAAGCAGCCTCAGAGCATAACAGAGCCTCCTCCATGTTTCACAGAAGGGTCAGTGTTCTTTTCTTGATATGCTTCATTTTTCCGTCTATGAACATAAAGTTGATGTGCCTTGTCAAAAAGTTCCATTTTTGTCTCATCTGTCCACAGGGCATTCTTCCAGAAGCTTTGTGGCTTGTCAACATGTAGTTTGACAAATTCCAGTCTGGCTTTTTTATGATTTTTTTTCAACAATGGTGTCCTTTCTTGGTCATCTCCCATGAAGTCCATTTTGGCTCATATAACGACGGATGGTGCGATCTGACACTGATGTTCCTTAAGTTTGAAGCTTTATTCTGTTTAGAAGTTTTTATGGACTCTTTTGTTACCATACATATTGTCTGTCTCTTTGATTTGTCATTAATTTTCCTCCTGTGGCCATGTTCAGGGAGGTTGGCTACAGCCCCATGGAACTTAAATTTCTGAATAATATGTGCAACTGTAGTCAAATCAACATCAAGCTGCTTGGAGATGGTCTTATAACTGTTACCTTTAATATTTTTGTCTATAGATTTCTTTCTAATCTCCAGAGACAACTCTTTCCTTCGCTTCCTCTGGTCCATGTTGAGTGTGATATACACCATGTCACCCAACAGCACAGTGAGTATCTGTAGCCCTCTATACAGGCCCATTCACTGTTTCCAAGATTGTAGACACCTGTGATGCTAATTATTAGACACACCTTGATTTAACATGTCCCTTTTATCACATTATTTTCAGGGGTACCAACATTTCTGTCCAGGCTTATTACATGAGTTATATTTTTTTAAAATTCTGTGGAAGCATGGTTGAAAAGCAATGTCTGACTTTCATTTGTTCATTTTCACAGATTTTTAATTTTTAATTACATTGGTCAGATTCAAGTTATTTCTGTCACGAATGTGGTACCACAATTTTGACCACGTGTGTATAATAGAGACTGACGCCTAAAGTGCTTAGCCATATGGTAGGTCCTTTTATAATAATTTGTCTGCTGTTCCCCATTTCAAGGAATTTGGTCACTCTCCTGGTGTTCAAAATCAATATCACTAGAGTAGATTCTATGCAGACAAAGAAATTGTCCTATGGGTACTGATCTTATCATTGATTTGGGGTGAGCAGAGGAGGAGTGTAGCAGCATGTTGGTAGATGTATCCTTCCTAAAGATGTTCGCTTGCAAGGTACCATTCTCATCATTCCTCAAGGTGACATCCAGAAAATCTACAACATCCACCCTTCATTGGTACGTCATGTGGATGTTCCTATCAATTCTATTGAGTGTCCCCATGAACTCATGCAGCAGCTCAATCGATCCCTGCCAGAGCAGCAATATGTCGTCCATGTACCGCGTCCAGAGGGGGACCTGGTCCATGGACAGCTGCTGATCTGGCAGGCAGATGTCCCTTTTCCACAGCCTCAGGTGCAGGTTGGCATAGGCCAGGTCAAAGGAGGCCCCCATGGCTATTCCTTGGCGCTCTTATTAGAAGGTCACGTTGAAAGTGAAGAAGTTGTATGTCAACAAAAATTCCAACAGGTCCATAATGAACGAGATGATCTCACTTGGCTGGCTAGTCATGCAAAGGTAGTATTTTGTTGCAGTTAACCCATCTGCATGCCTTATATTCGTGAATAGGGATTCAATGTCCCCTGTAACTAGCAGCATGTCCTTACCAATTTGGAGACCATCAAACCTCCTAAGGAGCTCTCCCATGTCCAATAGAAACGAGGGAAGGCTCTCCACTAGTGGCTGCAATTTGGAGTTGATCCAGTGGTTGACATTTTCAAGATCGTTCCTTGCACCTGATTTGATTGAACGTCCAGGAGGAGTCTCCAGATTTTTGTGCATTTTAGGTAGTAGATATAGTGTGGAGATCATTGGTTCCTGTATCTGTAGTGCCAAAGCCAGTTCCCTAGTAATCACACCGTTGGCTACAGTGGTGTTATGGATCTTCAACAGCTGTGATATGAAGCATGACAGGGATATGTCAAACATTTGTAGCAGATCTTATTGTTACGTTGTTTAAAGGCCTCCTTTTCATAAAGTGTTTTGGGCCAAATGACAGTATTACCCCGCTTATTTTGCTGGCTTCAGCACTACATTAGGAAATTTCTGCAGGACGTCAAATCGTGCACGTTTTTCTCTGGTCAGGTTATCCTTCCCATTTGATGCATCATGGTATGCTTAAGAAGTAATTTGTTACAACCTGTACACACAAGTCTATGGTTGGACAAGATGAAAAGTGAGGGAACTTCTTCGACTGCATCCTAATTGAGGAGGGGATCTTAACTCCTTCACTGTTATTGTGTGCAATGGATAGCTCCTCCAGCTCTTGTAGCGCTATTGTTCCTCCTCTGTAGGGAAAAAACTATGTAAATGAGTGTCAAAGAAATATGTTTTAAATAGTTAACATCTAGCAAACAGGTGCAAGTCTTTGATGGCCGTTAATGTATTAAAACTAGATTTAGGGGCTAAAGATAATCCCTTGCATAATGATGCAAGGTCGGAGTTGGTTAATTTATGATTACTCAGATTTATTACCTTATTATTCTTTCTCTTAGAATCCGTTGATTTAAATTGCTGCCGTTTGTATGGGTGGAAATTGGCGTCCCTCATTGCTTTTAAGACTAGATCCAGAACATGTCATAACTGAAGAGGAGGACTTCTCAGAAGAATCACTCATTGATGATATTGAACTCTAAGAGGGCAACCGCTGGGTGTGATGTGGCTGCACCTTTGATTTCCATCAGTGATATACGGATTTTAATGCAAAGTCTTTATGATCTCCTAACACTTTAGTGGGATGGGTTTAATGAATCTCCTTGACACACAAATCTAGATTTTTTTCTATCTGTGATTCAAACATTGTAATCTTGTCAGTAGGACATGTTGTTCTCAAAATCTTTTGAGCTTCATCGATTGATTTATAGAAACTGTAGAAACTGGTAATCGTCTTCGTGTTATGATCGATGAGCTGAATGAACAAGGTAAAGCATCTGCTACATGCCTCCTCCCACCGAGTTATGAACTCCGTGTCCTCCACCACAAATGTAAGGATTACACATACACGCAGACCTCTGGGGATTAATTTGCGGGAATTGTACTTTTCCAGGAAGGCGCGATTCCACCACAATTTTGTTCATTTACTGAGCATCTCTTTAATTTCTAGAACCTGATTGTCTCATGCTTGGTTCACCAATGGCTGTAGATCCATCCCACCAACTCCAAATACCTGATCAATTTGTCCATGCCAAATTTTCTTTTTGGCCCTAAAGTCCATCTCCAAAAGAGGAAAAATTCCTGTGCAAAACATAGCAAACAAGTACCATGAAAATCTCCTGAGAGCCACAATGTATGCCCGCCTTCATACCTAATTGTCAAAGTACTAATTTAAACAGGGCATATCCTAGGACTAATGTAAAATACAGGTATAAATCGCTAATTAATTTTACCAACAAGAAAGAACCCTAACACAAATATCCCAATATTATGAAAAGTGCAAAAGTTTATACATAATCAAGTACAAGGAAAGGTGAAAGATAAAATAATTGTGCCCTCTGGAATCCACGGTCTGCTTGTAACAAGCTTCCTTTCCTACACAACTACTTTCTGAACAACTCTCTTAATCTGTTGGTCCTCACTGAAACCTGGATTCAGGATTCTGACACTGCCTCTCCTGCTGCCATTTCCTATGATGGCTTACAATTCTCCCACTCCCCGAGACCCACAAACAGACATGGTGGTGGAGTCGGCATACTCCTGTCCTCACAATGCACTTTCCAGGTCATCCCCCCAGTTCCATCACTCTTATTCCCTTCTTTTGAGGTCCACACCATCAGGCTCTTTCGTCCCCTTTCCCTCAGAGTAGCGGTCATATACCGGCCCACAGGCTCACCCACCCACTTCCTTGACCACTTTTCAGCCTGGCTGCCGCACTTCATGTCCTCAGAGCTTCCAACCCTTATCCTGGGAGACTTCAACATCCCCATTAGCAGCCCTATTTCCACATCTGTATCCCAGCTTCTATCGCTAACCACCTCTCTAGGCCTCTCTCAGCCTTCAACCTCTGAGTCATACAAGGACGGTAGCACCCTTGATCTGGTCTTTGTCCGGCTCTGCTCAATCTCCCACCTAAATAACTCACCGCTTCCACTCTCTGACCACAACATTCTCTCCTTCACACTCACAAATCCTCGCCCACCCCAGCTCACTCCTACCTACCACAGGCAGAAATCTACAAGCCATTATCCCTCAGACACTTTCAGACTCCCTACACTCATCACTGTCCCCAATCTCCTCTTTTTCCTGTCCTAATCTGGCTGTTCATCACTACAATGACACTCTTAGAAGCACCCTTGACCAAGTAGCTCCCCTCACCCTCAGAACCTCCAAGCACAGAGTTAAACAGCCCGAGCTCACATCACAAACTCAACTTCTCCAGCGATGCTCTAGGAGTGCTGAATGCCTATGGCGAAAAACTCGCACACCAGAATGCTTCATCCACTCAAATTTATGTTAAGAACCTATAACGCTGCCCTTCACCTCGCCAAACCGATCTACTTCACCACCCTGTTCTCCTCACTAGCCAACAACCCCAAGAAACTTTTTGACACTTTTCACTCCCTCCTCATGCCAAAAGCACAAGCCCCTATCACAGACATTTGTGCTGATGACCTGGCCTCCCACTTTACAGAAAAAATAGATAATATCCGTCAGGAAATCTGCTCCCAACCACCAAGTGCTGTGACTCCCATCCCTGCATCTCCCCTGGCTCACTTTCCACATTTGATCCCATCACAGAAGAAGAAGTCTCCAGACTCCTCTCTTTTTCTCGTCCGAATACATGCACTACCGACCCCATTCCCTCACATCTCCTCCAGTCTCTCTCTCCTGTCGTCACAACTCACCTAACTATAATCTTTAATCTCTCACTCTCCTCGGGCATTTTCCCATCCTCCTTCAAACACACCATCATTACTCCATTACTAAAGAAACCCGCTCTCAACCCATCCTGCACAAACAACTACAGACCAGTCTCCAATCTCCCCTTCATCTCTAAACTTTTGGAGCGCCTAGTTTACTCCCGCTTTACCCGTTACCTCTCCACTCACTCCCTTCTAGACCCTTCACAGTCCGGCTTCCGCCCCCTACATTCGACTGAAACTGCACTCAGCAAAGTGACCAATGACCTTCTGACAGCAAAACGTAATGGTGACCACTCTCTGCTCATTCTTCTTGACCTATCTGCAGCTTTCGATACTGTTGACCACCATATCCTACTCTCTAGGCTCCAGTCACTAGGCATTAAGGACACTGCTCTCTCCTGGTTCTCTTCCTATCTCTCTGACCGCTCCTTCAGTGTTTTGTTCTCTGGCTCCACTTCATCTCCTCTTCCTCTTGCTATCGGGGTACCTCATGGCTCAGTCCTTGGCCCCCTTCTTTTCTCTGTCTACACTGCCCCAATTGGACAGACCATCAGCAGATTGGGCTTTCAGTACCATCTTTATGCTGATGACACACAACTACACACGTCATTCCCAACCTTACCCCCTCTGTTCTACAGAACACCAGTGACTGTCTGTCCGCAGTCTCCAATATCATGTCCACTCTCTATCTGAAATACAACCTCTCCAAAACTGAACTTCTTCTGCTCCCGCCATCTACTAACCTTGGTCCGGCGCACTCCTGCTCTTCAGCACGTCCCCGCGCCTGGCCTCCGGCTCCCTCGGCGACGGGTACCAGCACACAGCGCGCGGCCTCCTGAATCATGTGACGTGCCAGCTCCGCCCCCAAGATGGCGGCGCCCACCGCTACATATGCCCGGCGCCGGCTCAGGTAAGATGCCTGATTATCATATACGGTGACGCTGTCTGCTGCGGTGCTCACTGTCTCAGGTCCCCCCTCGTTCTCCGTCTGTGTTTGTTAGTGCTGTTCGCTGCCTGCCTTCCCCGGTCTTTCTTTCCAGTGCTCTCGCCTCCCAGTCTCCCTGAGGCCTTCCTCCCTCTGTCCGGCTCCCTGCGTTTCTCCTTCCCGTTTTGGTTACCTGCCGTTCTTCTCCTTATTCATCTGTGCTCCTTTCCTTTCAGCCTCCGGTCCTGTACTCCCCTGGCTCTCCAGTCCTGTACCACACTGGGTCCCTGCATTACCCGGTGCCTCGCTTATAGTCCACGTTAGTGCCTTCCTTCTATTTTCCTCAGTCGTCCCTTTGGTTCCAGCTGTTGCGGCTCTATCCCCTGGTGGCCTGTCCCTAACACTCCCTGTATAGGGGGTGGTCCTCACCTGGGCACTCGCCCCCTGGGGCTCTGGGGTCGTGACCCAGAGGGTCCACTTCCAGGTACATCTTTATTTTCCTCTAACCGTAACAGCATAATCAGGCCATGGACCCCGCTGGAGCCTCGGCCGCTCAGAAGGAGTTAGTCTTCCTTCGGGAGAATCAGACGCGCATGATGTCCTTCATGAAAACTATGGACTCACGTCTGTCCGCCCTCCAGTCCTCTGACCCCGGCAACGCCGCCCAGTTGGCTGGCTTGCAACAGGAATTGGCGCAGCAGCGAGACACCCAGTCACATATCCTCACCTACATGGCATCGGTGGACGGTCGGTTGCTCGCTTCCCCAGCTGCGGGTTCCCATCCTGGTCCCCGGTTGGCCAAGCCACCTCGTTATAGCGGAGACGCCAAGTTATGCCGGGGGTTTTTAAATCAGTGCCGCCTCCATTTTGAATTACTGCCCCAGCAGTATCCCACCGACCGAGCCAAAGTGGCCTTCATCATTTCTCATCTGGAGGGGGACGCTTTGGCTTGGGTCAATCCGCTCTGGGAACGTGACGATCCAGTAGTTACGCAGCTTTCCGTTTTTCTGGATACGTTTCGTCGAGTTTTTGACGAACTGGGCCGTTTAGCCTCCACCACTGAGGCTCTATTTAACCTATGTCAAGGTTCTTTAACTGTAGGCCAGTATGCGATCCAGTTTAGGACTCTTTCTTCCGACTTAGGTTGGAATAATGAGGCCCTGGTGGGTGCTTTCTGGCGAGGTCTCTCTGGTCGTATAAAGGACGAGCTCGCAGGTCGTGACACCCCAACAGCTCTGGAGGATTTAATTTCCTTAGCTACGCGAATTGACCTCCGCTTTCAAGAATGCGCTAGGGAGAGAAGGGTTTCTCGTCCTTTTTCTTCTGCCCGCAGGCCACCCAGTCCTCGACCCAGGAGTCTCCTTTCACCACCGACACCCGAACCGATGCAGGTGGATCGCCTGAAGCTCTCTGACCAGCGTCGTAGGGAGAGGAGCCTCCACGGTCAGTGTTTCTACTGTGGTAGCGGTTCCCATCTCATCCGAACTTGTCCAGAACGTCCGGAAAACTTCTCCGCCTAGGCCAGGTAAGAGAGGCCTCCCTAGGTGTAGATGATACCTCTCTTCCCCTCACTCTGTCTGTCCTCTTGCATGTTGGTGGGAAGCGGGCTTCTCTGGTGGCCTATGTGGACTTGGGTGCCGCCGGGAATTTTATTAGGCTAGAGGAGGTTAATAAGCTTTCTGTCCCCGTGAGGGCCTTGGAAATACCACAAGTTCTCGCCTCCGTAGACGGTCGGCCCCTGCTAGAGACGGTTACTCTAGTTACTCATGAAGTAGATTTGCAGGTAGGGGCGCTGCACAAAGAGAGGATTACGTTTCACGTTCTTGCAAGTATTTCTCACCCTATTCTGCTTGGTCTTTCTTGGCTGCGGCTCCATGAGCCCACCTTAGATTGGCATCATGGCAACGTTCTGCGCTGGGGGGAGTCTTGTCGGGCTTGGTGTCTGCTGTCGGTGCGTCCCATTGGTGATCCCCGTCCTTCCCTTGTTCCCCATGGATTGCCGCCGGTGTACCATGATTTTTTGGATGTTTTTGACAAGAAAGAGGCTGAGACTCTTCCTCCACACCGTCCCTACGACTGCCCCATCGAGCTCGTTCCCGGTACCATTCCACCTCGTGGTAGGATTAACCCCCTCTCTCTGGCAGAGACCCAAGCCATGTCTGAATACATCCAGGACAACTTGGCTAGAGGCTTTATTCGGAAGTCTTCGTCCTCTGCAGGAGCAGGCTTCTTTTTTGCAAAGAAGAAAGATGGGTCCCTGCGCCTGTGCATCAATTATCGTGGCTTGAATCGGATCACGGTGAAGAATAAGTATCCATTGCCACTTATCACTGAACTTTTTGATCGCTTGAAGAGGGCAAAGGTATTCACCAAGCTTGATCTTCGAGGGGCCTATAACTTGGTTCGCATACGTTCCGGGGACGAGTGGAAGACTGCATTTAACACGCGTGATGGACACTACGAGTATTTGGTTATGCCCTTTGGGCTTTGCAACGCACCAGCCGTATTCCAAGAACTCATCAATGATGTCTTTCGGGATCTCCTCTACTCCTGTGTCGTAGTCTACCTAGACGACATCCTGGTGTTCTCTCCTGATCTGGCCACACATCGCCGAGATGTTCGCCAAGTCCTTCTACGGCTCAGAGAGAACCATCTCTTTGCCAAATTGGAGAAATGTCTCTTTGAACAAACGTCATTGCCTTTTCTCGGTTTCATCGTTTCGAACTCGGGACTAGAGATGGATCCAGAGAAAGTCTCGGCAGTCCTCAATTGGCCACGTCCCTCCGGAGTCAAGGCAATCCAGCGGTTTTTGGGCTTTGCCAATTATTATAGACAATTTATCCCTCATTTCTCATCCTTGTCGAAACCCATCTCAGCTCTGGTCCGCAAAGGGGCCGACCCCCATCATTGGCCCTCTGAAGCAGAGGTTGCTTTCACTGCCCTGAAACAAGAATTCGCTAAGTCTCCTATACTTCATCGCCCGGATGCCAGCAGGCCGTTTATCCTCGAGGTGGACGCATCCTCGGTGGGAGCTGGAGCAGTTCTCCTGCAAAAATCCTCCTCGGGCCGCACTCTTACCTGCGGATTCTTTTCTAAGGCGTTCTCCGCTCCCGAACGTAACTATGCTGTGGGAGATTGGGAACTCTTGGCCATAAAGATGGCACTTGAAGAATGGCGCCATCTCCTCGAGGGAGCTCTCCATCCGTTCATCATTTTTACGGATCACAAAAATTTGGCCTATCTTCAGTCCGCCCAGAGGCTCAATCCTCGACAAGCCAGATGGTCACTTTTTTTTGAAAGATTTGACTTTGAACTCCACTTCCAACCAGGGGAGAAGAACGTCAAGGCGGACGCCCTTTCACGGTCCTTCATGTCTGTGGACAAGGAGGAGGGTCCAAATCATCTCATTGACCCTGCCAAGATCCTTACCGTGGCTCCAGTAGGCCTGGCTTCCCCACCAGATGGTAAGACCTTCGTTCGGAGTGAGGATAGATTAAAGGTTCTGCGTTGGAGTCACTCTTCAAGATTCTCTGGACATGCCGGAATTAACAAGACTCTCTCGCTTGTCTCCCGCCATTACTGGTGGCCTTCGCTTCGCAAGGATGTTCAAGACTTCATTGCTTCCTGTCCTTCTTGCGCCTGAAACAAAGTTCCCCGGCATGCTCCTGCGGGCCTCCTGCATCCATTACCAGTACCTGCAAACCCATGGACTCATATTGCCATGGATTTCGTCACTGACTTGCCTCCTTCGTCTAGATGTACGGTGATATTGGTGGTCATAGATCGTTTTTCCAAAATGGCCCACTTCATCGCCCTGCCTGGTCTACCTACTGCTCCCGAGTTGGCAAAGATCTTTTTGCTTCACATTTTTCGCCTTCATGGTTTTCCTCAACATATTGTCTCGGATCAAGGAGTCCAGTTTACCTCCCGTTTTTGGCGAGCTCTCTGTGGATTGATGAAGATAACATTGGATTTCTCCTCAGCCTACCACCCTCAGTCGAATGGTCAAGTGGAGCGAGTCAATCAAGCCTTAACATCTTACCTTCGACATTTTTCCAATGCTCATCAGGACGACTGGGTCTCTCTCCTTCCTTGGGCGGAATTCGCCTACAACAATCACCCTAGCGAAGCCTCCTCCAAATCTCCCTTTTTTGTGGTTTTTGGTCAACATCCCGGCATTCCTCTTCCTGTGTCCCCCACCTCGGGTGTGCCGGCAGCAGATTCCTTGTCCTTAGACTTCTCTCAGATTTGGAGGGAGACCAAAGCGGCTCTTGAAAGTGCCAGCCTCAGAATGAAACGGTATGCCGACAAGAGACGGCTAGACGTTTCCCCATATCGCCCTGGTGATAAGGTTTGGTTAGCTTCCCGACATATTAGGTTGAAGATCCCTTCCTACAAGCTGGGTCCACGTTTCATTGGTCCCTTTGAGGTCTTAAGTCGGGTCAACAACGTAGCTTACAAGTTGAGGTTACCCGCCTCGTTAAAGATTCCCAACACCTTCCATGTGTCTCTCCTTAAACCAGCCGTATTTAACCACTTTCATTCTGCACCTTCTCAAACTTCCCAACCTTGTAGTTCGGATAACACCTTTGAGGTGCGAGATATTCTGGCTAGTAAGACTGTGAGAGGAAAGACTCTGTTTTTGGTTGATTGGAAGGGCTTCGGTCCCGAGGAGAGATCATGGGAACCTCAAGAGAATATTGATGCTCCCCGCATCATGAAACGGTTCCTCTCCAACATTAGGAGGAGGGGGTGTAAAGAGGGGGGTACTGTCACGGCGCTAGTCCCTGCTCCTGCTTACCTTGCTGTGCGCTCGGTCCAGCGCGCTCCTGCTCTTCAGCGCATCCCCGCGCCTGGCCTCCGGCTCCCTCGGCGACGGGTACCAGCACACAGCGCGCGGCCTCCTGAATCATGTGACGCGCCAGCTCCGCCCCCAAGATGGCGGCGCCCACCGCTACATATGCCCGGCGCCGGCTCAGGTAAGACGCCTGATTATCATATACGGTGATGCTGTCTGCTGCGGTGCTCACTGTCTCAGGTCCCCCCTCGTTCTCCGTCTGTGTTTGTTAGTGCTGTTCGCTGCCTGCCTTCCCCGGTCTTTCTTTCCAGTGCTCTGCCCTCCCAGTCTCCCTGAGGCTTTCCTCCCTCTGTCCGGCTCCCTGCGTTTCTCCTTCCCGTTTTGGTTACCTGCCGTTCTTCTCCTTATTCATCTGTGCTCCTTTCCTTTCAGCCTCCGGTCCTGTGCTCCCCTGGCTCTCCAGTCCTGTACCCCACTGGGTCCCTGCATTACCCGGTGCCTCGCTTACAATCCACGTTAGTGCCTTCCTTCTATTTTCCTCAGTCGTCCCTTTGGTTCCGGCTGTTGCGGCTCTATCCCCTGGTGGCCTGTCCCTAACACTCCCTGTATAGGGGGTGGTCCTCACCTGGGCACTCACCCCCGGGGGCTCTGGGGTCGTGACCCAGAGGGTCCACTTCCAGGTACATCTTTATTTTCCTCTAACCGTAACACCTCCCTAATTCGGACACCAATCTCTCCTTCACATCCCATATACAATCTCTTGCCCACTCTTGCCGCTTACACCTAAAGAACATCTCTAGAATCTGCCCTTTTCTCACCATGGAAACAACAGAAACCCTCACTGTAGCATTGATCCACTCCTGCTTGGATTACTGCAACGCTCTATTAATTGGCCTCCCCGTCACTCGACTATCCCCTCTCCAGTCCATACTTAATGCAGCAGCCAGGGTTGTCTATCTGGCTAATCGGTACTCGGACGTGTCCTCTCATCGTCAGTCATTACACTGGCCATTCATTATAGGATCCAATTCAAAGTACTTGTTCTCACCCACAAAGCTCTCCATGGTGCGGCACCCCCCCACATCTCCTCCCTCATTTCTGTCTATCGGCCTAGCCGATCGTTGCGCTCTGCAAACGACTTTCGACTAACCTCTGCACTAATCCGTACCTCCCACTCCCGACTCCAAGACTTCTCCAGTGCTGCTCCTATCCTCTGGAATGCTCTACCCCAAGAAATTAGGACTAACCACAATTTGCATAGTTTTAGGCGCTCCCTCAAAACACATTTGTTCAGAGTGGCTTATCACGTTCACTAATCAAAGTCATTCTATGTGTAAGTGTGCGTGTGTAGCCCATTCACTATATCCATCCATCCTTCACTCCCTCAAGATGGCTGGACCATCATTGTAAATACACCATTGTAAATACACACCTGTACTTTGTATCTCCCTCACCTCATTGTAGATTGTAAGCTCTCACGAGCAGGGTCATCTTATTTCATCTTATTTTGCTTTAATTATTGTATTGTTAACGTTGTTACTTATGGCTTGTGTTTTGAAACTGTTAAACTGTAAAGCGCTGCGGAATATGTTGGTGCTATATAAATAAAGATTATTATTATTATTATAAATATGCACATACAGCAAATAGGTCACACTGGCAGAAATGATATCTATTTTATGTGTATATCTGGTCTATCTACCACAAGTATGGTCTAAATACTAACTAATTATATAGACATTGCAGAATGCCATGTGGCCTAAAGAGTTCTGTATGCTTTGACTTATTCATACATCCAGGTCACCTGGTACTTACCGACCTTTGATGTATGTATAAGTCATGGCAATCTTGCGTGCACAGGGGCTGTGTGTTCTCGATCGCTGCTGAGTGTCATCTGATTCTGACAGCTGACACCTAGCACTCAGTGCAAGAGCGATGCCTGCACCGCTCTCCACACTTTAACCCCTAAATACTATGATCGATATCAATTGCAGTATTTAGCAGACAAGCAGAAGGAGCCCCCTCTGCTCTCCTATCGGCACCCCTGTGATTCTATCACGAGGGGCCGATTGTTGCCATGTTGACCCAATGTCTTCATGGTGACATTCGAGTCACCAGAACTTGCAAACTTGCTTACACCATGGTAAGAGCATGGTGTAGTAAGTTTGTATGTCAGTGCAGTGCATACAGTTTGCAGAGCTTAGCGAAGCTTTTTCTTTTCTATGCTTTACAAGCGATCAGACTGGGAAAAAGTGAAAGTCACATAGTGGGACAAAGTAAGAAAGCTTAAAAAACGTGAAAAAAAATTGTAAAAATATATTTAAAACAAAAAGCACAAAATAATAAAAAAATATTTATATTGTACGCATTAAAAAATAAATAAAAAACAAAAGTACACATATTTGGTATCATCGCAATAAAATGCAATAAAAAAGCTGAAGGTTAAATAATAATAGTATAGCTGATAACGTCATCTTGTCCCACAAAAAACAAGCCACCATCAGCAGAAAAATAAAAAAGTTATAACTCTCAGAAATATATACAGTTGTGGCCAAAAGTATTGACACCCCTGCAATTCTGTCAGATAATACTCAGTTTCTTCCTGAAAATGATTGCAAACACAAATTCTTTGGTATTATTATCTTCATTTAATTTGTCTTAAATGAAAAAACACAAAAAGAATTGTCCTAAAGCCAAATTGGATATAATTCCACACCAAACATAAAAAGAGGGTGGACAAAAGTATTGGCACTGTTTGAAAAATCATGTGATGCTTCTCTAATTTGTGTAATTATCAGCACCTGTAACTTTTCTGTGGCACTTACAGGTGTTGGCAATAACTAAATCACACTTGCAGCCAGTTGACATGGATTAAAGTTGACTCAACCTCTGTCCTGTTTCCTTGTGCGTACCACATTGAGCATGGAGAAAAGAAAGAAGACCAAAGAGCTGTCTAAGGACTTGAGAAACCAAATTGTGAGGAAGCAGGAGCAATCTCAAGGCTACAAGTCCATCTCCAAAGACCTGAATGTTCCTGTGTCTACCGTGTGCAGTGTCATCAAGAAGTTTAAAGCCCATGGCACTTTAAAGCCCAAGAACCTCCCTAGATGTGGACGGAAAAGAAAAATTGGCAAGAGATTTCAACGCAAGATTGTGCGGATGTTGGATAAAGAACCTCGACTAACATCCAAACAAGTTCAAGCTGGCCTGCAGTCCGAGGGTACAACAGTGTCAACCCGTACTATCCGTCAGCGTCTGAATGAAAAGGGACTGTATGGTAGGAGACCCAGGAAGACCCCACTTCTTACCCCGAGACATAAAAAAAGCCAGGCTGGAGTTTGCCAAAACTTACCTGAAAAAGCCTAAAACGTTTTGGAAGAATCTTCTCTGGTCAGATGAGACAAAAGTAGAGCTTTTTGGGCAAAGGCATCAACATAGAGTTTACAGGAGAAAAAAAGAGGCATTAAAAAAAAGAACACGGTCCCTACAGTCAAACATGGTGGAGGTTCCCTGATGTTTTGGGGTTGCTTTGCTGCCTCTGGCACTGGACTGCTTGACTGTGTGCATGACATTATGAAGTCCGAAGACTACCAACAAATTTTGAAGCATAATGTAGGGCCCAGTGTGAGAAAGCTGGGTCTCCCTCAGAGGTCATGGGTCTTCCAGCAAGACAATGACCCAAAACACACTTCAAAAAGCACTAGAAAATGGTTTGAGAGAAAGCACTGGAGACTTCTAAGGTGGCCAGCAATGAGTCCAGACCTGAATCCCATAGAACACCTGTGGAGAGATCTAAAAATGGCAGTTTGGAGAAGGCACCCTTCAAATATCAGGGACCTGGAGCAGTTTGCCAAAGAAGAATGGTCTAAAATTCCAGCAGAGCATTGTAAGAAACTCATTGATGGTTACCGGAAGCAGTTGGTCGCAGTTATTTTGGCTAAAGGTTGTGCAACCAAGTATTAGGCTGAGGGTGCCAATACTTTTGTTAGGCCCATTTTTGGAATTTTGTGTGAAATGATCAATGTTTTGCTTTTTGCTTCACTCTCTTTTGTGTTTTTTCATTTAAGACAAATTAAATGAAGATAATAATACCAAAGAATTTGTGTTTGCAATCATTTTCAGGAAGAAACTGAGTATTATCTGACAGAATTGCAGGGGTGTCAATACTTTTGACCACAACTGTAGTTTTTATTGTGTAAAAGCGCCAAAGCATAAAAAAATAAATGTGGTATCGCTGTAATCGTACTGACCCAAAGAATAAAGCTGCATTTTCAATTTTATCTCACGCAAAACGGCATAAAAATATCCAAAAGAAACAATTTCTGAATTGCTGGTTTTTGTTCATTCTGCCTTTGAAAAATCAGAAAAGAAAGCGATCAAAAAATGTCACTTGTCCGAAAATGGTACCAGTAAAAACTTCAACTCATTCCACACAAATCAAGCCCTCACATGACTATGTCGGCCAAAATGTGTAAAGATTATAGCTCTCAAAATATGTCAATGCAAGAAAAGCGTCTTTAAATGTGTCACAGGAGCCAAACTAGAAAATCCTGTATAAATCAGGTGTTGCTGTAATCACATCAACCTGAAAATAAAGTCAGCTAATCAGTTAAACCGCACAAGGAACGGTGTAAAAAAAATAATAAAACCAACTCTTCACCTGCTGTTGATTTGTTCATTCTACCTCTCAAAGATTACAGCAAGGCTCGGCACATATTTATCCTGCACTCTACTCTGAACGCTTACACCAGGGTTTCTGTGTAAATCTCTGAAATATGTGATTCAGATGGAACCCCCAGTGGAATATTCCCTATATGAAACAGATGGAGACAATGTGGAAAACGACTGGCCTATGATCCAGCGGTGTCCATCTTTTTAGGTGTGCATAAAAACGAGATCCGCTACAGTTTTGTGCTCTTCTGAAAAAAAAAACAGAGGTAACTATGCTGCTTCATTATAGTGAATGGATCCCTTGGGGGTTTCATCTGAATCACATCACTCGCAGATTTGCCTGGAAACCCCATAGTAAGTGCTCACAGTAGAGCCTAATTTCTGGGTGCATGTCTCCAAAAGCATGAGCTGGATAAAACTTACTGGTCACTACAACGTACTGGTTCCTACTGTGCATTAGTCACTACATCGTCAGTTTGCAATTTTCACTCCGCAAAATTCAATGCTGCTTGTTTCTGGAAAACATCCATGGATTCAAAATCATCACTACACCTGTAGAAAAATTCCCAAAGGGGCATCATTTCCAAAATGGAGTCACTTGAGGGGCGAATTCTGCTCTTCTAGCATTTAGGGGCCTTCTTTATGGAGTTCGCTAACTACAGTATTCTTGGAAAAAAGTATTCCATCTCTCATGGGTCTTGCTGTGTGGCAAAGCAGTACTGTACAGCCATATACAGTATAGTATATTTGTACATTTAGCCAAAAGTGAGACAAACTTTTGTGCCATTTTTACCCATTTCCCATTGTGAAAATGTAAAATATGGGGCTAAAACAAAATTTTGGTGGTAAAAATGTAATTATTTCTTTCTTCACTGCCCAATGGTATAAAATTCTGAAACCCACCTGTGGTGTCAATATGATCAGTACACTCCTAGATGAATTCATTGAGAGGTATAGTTTGTAAAATAGTGTCTCTAATGGGGAGTTCTGCAGTTCTGGTACCTCATTGCCTCTGCCAATTTGACATGACATCCTCAAAGCAGTCCAGAAAAATCTGAACTCCAATATGGTGCTTCTTCTCTTCTAAGCTTTGTACTGTGCCTCAAAAGTAGTTTTCGACCACATATGGGG
The DNA here is from genome assembly GCF_039654945.1 of Dendrobates tinctorius. Classification (NCBI taxonomy): domain Eukaryota; kingdom Metazoa; phylum Chordata; class Amphibia; order Anura; family Dendrobatidae; genus Dendrobates; species Dendrobates tinctorius. Next base: position 8,596,812 of record NW_027361728.1, read on the forward strand.
TATGGGAGTACTCAGGAGAAATAGCACAACAAATTTTTGGATCCATTTTCTCCTGTTACCCTTGTGAAAATAAAAAATGGGGCCAAAATAATAATGATTAAATAATGATTTTTTTTTTTATGGCTCTGCGTTATAAGCTTTTGTGAAGCACCTGGGAGTTTAAGATGCTCGCCACACTCAATAAAAAAGCCATTGAAAAGAAAAGATGCTCGCCACACATCTAGACACATTGCTTAAGGGATTTAGTTTCCAAAATGGGGTCACCTGTGGTGTACTTTCATTGTTTAGGAACATCAGGGGCTCTCCAAACACGACAGGGCATCCGCTAATTATTTCAGCAAATTTTGCTTTGCTTTCAAAAAGTCAAATGACACTTCTAAGCTGTGCTATGCTCCCAAACAGTGTTTTTTCTCCACATATTGGGTATCGGCATACTCAGGCAAAATTGTACAACAAATTTTAAGGTACAATTTCTCCTGTTTCCCTTATGAAAATTCAAAATTTGGAGCTAAAAAAACATTGTTGTGGAAAAAATTTGATTTTCTTATTTTAACGGCTCAATGTTTAAAACGTCTGTGAAGCACCTTTCATTTCAAGGTGTTAACCACACAAATATATAAGTCCCTGGGTGGTCTAGTTTCCAAAATGGTGTAACCTGTGAGGGGTTTCCACTGCTTTATCACATCAGGAGCACTCCATATGCAACATGGAGTCTACTAAGTATTCAATCAAATTTTTTTTTAAAAGAGACAAATGGCGCTCCTTCCCTTCCAAGCTATGCCATGCAACCAAACAGTAATTTTTCCCCATATAAGGGGTATTGGTGTACTAAGGAGAAATTGCACAACAAATTGTAGGGTGCAATTTCTCCTGTTACCCTTATGAAAATGCAAAAATTGGGCCTAAAAAACATTTATCTAGGAAAAATGTTTTTTTTCCATTTTCATGGCTCAGTGTTATAAACTTCTGTGAAGCACTTGGAGGTTCAAGGTGTTCACAACACATCTAGATTAGTTACCTGACGCCCCCGGAAGAAGCAAGCGGGCGAAACGCACGTTGGGGCGCGGGGACAGCACTACGGGCCTCTATCACCTTCCTTTCTGATTAGTAAGTACACCTCTCTAGACCATTGGTACTGCAGTCATTTATAATATATATTGGTGGTATAGTTACATTAACAGTGGGCTATATAAGGAAAGAGGGCACTATAACTATTTAATGCCTTTGGCTAATTGTATTTTTGGATCCTCTTTTCACTAGCAAATTGACTTATTTATTATTCCATTCTTTATATGGTGTGCTTAAGTTAATTGTATGAACATCTTTCAAGGTTTTTTGTGTCCCTACTGTGCTGCTCCTCTGGGGTATGTTTGTTTGTAATGAATATAGGTAGCATTTTATGTATTTTAATCGATTAAATAAATTTATTTGTCATTTATCCATGGTTCTCTTCTTCTGGAGTCAGTCTAAATACTGCCTCCTTGGTTTGTGTATATAGTTACCTGAGGGGTCTAATTTCCAAAATGATTTCACTTTTGGTGGGTTCCCACTGTTCAGGCATATCAGGGGTTCACAAAACGCAACATTGCATTCACTAATTATTCCACCAAATTTTGCAAATGGCGCTCCTTTCCTTCCAAGCCCTGCTATGAGCCCAAACAGTGGCTTTCTCCATATATGGGGTATCGGCATGCTCAGGGGAAATTGCTCAACCATTTTTGTTGTCCATTTTTTCCTCCTACCCTTGTGAAAATAAAAAAAGGGTCTAAAGTAAAATTGTGAAAAAAGTTAAATGTTCATTTTTTCCTTTCACATTCTAAAAATTCCAGTGGGAAAGGCTAATAAACTTCTTGAATGTGGTTTTGAGCACCTTGAGGGGTGCCGTTTTTAGAATGATGTCACTTTTGGGTATTTTCCCTGATATAAACCCCTCAAAGTCCCTTCAAATCTAACATGGTCCCTAAAAAATGGCTTTGTAAATTTTGTTGAAAAAATGAGAACTGATATAAAGTAAACATGTGGGAAATGTTATTTATTTATTGACATAACTCTCTGATTTACTCCCTTAATGACCGCCGATATGCCTTTTAACTGCGGTAGTTAGAGGTACTCAAACCACAGTGTTGTTAATTAACAGCGCTGTGGAAAAAGTGGCAGATTTTCTCCAGGGTCTCAGCTGCTGGGGATAGCCAACACCCCAGAGAACATTATTCGGGTCGTTTTTTACTGACCCCGCTTTTGCGATCGCTGTTATTAACCGTATAACGGCGACCGCAAAAAAAAGTCTGATGTGCCATTTAATTTCGCTCTCTTCTGATGTGATCGCACATCAGAGGAGAGTGAAATAGGGTCCCCGATCCCCCCAGTACCTCCCGGTGGTCCTCAGCCTGCGTTCTTCCTCTCCATGTGCGCCACCATCTTCTTGTGGGAAGAAAATGGCGGGCGCATGCTGAGTGCGCCCGCCGAGATCTGCCGGCCGGCAGATTTCATTCATTCATTTTGATCACTGTGATAAACCCTATCACAATGTTCAACATAAAATAATTAGTAATTACCCCCTTCATCACCTCCTTAGTTAGGGAAATATAATGAAATAGAGAAAATATATTTATTTTCATTTTTCCGTTAGGGTTAGGGTTGGAATTAGGGTTAGGGTTGGAATTAGGTTTAGGGTTAGGGTTGGAATTAGGGTTAGGGTTAGGATTAGGGTTAGGATTAGGATTAGAGTTAGGGTTGGGATTAGGGTTAGGGATGTGTTGGAGATAGGGTAGGAGCTGTAATTGAGGGGTTTCCACTATTAAGGAACATCAGGGGGTCTCCAAATGCGACATGGCGCCACCATTGATTCCAGCCAATTTTGCGACCAAAAAGTCAAATGGTGCTCCTTCCCTTCCGAGCCCAGACGTGTGCCCAATCAGTGGTTTAAGCCAACATATGGGGAAACAGCATACTCAGAACAAATAGAACACTAACTTTTTGGGTCTAATTTCTCCTGTTAACCCTTGGGAAAATAAAAAAAAATTGGGAGCTAAAAAATCATTTTTTTGGAAAAAATGATTTTTTATTTTCACGGCTCTGCGTTATAAACTTCTGTGAAGCACTTGGGGGTTCAAAGTGCTCACCACAAATCTAGATAAGCTCCTTGGGGGGGTCTACTGTAGTTTCCAAAATGGTGTTACTTTTGCAGAGTTTCTACTGTTTAGGCACATCGGGACTCTGCAAACGTAACATGATGCCCGCAGACCATTTCATCAAAGTCTGCATTCCAAAACGGCGCTCCTTCCCTTCTGAGCTCTCCAATGCACCCAAAAAGTGGTTCCCACCACATATAGGGTATCAGCGTACTCAGGACAAACTTTGGGGGTCTAATTTCTCCTGTTACCCTTGTGAAAATAAAAAATAGTGGGCTAAAAATCATTTTTGAGGAAAAAAATGATATTTTTTATTTTCACGGCTCAGCGTTATAAACTTCTGTGAAGCACTTGAGGGTTCAAAGTGCTCACCACACATCTAGATAAGATCCTTGGGGGTCTATTTTCCAAAATGGTGTCAATTGTTGGGGGTTTCTACTGTCTAGGCACATGAGGGCTCTCCAAACGCAACATGGCGTCCGATCTCAATTCCAGACAATTCTGCACTGAAAAAGTCAAATGGTGCTTCTTCCGTTCCATCTCAATTCCTTGCGTCCAAACAATGTTTTACCCCCACATACGGGGTATCAGCGTATTCAGAAAAATTTGCACAACAAATTTTGTGGTTCATTTTCAATTTTTACACTTGTGAAAATAAAAAAATTGGTTCTGAAGTACATTTTTTGCAAAAAAAAGTTAAATATTAATTTTTTCCTTCCTTATTTCTTCAGTTCCTGTGAAGCACGTAAAGGGTTAATAAACTTCTTGAATGTGGTTTTGAGCACCTTGAGGGGTGCAGTTTTTAGAATGGTGTCAATTTTGGGTATTTTCTGTCATATTGACCTCTCAAAGTGACTTCAACTGTGATGTGGTCCCTAAACAAAAATGTTTTTTTTAAATTTTGTTGTAAAAATGAGAAATTGCTGATCAACTTTTAACCCTTATAACTTCCTAACAAAAAGAAAATTTTGGTTCCAAAATTGTGCTGATGTAAAGTAGACATGTGGAAAATATTATCTTTAAGTTTTTTTGTGACATATCTCTCTGATTTAAGGGCATAAAAATTAAAAGTTTGAAAGTTGCAAAATTTTAAAAATGTTCGCCATATTTCCATTTTTTTCATAAATAAACGCAAGTCATATCGAAGAAATTTTACCACTAACGTGAAGTAAAATATGTAAAAAAAAAACAATCTCAGAATAAGCAGGATAAATTAAAGTTTTCCAGAGTAATAGCCTCATAAAGTGACAGTGGTCAGAATTGTAAAAATTGGCTTGGTCATTAAGCTGCAAATTGGCTCCATCACTTAGTCTGGTTTCACATTAGCATTTTTTTGCACAGCGCATCATGCGCGTCCATGCGCATGCGTCATGCTCACCTATGTTTAACATGGCGTGCGCATGGTCTAGCGTTTGCACGCGTTCCTATGCGTTTTCGTGCACATGCGTTTTTTTAAGGTGTGCGCCAAGGCGCGACAGACGCAACCTGTTGCATTTTTGGGTCCGTCCAACGGCGTAAAAAAATGCATGCACACACTTGCGCACAGAATGCGACAAAATAACGCATTACAGTCTATGGGAACGCAAGCGTGTGTACGGACATGCGCAGGCCTGCGTTACAAAACGCATGCGTTTTAAGAGTTAACATGGCTTGAAACTGGTTAGGCTTGCGCCTAAAAAATGCAAATGCATGCAAAACGCATGATGCGTTTTTTGCATGCGTTTCTATTGCGCATGAAGCGCTGCGCTAAAAAAAGCTAATGTGAAAGTAGCCTAAAAGGGGTTAAGGACATAAGAATTAAAAGTTTGATAATGGCCAAATTTTTGCCAAATTTCCCTTTCTTTCATAAATAAACACTTGTCATATCAAACAAATTTTACCACTGTCATGTAGTGCAACAAAAAATTAAATATAGGAAGTAAAGGTACATAGACAATCATGAAGTCCATTAAAGGTAAATGGGTCGCCCTCCCAGGGCTGTGGGGTACTCGGTAGCGGGCCTTATGAGCTTCAATGGGAGATGTCACGGCAGCTGCGACCCGGCCCGTGGCCCTGGGCGCCCATTGTAAAAGGGGGTGGTTTCAGTGTGCTTGTGGTATTGAAAGTTTATAAGTGATTTGTTCCTCTGGGACAGATGGTGTGGTGCAGCAATGATGTTATAGCCCTCCACAGGCATGGCTGTAGTCCCAGGGCAGTGTAGGTGAGGTGACACGCAGATGGTGTAGTGTCAGGCGCAGAGGATGCAGCAGTGCTGGGCAGGTTCTCGCAGGAATGAGTGGAGGACACCAGAGCATGTAGTTCCAAAGCTTTACTCACAGTCTGTTGTACAAACAGGTGGCTGCCTCCGTGCCGTGTCCTCCGGGTCAGGGACTCAGTCAACCTCCAGGCCAGATGGAATACTCCTTTCCAACACTCCGCCAATATGTGCCTTGCTGAACGTCTCCTCTTATAGCGCCTTTAAGTGAAGTACTCCTAGTACTGAGTTACACTGGAGTTCTTCCTGTCCAATGTTCCTATGAACTCTACTTGTATGGCAGACAGCTGTAGCCTGCTTCGGGGACTCCTTGCTACAAAGTCCCGGCTCACTATCCAGTTGCTGTTGTGCCCCCAAGTCTTGTGTGGGAATAAAGTGGTCACTACTTCTATTCCTCCGGTGTCTGCTGCAGGACCATTAGTATCCATACAACCTCGGGGACGGGGCCCCGGCCTTGCGCTTAGATCTTCTAGGAAGGGTGCTCTTCAAACCCACGTCCTCTGTTCTCTCTTACTCCTCACGTTCCGTGCTAATCTTTCCTTCTATGGAGAATCAGGCTTTCAGTCTACGTTGCTCTCTCTCTTCCTCTCCCGTGCCAGCAGACCCAGGTCACTGGGATCCGCTGCAGCACCTCCATCCTTCCATCCCTCTCTCTGGGGATCTTCTCCTCTCCAACTCTCTAACCAACTGACCTCTCATCCCAAACTCTTCCTGCTCCTTGTAATGTAAAACTAACTCCACCCACCTCCCAGCACGTTTCGTGTCCCAAGCAGGGAGCCACCAATGGGTGCTTTGCTATACTCCAAGCAGGGAGCCACCGTAGGTGCTTTGCTACACTACTTTGTGGGGTGGGTTGCAGGTGTTGGAGTGTGGTCAGGAGTCTTCACCTTACCTGGATGGTGGGATACTACACCTCAGGAGGAGGTGCAGTACCTCTGTGGCGACTGAACCTCAGGGATGCCACATAAACAAATAGCAATCTTTATTAATCAAATACATAAGGACAAGGAAACAGATGGGGCTAAAAACATGGCAAAAAAACAGCATCCAAATAGTGCCTTAGGGCAGATAAGACCACATATAAAATGCTGAAACAGGATCTCCCGTGGAGTATCTGCCTACTCCGACATGCATTTCGGATATAATACCTTCCTCAGCATTTTACTAAGGTATTTATTGTCCCTTACTATTCCATATATGCACTGGGATCTCTTGTATTTGGACCTTGTCTACCACATTGTTTATGCACAGAGACTATTCATTACTATAGCATTGTATGTGCTCTTATCTGCCCTATGGCACTATTTGGATGCTGTTTTTTGCCATGTTTTTAGCCCCATCTGTTTCCTTGTCCTTATGTAATTGATTAATAAAGATTGTTATTTGTTTACTTTTAATGGACTTCATGACTGTCTATGTCCCTTTGCTTCCTATATTTAACTGTTTCTGCAGTTGGTCCAGACCTATTCCATATTTTCAGAGTGGGTAAGCTATATACAGTGGGGAAAAAAAGTATTTAGTCAGTCAGCAATAGTGCAAGTTCCACCACTTAAAAAGATGAGAGGCGTCTGTAATTTACATCATAGGTAGACCTCAACTATGGGAGACAAACTGAGAGAAAAAAATCCAGAAAATCACATTGTCTGTTTTTTTTTCATTTGATTTGCATATTATGGTGGAAAATAAGTATTTGGTCAGAAACAAGCAAACAAGATTTCTGGCTCTCACAGACCTGTAACTTCTTCTTTAAGAGTCTCCTCTTTCCTCCACTCATTACCTGTAGTAATGGCACCTGTTTAAATTTGTTATCAGTATAAAAAGACACCTGTGCACACCCTCAAACAGTCTGACTCCAAACTCCACTATGGTGAAGACCAAAGAGCTGTCAAAGGACACCAGAAACAAAATTGTAGCCCTGCACCAGGCTGGGAAGACTGAATCTGCAATAGCCAACCAGCTTGGAGTGAAGAAATCAACTGTGGGAGCAATAATTAGAAAATGGAAGACATACAAGACCACTGATAATCTCCCTCGATCTGGTGCTCCACGCAAAATCCCACCCCGTGGGGTCAGAATGATCACAAGAACGGTGAACAAAAATCCCAGAACCACGCGGGGGGACCTAGTGAATGAACTGCAGAGAGCTGGGACCAATGTAACAAGGCCTACCATAAGTAACACACTACGCCACCATGGACTCAGATCCTGCAGTGCCAGACGTGTCCCACTGCTTAAGCCTGTACATGTCCGGGCCCGTCTGAAGTTTGCTAGAGAGCATTTGGATGATCCAGAGGAGTTTTGGGAGAATGTCCTATGGTCTGATGAAACCAAACTGGAACTGTTTGGTAGAAACACAACTTGTCGTGTTTGGAGGAAAAAGAATACTGAGTTGCATCCATCAAACACCATACCTACTGTAAAGCATGGTGGTGGAAACATCATGCTTTGGGGCTGTTTCTCTGCAAAGGGGCCAGGACGACTGATCCGGGTACATGAAAGAATGAATGGGGCCATGTATCGTGAGATTTTGAGTGCAAACCTCCTTCCATCAGCAAGGGCATTGCAGATGAAACGTGGCTGTGTCTTTCAACATGACAATGATCCAAAGCACACCGCCAGGGCAACGAAGGAGTGGCTTCGTAAGAAGCAGTTCAAGGTCCTGGAGTGGCCTAGCCAGTCTCCAGATCTCAACCCTATAGAAAACCTTTGGAGGGAGTTGAAAGTCCGTGTTGCCAAGCGAAAAGCCAAAAACATCACTGCTTTAGAGGAGATCTGCATGGAGGAATGGGCCAACATACCAACAACAGTGTGTGGCAACCTTGTGAAGACTTACAGAAAACGTTTGACCTCTGTCATTGCCAACAAAGGATATATCACAAAGTATTGAGATGAAATTTTGTTTCTGACCAAATACTTATTTTCCACCATAATATGCAAATCAAATGAAAAAAAAACAGACAATGTGATTTTCTGGATTTTTTTTTCTCAGTTTGTCTCCCATAGTTGAGGTCTACCTATGATGTAAATTACAGACGCCTCTCATCTTTTTAAGTGGTGGAACTTGCACTATTGCTGACTGACTAAATACTTTTTTTCCCCACTGTAACTATGTATTGTACTTTGGAAAACCACTAGTGGAGGTTTTCCTCCCTATTTCTGTCAGGAACATCGCATTGCACTTGCTCACTGAGCCAAAGTGCGACAATTTTCAAACTTTTAATTTGTATGTCCTTAAATCAGAGTCATATTGCACAAAGTAGTTAATAAATAACATTCCCCACATGTCTAATTCACATCAGTACAATTTTGGAAACATACATTTTTTTTGTTAGGAAGTTATAAGGTTAAAAATTGACCAGCGATTTCTCACTTTTACAACAAAATTTGCAACACCATTTTTTTAAGGGACCACTTCACGTTTGAAATGACTTTGAAGGGGCTATATGACAGAAAAAAACAAAAGTGACACCATTCTAAAAACTACACCCCTTCAGGTACTCAAAACCACATTCAAAAAGTTTATTAACCCTTCTGGTGCTTAACAGAAATTTTTGGAATGTGGAAGGAAAAAATAAACATTTACTTTCACAAAAATTAATTTTCCTTTAGACCTAATTTTTTTTACTTTCTTTAGGGTAAAAGGAGAAAATGGCCAACACAATTTGTTGTGCAATTTATCCCGAGTGTGTAGATACCCAATATGTGGAGGAAACCAACTGTTTGGGTGCACGGCAGGGCTTGGAAAGGAAGGAGTTTCATTTGACATTTTGAAAGTAAAATTTAATGGAATAATTAACGGATGCAATGTCGTGTTTAGAGAACCCTGATGTGCCTAAACAGTGGAAACCCCCAACAAGTGACACCATTTTGTAAACAAGACCCCTTAGGAAACTTATCTAGATGTGTATTGAGCACCTTGAATCCACAGGTGCTTCACACAAGTTTATAACGTTAAGCCCTGAAAATAAAAAAAAATCAAATTTTTCCCAGTTAAATCTTTTTTAGCTCCAAATTTTGCATTTTTATAAGGATAAAAGGAGAAATTACTCCATATAATATGTTGTGCAATTTCACCTGAGTGTGCAGATGCCCAATATGTGGAGGAAAACAACTGTTTTGGTGCACAGCAGGGCTTGGAAGGGAAGGCATGCCATTTGACTTTTTGAATGTAAAATTTACTGGAATAATTAGCGGCTGGAATTGAGATCAGACGCTCTGTTGCATTTGGAGGGCCCTGATGTGTCTAAACAGTGGAAACCCCCCACAAGTGACACCATTTTGGAAACTAGACCCCTTTGGGAACTTATCAAGATGTGTATTGAATACTTTGAATCCCAAGTTGCTTCACAGAAGTTTATAACGTACAGCCGTTAATGTAAATAATATATACAGTGGGGAAAAAAGTATTTAGTCAGTCAGCAATAGTGCAAGTTCCACCACTTAAAAAGATGAGAGGCGTCTGTAATTTACATCATAGGTAGACCTCAACTATGGGAGACAAACTGAGAAAAAAAAATCCAGAAAATCACATTGTCTGTTTTTTTTTCATTTGATTTGCATATTATGGTGGAAAATAAGTATTTGGTCAGAAACAAAATTTCATCTCAATACTTTGTGATATATCCTTTGTTGGCAATGACAGAGGTCAAACGTTTTCTGTAAGTCTTCACAAGGTTGCCACACACTGTTGTTGGTATGTTGGCCCATTCCTCCATGCAGATCTCCTCTAGAGCAGTGATGTTTTTGGCTTTTCGCTTGGCAACACGGACTTTCAACTCCCTCCAAAGGTTTTCTATAGGGTTGAGATCTGGAGACTGGCTAGGCCACTCCAGGACCTTGAACTGCTTCTTACGAAGCCACTCCTTTGTTGCCCTGGCGGTGTGCTTTGGATCATTGTCATGTTGAAAGACCCAGCCACGTTTCATCTGCAATGCCCTTGCTGATGGAAGGAGGTTTGCACTCAAAATCTCACGATACATGGCCCCATTCATTCTTTCATGTACCCGGATCAGTCGTCCTGGCCCCTTTGCAGAGAAACAGCCCCAAAGCATGATGTTTCCACCACCATGCTTTACAGTAGGTATGGTGTTTGATGGATGCAACTCAGTATTCTTTTTCCTCCAAACACGACAAGTTGTGTTTCTACCAAACAGTTCCAGTTTGGTTTCATCAGACCATAGGACATTCTCCCAAAACTCCTCTGGATCATCCAAATGCTCTCTAGCAAACTTCAGACGGGCCCGGACATGTACAGGCTTAAGCAGTGGGACACGTCTGGCACTGCAGGATCTGAGTCCATGGTGGCGTAGTGTGTTACTTATGGTAGGCCTTGTTACATTGGTCCCAGCTCTCTGCAGTTCATTCACTAGGTCCCCCCGCGTGGTTCTGGGATTTTTGTTCACCGTTCTTGTGATCATTCTGACCCCACGGGGTGGGATTTTGCGTGGAGCACCAGATCGAGGGAGATTATCAGTGGTCTTGTATGTCTTCCATTTTCTAATTATTGCTCCCACAGTTGATTTCTTCACTCCAAGCTGGTTGGCTATTGCAGATTCAGTCTTCCCAGCCTGGTGCAGGGCTACAATTTTGTTTCTGGTGTCCTTTGACAGCTCTTTGGTCTTCACCATAGTGGAGTTTGGAGTCAGACTGTTTGAGGGTGTGCACAGGTGTCTTTTTATACTGATAACAAGTTTAAACAGGTGCCATTACTACAGGTAATGAGTGGAGGAAAGAGGAGACTCTTAAAGAAGAAGTTACAGGTCTGTGAGAGCCAGAAATCTTGTTTGCTTGTTTCTGACCAAATACTTATTTTCCACCATAATATGCAAATCAAATGAAAAAAAAACAGACAATGTGATTTTCTGGATTTTTTTCTCTCAGTTTGTCTCCCATAGTTGAGGTCTACCTATGATGTAAATTACAGACGCCTCTCATCTTTTTAAGTGGTGGAACTTGCACTATTGCTGACTGACTAAATACTTTTTTTCCCCACTGTATTATTATTATTTATTTATATAGTGCCATTAATTTCTTGGTGCTGTACATGAGAAAAGGGGTTACATACAAAGTTATAGATATCATTTACAGTAAACAAATTTACAATTACAGACTGGTACAGTGGGGAGAGGACCCTGTCCTAGCGGACTTACATTCTACGGGATAATGGGGAAAAGACAGAAGATCGGGAGTGCAGCAGCTCTGATGGTGGTGAGGCAGCATATCGGGTGGTGGTGAGGTGGCAGAATGGTTATTGCAGGCTGTAAGCTTTCCTGAAGAGATGGGTTTCCAGGTTCTGTCGGAAGGATCCGAGGATGGTGTAAAATCGGACGTGTTGAGGCATGGAATTCCAGAGGGTGGGAGATATTAGGGAGAAAATTTGGAGGCGGTTGTGTGAGGAATGAATAATTGTGGAGGAGAGTAGGAGGTCTTAGGAGGATCAAAGATTACGTGAGGGAAGATATTGGGAGATTAGTTCAGAGATATAAGGAGGGGACAGGTTGTAGATGGCTTTGTAGGTCAGTGTTAGTAGCTTGAACTGTATTCGTTGGTGAAATGGGTGTCAGTGGAGGGATTTGCAGAGGGGAGAAACAGGGGAGTAGCGAGGAGCGAGGTGGATCAGTCGGGTAGCAGAGTTGAGGACAGACTGCAGTAATAAAGGCGGGAGATGATGAGGGCATGCAAAAGAGTTTAAGTAGATTGAGGGCTGAGGAAGGGACGGATTCAGGAAATATTTTTGAGTTGGAGGCTACGGGAGGTGGCAAGAATTTGGACTTGCGGTTTGAAGGACAGGGCAGAGTTGAGCGTTACTCCGAGGCAGTGGATTTCAGGTGCGGGAGAGAGCGTGATGTCGTTTACCATAACAGATAGATTGGGTAGGGAAGATACGTGAGATGGAGGAAAGATGATGAGTTCGGCTTTGTCTACATTGAGTTTTAGGAAGCAAGAGTGAAGAACGAGGATATGGCTGATAGACACTTCAGGATTCTGGACAGCAGAGAGGTGATATCTGGGCCAGAGAGATAGATCTGAGTGTCGTCGGCATACAGGTGGTACTGGAAGCCATGGGACTTTATGACTTGTCCTAGGCCAAGGGTATAGATGGAAAAAAGTAGGGGCCCCAGGAGAGAGCCTTGAGGGACTCCAACATAGAGAGGTTGGGATGAGGAGGTAGTGTGGGAGTGGGAAGCGCTAAATGTGCGGTCGGAAAGGTAAGAGGCGATACATGACTGGTCAAGATCTTTGATGCCAAGGGAAGAAAAAATCTGTAGCAGTGAGGGCGACTGTGTTGAAGGCAGAGGACAGGTCGAGAAGGAGGAGGATGGAGAACTGTCTGTTAGCTTCGGCTGTGAGCTCAGCTGTGAGTAAGTCATTAGTAAGTCATTAGTAATTTTGGTCAGGGCAGTTTCGGTGGAGTGCTGGGGACGGAAATTAGATTGAAGGTTGTCAAGAGTGTTAGATGAGAGGTGGGAGTAAAGTTGAGCATGGACATGCTGCTCAAGGAGTTTGGAAGCAAATGGGAGCAGTGATATGGGGCAATAGCTGGGCATAGCAGTTGGGTCAAGGTTTGTTTTTTTGAGGATGGGTGTGAGGGTGGCATGTTTGAAGGCAGAGGGGAAGGTACCAGAAGATAGCGATAGATTAAAGAGGTGGTTTAGGGTTGGAATGAGCGTGTTAGTGAGGTTGGGAAGCAGATGGTAAGGGATGGGGTCAAGTGCACAGGTGGTGAGTTATGATTTGGAAAGAAGATGAGTAAGCTCTCCTTCAGTGATGTTGGAGAGGGAGGTTATTAGGGAAGGGCAGAGTTCTGTTATATGGAGTGGTTGAGGTGGTGGAACAGTAAAGGTTTGCCTTGTTTGGTTGATCTTATTTTTGAAGTAGGTGACAAAGTCCTCGGCAGAGATGAGGGGAGCTGGAGGTGGCAGTGATGGGCGGAAGAGAAAGTCGAATGTGCTGAACAGTTGTTTTGGGTTGTAGGATAATGAAGATATAAAGTTTGTGAAATAGGTCTGTTTCTGTTTAGCAGAGGTGAGGGCTAATTTGAAGGCAAGTGTAGCTTATTTTAAGGCAGTGAAGTCATCTGGCAGGCGTGCTTTCTTTCCAATGCCGCTCCACGACCCTGGATGATTGTCGAAGTTTTTTGTAGAGATTGTTGTGCCAGATTCATTGCACTTTGCCATGCGTGAGAGGGGTGACTGAGTCTATGGCTGATGTGAGGGAGGCATTATAGAAAACAGTGGCACTGTCCGTGGGTCGCCCTCCCAGGGCTGTGGGGTACTCGGTACCGGGCCGGTGTCAGGGGGATGTGTCACAGCAGCGGCGACCCGGTCCGTGGCCCTGGGCGCCCAAGTCAATGGCGAAAAGTATATGTAGTTAATGTGGAATGGAATAGTTTGTGACGCCACCTGTGGTGTCTGGCAAGGGAGGTGTTAAGCTGACACTGCAGACAGATCCTCCGGGACAGATGGTAGGATGCAGCAGTGATGGTATAGCCCTCCACAGGCAGGGCTGATGTCCCAGGGCAGTGTAGTTGTAAGGGTTGTGGAAAGGCACAGGCAGTGTAAAGAATAGTACCCAGATGTAGTGGTGCTGAGTGGGTTGGCGCAAGAATGAATAGAGGACACCGGAGCTTGCAGTTCCAAAGTTTTACTCACAGTCTGCGGTACACAAGGGTGCCTGCCTCCGGGCTGTGTCCTCCGGGTCAGAGACTCAGCCAACCTCCAGGCCAGATGGAAAGCTCCTCTCCAACACTCCGCCAACATGTATCTTTCCTGAACGACTCCTCTATTGTGCCTCAAATTGTGAAGATCTCCAGTACCGTGGTACTCTGGAGTTCCTCCTGTCAGATGTTCCTAACAATTCTACTCGTATGGCAGACAGCTGTAGCCTCTCTCGGGGACTCCCTTCTCTGGAGTCCTGGCTCTCTAATCAGTTGCTGCTGTGCCCCAAGTCTTAGATGGGAGTAGTGTCTTTACAGCCAACTACTCCATCGGTGTCTGCTGCAGAACCATAAGTGTCCATACAACCTCGGGGACCAGGCCCCGGCCTTGCACTGAGAACCTATAGGCAGGGTTCCTCTTCCAACCCACGTCTCCTCTATGTTCTCCTACTCCTTCATTCCGCACTGATCCTTCTCTCTCTTATGGAAGCTTAGGTTGCAGTTCTACGTCTTTCTCCTTCTGTTCCTTTCCCGTGCCACCTGGCTCAGATCACTGAGGCAGCTGCAGCACTCCTTCCTCCATCCCTTCTTTCAGGGATCCCCACTCCTCCCGAGTGGCTTCCTTCGCCCGACTCACTGACTGACTGACCTCTCATCCTACACTTTCCCATTATTTTATATATCTCAACTCCACCCACCTCCCAGCACATCCAGTGTTCCATGCAGGGAACCACCAGAGGTGCTCCGCTACTCTCTAAGCACTGAGCCGCAATGTGGTTGTGCAGAACTACCCTGTTGTGTGGGGTGCGAGTGTTGGAGCATGGAAAGGAGTTCCCACCTTACCTGGATGGTGGGGCACTACACCTTAGGAGAAGGTGCAGTACCTCTGTGGCGACTGAGCCTCAGGGGCGCCACAGCTGTGCTCTGCAAACGACTTTCAACTAACCTCTGCACTAATCCATACCTCCCACTCCCAACTCCAAGACTTCCCCAGAGCTGCGCCAATCCTCTGGAATGCTCTACCCCAAGAAATTAGGACCAGCCACAACTTGCACAGTTTTAGGTGCTCCCTCAAAACACATTTGTTCAGAGCGACCTATCACATTCCCTAATCAGTCATTTTATTTGTAAGTGGCATGTGTAGCCCATTCACTATCCCCATCTATTCCCCACTCCCTCAAGATGGCTGGACCATCATTGTAAATACATCACTTTAAATACACACCTGTACTTTCTATATCCCCCACCTCATTGTAGATTGTAAGCTCTCACGAGCAGGGCCGTTTTATTTTTCTGTAATCATAGTATTATTGCTAAAGTTGTTACTTTTGACTGTTATGTTTGAAACTGATAAATTGTAAAGTGCTGCAGAATATGTTGGCGCTATATAAATAAAGATTATTATTATATTTTTATTATTATTATTATTATTATTAAGCAGCGCACCAGTTAAAACAGAGGAACAGGAGTACATGGGGTTCTGGGTTGCAGTGGGTATTCTGGATTAAGAGATAGTTCAGACATACCAGTTAAAACAGAGGAACAGGAGTACATGGGGTTCTGTGGTGTAGTGGGTATTCTGGATTATATATGTAATGTCAATAAAATAATGAAAATAAAAAAAATCACATTTTTCTCGCAAAAATGTTTTTTAGCTCTAATTTTTGTATTTTCACAAGGATAAAAGGAGAAAATAGACCCCAGAAATTGGTTTGCAATTTCTCCTGAGTTCACCTATACCCCCTATGTGGTCAAAAACTACTTTTGAGGCACAGTGCAAAGCTCAGAAGGGAAATAGCACCATATTACAGTGCAGATTTTGCTGCACTTGTTTCAGGGTGCCATGACACATTGGCAGAGCCCCTGAGGTGCTGGAACAGCAGAACCCCCATAAGTGACCCCATTTTCATTTTACAAACTAAACATCTCAATGAATTCATCTAGGGGTACAGTGATTATATTGACACCACAGGTGTGTCACAGAATTTTATACCATTGGGCAGTGAAAAAATAATGATTTACAATTTTACCACCAAAATTGTGCTAGCCCCAAATTTAACATTTTCATACTGGGAAAAATATAAAAATGGTACCAAAATTTGTCCCACGATTTCTGCTGAATGAAGAAATACCCCAAATGTGGCTGTACAGTATTGCTTAGCCATACTAAGAGACTTGGGAGGGAGGTGGGATGGAGTGTTATTTGCCTCCTGGAACGTAGATTTTCCTGGAATAGTTAGCAGACTCCATATACAGAGCCGCTATGTGCTAGAAAAGCAGAATCCCCCCTCAAGGTACCCTGTTTTCGAAATTATACCCCTTTGGGAATTTACAGGTGCAGTGACCATTTTGACTCCATTGGTGTTTTCCAGAAACCATCAGCAGTGGATGTTGCTTAGTGAAAACTGCAATTGTAGTGACCAGTGCATTATGGCCAACTCATGCGTCTGGAGACACACACCTGTAAATTAGGCGGCTCTCATCACTATAGAAATGCCAAACATGTGGGTGCTAAATGTGGTTTAGGCACACTGGGGCTCTGAAGGGAGGGGGCATTTGGATTTGGGAGCGGAAAATGTGCTTAATTTCTTTTGGAGTGCAAGGAGCCATTTAGCTTTTACAGAGTCTTTGTGCTACCAGTAACATGTAAGCCCTTATATTTCTGCTAACAGATGACAGACCAGAGTGAGGGCTTGCTTTTTTTGTGGATTGAGTTAAAGCTTTCATTGGGAACATTTTGCACAACATTAATGATCACATTATCCAGCATTCTACGCTGAGCACTTACATTGGGGTTTCTATCTAAATCTCTGAGTGTCAAGATAGATGAAACCCCTGATGAATCCATTCACTATAATAAGGCAGCAGAATTACTCTGGACTCCATCTGGCCTCTGTTCAGCTGTATCTTTCTTTTTAGGAAGTGCACAAAACTGTGACACTTTTATGCAACTCTAAACAGACGGACACCGCCAGATAACAGGTGCTATGACATCCACAGTGCCTCCAATTGCCTCATTATAGGGAATCTCATGCCAGAGGTTCCATATGAATCACATATTTTAGAGACTTACACAGAAGCCCTGATGTAAGCGCTCAGCATGGAGCACAGGATAAATGTACTCCAAACCATACTGAAATCTTTTACAGTGTTACCCAATTTATATAGTTTTTTTATGTTTTGGCACTACTACACAATAAAAACTATTTTATAGAAAAAAATATTATTTTTGCATTGCTTCATTCTGAGAGCTATAGCTTTTTATTTTTCTGCTGATGGAGCTGTATGATGGCTTTTATTTGGTGGGACAAGGTGATGTTTTTAGCAGTACCATTTTTATTTACATTTGTCTTTTTGAACGCGTTTTATTGCACTTTTTGCTCAGCAGTAAGATGATAAAGCATTGTTTTTTGCCTTGTTTTTATTTATTTTTTTACGGTGTTTACTGAAGAGGTTAACTAGTGGGACAGTTTAATAGAGCGGGTCGTTACAGACAAAACAAATTGATAATATTAGAACCAAAATGTGTGAAAAGATGCATATATATAAATAATGCTAAAAAAGGGAGAGGGGAGCTGATATTGAATCAAAGCCTACACGCTGGGATAAAGGAAAGGGGGTGTTTGTGTATGTGTAAGGCTTGCTTCCCATTTGTGTTGAGGAGGGCTGAGGATGGCTGCCTACTCCACCTTTCTTCCTCCCTTAAGCTCTGCCTATGCTCTGCCTACTTCAGTAAAATTTTCTGCTTCCATGCAGTCGCGCACACATCAAATCGCCACATGCAGACACATCCGCATCGACGCATGTCCTTGCATACCTAATGTTAAAAATAGGTACGCAGGGAAACGCAGGATGCATACAGAAGTAGGCAAAGCTTCAGGTAGGAAGAAAGGGGGAAGTAGGCAGCCATCCGCAGCCCTCTTGAACACAAATGTGAACCTAGCCTAAGACAAAGGTTTTTATAAAACTTAACCCCTTAGCGACAGAGCCAGTTTGCAGCTTAATGACAGGCCAATTTTTACAATTCTGACCACTGTCAGTTTATGAGGTTATAACTCTGGAACACTTTAATGGATCCTGCTGATTCTGAGAATGTTTTTTCGTGACATATTATACTTCATGTTAGTGGTAAAATTTCTTCGATAAGTCTTTTGTTTATTTATGAAAAAAATGGAAATATGGCAAAAATTTTGAAAATTTTGCAATTTTAAAATTTTACATTTTTATGCCCTTAAATCAGAGAGATGTGTCACATAAATTTCTTAATAAATAACATTTCCCACATGTCTACTTTACATCAGCACAATTTTGGAAGCAAATTTTTTTTTTGTTAGCAAGTTATAACGGTTAAAAGTTGACCAGCGATTTCTCATTTTTACAACAAAATTTACAAAACTATTTTTTTTAGGGACCACATCATATTTAAAGTTATTTTGAGGGGTGTACATGAGAGAAAATACCCAAAAGTGGCACCATTCTAAACACTAGACCCCTCAAGGTGCTCAAAACCACATTCAAGAAGTTTATTAACCCTTTATGTGCTTCACAGGAACTAAAGCAATGTGGAAGGAAAAAATTAACATTTAACTTTTTTTTGCAAAAAATTTACTTCAGAACCAATTTTTTTTATTTTCACAAGTGTTAAAAGAGAAAATCAACCACAACATTTGTTGTACAATTTCTCCTGAATACGCCGATACCCAATATGTGGGGGTAAACCACTTTTTCAGCACACGGCAGAGCTCGCAAGGGATGGAGCGCCGTTTGACTTTTTCAACGCAGAATTGGCTGGAATTGAGATTAGATGCCATGTTGCGTTCGGAGAGCCCTTAATGTGCCTAAACAGTAGAAACCTCCAACAAGTGACCCCATTTTGGAGACTAGACCCCTTAAGGAACTTATCTAGATGTGTGGTGAGCACTTTGAATCTTCAAGTGCTTCACAGAAGTTTATAACGTAGAGCTGTGAAAATAAAAAATCATTTTTTTTCCACAAAAATGATCTTTTCGCCCCCAAATTTTTACTTTTACAAGGGTAACAGGAGAAATCACACCCCCACAGTTGTTGTGCGATTTTTCCTGTGTATGCTGATACCCCATATGTGGGGGGTAACCACTGTTTGTGCGCATGGGAGAGCTTGGAAGGGAAGGAGTGCCGTTTTGGAATGCAGACTTTGACGGAATGGTCTGCGGGCATCATGTTGCGTTTGCAGAGCCCCTGATGGGCCTAAACAGTGGAAACCCCCAAAAAGTGACCCCCATTTTGGAAACTAGACCCATTAAGGAACTTATGTAGATGTGTGGTGAGCACTTTGAAACTTCAAGTGCTTCACAGAAGTTTATAACGTAGAGCCGTGAAAATAAAAAATCCATTTTTTTCCCACAAAAATGATCTTTTCGCCCCCAAATTTTTACTTTTACAAGGTTAACAGTAGAAATCATACCCCCACAGTTGTTGTGCGATTTTTCCTGATTACACTGATACCGCATATGTGGGGGGGAACCACTGTTTGGGTGCATGGGAGAGCTTGGAAGGGAAGGAGTGCCATTTTGGAATGCAGACTTTGATGGAATGGTCTGTGGGTGTCATGTTGTGTTTGCAGAGCCCCTGAAGGGCCTAAACAGTGGGGTCGGTAAAAATCAACCTATTCATGTTCTCTGGGGTCTCGGCTACCCCTGGCTGCCGAGACATCTGAGAAAATCCGACACTGGGGGGCGCTATTCACTTTCTCCACAGCGCCGTGAATTAGCGGCGCTGTGGTTTATGTACACTTAGCTACCGCCGTTAAAAGACGTATCGGCGGTCGCTAAGGGGTTAAACAAGACATGGACAACAATGAGTCATACACAACAAATAAGGTTGCTAACAGCATCTATAGACACTACACTTATTGCACAGAAGATGAAAACATACACTACCGATCAAAAGTTTAGGGTCACTTAGAAATTTCCTTATTTTTTAACCCCTTCACCCCCAAGGGTGGTTTGCACGTTCATGACCGGGCCAATTTTTACAATTCTGACCACTGTACCTTTATGAGGTCATAACTCTGGAATGCTTCTATGGATCCCGGTGATTCTGACAATGTTTTCTCGTGACATACTGTACTTCATGTTAGTGGTAAAATTTCATTCAAATAACTTGCGTTTATTTGTGAAAAAAACAGAAATTTGGCAAAAATTTTGAAAATTTTGCAATTTTCCAACTTTGAATTTTTATGCCCTTAAATCACAGAGATACGGCACACAAAAAACTTGATAACTAACATTTCCCACATGTTTACTTTACATCAGCACAATTTTGGAACCAAAATTTTTTTTTGTTAGGAAGTTATAAGGGTTAAAAGTTGACCAGCGATTTCTCATTTTTACAACACCATTTTATTTTTTGGACCGCATCACATTTGAAGCCACTTTGAGGGGTCTATATGATAGAAAATACCCAACAGTGACACCATTCTAAAAACTGCACCCCTTAAGGTGCTCAAAACCACATTCAAGAAGTTTATTAACCCTTTAGGTGCGTCACAGAAATTTTTTTGAATATTTTAAAAAAAATGAACATCTAACTTTTTTTCACAAAAAAAATAATTCAGGTTAAATTTTTTTTATTTTACCAAGGGTAACAGGAGAAATTGGACTGCAAAAGTTATTGTGCAATTTGTCCTGAGTACGCTGATACCTGATATGTGGGGGGGAATGACTGTTTCGGCGCATGGCAGAGCTCAGAATGGAAGGAGCGCCGTTTGACTTTTTCAATGCAAAATTGGCTGGAATTCAGATCGGACGCCATGTCACGTTTGGAGAGTCCCTGATGTACCTAAACAGTGGAAACCCCCTACAAGTGACCCCATTTTGGAAACTAGACCCCCCAAGGAACTTATCTAGATATGTGGTGAGAACTTTGAACCCACAAGGGCTTTACAGAAGTTTATAACGTACAGCGGTACAATTAAAAAATCATATTTTTTCCACAAAAATGATCTTTTCACCCCAATTTTTATTTTCCCAAGGGTAACAGGACCCTAAAAGTTATTGTGCAATTTGTCCTGAGTATGCTGACACCCCACATGTGGGGGTAAACCACTATTTGGGCACATGGCAGAGCTCGGAAGGGAAGCAGCGCCATTTGACGTTTTTGGCTGGAATTGAGATCGGACATCATGTCGCGATTGGAAAACCCCTGATGTACCAAAACAGTGGAAACCCCCCACAAATGACACCATTTTGGAAACTAGACCCCCTAAGGAACTTATCTAGATGTGTGGTGAGAACTTTGAACCCCCAAGGGCTTCACAGATGTTTATAACATAAAGCCGTACAATTAAAAAATCATATTTTTTCCACAAAAATGATCTTTTCACCCTCAATTCTTATTTTTCCAAGGGTAACAGCACCCTAAAAGTTATTGTGCAATTTGTCCTGAGTACGCTGATACCCCACATGTGGGGGTAAACCACTATTTGGGCGCATGGCAGAGCTCGGAAGGGAAGCAGCGCCATTTGACGTTTTTGGCTGGAATTGAGATCGGACACCATGTCGCGATTGGAAAACCCCTGATGTACCTAAACAGTGGAAACCCCCCACAAATGACACCATTTTGGAAACTAGACCCCCCAAGGAACTTATCTAGATGTGTGGTGAGCACTTTGAACCCCCCAGTGCTTCACAGAAGTTTATAACGCCCGGGCGTGAAAATAAAAAATTTGTATTTTTTCCACAAACATGATCTTTTAGTCACCATTTTTTTTATTTTCCCAAGGGTAACAGGAGAAATTGGACCCCAAAAGTTGTTGTCCAATTTGTCCTGAGTATGCTGATACCCCATATGTGGGAGAAAACTACTGTATGGGAACACGTCGGGGATCGGAAGGGAAGTAGTGACGTTTTGGAATGCAGACATTGATGGAATGGTCTGCGGGTGTCATGTTGCCTTTGGAGAGCCCCTAATGTACCTAAACAGTGGAAACTCCCCACAAATGACCCCATTTTGAAAACTAGACCCCCTAAGGAACTTATCTAGATGTGAGGTGAGCACTTTGAACCCCCAAGGGCTTCACAGAAGTTTATACTGCCAGGGCATGAAAATAAAAAAATCGTATTTTTTCCACAAACATGATCAATTTTTCCCCAATTTTTTTATTTTCCCAAGGGTAACAGGAGAAATTGAACCCCAAAAGTTGTTGTCCAATTTGTCCTGAGTAAGCTGACACCCCATATGTGGGAGAAAACTACTGTATGGACACACGTCATGGCTAGGAAGGGAAGTAGTGACGTTTTGGAATGCAGACATTGATGGAATGGTCTGCGGGTGTCATGTTGCCTTTGGAGAGCCCCTAATGTACCTAAACAGTGGAAACTCCCCACAAATGACCCCATTTTGAAAACTAGACCCCCTAAGGAACTTATCTAGATGTGTGGTGAGCACTTTGAACCCCCAAGGGCTTCACAGAAGTTTATAATGCCAGGGCATGAAAATAAAAAAATTGTATTTTTTCCACAAACATGATCAATTAGTCCCCAATTTTTTCATTTTCCCAAGGGTAACAGGAGAAATTGGACCGCAAAAGTTGTTGTCCAATTTGTCCTGAGTACGCTGACACCCCATATGTGGGAGAAAACTACTGTATGGACACACGTCGGGGCTCGGAAGGGAAGCAGTGCCATTTTGGAATGCAGACTTTGATGGAATGGTCTGCGGGTGTCATGTGCGTTTGGAGAGCCCCTGATGTACCTAAACTATTGAAACTCCCAACAGGTGACCCCATTTTGGACACTAGACCCCCCCACGGAACTTATCTAGATGTGTGGTGAGCACTTTGAGCCCCCAAGTGCTTCACAGAAGTTTATAATGCTCGGACGTGAAAAAAATTTTCCCACAAAAATGATATTTTTGCCCCCAATGTTTTATTTTCCTAAGGGTAACAGGAGAAATTGGACCCCAAAAATTGTTTTGCAATTTGTCCTGAGTAGGCTGATACCCTACATGTGGGGGTAAAACACTGTTTGGGCGCATGGCAGAGCTTGGAAGTGAAGGAGCACCATATGACTTTTTCAACTCAGAATGGGCTGGAATTGAGATCAGACGCAATGTTGCATTTGGAGAGCCCCTGATGTGCCCAAACAGTGGAAAACCCCAATTCTAACTCCAACCCGAACCCCAACACACCCCTAACCCTAATCTCAGCCCTAACCCAAGCCCTAACCATAGCCCTAACCCTAACCCTAGCCCTAACCCTAGCCCTAACCCTAACCCTAGCCCTAGCCCTAACCCTAGCCCTAACCCTAGCCCTAATGGAAAAATGGAAATAAATACATTTTTTTAATTTTATTATTTTTCCCTAACTAAGGGGGTGATAACAGGGGGTTTGATTTACTATTTATGGCGGTTTTTATTTTTGGCAGCTGTCGCACGCTAAAAGACGCTTTTTATTGTAAAAATAGTTTTTGCATCACCACATATTGAGAGCTATAATTTTTCCGTATTTTGACCAACCGAGTCATGTGAGGTCTTATTTTTTGCGGGACGAGTTGACGTTTTTATTGGTATCATTTTCGGGCACATGACATTTTTTGATCGCTTTTTATTCCGATTTTTGGGACACAGAATGAACAAAAACCAGCATTTCATGAATTTCTTTTGGGGGACTGCGTTTACACTGTTCCGCGTGCGGTAAAATTGATAAAGCAGTTTTATTCTTCGGGTCAGTACGGTTACAGCGTTACCTCATTTAGGTCGTTTTTTTATGTTTTGTCGGTTTTATGCAATGAAAACTATTTTATATAAAAAATAATTATTTTTGCATTGCTTTATTCTGCGAGCTATAACTTTTTTATTTTTTCGCTGATGATGCTGTGTGGCAGCTTGTTTTTTGCGGGACAAGATGACGTTTTCAGCGGTACCATGGATATTTATATGCGTCTTTTTGATCGCGCGTTATTGCACTTTTTGTTTGGCAGTATGATAATAAATCATTATTTTTTGCTTCGTTTTTTATTTTTACTTTTTAAGGGGTTCGCTAAAGGGGTTAACTAATGGGACAGTTTTATAGGGCGGGTCGTTACGGATGTGGCGATACCTAATATGTGTACTTTTATTGTTTTGGGTTTTTTTTATTTTCAAAAAATGAATTTATTGGGGAATATATTTTTTTTTTTTTACTAATTTATTTGGCGATTTTTCTTTAAATTATTTTTACACTTTTTTTTATTTTTTTTTTTACTTTATTACATAGTCCCAGGTGGGACATCACTGTCCTGTGACAGATCGCTGATCTGTCACATCACAGATCACTGTGACAGATCAGCAATCTGTCACAGGCACTGCACAAGGCTTCCTCATGCCTGCGCTTTGCAGGCACTGAGGAAGCCAGCTTCCTCCAGGCCCCCGAAGGCCCCCGTTGCCATCTTGGATCCGGGGGCCTGGAGGAAAGGAGTCCCCCGCAGCAGCGCTGCACATTGCGCTGCCGTGGGGGGCTCAGGGAAGCACAGAGGGAGCCCCCTCCCTGCCGATGCTTCCCTTTAACTCCCGGTACACCGCGATCATGTTTGATCGCGGTGTGCAAGGGGTTAATGTGTCGGGGGCGGTCCGTGACTGCCCCTGACACATAGTGCCGGGTGTCAGCTGTGATAATCAGCTGACACCCGGCCGCGATCAGCGGCGCTCACCACGTGGGCGCCGCTGATCGCGCTAGACGTACTATCCCGTCCATGGGCATAGGGGCCCGGGTCCCATGGACGGGATAGTACGTCTGATGTCAGGAAGGGGTTAAAGAAAAGCACAGTTTTTTCCAATGAAGCTAACATTAAATGATTTGGAAATACACTCTATACACTGAATATGGTAAATGACTATTCTAGCTGCAAACGTCTGGTTTGAAATGCAATATCTTCATAGGTGTATAGAGGCCCATATCCAACAACCATCACTCCAGTGTTCTTCTTATGGTACTTTGTGTTTGCTAACTGTGTAAGAAGGCTAATGGATGGTTAGAATACCCTTGAAAACCCTTGTGCAAGTATGTTAGCACAGCTGAAAACAGTTTGGCTGATTAGAGAAGCTATAAACCTGACCTTCCTTTGAGCTAGTTGAGAATCTGCAGCATAACATTTGTTGCTTCCATTAAACTCACAAAATGGCCAGAAAAAAAGAACTGCCATCTGAAACTTGACAGTCTATTCTTGTTCTTAGAAATGAAGGCTATTCCATGCAAGAAATTGCCAAGAAACTGATGTTTTCCTACAACGGTGTGTACTACTCCCTTCTGGGGAGAGCACAAACAGGCTCTAACCAGAGTAGAAAAAGAAGTGGGAGGCCCCGCTGCACAACTGAGCAACAAGACAAGTATATTAGAGTCTGTAGTTTGAGAAATAGACGCCTCACAGGTCCTCAACTGGCAGCATCATTAAGGCTATGTGCACATGATGCAGATTTGCTGCGGATACGCAGCACATTTTTCCGTGCAGAAACGCTGCAGATCCGTACTGTGATATACAGTACAATGTAAATCAAAGGAAAAACAAAAGCTGTGCAGATGGTGCAGAAAAATCAGTGCGGAACTGATGCGGATTTAAAAGAAGTGCATGTCACTTCTTTTGTGCGGATCTGCAGCGTTTCTGGACCCCTCCATGATAGAAATCCGCAGTGGCAAAAACTGCAGAAAATCCGCCCAAAATCTGCATCAAATCCGCGGCAAATCCGCATAAAAACAGCGGCAAATCCGCGGCTGCGGATTCTGCCAGGAGATGTGGATTTTGTGCAGAAAATTCTGCACCACTTTTCCTACATGTGCACATAGCCTAAATAGTACACGCAAAATGCCAGTGTCAACATCTACAGTGAAGAGGCAACTCCGGGATGTTGGCCTTCAGGGCAGAGTGGCAAAGAAAAAGCCATATCTGAAACTGGCTAATAAAAGGAAAAGATTAATATGGGCAAATGAAAACAGACATTGGACAGAGGAAGATTGGAAAAAAGTGTTATGGACAGATGAATCCAAGTTTGAGGTGTTTGAATCACACAGAAGAACATTTGTGAGATGCAGAACAACTGAAAAGATGCTGGAAGAGGCCTGACGCCATCTGTCAAGCATGGTAATGTGGTGGTCTGGGGTTGCTTTGGTGCTGGTAAAGTGGGAGATTTGTACAAGGTAAAAGGGATTTTGAATAAGGAAGGCTATTGTCACGGTCCTGTTAAGGTCGGCGTGCAGCCACCACTGAGCAAGGACTCACCCACACTGCAGAGGGGCCCGGGGTCAGACACGGCTGGCTAGTTCAGGCAAACAGGACCTGGAGAAGCTAAAGTCAGTGAGCAGTGAAGGACCTACGGTCATGTGACCGCAAGGGGGCGGGGTTTAGCGTCCTGCTGTCAGAGATAGGCAGAACACTAATACAGGAATTCTCAAAGTCAGACAAATCAGGTCATACACAGAGATAACAGTAAAGAACCAGGGATGAGACAGAACAGAGAGTCGGGGCCAGGCAGTGGTCAAAGCCAAACAGACATAGAAGGTACCAAGCAGAATCCAACAAGCAGTATCCAGAGAACAGACTGAGTCGTACACAGAGTATCAGATAGACAAGAACACAGCACAAACACACTCAGGGGTCACCACACTATGCCAAGGGCGAAAGTATAACTGACGGGGATAGGAGCTTCCTGAGGCTATAAGAAGCCTTTCCCAGAACCAGGGAGAGGCCACAATCATAAGCCCCAGGTGTGCAGGTAAGCCTGCCCTAGGATCACAACCTTTAATCCCAGAAATGCCAGTAATCAGCACTGGTTCCAGACATTAACCCCACATGTGCGAGTCAAACCCGCACTGAGATCATGACAGTAGCCCCCTCTCAACGGGGGGCCTCTGGACCCCCAGGCTTGCCCGGGTACTTAGCATGGAAAGCCCGCACCAGGCGATCAGCATGCATCAACCAGGCCGGTACCCAGGACCTGTCTTCCGGTCCATACCCCTTCCAATAAACCAGGTACTGTACCGACCGCCATACCAACCTGGAATCTACGATATGACCAACCTCATACTCCACCTGCCCCTCAACCAAAACAGGAGGAGCAGCGGACTCGGAGTCTCCCTGGAATAATTCAAAAGGTTTGATCACATGCTGCACAAACAACCTGGACAACGTCTCAGCTGATGGCAGTGTGGACAGGGGTACAAAATGAGCCTGCTTAGAAAACCTATCCACCACTACCCATACCACCGTATTACCCTTAGATGGAGGGAGATTGGTAACAAAATCCATGGATAAGTGAGTTCATGGCCTTTCGGGCACTGCCAAGGCATCAGCTCCCCTGCCGGCCGGCTATGAGAGCTTTTAGAACGAGCGCAGACCCCACA
Source organism: Dendrobates tinctorius (assembly GCF_039654945.1). Lineage (NCBI taxonomy): Eukaryota > Metazoa > Chordata > Amphibia > Anura > Dendrobatidae > Dendrobates > Dendrobates tinctorius. The sequence continues at coordinate 8,624,204 of NW_027361728.1, forward strand.
ACCAACAATGAATTTTTTTATGTCCGAACCAAGGGTAGGCCACCAAAAGATCCTATCCACCGCCAGACGCGTGGCTGAAATACCAGGGTGAGCACTCAGCTTGGATTCATGGAACTCCTGCAAGAGTTTCAGGTGAAGTTGCTCTGGGACAAACACCTTACCCCCCGGCTTGGCCGCCGGAGCCCGCATCTGGGCCCCCTGAATCTCCTATTTCAATTCAGATGAGACCCCTGCTAACACAACCCCAGGGTGAATAATGGAGGACGGTGGCTCAGGGGGAGACACCGGCTGAAAACTGCGCGATAAGGTGTCAGCCTTGACATTCTTAGACCCTGGACGAAATGTAATAGTAAACTGAAAACGGGAAAAAAGTGACCAACGGGCCTGTCTGGGCGTTAGTCTTTTAGCATACTCAATGTATGACAAATTTTTGTGATCCGTGATCACCGTAACTGGTTGACTGGCCACTCCAGAAAGTGTCTCCATTCTTCAAACGCCAATTTGATCACAAGAAGCTCTGTACGTCGTAATTTCTTTCCGCAGCAGAGAACTTCTTGGAAAAGAAAGCACATGGCCTGAGGTTGGTTAGAGTGGCAGGCCCTTGAGACAACATCACCCCCACCCCCACCTCGGAGGCATCCACTTCCACGACTAATGCTTTGGAGGGATCTGGCTGTACTAACATGGGAGCAGACATAAAGCTTCTTTTCAGGGTCAAAAAGGCCTCTTTTGTGAGCGAGGACCAGTATCTCACATCCGCACCTTTACATGTAAGATCTGTGAGTGGTTTGACCATCTGTGAAAACCCCTGAATAAATTTGCGGTAATAATTGGCGAACCCCAAGAAGCACTGAAGACCCTTAAGGTCACGGGGTTGCACCCAATCCGCAATGACCTTCTTGGGGTCTATGCGAAAACCCTCACAGGACAGAATTAATCCCAAAAAAGACAATTCTTGAACAAAAAACACACATTTCTCCAATTTGGCATACAGATGATTTTCCCTCAGTCTTTGGAGAACGGTTTGTACATGATTCAGATGAGATTGACTGTCAGGAGAGTATATCAGAATATCATCTAAGTAAATGACAACAAAACGATCAATGAGATCCGAGAATACCACGTTGATGAAATTCTAAAATATGGCTGGGGCATTGGTAAGACCAAACGGCATGACTAAATTTTCAAACAGTCCCTCGGTCGTGAGGAACGCGGTTTTCCATTCATCCCCCTCCCGGACCCTTATCAAATTATATGCCTCTCGAAGATCCAGTTTGGAGAAACATTTTGCCCCTGAAAGTTGATTACACAAATCGGGAATCAATGGACGGGGGTACATATTTCGTACAGTAATCTTGTTGAGCTCACGAAAATTGAGGCAGGGATGTAAACCGCCATCTTTTTTCTTTACAAAAAAAAACCCTGCCACCACATTTGAGACTGAGGGACATAAGTGTCCTTTGCGAAGACTCTCAGCAATGTAATCTTTCATGGCCAAGCGCTCAGGGCCAGACAAATTAAACACATGGGCTTTAGGCAATTTAGCCCCCGGGACTAATTCGATAACGCAGTCAAAGGGTCTATATGGCGGCAACATCTCGGCCTCGCTTTCAGAGAAGACATCTTAGAATTCTTTCAGGTACTCCAGAATACCTTCCAGCTCGACAGATGACACAGATACAGATTTAACAGGTTCAACCAATAGTGCAGACTTATCACATAACATCGAATCATTAAACCCCCACTGAACAATCTCCCCCGTTATCCAGTTAATGACTGGGTTATGGCGTTGTAACCAGGGCATGCCCAACACCAATCCTGCTGGTAGATTATCCAGAACCAAACAACTTAAGTTTTCCACATGGGCAGCGCCCACTTTGAGCGAAAACAAGTCAGACATAAAGAGAATTCCCTCTTTAGTGAGGGGGGAGGAGCCAACGGCCACCACTTTGATCAGAACCTTAAGTCTAACTGTTCCTATCTTACAGCATGTGACCAATTGGGAGTCAATAAGATTGATGGATGATCCGCAGTCCACGAAAGCTGTAGAGGGAAAAACAACTGTCCACTAACAGTTCCACATGAAGCAGCACCTTAGAAAATGAGGAAAAGGGTACCTGAGGGTCTGAGTAATCTCCCCGCTGACTACCCAGACCTAGTCATTTCCCGTTGACCGGGTCAAGGATGGACAATCAGGACACTCCTTTTTCCAATGTCCCGTTTCTCTGCAGTAGAAGCATAGCTGCTTTTCTCTCTGGTGTTGTCTCTCCTTTTCCTTCAGGGAGAGAGCCCCTATCTATGTCCATGGGCACAGAAACAGTCTCTTTTCCACTAGGGAACAATGGAGTCTCCAACTGCATCACCCCCCTGGCCTGCAGCCTGCGGCCCATCCGGACGGCCTGGGTCATGGCGTCCTGGAGACAAGACTCAATCAGCATTGAGCTAAGTTTTCTTTAATCTGTTTATATTGGCTGATCTTCATTTTGGGTATAGTAAAAAAAAAAAAAATAAGTAAAATAAAAAAATAAAATAAAATAAAAAAAATAAAAATGAAAAAATAAAAAAAATTATTCATTTCATTGTGCATTCAGTACATATATGGGAGTGGCCGCCCTCTTTCTGAGCTGGAAAAACCGTCCTGTCTGGCCTAAGCTTTTACTAGTGGTTCAGCCGCTCAATCCTTGTTCACATTCACGTCACTTGGCAAGTGAAAAGGTTTTAAATACTAGAGTAGGGACTGTCCCACAAGGGTTGCCGTGACGTGGCGGGATGGCTTGTACATTATTTTGATCAAAATTATGTTTACTAAATACCCTTATTATTATTACCTTTATGCATTATTTGCAGTTTATTTTTTACTTTTTAGTTCAGGATATTTGTGTTTTTTGCTTTTTGCTATTTTGGGTATAGTGTAATATGAGGACAGTTAGCAATATGAGAGATCGTGATATCTGCTTATTTATATGGGAGCTGATGTGATAAGAATCAAATAGAGACCTCTAAAGTTATTAATCCCTGTATCCATTATAACAACATTTTGATGTTGAGGGATGTTGTTATATTAGTAGCCTTAGTGTTATTTTATCTATGAATGGGTCTCTATTTTTGTATCAGTGGTTTGTTGATGTCCAGCTCGCTTATTATTCCCAATTTGCTATAACCCTGCTTTTTGTTTATAGTTGCTAGTTAGGTTTTGGATGGTATTGGTCAGCAGTCCTACATTATTTATGGTCCCAAAAATTTGGTTTAGGCCCTGCCCTATCTCCATGGAGTGGGGGCGCCATTTGCGTTCCAAGAGGGTGCCAACCTCCGCTGTCAGGTAGGGGTGATTTATAGGGCCCTATAGGGATACACAGGTTACCTATCCGCTACCCTGTGCCGAGGTATAATTTTTTTTCTCTAATGTGTTGGATTGTGATAGAATATGATCAGCATTTAGTTGCTTGTTTTTTTCCAGATGTTTCATGGTTTTAATATTTGAAAAATAAAGTATCTTTTAAAATTAGTTGTTTTTGTATATGAGCCGTCACATAACTAATTTACACTTCTAGTAACTTTTTCAAGCAAATATGGACAAGTACAATAAACATGAGCAATACAAGACACACATAAGTACAGGAGGAGAGAGGTCCCCCATAAAAATATGAGTTTTCATGGAAATGACAAAACTGTCTGGGTGACCCCAAACTTTTGAACGGTAATGTATTACTCCAACGATAGTTGCTTAATGGAGCATGCTTAACATAGATAGTCCAGTGTGAAATTCTCCAGTTATTCTAAGAGAATAAGAGACTACTTACATATTTCTTGTTCCACCCATAAATATTTCTCATTCAAAGAGGATTCCAGGAGAAAACGGGGAGAGATCCAGAACCCAATTATCTTTCCATAGGAAATAGGCACTTGAGAGCACACTCAATGTAAAACCCAATTGATATAGTCCCCACAAAATTCAACAATACTTTGCTCTAGAATAAAAATAAGAAAATGAAAATCAAGCAAACACAAAAACAGGCATGATAAAAATCAATGCAGACGACTCAGAGGAATAGAACAAAACTAAGGGCCTCATTGAACCCATATGGATGAATTAATGATGAATTAATCTCAGGGTCCAGCTCCACATTGCCTCCAACTAAGCTAGAGGGTGACCAATTTCCCCTCCTCTAACCCTTAGGACTATGTGGTCTATTCCCCTGACCATAAGGCCATTTAGATTGCACTGATGATGTAACTTGAAGTGCCTTGGTAGAGTACACAGATAGTCTGTGACCGTCTCCTCTTTGGCGACAGCAATGTCACAAACATGTTCCCTTGATTTTCAGGGCCCTGGTTGTTAAACCTATACATATCTTGCTACAGGGACAGCGGGCGTAGTATACTACTGCCTTTGTTGAACATTTCATTGTTTGCATGATTTTTAGTTCTTTACTGCCATCTGAGGAGAAAAACACAGTGGCCTGCCCAATATTGGGGCATGCTACACACTTCCCGCATGGGGAGCAACCCCATCTGGCTCCATGGGGCTGGGAGAAGGGGAGTAGCTTTTTATCCCTTTTGTTGTAGTGGCTTTGCACCAAGATGTTCTTAAGGTTCCAGCCATGTCTTGCGGTGATGCTTGGTTTGCGAGGTAAGTATATTTGGAATGTTTGGTCAGCCAAGAGGATAGGCCAATATTTAGCAACAGTTTCTTACATCAAGTTCCATTGGAAATGATATCTGGTGATCATTCTCACTTGTTGGCCTCATTCCTTAGGTCTACATTATTGTCATGTGATGTATGAATGAGGTCATGCCTATTTTGTTTACAGGCTCTTTTATATGCTAATTTGATTTGCCTGTTGCTGTAAAGGTACTGTCACACTTAGCGATGTACCAGTGATCCCGACCAGCGATATGACGCGGTCAGGATCGCTGGTACATCGCTAAGTGGTCGCTAGTGAGCTGCCACACAGGCAGAACTCACCGACATCGCTGGGACGGGGGTCGCTACTTACCTGTCACACTAGGTGATCCTGCGTCCTCCCGCCCGGCTCCACGCTCGTCGCTCGTCTCTCCACAGGAAGCGCCGCAGGAAGCTGACGACGAGAAACGGTCCTGGACGTTCTCGCGCGATCAGCGATAACCAGCGGGGGAGCGGGTCGTAGGTAAGTATCACACAGCGATATCGCTAGCAATATCGCTATAACGTCACAAGTTATAGCGATATTGCTAGCGATATCACTTAGTGTGACAGTACCTTAACCCCTTGCACAGAATCTGTTTTTAAGATCCAGAGCTCTCTCTTCAAAATCAGCATCTGAGGAACATATTCGGCGAACCCTAAGGAATTGTCCAGTTGGTATTGATTTAATGAATTGTGGAGGATGGGCTGATTCTGCATGTAAAACAGAATTTATAGATGTCTCATTGCGGAAGAGATCTGTTTGTAAGATTCCGTTACTGTCATGTCCAAGAAATATATCACATCTGGATGAGATTTGTATGTTAGGCATAAATTCAAGTCATTTGAGTTTAGGTCATTAAAGAAGGCAGCCATCTGTTGTGGACTTCCCTGCCAGATCAGAAACACATCGTCAAATCAAAACCCAGAAGATTCAAAATGAATTGGGCTTCCTCTGCTGTCAAGGTAGTCATAGACAAATAGTAGGATACTGTTTTAAGTCCATCATCATGTCGAATGCTGGTGTAGAGTGCTTCAACGTCACAATATATATTCTTTTTAGAAAGTCTCCCGTATTTCGAATGTATGATAGTAAGGTCTCCACGAGGGGTTTCAATTGTACATCAATGTATTTGCACACCTTCTCCAGAAAGTTTCACACGCTCGATACGATGGGTCTACCGGGAGGCATCTTACAATCCTTGTGCACTTTCGGTAGAACCATGGCCTCCACCACAATTAGTGCATCACGTCGTTGTAAAAAAGTGAGATCTCTTGATAAAAAAGATAGATCAAGTGTGGTGAAAACATGATAAGAAAAGTTTATTACCTTTAGATAATTTAGATAAATGATTTATCTTTAGATAATGATAGAAGCTGTGGTGCGGCACTGTTGTCACACACCCTGCTTCTATCACCGACCCCTGGTGATGATTCGTTTCAGGGCAATGATTGAAGCTGTGGTGCAACACTATGGTCACACACCCTTTTTCAAACACCAACCCCTGGTGGTGATTCGTTTCAGGGAAAGAAACAGTGGTGTCAGAAGCAGGTACTGTGGCAGGAACAACAGAAGTCTGGCATCAGTGATTGAAGTTGCAGGAGGCAGCGACAGAAGTTCCACCATCACCCACAACCCGAAACAGTACGCCATCAGAGGACGGCAGTCATATAAATGCGGCAGTGACCCCAGTGCCACCCCATCAAGACAACCTGTTTCGGGGGTGGTGGGTGAGAGAACCAACAGAGAAGAGAAGTGGCTATAATGACATTCGCCTTAGACACCCTCTTTAAGACTCCCCACAAATGTAACATTACAGGAAGTAAAAAAATCACATTTAGGTATCTGATGTATAAAGAGAACAGAAGAGTGTTTTATGATAAAGCAAATAACAAAAGTGAATAGTGCTTAAAATAGATCATTATAAAGGGTATTATAGGGATAAAACAACCTCTTTAAATATTTATTTATACATAGCAACTCTATCATAAAAAAAACCCTGCAGTCATGGGAGAAATTTCTGACTAGGGGAATATGTCAGCAGGTTTTTGTTTTTCATGTGAGAGCGGCATGATTTTGGAAAAGAGAAGTTGAATCCAACAATGTTTCTCTTAGTGTACTGGGTGCAGCTGTTCTGACACAATCAGAGATTTAGATTTAGAATGAAGTAGAGTTGATACAGCTAACCCCGCCCACAACAAGCTCTCTATGTCCATAAACAGGGAGGTGTTTAGTTGCTGGCCTAGTGTCATAGTTAGCGTCGGGCTGGAGCACCTTGAGCCCTCCAGAGAAAATCATTCTTGGGACCAACTACCTAGTTAAATAGAAATAAATGGAAGATCACAAATTGTGTGGTAAAACATGTTAATATCAGGGTATAAAATAAGGTAGTACATGTCTTAAAGACATAGCAGGGGTTGGGGTAGCCCCCTCATAGAATATAATGTAGTCCCCTCATAGAATATAATGCAGCCCTCATATAATATAATGCAGCCCCCCTCATAGAATATAATGCAGCCCCCTCATAGCGTATAATGCAGCCCTCATATAGAATATAACGTAGCCCCCTCATAAAGTATAATGCATCCCCCTAATACAGTATAAAGCAGCCCCCCATAGAATATAATGCAGACCCCATAGAGCATAATGCAGCCCCCATAGGGTATAATGCAGCACCTTCATAGAGTATAATGCAGCCCCCGTAGAATATAATGCAGTCCCCTCAGAGTATAATGCAACCCCCCATAGAATATAATGTAGCCTCCTCAAATAGTATAACACATCCCCCATAGAATATAATGTAGCCCTGTCATAGGTTGTAATGCTGCCCCCTCATAGGATATAATGCAGCCCCCTATAGAATATAATTTAGCCCCCTCACAAAGTATAATGCAGCCCCCCATACAATATAATGCAGCACCCTCATAGGGTATAATGCATCCCCAACATAGAATATAATGTAGACCCCTCATAGAGTATAATGCATCCCCCCCATAAAATATAATGTAGCCCCTTCATAGAGTATAGTGCAGCCCTCTTAGAGTATAATGTAGCCCCCTCAGAGTATTATGCAGCCTCCTCATAGGTTATAATGCAGCCCCCCCATATAATATAATGCATTCTTCTCATAGAGTATAATGCAGCTCTCTCATAGAGTATAATGCATCCCCATATAGAATATAATGTAGTCCCCTCCATATAATATAATCCGGCCCCACAGTTCTACAGTATTATGGACACCAGTACTCACTCACTGATATATATACATAAAAACAAACAAAGAAACACAATACTCACCTCTCCTCCTCACTTCCCCGCTGATCCCAATTCTGCTACGGTCTCAGCAGCTGCACTGTTGTCTGCCTGGCACACAACATGGTGCGAGATGAAGTGACATTGTCGCTCACCGGCTGTGTCAGAGGCAGAGAGGAATAATGGGGGAGGGAGCGTCATCTGTCGCCTTCTCCTCCATTATTGCTTTCAACTGTATTGGCATCTATGATGCCTATACAGTTGAATGCGGCACGCGCTGGGGGCTGCAGCGGTGGAGCAGCGGTTGACTGGAGGCAGGTGACAGAAGGCAGGAGCCGGCTTCTGCTGCTAAAACTACTGCTAAAGAGAAATGAAGATTCACTGTTCCCCACACCCTTGGGAGTGAGGAGCAGTGAATATTAATTTCTCTTTAGCAGTGGGCCCAGACTTTAGCTGTAGCAGCCATCTCCTGCCTCCTGTCACCCGCTTCTCCACCGCTGCTGCTACGCTGGTGCCAGGGAGGCCCCGCTGACTCACCGGCCCCATAGCAGCTTCGTGGTGTGCTGCTATTAGTGACACGCCACTGGCAGTGGGTCCCTGGGGCAGTGAGGGCCTTAGGCCACTGCCTTCCCTGTATGCCAGGAGATGTCAGTGCCTGGACCCACTGGAGAATCCTCAGTTTCTCCGGTGGGCCAGTTTGAACCTGTTCATAATGATAAATTCTTCACATTTATTAAACATCAGCATGCACTTTGAGAAGTGACAGTTTCCTTAATTTTGTGTTTCAGCCTCTATCTCCTGCTGTCTTGAGATTACAAAAACCTGCTGACAGATTCCCTTTAACACCTTTCCTACATTGGATGTACTATACTGTTCATGTGACCTGGGACTTAAGTCCCATGGATGGAATAGTACGTCACATGCGACACCCGGCACTATGTGTCAGGGGTGGTCACGGACCACCTCCGGCACATTAACCCCTGGCCCACTGCGATCAAACATAATCAAAGTGTACTGGGGTCACAGGGAAGAATCGCGCAGGGGGTGCTCCCTGCGTGCTTCCCTGAGACCCTCGGAGCAGTGTCTCGCTGCACCGAGGGTCTCCTCCCTGCAGGCTGCTGGATCCCATATGGGGTCCTTTGGGGTTCTGCAGGGAGGCGGCTTTCTCAGTGCCTGCTGAGACAGACACTGAAAAAGCCTGCTGCAGTGCCTGTCAGATCGCTGATCTGGCACAGTGCACTGCAAAGTGTCAGATTATTATTATTATTATTTATTATTATTATAGCGCCATTTATTCCATGGTGCTTTACATGTGAGGAGGGGTATACATAATACATACAAGTACAGTAATCTTAAACAATACAAGTTACGACTGGTACAGGATGAGAGACCCTGCCCGCGAGGGCTCACAATCTACAAGGGGATGGGTGAGGATACAGTAGGCGAGGGTAGAGCTGGTCGTGCAGCAGTTTGGTGGATCGGTGGTTACTGCAAGTTGTAGGCTTGTCGGAAGGTCTTCAAGTTCTTTTTGAAAGTTTCCATGGTAGGCGAGAGTCTGATATGTTGTGGTAGAGAGTTCCAGACTAGAGGGGATGCGTGGGAGAAATCTTGTATGTGATTGTGGGAAGAGGAGATAAGAGGGGAGTACAGAAGGAGATCTTGTGAGGATCGGAGATTTCGTGCAGGTAAGTACCAGGAGACTAGGTCACAGATGTACGGAGGACTCAGGTTGTGGATGGCTTTGGGTAATGGGGAGCCAGTGCACTGATTGACAGAGGGGAGAGGCCGGGGAATAGAGGGGGGACAGGTGGATTAGTCGGGCAGCAGAGTTAAGAATAGATTGGAGGGGTGCGAGAGTGTTAGAGGGGAGGCCACAGAGCAGGAGATTGCAGTAGTCAAGGCGGGAGATGATGAGGGCATGGACTAGGGTTTTTGCAGATTCTTGGTTGAGGAATGTACGGATCCGTGAAATGTTTTTGAGTTGAAGTCGGCAGGAAGCGGAAAGGGCTTGGATATGTGGTTTGAAAGAGAGATCAGTGTCAAGGATAACCCTGAGGCAGCGAGCTTGTGGGACTGGAGAGAGTGGGCAGCCGTTTACTTTAATGGATAGGTCCATTGGGGGGGGTCACGTGAGATGGGTGAAAGATGATTAATTCTGTTTTGTCCATATTAAGTTTTAGAAATCTAGCGGAGAAGAAGGATGAAATAGCAGACAGACATTGACATTTAGTAGGGAAGTGATATCTGGTCCAGAGATGTAGATCTGTGTGTCATCAGCATAGAGATGATACTGAAAGCCATGAGATTCTATGAGCTGTCCAAGGCCGAAGGTGTACACGGAGAAGAGCAGGGGCCCTAGGACTGAACCTTGCGGGACTCCGACGGATAGGGGGCGTGGTGAGGAGGTGGTGTGCGAATGGGAGACGCTGAATGTCCAGTCTGCTAGGTATGACGCAATCCAAGATAGGGCCAAGTCCGTGATACCAAGAGATGAGAGGGTCTGTAGTAAAAGGGAATGGTCCACTGTGTCAAAGGCAGAGGACAGGTCCAGGAGGAGGAGGACAGAGTAGTGTCGCTTGGCCTTGGCGGCTAGTAGGTCATTGGTGACCTTAGTTAGGGCAGTTTCAGTGGAGTGGTGTGGCCGGAAGCCGGATTGCAAGTGGTCAAGGAGGGAGCAAGAAGAGAGGTGGGAGGCTAGTTCAAGATGGTCCAGTAGTTTTGAGGCAGATCAGCGATCTGACATTTTACAGTGATGTCCCCACCTGGGACAAAGTAATTAAGTAAAAAAACACGTATAAAATTAATTTAAAAAAAATCCTAAATAAATTTAAAAAATCCCTAATAAATTCTTTTTTTTGTAAATAAAAAAACAATAAAAGTACACATATTTAGTATCACCGCATCCGTAACGACCCGCCCTATAAAACTGTCCCACTAGTTAACCCCTTTAGTGAACCTCTTCAAGAAAAAAATAAAGCAAAAAACAAGGCTTGATCATCATACCGCCGAACAAAAAGTGCAATAACGTGCAATCAAAAAGACGGACATGAATAAACATGGTACCACTGAAAACGTCATCTTGCCCGCAAAAAGTGAGCTGCCACACAGCACCATCAGCGAAAAAATTAAAAAGTTATAGCTCGCAGAATAAAGTGATGCAAAAATAATTATTTTTTATATAAAATTGTTTTTATTGTATAAAAGCGCCAAAACATAAAAAAGATATAAATGAGGCATTGCTGCAATCATACTGATCCGAAGAATAAAACCCCTTTATCAATTTTACCACACGCAGAATAGTGTAAGCGCCACCCCCCCAAAAGAAATTCATGAAATGCTGGTATTTGTTCATTCTGCATCCCAAAAATTGGAATAAAAAGCAATCAAAAAGTGTCACGTGCCCAAAAATGGTACAATAAAACTCGTCAACTCGTTCCACAAAAAATAAGACCTCACATAACTCTGTGGGTCAAAATATGGAAAAATTATAGCTCTCAATATGTGGTGATGCAAAAACTATTTTTACAATAAAAAGCGTCTTTTAGCGTATGACAGCTGCCAAATATAAAAACCGCTATAAATAGTAAATCAAACCCCCCCTTTATCACCCCCTTAGTTAGGGAAAAATTATAAAATTAATTTCCATTTTCCCATTAGGGTTAGGGTAAGGGCTAGGGTTAGGGCTGAGATTAGGGTTAGGGGTGTGTTGGGGTTAGGGTTGGAGTTAGAATTGGGGCCTTTCCACTGTTTAGGTACATAAGGGGCTCTCCAAACGCAATAGGACAAATTGGACAATAACTTTTGAGGTCCTTTTTCCCTTGAGAAAATAAAAATTGGGGGTGAAAAGATCATTTTTGTGGAAAAAATATGATTTTTTAAATTTTACACCTGTACATTATAACTTATGTGAAGCCCATGGGGGTTCAAAATTCTCACCACACATCTAGATAAGTTCCTTTGGGGGGACTAGTTTCCAAAATGGTGTCATTTGTGGGGGGTTTCGACTGTTTAGGCACATCAGGTTCTCTCCAAATGCAACATGGCTTCCGATCTCAATTCCAGCCAAAAATATCAAATGTTGCTGCTTCCCTTCCGAGCTCTGCCTCACCCCACATATCAGGTTTCAGCGTACTCAGGACAAACTGCACAATAACTTTTACAGTCCAATTTCTCCTGTTACCCTTGGTAAAATAAAAAAAAATTGAACCTGAAGTAATTTTTTGGTGAGAAGTTAAATGTTCATTTCTTTTTAAACATTGAAAAAATTCCTGTGAAGCACCTGAAGGGTTAATAAACTTCTTGAATGTGGTTTTGAGCCCCGTCAGGGGTGCAGTTTTTAGAATGGTGTCACTTTTTGGTATTTTCTATCATATAGACCCCTCAAAGTGACTTCAAGAAGAAGTGGTCCAAAAGTCATGCATGGCACAGAGTATTCACCATGTGGCAGATGTTTAATAGGGCTGAAGCTTGCAAATCCGAGGCGAAACGGATGAACGGGATCCCCTATGTCTTGAGGTCCTACAGGAGTGATGCTGCGGTACCGCCAAGGGCACTACTACCTCGTAATGCGTGTGAGGATATAGAAAGTAAGCAAGGGAAAGTGCAGGAGGAATGCTGTGTGGACTGTAATGTAACTGATGTGTCCGGGACCGTTGAAGAGGAAAGTAAAATTGTTGATTTGGCATCAGATCCAGTGTCTGTGTCCGTTATTTCAACCCTGAGCACTGGAACCAAGTGTGCAGGAGCTGGGTCGCACCGCAGTGGAATCCCTATCCATGGACCAGCACCCCAAACAGGTACGCCTGTAGAAGCTGGTGGTTTTTTGTGGGAGGAGGCCAGGACACCAGAACCCCAGTGTCCTCGGCTATGACTACTGTCCTGGCCGCCTCTTACACTGTCATCACCAACATAGGTTTTTCTACAAAGCATTAAACAAATTTCATTAAGCGTGTTCAATACCTTTCCCTGTGTCATTTCTCCTTATTGCACATAACTTAATTCAAGGATATCTACAGTCTAATTCCTTTGCCTGTGTGGATTGGTTGAGTTGTTAATAACATATGGCGAAAATCTCATGTTAATAGCATCTTTAGAAATATATTTACATAGAACATTGGTGACGTGTTCGATACAAATGTCACCTGCTGTAGTTTTCCACTGGTTTAGGAGGATTGCATCATGTAGTCCAATATGTGCACATAATGTACCTATTAAGACACAATCATACAGCCATCAAGACTGTACATGTAAGATCCTCAGTCTCAGGACCGCTGGGGCCCCACCTATCACCAAAGGATAAGCGATCATTTTAACAGTGATAACTTTTGTTAAATGTGGACAACACCTTTAACAAACTGGAACAAGATCAATGGCAGACTGATGTAAGAGTTCTGACCTGATTTATTCAGAGCAGTTAATTATCACCATTGAGGCACAGATTGTACTTGGGTCCCTCATGGTAATGGATGTTCAAAGGCTCACTTTTTTTTTTCTCCTTCAAACAGAAGTTTTCAGTAGGTTAGCTACTATTGCTGAATTAGAGGCTTCTTTCCACAGTCACCAGGTCACTTTTATGGCTGACTGTGCTGGCTGGCATGCTTGTTGGTCCACATTGATTTGCACAGGCTAAACAATAAGGTCCATGGCAATGCATTATGTTAACCAATTGGGTTAAAGGGTGTGTTCGCTTTCAGACTTCATCTCTCCATTATGCCTCTTCCCAACCCCCTTTTTCAACTTTTCGGTATTCTGGAATGCTGTCATTTGGCCTGGATTCCTCTGTGATCTGGCTGAAATTACATCATATCAACCAGTCTGTATTTTGGGTTCTCCAGCTTCCAGTCCTGGCCCAGTCAACAGGACATCATTAGTTTCAAGGTCAGTGGGCATATAACCCTAATATGGCTTGTGGTTTCATTGCGGTTTATGGTGTAATGTAAAATATTAAATGCATATAATTTTATAAGTATCAACGCTGCTGTGTGGGTAATGTATTGGTAATGCCTAAGGTAACTCTGTACGCTAGGCTCAGGTTTAGAGAACGAATAGGATATAAGTTAGTATTTAGGTAGTGACAGAACTTAGGACCCAGAGTAGTTACAAACAGATTAAGATAGGCAATGGTGGGCATATTTGTGTATTAGTATAAGTATTGTTAATATAGTGTTAAAGTAATGCAAGCAATGTGCTGAAATGCAGGTGAAAGGTTAGATCATCCAATCAACAGACATAGGAACAGATACAGTTAAATGTTTGGTACCGGCCCAACAAGGGTCAAGGAAGACGTTTAATCAGACTGAGTTGGAGTAAGTGAAAGGTTAGTGTAACGTTCAGGTTCAGTGCGCAGTGAGCTGGAAGCAAATGCAGTGCATATCATTCTAAGGCCTCTTTCACACATCCGGCTTTTGTAATCCGGCACGATGCGGCAAAATTTTTAATAACCGGATCCGGTATTGTCCCATAAGCTTTCATGGTCACCGCATCGTGCCGGATGGTTATGCGTCGTGTCCGGTTGTTGCCGGACACAGCAAAAATTAGCCGTCCGGCATCTGCAAAAAACGTTCTCTGCAACGTTTTTTGTCAGCGCCGGACCGGCTTTTTTCACAGCGCATGCCCGGACTCTGTGAATGTTAACCCCACAAGTGCCCGACGAGAGAGAGAGAGATCTCTCTCTGTCACCCGGACACTTGTGAGAGATCTCTCTCGCCGGGCACTTGTGGGGTTAACACTCACAGTGTCTAGGTGAGAGAGAGAGATCTCTCTGTGGGGTTAACCCCACAAGTGCCCAGCAAGAGAGAGAGATTCTCTCGACTGGACACTGAGTGTTGACCCCACATGTCTCTCTCTCTCTCTCCACCCCCCTCTCCCCTCCCCTCCCCTCCCCTCACCTCCCTTTCAGCAGCTGTCTCTCTCAGCAGGTGCCTCTGTCCACCTGTGTATATGTTCCTCCTGCGGCTCCTTTAAATCACGTCCGAGCCGTATCAGACGCCGCACACACATCCGGTGTCACGGCTGCAGGCCGGATCCGGCGGCCCGGCTTTTCGCCGCACGCCGCCGGACCCCACACACTGGATGTGTGAAAGTAGCCTTACAGCATGAGGTTGTACCAAGTTTCCTGTGGACCTTCCTGTAACGTCCAGGCCCTACTGTCCAAACTAGGCACTGAGGAGTATGCCTTAATCCGTTCCATACAGACGAAGTCGGATGGAGAACCACGTGAGGGAAACATAGGTGATCTCAGTGATGCTGTGGGGCCAGATGAGAAATCCCTGATGCTGACGAGAGGATCAAGTGTAGGGATTGTCTGAGCTGAGCGTAAGCAGTGGCTTGAAATGTTCTGTGTTGATGAAACTGGAGGGTGCTGTGCCTGAAACTGCGCGTTAAATTCTGTTGTATCTGAACTGACCAGTAAAGTTGAATTTGTTATAATGAACTGGGTGTCCCCTGATGTGTGTGCGGCTGATCCTGGACCAAAGGACGTGGATGCACTGGAGGCTTCCGGCCTGTAAGTGAGTATGCTGAATTGTACACAGCACTACATTGATGGACTGGGACATTGTTTATTTGTGGGTGCCAGGGTGTGGAGAAGCAGCAGCTCACCCATAGCTACCACCCTGGCACTTTACAGGAGAATGACTCAATATTGCAATCAGCAGCTCCTCACCTCACCATTATTCTAATAGTGAATCCACCTGTACCCAAAAGTGTGTTCTCCAATCCAAGGTCAGGTATGTGTGTGTCTGGTGTCGCAGAGCTGACTGTGTTTTAGTAAGTTGTGTCTGCCTGGCACAGTAGAGGAGACTTGGTAGTGTTGTGTCTGGTGTAGCAGTGTTGACTGTGTTATGGTGTTTCTGATGCAGAAGAGCTGATTGTGTTGTGTTTGGTGTAGCAGAGAAGACTGTTGTGTCTGGTGTAACAGTGCTGATTGCATTGTGTTGTTTAGCAGAGCTGATTGTGTTGTGTCTGGTGTAGCAGAGCTAAATATGCTGTGTCTGGTGTATCACCACTGACTCTGCTGTGATGAGTCTGTTGTGGTAGAGCTGTGTTACGTCTGGCATAGAAGAGCTGACTGCGTTGAGTCTGGAATAGAAGAGCTTTGTTGTACTGTGTCTTTGTAACAGAACTGACTGTTGCTTTGGGTCTGTTGTAGCAGATCTGACTGTGTTGCTTTGTATTAGTAGAACTGATTGGGCTGTGTTGTGTTTGTTGTAGCAGAGCTTTGCTGTGCTTTGTCTGGTGTAGCAGAGCTGACTGTGTTCTATTGGATCTGCTGTAGCAAAACTGACTGTATTGTGCTGGGACCCATATAGCAGGCTGACTTTATTGTGTTGATTCAGGTGTAGCAGAGCTGAATATAATATGTTGAGTCTGGTGTAGCAGAGGTGGTTGTGCTGTGTCTGATCTAGTAGTGCTGACCATATTGCATCTGGTTTAGCAGAGCTGTGTTGCATAACGTTTTCATTTTTCCATCAATACGGCAATGCGAGGGCTTGTTTTTTGCAGTTGTACTTTTGAACGACACCATTGGTTTTGCCACATATTGTACTGGAAAATCCATATGCGGTGAAATTGCAAAAAAAGTGCAATTCCAACAATTGGGGTTTTTTGCTGTTTTTTTTACAATGTTCACTAAATGCTAAATCTGACATGTAATTATTATTCTCCAGGTCATTAAGCATTCGTAAACACGAAACATGTATAGGTTCTTTTTATTTAAGTAGTAAAAAAAAATCCAAAGTTTGTAAAGAAAAATAAAACTGTGCCATTTTACGATACCCATAACCTCTCCATTTTTCAGGATTTGTGAATGGGTGAGGGCTTATTGTTTGCGCGCTGAGCTGACATTTTTATTGATACCATTTTGGGGTAGCTACAATGTTTTTATTGCCTGATATTGCCTTTTATTGCAAACTTGCGACAACCGAAAAAACAACATTCTGGCATTTTGATTTTTTTCTCATTACTCCATTTACTGATCTGATTCATTTACTTCATATTTTGATAAACGGCCATTTCTGAATGCAGCTATACCAAATATGTCAAAACTTACAACAGTACATTTACCTAAAGATGTTAAAAAAGTGGGAAACCACAAGGTGGCGCCACAGTACCAAAGCACACACAAAAACTAAAGGGACTAAATATGCATGCGGAATGGCTTGAAAAGTTGGATAGGAACTACGGGAGGTAACGGAAAGCAGGCAGGCTAAATATCTAAAACAAGATAGCCTCACAGAAAGTTCTTATGAGGCTCAGAGAATCATAATAATGTTACAAAAAACATCCCTGTAAGGTTCCAAAAAAATCCTTGTAATTTCTACTCAGCAAAGCACCAAGTGAAATCACTAAAACATTACCTGGTCAATTTTATGAAAACCACCAAGGATGTGTTAAACTTGCTCGCAGTGAGAAGATCAGTGTGAGAACCAAACACATTGACGTCAAACATGATCACCTATGTGATTTGATAGAACATTACGTAAATTAGTTGGTTTATTACGAGACTGACCAGATGATAGCTGATGTTATGACAAAAGCCCCTTCCAGGAGCCAAATTTGTACAATTCAGAACCACTATGTGACTAACAGGATAAGTAGTTGTTGACTGGGGGTGTAGGAATAATGCTTATTAGGCCGGGGTCACACATGCAAGAAACTTGGACGAGTCTCGCATCTTAATACCCGGCACTGCCACCGACACTCGGGAGCAGAGCGTGCGGTGGCATGTATTTCTATGCCACCGCCCGCTCCGATCCGAGCGCCGGCGGCAGTGTCGGGTATTAAGACGCCAGACTCGGCTGAGTTTCTCGCATGTGTTTTCCCGGCCTTAATGTGTATATTGCATCAAATACTGCTTACTACTGTTTAATAGTGCACTAGTTTCTGTCTCCAGGAATAGTGCTATATTGCAGGTAAATTCACTGTTAAAAAAAAAGATTCCAAACAACAAATCGCTGTCAGGAACTTTATTAACCCTTCAGGTGCATTTCAGGAATTAATGCAAATCGGCAAGACAGGAATGGAAAAATATATTTTTTACCGACTTCTGAACAGGCCGCTGTAGCCGGCAGACTGTAAGTCCGCTATTTGTCAGTGAGTTGCCAAGCAACCATCAGGTCCACAAAATCATGAACTCAGGGTGCCAATGGGGTTAAAGAGAGAGCAGCCACACTCTGTTAACCGTCTAGATGCTGTAGTCACTATTGTCAGTAGCATCTAAGGGGTTAAACGACCATGTTTGGTGCCAACCCCATTCGAGGCTGATGCAGCAAGTTGTCAGCTATAGTGTACAGCCAACAGCTGCTGGATTGCCACCCGCTGGATGCCAGTCTGCTATATTACAGGTCAGTAAAAAGACGTATTGGTGGTCATTAAGAGGTTACCCCTATAAGGGCCGAGTCGCTTTGTACGTTAATGGCCGAGCCTCATTTCTAAAATCTGAGCAGTGTCATTTTATGATGTAATAATTCTGGAAACCTTCAACTCCTTTCCTACATTGGACGTAATATTCCGTCCATGTGACCTGGGACCTAAGTCCCAAGGACGGAACATTACATCACAGGTGATCAGCGGCGCTCACGGGGGGAGTGCAGCTTATCCCGGCCGGGTGTCAGCTAATTATCACAGCTGACACCCGGCACTATGTGTCTGGGGCGGTCACGAACCGCCCCCGGCACATTAACCCCTAGCACACTGCGATCAAACATAATTGCAGTGTACCAGAGGCATAGGAGAGAAGCACGCAGGGAGGGGGCTCCCTCCGTGCTTCCCTACGACCCCCGGAGCGGCGCGATGTGTTGCGTCGCTCCGAGAGTCCTCCTCCCTGCAGGCCCCCGGATCCAATATGGTTGCTTGTGTATATGTGTACTTTTGTTGTTTTGTTTTTTTATTTAGAATTAAAGAGAATTTATTAGGGAATATTTTTTTTTTAAATTTATTTTGGAAACTACACCCCTCAAGGGATTTATCTAGAGGGGGATGAGCATCTTGAACCCACAGGTGCTTCACATAATTTTATAATATTGAGACATGAAAATGGAAAAATATATTTTTGCTGCAAAAATGTTGCTTTAGCCCCAAATATTTAATTTTCACAAAGGCAACAGGGGAAAATGGACTTTAGAATTTGTTGTGCAATTTCTCTTGAGTACAGGGATACCCCATATGTGGCCAGAAACTCTTGTTTGGGCACACAGCAGAGCTTGTAAGGGAAGGAGCGCTATTTGATTTTTGGTGTGCAAAATTGTCTGAAATAGACTGTGTATGCCATGTCATATTTGGAGACCTGACAAGGTTCCAAACAGCAGAAACACCCACAAGTGACCCCATTTTGTAACCTAGACCTCTTAAAGAATTTCTCTAGGGGTGTAGTGAGCATTTTAAATCCACAGTTATTTCACAAAATTGTATAACATTAGGTTGTGAAAATAAAAAAGTGATCTTTTTTCACTAAAATGTTGCTTTAGATCCAAGTTTTTAATTTTCAAAGGGCCTAATAGGAGAAAATGGACCACAAAATTTGTTACGCAATGTCTCTTGAGTACAGCAGTAATCCATATGTGGTCAAAAACTACTTTTTAGACAAAGTGCAATGCTTTAAGGGAAGGAGTGACATATTGTACTGAAGATTTGCCTGGAATGGTTTGCCGTGCCATGTCACATTGGCCAAGTCTCTGAGGTGCCAGAACAGCAGAATTTCCCCATAATTGACCTCATTTTACAAACTACACCTCTTAATGAAATCATCTAGCGGTGCAGTGAGCATAATGACACTGTGTTTCACAACATTTTATACCATTGAGAGGTGAAGAATAAAAAATTACATTTTAACCAATGTAATTTTTTTAGCCTCAGATTTTACATTTACAAGAGAAATAGGTAAAAATGACTGCTTAATTTGTAGCAGAAATTCTTGCAAACATGATAAAATCCCATATGTGGCTGTAAAGAACTGTTTGGCCACACGGCGAGACTTGGGAAGGAAGGAGCTCTATTTGACTCTTGAAAAATATTTCAAGGAGAAAGCCACTGGGCGAAATGTACGTTGGAGTCAGAGGAGCCACGGGATACTGACTACTGGTATATATTAATTAACTATATCCCTTCTCTTTATGCTCTTTATGCACTTTACTTCTAGACTTGTATGTCTATTAGACTTTTTCTCAAGGAGAAAGCAACCAGGCAAAACGTACGTTGGGAGTCACAGGAGCCACGGATTACTGACTACTGGTAAATATTAATTTACTATATCCCTTCGCTTTATGCACTTTATTTCTAGACTTTTGAATGTTACAGACTATTTTTATTGGATTTTTTATTTTGCCTAACCATGTTATTTGGTCAGTATTCCCTTTAATTAAATTTCTCTGTGCTGCGGTCTCTGATTGTGTTCTTTGGTTTCCCCTATCTTCTATGTTTTAATATTATGATTCAATAAAATTATCTATTTTATCTTTGATTTTTCTGGTTTATTCACTTATCCTGAGTAGGTTTAAACATTGTGGTACTCAGGAACATTGGGGAATTTGGGAGCACAGATTTTGCTGGATTTCTTTTGGGGGGAGCATTTCACTTTTCCAGAGCCTTTGTGCTACCAGTAATGTGGAAGCCCCTTATATTTTTGTTGACTTATCTGAGTGAGGACTTGCTTTTTATGGGTGGGTAGAAGCTTTTAATGGTGGTATATTGGGGTACATACTGTAAGATTTTGGATCAGTTCACATTTATCCTATGCACAATCACATCAATGTCCATTTTTCTCTGTAATGATTTTTATCATTATGATTATCCTTTTAATTCCTATGGAAACTGTAAGGGTGTACTTAATTTTTCACACACTACTACTGCATTTTGGCCTAGTTTTTGTTAAAGCACCACTCCAGCATTTTGAGGGTTTTTTCCCCACTGCTGGATTGGTGATTTAAACATAATTCCCCTGTCCCCAGTCACATACTCATCCATCAGCATCTTCACCATTTTGTGGCACCATCTTGTCTATGAGAGTCAGAACAAGGCTATCATAAATTTACAATAATTAGTGACCTTTGCGCCGCTCCATGAAACACTGGAGCAGCCATCAGGTCACAAACTAATGGAGACTGGCCTGATCAGCGGCGAAAACAGATGAAAACGTTGGAAAGTGAGTATCAGGCAGCGGGCAGGGGACTTAGATTCTTAGCACCACTCCAACGGTGAAATAAAACAAAAAAACGCAGGAATGGTGCTTTAAATAAATAATGACACGGTGTAATTTGCCATTTGTTTTTGGTCATTCAAACTTGTATTTACCTAATTTGAAAACCCAAGCACCAGCTTTTTTTTTAAATTAAGTCATGATACAGAAAACCATATTCAAAAGAGGATGTACTTAGTTTTTCTCATGATTGTATGTGAGATATTTTTAGACTGTACATTCTTAGTTTAGCTTTGTGTTTAACCCCTTTCTGACATCAGATGTACTATCCCGTTCATGGTACCCGGGCCCGTAAGACCAGGGAAGGGATAGTACTTCAGCGCGATCAGCGGTGCCCCCGGGGGGAGCGCCACTGGGTGTCAGCTAATTATCACAGCTGACACCCGGCAGTATGTGTAAGGGGTGGTCACGGACCTCCCTAGAACATTAACCCCCGGCACACTGCAATCAAACATGATCGCAGTGTACTGGGGGATTAGGGAAGAATCGCGCAGGGAGGGGGCTCTCTGCGTGCTTCCCTGAGACTCTTGGAGCAGCATGATGTGCTGCGCTGCTCCGAGGGTCTCCTTCCCTGCAGGCCTGTTATGAATGGGTCACGGAGGAGGAAAAAAGAAAACAAGCCAAGTCACAGAAAACCAGAGAGGTTGGTAACTATGCAGATTGCAGATCCCTGATCCTAACCACACAACTAGCAGCAGCCGTGGAGCGTTCCTACGATGAACCAAGACGCTTCGACTCAGCCGGAGGACTAAGTAAGCCTAAAGCAAGAAAAGGGGAAAACTAACTGCCCCCGAGCAGACCCCAAAGGAAAAACAGCCCCCACACATGTATTGACGGTGAAACAAGATGAAAACACAAACACAGGCAGGAAAATAGGCTGAGCAAACAATGGGGCCCAAACTAACTAGAAAGGATAGGAAAGGAAAGACACTGTCTGCAATCTGCCAAAAACCCTACAAAAATAATGTCCAACACTTCTGATAACAAAATGAACCCTGAAGTCACTAGACTTCTCCCACTATATCAGCACTCTGAAATATTCTGAGAAAGAGCAAAAAGGGGCCAATGTTATGAGCTCATTTTCTCCTTCACCTTTGATGTCCGATGAACTCCCTCTGCTGGTGAAAGGAGGTAGTGAAATTGATTTGGATGGGAATAACCTGTCATCTGAACAGGTGGAGTGTGATTGGACATCCTGAATCTCTGAGTGGATATAAGGCTGCCGACACCCTGCTGGGTTGCTAGTGATCCTCTCTGCTCTGAGCTCTGGCCTCTAGTTTAGTCCTGTCTACTAAAGCTAAGTGTTTGCTCTTCTATTGTTCCATGAGATTTTGTCTGGTTTACTTAGTGTTTGTGTTCAGCCAGCCCTGGTTGGGACTGGCTGAACTCCATTTTTGTCTCTGATCAGTTGATCTCTTTGCTCTGTTTTCAGAATATACCTGAGTGCTGATATAGTGATTTTGAAGTCTAGTGACTTCAGGGCTTTTTCTATCAGATGTGTTGGACATTATTTTTTGGCAGGGTTTTTGCGTGATTGCAGACAGTTGCTTTTCTTTCCTGTCCTATCTAGTTAGTGAGGGCCCCATCATTTGCTCAGCCTGTCTTTCTGTCTGTGTTTGTGTTTTCATCTGTTTTCACCGTCAATGCATGTTGGGGGCTGTCTATTGCTTTGGGATCTGCTCTGGGGCAGTTTAGATTTCCCCTTTCTTTCTTTAAGCTTATTTAGTTCTCCGGTTGTGAACGAGGTGTCTAGGACCACCGTAGGAACATCCCACGGCTACTGTTAGTTGTTGTGAATAGGATCAGGGGTCTGCAATCCGCTAGCTACCAACCTCTCCGGTTTTCTGGACTTAGCTTGCATTTTTGTTTTTTCCTCCTCCGGTGACTCATTCATAACAGGCCAATCTAATAAGGGACAAAAAGCAAATTGGCAAATACAGATAAATAAGAGTGGAAATTCAGCACAGCCCCAGCCGGGGCTGGCTGACCACAAAAAACTGAATAGACCAACAAAATCAAGTGTGAACATTAGCAGAAAAACTTAGCTTGAGCTGACTGGAACAGAGCTGAGAACCAAGACCTGACAAGCTAGAAGGAATCACCAGCACCAGAATAGGGCGTCGGCTGTCTTAAATCCAGTCTGAGATTCCTGAGGTCCAATCGTCATCCTCCTTATCAGGTGGCAGATCTCCACTGATTAAATCAGTCTCACTACCTCCTGTTACCACCAGAGGGAGCCTGGAAGGAGAACTCACAACTGGTAGACCAGAAAATGAATTCACAACACAGGCTCCCAGATCCAATATGGCCACAGGGCCTTCGGGGGCCTGCAAGGAGGTGGCTTCCTCAGTGCCTGCTGAGAGCAGGCGCTGAGAAAGCCTGCAGCAGCAGCGCCTGTCAGATCGCTGATCTGACACAGCGCTGTGCAAAGTGTCAGATCAGTGATCTATCACTAGACAGTGATGTCCCCCCTGGGACAATAAAATAAAGTAAAAAAAAATACGTGTAAAAATAATTTATAAAAAATGCCTAAATAAATTTAAAAAAAAAAATTCACTAATAAATTACATTTTTGGAAATAAAAAAAACAAAACAATAAAAGAACACATATTTAGTATTGCCGTGTCTGTAACGACCTGCCCTATAAAACTGTCCCACTAGTTAACCCCTTTAAAAAATAAAAATAAAAAACAAAGCAAAAACAATGCTTTATCATCATACCGCCGAACAAAAAATGCGATAACACGCGATCAAAAAGACGTATATAAGTAAACATGGTACCGCTGAAAGCGTCATCTTGTCCCACAAAAAGCGACCTGCCAAACATCATCTTCAATGAAAAAATAAAAAAGTTATAGCTCGCAGAATAAAGCGATGCAAAAATAATTACTTAAAATTGTTTTCATTGCATAAAAGCACCAAAACATAAAAAAAGACATAAATGAGGTATCGCTGTAATCATACTGACCCAAAGAATATAACCGCGAATCACGAAATGCTGGTTTTTGTTCATTCTGCATCCCAAAAATCGGAATAAAAAGCGATCAAAAAATTTCACGTTTCCAAAAATGGTAGCAATAAAAACGTTAACTCGTCCCGCAAAAGATAAGACCTCACATGACTTGGTGGGTCAAAATATGGAAAAATTATAGCTCTCAAAATGTGGTGATGCAAAAACTATTTTTACAATAAAAAGCGTCTTTTAGCGTATGCCAGCTGCCAAACATAAAAACCACCATAAATAGTAAATTAAGCCCCTCTTTATCAACCCCTTAGTTAGGGAAAAATAATAAAATAAAAAAAATGTATTTATTTCTATTTTCCCATTAGGGTTAGGGCTAGGGCAAGGGTTAGGGCTAGGGTTAGGGCTGAGATTAGGGTTAGGGTTGTGTTGCGGTTAGGGTTGGAGTTAGAATTGGGGGGTTTCCACTGTTTAGGCACATCAGGGGTTCTCCAAACACATGGCATTTGAACTCAATTACAGCCAATTCTGCATTGAAAAAGTCTAACGGTGCTTCTTCCCTTCCAAGCTCTGCCATGTCAGTGGTTTACCCCCACATATGGGATATCAGCGTACTCAGGACAAAATGCACAATAACTTTTGGGGACCTGTTACCCTTGGGAAAATAAAAATTGGGGGTGAAAAGATCATTTTTGTGGAAAAAATATGATTTTTCTAATTGTACGGCTGTACGTTATAAACTTTTGTGAAGCCCTTGGGGGTTCAAAGTTCTCACCACATATCTAGATAAGTTCCTTTGGGAGTCTAGTTTCCAAAATGGGGTCACTTTTTGGGGGTTCGCTCTCCAAACGCGTCCGATCTCAATTCCAGCCAATTTTGCGTTGAAAAAGTCAAACGGTGCTCCATCCCTTCTGAGCTCTGCCATGCGCTGAAACAGTGGTTCCCTCCCCCACATATCAGGTATCAGCATACTCAGGAAAAATTGCACAATTACTTTTGCTGTCCAATTTCTCCTGTTACCCTTGGTAAAATAAAAAAATTGGACCTGAAGTAATTTTTTTGTGAAAAAAAGTTAAATGTTCATTTTTTTTAAACATTCAAAAAATTGCTGTGAAGCACCTGAAGGGTTAATAAACTTCTTGAATGTGGTTTTGAGCACCTTGATGGGTTCAGTTTTTAGAATGGTGTCACATTTGGGTATTTTCTATCATATAGACCCCTCAAAGTGACTTCAAATGTGATGTGGTCCTTAAAAAAAGTGGTGTTGTAAAAATGAGAAATCTCTAGTCAACTTTTAACCCTTATAACTTCTTAAAAAATAAAATTTTGGTTCCAAAATTGTGCTGATGTAAAGTAAACATGTGGGAAATGCTACTTATTAAGTTTTTTGTGTACCAGATCTCTGTGATTTAAGGGCATAAAAATTCAAATTTGGAAAATTGCAAAATTTTCTAAATTTTCCCCAAATTTCTGTTTTTTTTTCAAAAATAAACGCAAGTTACTGTATATGAATGAAATTTTACCACTACCATGAAGTACAATATGTCCATGGAAGCTTTCCAGAGTTATTACCTCATAAAGAGACAGTGGTCAGAATTGTAAAAATTGGTCCGGTCATTAACGTGCAAACCACCCTTAGGGGTAAAGGGGTTAAGTAAGCACTTGTATAGACTTGTATACTCCACTCTAGGCGCACATCTAAGTGTTTCCAAAGTATGGACAATAAGGTACAGGCTACAGGAGGTAGACTACTTTGGTATTAAACAATTAGCTTTTCCATGAAATATCTACTGTATACATATCACAATGGTTTTATTTATTTTATGTAAAATATTCCATTTAAAATAATATTTTCATACCCATGAATACAACAATACTTTGTCTCCTACATAATTGTGATTTGTATCTTCACAACAGCAGCACTATAGAGTACAGGCCGAAGAACACACTCATTATCTACATATAAAAATCTAGCATAACTGGACCCTCTATTGAAAAAACTGGGAATATTACAAATAATTTTTAGCTCCCAACCAGGGGTGCCAAATTTATTTTAAATTTTTTGGACAGCTTATCAAAACAATCACAGACAGACAATTTTTAGTGATACATTGGAAAACCATAGTGCATCATTATGACTTTAAGTGATATATAACTACAGCCCATAATTCTGACATGAAGACATCAGCTGCATTCACTGTAAACCAGGTACAAACTGGGGTGGAAATTCAGCCCTGGCATATGAAATCACACAGGCCCATATTGTCCCCATCAGTAAGAGCCAGATGGGATATATTACTAATATTACCCAGGATGGAGGAAAGGAAGATTTACTACAAGACCCATATTTCTAATGATACCCATGCCCTGCTGGGGTAAATGACGGAGTCAGCGACTTGGTGCTCCGTCACAACTCTTAACAGTATGGGTGTCTTGAGAACACCGATTCTGTAAGCAACTGTTAGGCGTCAGGTTTCTGCTTCTGCTCTGCAGGAATCCAGAGACTCACATTCTGCGGTCTCCTGCTGTCTTTCTACTGCAGAGGAGATTACTTTGCAGCAGATGGCTCCAGAGACTAAGTCCCTCTGTGCTCCTACTGGGCATGCTCACGAGATGATCTCGCATTGGAGATTGGGAGTCATGTGCCCAGGTCCTGTTCCAGATCTCATTGGTCCATCTCGGAGATCTGGAAGGTCCCGCACGGCTATAAAAAGTGCGCATGGCCGTTCCGCCATTCACTAGTATAGACGATACTTGCTATGTGTGAATGGTGACGGATGTATGATTCTGATGACTGACTCATTATAAAACCCCTTCCCTCTGATATTACGTATGTGGATAGGGAATTAGTTCAGCAGTCAGCGCCAGTCAGTGGCAAACCTTAGGCCACTGTGCACACCGCACCTCTACGCTAGCATCCGACATTGCTTTTGCTTTCTAGCTTTGTCGTAGAGCGGCAGTGTCCTATGCCGCGCTGCAGTTGCAGCCCTTCTTGGCGCTCGCAGTAGCGATGCGGCACACACGGTAGGTCTAGAGGGATACAGCTCCTCTGTCTTAGGTCCTGCTCCTGTGAACAGATACCGTATGTGCACTTACCTGAGGCCTGTGACACTAACAGGCTCAGCGTTTTTTGTATGTTTATGTTGCGGTGCCTCTGTGTGTGCGTGCGCATTATACTGCCATATTGCTCCTCTGTCAATATATTCTTCCGACAGGTATGTTCATCCACCCAGCTCTCCTGCTGTCTGTCTATGAAGTGCACATAGTACATCACCCAGCTTTGCACATAGACTTGCCTCTACACCTATCATTCACATGGTATGCCTTTCAGCTAACCCCAGTGTTATTTATGACCTTGTTTACTCTGGCTTGATCATATGTATCTGGTCCACTCTTAATTGTCTGACCAAGACGAGCAGAGACCACTCCTCTCTGCTTCACACTTGAATGTACTTAGTTGTACATATATTGCATAGCTCAAGTCTGCATAGACTTCAGTCTGCAGTGTGATTCCTATAAGTGTGTCCTAGAAGTGTGAAGATAAATTTTAGAATTAAAACCAGAAGGATACCAGAAGGGAACTGAAGGTAACTGTACACAGTCACTGTAAACAATGTTTCTGTTTGTTTTCACTTTCACCCCTATAATCCTTCACTTTCTGCTAATTCCCCTAATCCCTACTCCAAGTAAGGAAATGTTCATCTCTTCTTCAATCCTCCCCATCCACCTCACCTCCTCCTCAAAACTGTTCCTTAACATACAATCCTCTGTCTCCAAACACAGACAGCCCCCTCATGCCCTCTCCTGCTCCCACCTGATAACACTTTCTCTGCTCCTTCTCACTGTTGGTGATATCTCTCCTAATCCTGGTCCTCCTCACCACATTCCAACAGTCATTTCTACCTCCCATCCACGCTCTATCACAACCTTCCGTAACCACTCCAACCTTATACCCATTCACCCAGCCCCCGCTTCCCCAGTCCCACTAACAGGAGCTATGTGGAACGCTCGCTCTGTCTGCAACAAGCTTTCCTTCATCCATGATCTTTTTGTTACTACCAAACTTTCCTTCCTCGCCATCACCGAAACCTGGCTCACCCCTTCTGACACAGCCTCTCCTTCTGCACTTTCATATGGTGGCTTCCACCTTTCTCACACCCCCCGCCCCAGCAGCAAACATGGCGGAGGAGTTGGTTTTCTCCTGTCAGATACCTGCTCCTTCACCCCAATCCCACTGCCACCCTCTGTTACCCTCCCTTCCTTTGAGGTGCACTCTGTGCGCATCTACTCCCCCTCCAACCTCCAACTGGCTGTCATCTACGGCCCCCCAGGGCCAGCCACCACCTTCTTTGACCACTTCACCACCTGGCTACTTCATTTCCTTTCCGCGGACATCCCTTCTATCATCATGGGCGACTTCAACATCCCCATTGACACTTCCATTCTCAGCTTCCACTAAACTTCTATCTCTCACTTCCTCCTTCGGCCTCACTCAATGGTCTTCTACAGCCACCCACAAAGATGGCCACACACTGGACCTCATCTTCACCTGCCTCTGCTCCCTATCTAACCTCTCTAACTCACCTCTTACTCTCTCTGACCACAACCTTCTCACATTCTCTTCCCTCTCCACTCCATGTCTACAATCCCCACCCCACAAACTTTCACACCCTCGCAGAAATCTTAAACACCTTGACCTACACTCATTCTCTGAATCCCTCCTCCCTCTCACAGATATAAGTTCCTTACACAATGCGGATGATGCTGCTGCTCTATATAACACCACAATAGCTGTAGCTTTGGAATCTGCTGCCCCACTTACACATACCAAAGCTCGCAAAATCAATAGACAACCCTGGCACACCAGCCTGACCAAAGAACTGAGGCGAGCTTCCAGGGCTGCTGAGCGCAGATGGAAAAGATCCCACTCCAACGAGCACTTCATCGCATTCAAACAATCCCTCACTACTTTCAGGACCACACTTGCCACAGCTAAACAAACCTACTTCTCATCTCTCATATCCTCCCTGTCTCACAATCCTAAACAGTTATTCAACACCTTCAATTCTCTCCTCCGTCCCCCAGCACCTCCTTCCTCCCCACTCATCTCAGCTGAAGACTTTGCCTCATTTTTCAAGCAGAAGATTGATAACATCAGAGACAGTTTTGGTCAACAACCCCCAGAGCCCCTCCTCCCAACTTCCCAGCCCTCCACCTCCAAAACCAACTTCTCCACTATTACAGAAGATTGACTTTCCACTCTACTCTCAAGATCACATCTCACCACCTGTGCACTTGACCCGATCCCATCCCACTTCATCCCAAACCTCACCACAGTCTTCATCCCAACACTAACCCATCTCTTCAACCTATCACTAACAACTGGTGTTTTTCCCATAAGCTTTAAACATGCCTCCATCACACCTATCCTCAAAAAGCCCTCTCTTGACCCATCCTCTGTATCTAGCTATCGCCCTATATGACTTCTCCCCTATGCCTCCAAGCTACTGGAACAACACGTCTACCTTGAACTGTCCTCCCATCACTCTTCTTGCTCCCTCTTCAACCGCTTACAATCTGGCTTCCGGTCACACCACTCCACTGAAACTGCCCTTACTAAGGTCACCAATGACCTCTTAACTGCCAAGAGCAAGCGACACTACTCTGTCCTCATCCTCCTGGACCTGTCGGCTGCCTTTGACACAGTGGACCATTCCCTATTATTACAGACCCTCTCATCCCTTGGCATCACAGACTTGGCCCTATCCTTGATCTCATCATACCTAACAGACCAGACATTCCGCGTCTCCCACTCACACACCACCTCCTCACCTCGCCCCCTATCTGTCGGAGTCCCACAAGGTTCAGTCCTAGGACCCCTGCTCTTCTCCATTTACACCTTTGGCCTGGGACAGCTCATAGAATCTCATGGCTTTCAGTATCATCTCTATGCTGATAACACACAGATCTACATCTCTGGACCAGATGTCACCTCCCTACTAACCAGAATCCCTCAATGTCTGTCCACTATTTCATCCTTCTTCTCCGCTAGATTTCTGAAACTTAACATGGACAAAACAGAATTCATCATCTTTCCCCCATCTCACGTGACCCCCCCAACGAACCTATCCATTACGGTAAATGGCTGCCCACTCTCCCCAGTCCAACAAGCTCGCTGCCTCGGGGTAATCCTTGACACTGATCTCTCCTTCAAACCACATATCCAAGCCCTTTCCACTTCCTGCCGACTTCAACTCAAAAATATTTCACGAATCCATTCATTCCTCAACCAAAAATCTGCAAAAACCCTAGTCCATGCCCTCATCATCTCTCGCCTTGACTACTGCAACCTCCTGCTCTGTGGCCTCCCCTCGAACACTCTCGCACCCCTCCAATCTATTCTAAACTCTGCTGCCCGACTAATCCACCCGTCCCCCCGCTATTCCCCAGCTTCTCCCCTATGTCAATCCCTTCACTGGCTCCCCATTGCCCAGAGACTCCAGTACAAAACCCTAACCATGACATACAAAGCCATCCACAACCTGTCTCCTCCATACATCTGTGATCTCGTCTCCCGGTACTTTCCTGCACGCAACCTCCGATCCTCACAACATCTCCTTCTCTACTCCCCTCTTATCTCCTCTTCCCACAATCGTATGCAAGATTTCTCTCGCGCATCACCCCTACTCTGGAACTCTCTACCACAACATATCAGACTCTCACCTACCATCGAAACCTTCAAAAAGAGCCTGAAGACCCACCTCTTCCGACAAGCCTATAACCTGCATTAACCACCGATCGACCAAACCGCTGCATGACCAGCTCTACCCTCGCCTACTGTATTCTCACCCATCCCTTGTAGATTGTGAGCCTTCGCGAGCAGGGTCCTCTCTCCTCCTGTAACAGTTATGACTTGTATTGTTTAACATTATTGTACTTGTTTTTATTATGTATACCCCTCCTTACATGTAAAGCGCCATGGAATAAATGGTGCTATAACAATAAATAATAATAACAATAATACCTAGCAGCGGTGTAACACCTACTGCACGGTGGACCCCGAGCGGCGAACGCACTTTATTATTTATTTTTATTTAGTGTGTTCTGCCGTTCCTAACAGCAACTTAGCAGACAAGGCGGCCCACGACAAAACAGGCCCTTCTGGCATTTGCCAGAATTGTCAGATGGCCAGTCCGGCCCTGCTGTAAACTGTAAATAATGATAAATACATTAAAAATAATCTGTATAATTTTCTTCAGCCTGAAAAAAAAATGACAGCATGAAATTTATTTTTTTACTGTCGATTGATATGTGATGGGAGCAGGGTTGCCAATTACTTGTTAAACCTTTTCTTCTTAACATGTTAATGACCGCCAATGCGCCTTTTAATGGCGGCAGTTAAGGGTACTTATTCCTCAGCGCTGCTTTTTAACGGTGCTGAGAAATAACGCTATAGCGCCCCCCAGCATCATAAAATCTCCAAGGTCTCGGCTACCGGGGGTAGCTGAGATCCCGGAGAACATAATTCAGGTCTTTTCTTACCATCCCCAGAGTTGCGATCCCCGTTATTCACCGAATAATGGTGACCACAAGAATGTCAGATTTACCATTAATTTCTCTCTCCTCTATGTTCAAGCACATCAGAGGAGAAAGAAATGGGGTCCCCTGAGCCCCGGCACCTCCTGCATCCCCCGGTCCTGTCCCTCGGCCCCTGTCGTCTTCTTCCGGGAAGAAAATGGCGGGCGCATGCGCAGTGCGCTGGCCGAGATCTGCCTGCCGGTACCCGGCAACAATAGATTTTTTACTATTGGTTCATTTTGATCACTGTGATAGACCCTATCACAATGATGAAAATTTGGGTTAGGTTTAGGGTTATGGTTGAGGTTATAGCTAGAGTTAGGGTTGGAGCCAGGGTTAGGGTTGAGAATAGAGCTAAGGTTAGAGTTGGGCTAGGGTTAGGGTTGGGGCTAAAGTTAGGGTTGGGTCTAGGGTTGGGGTTCGAGCTAAGGTTAGGGTTGGATGAATGTTAGGGTTGGGGCTAGGGATAGAGCTAGGGTTATGGTTGGGCTAGGGTTAGGGTTGAGGTTGTATTGGGGTTAGGGTTGTGTTGAGGATAGAGTCGTGGCATTGGGGTTAGGGTGGTGTTGGGGTTAGGGTTGTGGTTAGGGTTGGGATTATGGTTAGGGGTGTGTTGGGGTTAGGGATGTGTTAGGGTTGGAGTTAGAATAGGGTTGTGTCCACTGTTTAGGTACATCAGGGAGTCTCCAAATGCGACATGGCGCTCGCCATTGATTCCAGCCAATTTTGTGTTCAAAAAGTCAAATGGTGCTCCCTCCCTTCTGAGCCCTGCCATGCGCCCAAACAGTGGCTTTCTCCCACATATGGGATTTGGGCGTACTCAGAAGAAATTGCACAACAAATTGTGTGGTCCATTTTCTCCTGATACCCTTGTGAAAATAAAAGTTTGGCTCCAAAGCAAATTTTTTTGTGAAAAAAAATGTTAATTTTTTCCTTCCACATTGCTTTAGTTCTTGTGAACCACTTGGAGGGTTAATAAACTTCTTGAATGTGGTTTTGCGCACCTTGAGAGGTGCAGTTTTTAGAATGATGTCACTTTTGGGTATTTTCTGTGAGTTGGTCCCTAAAAAAATGGTTTGCAAATTCTATTGGAAAAATGAGAAATCGCTGGTCAACTTTTATCCCTTATAACGTCCTAGCAAAAAAAAATTATGTTTCCAAAATTGTGCTGATGTAAAGTAGACATGTGGGAAATGTTATTTATAAACTATTTTGTGTGATATGACTCTCTGATTTAAGGGCATAAAAATTAAAAGCTTTAAAATTGCAAAATTTTCTGTATTTTTGCCAAATTTCCATTTTTTTCATAAATAAACACAAGTCATATTGAATAAATTTTACCACTAAGATGAAGTACAATATGTCAGGAAAAAAAATTCTCAGAATCAGTGGGATCCGTTGAAGCGTTCCAGAGCTATAACCTCATTAATTGACAGTGGTCAGAATTGTAAAAATTGTCTTGGTCATCAAGTACAAAATTGTCCCTGTCACTAAGGGGTTAAAAACCATTGGCTTCCACATAGAATGTTTAGTCTAGACAATATATGAGACAGATGCTTATGACAACAATGCAACTAAGTATATTTTGGAAACTAAAATGGAACGAGGAGGCTTGGAAACCAATAGGTTGTTATTTTTAGCCATAATAATTATTTTCTCATACTATTTCCAGTAAAGAAAATTTAATGTGATTTTTGTACACTCACTGGCCACTTTATTAGGTACACCATGCTAGTAAGGGGTTGGACCCCCTTTTGCCTTCAGAACTGCCTCAATTCTTCGTGGCAGAGATTCAACAAGGTGCTGGAAGCATTCCTCAGAGATTTTGGACCATATTGACATGATGGCATCACACAGTTGGCGCAGATTTGTCGGCTGCACATCCCTGATGCGAATCTCCTGTTCCACCACATCCCAAAGATGCTCTATTGGATTGAGATCTGGTGACTGAGGAGGCCATTTGAGTACAGTAAACTCATTGTCATGTTCAAGAAACCAATCTGAGATGATTCGAGCTTTATGACATGGCGCATTATCCTGCTGAAAGTAGCCATCAGATGTTGGGTACATTGTGGTCATAAAGTGATGGACATGGTCAGCAACAATACTCAGGTAGGCTGTGGCATTGCAACGATGCTCAATTGGTACCAAGGGGCCCAAAGAGTGCCCAGAAAAAATTCCCCACACCATGACACCACCACCACCAGCCTGAACCGTTGATACAAGGCAGGATGGATCCATGCTTTCATGTTGTTTACGCCAAATTCTGACCCTACCATCCGAATGTCGCAGCAGAAATCGAGACTCATCAGACCAGGCAACGTTTTTCCAATCTTCTACTGGCCAATTTCGATGAGCTTGTGCAAATTGTAGCCTCAGTTTCCTGTTCTTAGCTGAGAGGAGTGGTACCCAGTGTGGTCTTCTGCTGCTGTAGCCCATCTGCCTCAAAGTTCGACGCACTGTGCGTTCAGAGATGCTCTTCTGCCTACCTTGGTTGTAACGGGTGGTAATTTGAGTCACTGTTGCCTTTCTATCAGCTCGAACCAGTCTGCCCATTCTCCTCTGACCTCTGGCATCAACATGGCATTTCCGGCCACAGAACTGCCGCTCACTGGATTTTTTTTCTTTTTCGGACCATTCTCTGTAAACCCTAGAGATGGTTGTGCGTGAAAATCCCAGTAGATCAGCAGTTTCTGAAATTCTCAGACCAGCCCTTCTGGCACCAACAATCATGCCACGTTCAAAGGCACTCAAATCACCTTTCTTCCCCATACTGATGCTCGGTTTGAACTGCAGGAGATTGTCTTGACCATGTCTACATGTCTAAATGCACTGAGTTGCCGCCATGTGATTGGCTGATTAGAAATTAAGTCTTAACACACAGTTGGACAGGTGTACCTAATAAAGTGGCCAGTGAGTGTATATTCCATTCCTGCTTCATTCTTTGCAACACAACCAAAATTACATCGGCATTATAAATGTAAGGCTGTGTACCCACTTAAGTGTTTTTTTTGTGTTTTTTAAGCGTTTTTACTGGCAAAAACGCTTAAAAAACGCTTACAAGAAGCATCCCTTTCATTTTAATGAATTCCGCACTTTTTGTGCACATTGATGTGTTTTTTTCAGCTAAAAAAACGCATTGCGGTAAAAAACGCAGCATGCTAATTAATTTCGTGGAAAAATCTGCATTTCTAACTATATTCTATGAGCAGAAGGATGCTCCTGTAAAAACGCACAAAAAAGCGCAAAAAATCGCGCAAACAAACACGCAAAAAAACACACAAAAAACAGTTTTTTTCTGCATAAGTGGGTGCATAGCCTAATAGTCACCAAAGTGGGAATCATCAATAGTATCCTATAAAGATATGTGCCCACGATCAATAAACACTGCGGGTTGAATGCCGCATACTTGTGCAGCATCCAACCTGCAGTGTCCAGATGTTACAGCATAGTAGATGGGATTTCAAGAAACAACCACAGATCACCTGCGGAGATGGAGAAGCGGCGTGTCTCTCCAGACCGCAGAATGTCAATTTCTCTTGAGGAGAAATTTTACGCATAGAATGTATTGGACGCGGTGAATCTGCACTGTTCAATGAACACAATCAAAAAATGTATCAAACATAGCCTAATAAATAAAACACCAAAATACAAGGTATGTAAATGATACAAAGAGAAAACAATCTGATAAGCAAAAGAGTTATTGTGAAAGTGTGTTATCTACCCTTCTCTGTGGTTAGAAATTAATTTCACTCCTATGTAACAGGCAACAATGATCTCTGATCTCTGCTACCAGTGAAGCTCGGTGTAACAGTCCGGGCACAGAAGTACTGTCATGAAGGTTATATCTCTTACAATAGGAGGCTGAAACATCTCAGATGGTATAGGGTAGAGACCACATTCATAGTGTTCAGTTGGGTTATATGCACATTTATGGTGGTCTATGGTGGTGAACGGGTAAACATAAACAACTATAGTGGTTTTATAGGAGACTAAAACCTGTGGTCCCATGGTTAGCACACTTTTCTCAGCCTCCAGTGAATGTACTCCTGGTCAAGGAAGTACTAGAAGCGCACACAGATTTTATAAAGGTTTGGTAGTTGTTGCCATGTGATCATGAGCTGGAGCATGGGGGGGTTTTTTGGCCACGTAAACACCATGATCAATATGAATTGTTACAGACGTAAAAAAAACAGGTTTGCAGATTTTTTGTTACTATTATTCAAGCAAGTCTCAGCATCCCTACTGTTAGCACACTTACCATTACAGGGATTGACCAGACTTGTACTACAAGTCTGCAAATTCTCCCATCACGAGCACTGCGTGCTGTGAGGATTCTCCCTTGTTGGGAGGCATGTGATTTGCATACTTACGGTCACATTCCAACTAGACTTATCCGGATTTGCCAAATGCATTATGCGAGACCGCTCTCATATAGTCGGCACATGACGGCATTTATGCAAATCACAAATTTGCGTTCACATGGCCGCCGCTCCCCATGGCAGCATCGGAGAATCCTCACAGTGCACATGCTGTGAGTATTCACAAGTTTGCAGTCACTTAGAGTGACTGCCTAAAGCCAGACAAACTCCTTTAATTCTGTTATGCCAATAGCTTATTCAGAGTACTTGCCACCACTGTCTGGATCCTACTAATTAAGGCAATTTTTCGAAATAAATAACTTTTGCACATAATCTAACTTTATTAACAGACTGACATAATCAGATGACCGCAAGTACATTGTTCACAAAACATCTTATCTACATTTGTATTTACACGTATAATACATTAATGTATTAATATTTCTGGTCAGGAGACAGGGACTATTATTAATTTAATGCCTAATAGAAATATACACATACACCCAATACAATCAAAAGAAATGTAAAAAAAATGCAGAAAGAATTATATTATAGCATATTGTACTTCAGAGACTTTTCTTTATTCTCTATCCTTGCAAACTAACAGGTGACGTTTACAGGTACAAAATAGTCACCAGAACTATAGTGCCCGTGATGACTGCAGTCAATCAATCCCTAGACTTATTGGCTCTGCTATTGTAGATGGTATGAGTGCAGCAACTATTACAGGTGTAGTGGAAGGCTGCAGTGATAGTTGACTTTGTGGAACTTTCTCCCATCTCCCTACTGCATCTGTGGAGGCCAGCCACAGTGATCTTGGTGTTCTTCTTTACCCCTCTCACCAAGGCTCTTCTCCCACAATTGCTCAGTTTGGCTGGACACCCAAGTCTGTGAAGACTTCTGGTGGTCCCAAACTTCTTCCATTTAAGGATTATGGAGGCCACTGTGCCCTTAGAAACCTTGACTACTGCAGAAATTCTTTCGTAACCTTGGCCAGATCTGTGCCTTGCCACAATTCTGTCTCTGAATTCCTTGGCCAGTTCCTTTGACCTCATGATTATCATTTGGTCTGACATGCACTGTGAGCTATGAGGTCTTATATAGACAGGTGTGTGCCTTTGCAAATCAAGTCCTATCAGTTTAATTAAACACAACTGTACTCCAATGAAGGAGCAGAACTATCTCAAGGAGGATCACAAGGAAATGGACAGCATGCGACTCAACTATGAGTGTCTGAGTAAGGGGTCTGAATCCTTATGACCATGTGATATTTCAGTTTTTCTCTTTTAATAAATTTGAAAAAATTTCTACATTTCTGGGGTTTTTTTCAGACAAGATGGGGTGCAGAGTGTACATTAATGAGAAAAAATGAACTTTTTGAATTTACCAAATGGCTGCAATGAAACAAAGAGTGAAAAATTTAAAAGGGGTCTGAATACTTTCCGCACCACTGTATGTAATTCATTATGGATGGCAAGCCAATTTCAGTGTGCTCATTTTTTGCTGCTATACTAGAAAATGGATTATCTATTGCTTTTTTAGCACCTACACAAGCTATTTTGAGGTAGAATGGAAAAGAGGAATCCTTTACCCATGAGTGAAAGAAGATTCAGGGGTTTCCACATAGACACAGTTGGGGATCACTATCTAGTTGTAGTTGATGTACCCAATCTTTCAGACATTTGCTAAAAGAACCACTCAAGTGCTCTTTTTTATCTCTTTGTTAGGGATCATATAGGTGAGTGTAATGCAGGTTATGTCATATTCACTGATAGCCATTTTTTCCCATTTTCAGCCCCTGTCAGGCACCATGTGACTGCAATTGTGACCTGCCAAATCACACAGTGGTTACTGTGTGGTGTGAAGTGGAAGTGACTTTTTTAATATAAATCTTCTCAGTGGAAGTCTATGGGACCTCAAAAAGAAGCTCTGTAGCCTTGTCCCATAGACTACTTTGAGAAAATTGACTTAAAAAACACAACGATCTGGAGGCTAACAAAAGCCATTATGTTGCATCGGTTGTGACTGGAGTGGGGTTGAAAACATATAAAGATGCCGATCAGCAAGTATGTAACTATAAGAATTACACTAACATGTGTTAAAAAAGGCTAGAGTGGTGCTTTAAGAAATATGCATGCTACCTTTCATCCATATTTTTTAGATCACATTGTATACCTTTTTCTGTAAACTACAAATTTTACAATGAGGAGATATACATTTATTTGTGGCCAATATAAAAACATTTCTATACATTCTAAAAGAAACTGCATCATATTACTATTAATTCCTCTGTCAGGAGCAACTGATCTGACAGGTGCAGCTCTTTTAGGTTTATTTCTCCCTTCTCACCAGACTGTCAGGAAATCCCCTACCCCCCAATACCTTCCTGACTCTTGATGCTTTGTGAAACCTGATGTCACAGTTGTACTGCAGACACTCAGAAGAGCAGCTATAACTGTGCTGGCTTCTCAGATACATTGTTCCCAAACATGTCACAGTATATAAGGTTGGTATTTTATGTTTTAGTCCTCACAATTGTTAATTTAGCTTGTTTTATGAATTGATAGTGCAAAGTTTGTGAATATTTCACAGAAATAAGTAAGGTTTTCTTACAAATGAATTTTGCTTCTCAGGCACATTGTTCCTTAATACATATTGTCTCTCTTACTTCAGATTATCTGCAAAAATGGAGAGGAAAATGTATAATTTGTCAAAACACCATTCATGTTGATTAAGTGAAGATGCTGATAGATGGTGATGATGATGATGATACAGACCCCACACTGTATGAGGATTTAGAAGAAGAAGGTGAGATTGATTCTCATGATGAGGTGGAAGTATGTGAAATTGATTCTGAAACAGAGCAAGATGTTCAGAGTGATGATGAGGATGAAGAAGATATAGAAACATATTGTATGAGAAGAGATCAGGTACGGACTGGGGCTGAAATTCAGCCCTGGCATTTGAAGTCATACAGGCCCATGCTGTCCCCGTCCCCAAGCACCAGATGGGATATATTACTAATACTACCCTGGATGGAGGAAAGCAAGATTTACTACCACACCAATATTTCTAATGATAATCGTGGACTGCTGGGGTAAGTGACGGAGTCAGCGACTTGGTGCTTCGTCACAACTCTTAACAGTATGGGTGTCTTGAGAACACCGATTCTGTTAACAACGTAGCAGACAAGCGGCCCACGACCAGACAGGCCCTTCTGGAATTTGCCAGAATTGCCAAATGGTCAGTCCGGCCCTGGAAGAGATAAAAAAAAACAAATGGAGCAATAAGCCACCAATTCAAACTAAATGTAGGGAACCTAAAAACATTCTCACTCACCTTCCTGCAATTAAAGGAACAGCAAGGAGTGCAAAAACTGCAGCTGAATGCTGGGATAGTTTATTCACAGATGACACTATTGTCACATACACAAATCGATATATAGACACTATAAAGGGCAAATTCATCAGCAACAGAATCATCAAGCCTACAGATGAAACAGAACTGAAGGCTTTTTGGGATTGTTATACATTGCAGGAGCTTATAGTGCAAATCGTCAACATTTAGAGGAACTTTGGGGTATAGATCGTGATGAAATAGAAAAATTTGGCCATGTTATGTGTTTAAAAAGATTCGAGATTCTAATTTGTTGCCTTCGGTTTGACGACAGAACTACCCGAACTCAGCGTAAAACATATCACCAGCTTGCTCCAATTCGCGATTTAATCCAAAAATTTGTTGAAAGCTCTAAGAAAAGCTATTGCCCTGGTTAGAACATCACTATTGACGAAATGCTCCCTGGTTTTCGTGGCAGATATGCATTCATTTTGTCAATACATACCATTAAAGCCTAGCAAATACGGAATTAAAATGTATGCCCTTGTTGATGCAAGGAAGACCTACACATACAACCTAGAAATTTATGCAGGAAAGCAGCCAGGAAGTCGATATCGTGTCAGCAGCAAACCCAGTGATGTTGTGAAAAGAATGGCTGAGCCCTTATTTGGATCATGTCACAATATTACAGCTGACAATTGGCTTTCAAATTGTGATCTGACTGATTATCTGAAAAGAAGCTTTCATATGTAGGTACTGTAAGAAAAAAGAATTGCCACCACAGTTTGTAAATGTGAAAGGGAGAAAACAGTACAGCAGTATGTTTGCATTCAGTAATGGAAAGGTTTTGGTTTCCTATGTACCGCGTAAAAAGAAAATGTAATTCTTGTCTCAACACTTCATGATGATGATGCCATCAATCCTGGGTCTGAAGCACAAGCAACCAAAGGGGGTGTTGATACAGCTTATCAGATGTGTTCAAATTTCAGCATCAGAATCTAAACTCAAAAACTCCGGGCGTTGGCCAATGGTCATATTTTTCATTATGTTGAATTTGGGTACTATAAATTCACAAGCGATTTACCTTGAAAACCAGCTTGCACCACTCTGTAGAAAAGCCTATCTGAAAAAATTGGCCCATGAACTAGTGCTTGGAGAGTTACGCAGGAGAAGTATGAAAACTATCGGTATCCCCTCTCGCCTTCAAGTTCAGCTCAAAAGATTCCGCCAAGAAGATGATAGTGAAAATCCACCACCTCCCAAAAGAAGAAGATGCACCACCTGCACCATGGAAAGCGGACACAAAAGGCTTTCTAATTATGAATGTCACAAATGTCATAATGCAATCTGCCTGACACATGCAAAAATGATGTGCAATTCTTGCTCTTTGCAAATGTGTTTTTTTCTGGTGAACCTTTAACATGTAATTTTGAATGAATATGTATCTAATACCATGTTAGGTACTTTAAAATTAAAGTATATATCCCCTATATTTACTTTTTAAAAATAGTTTTGTGATGAAAACTGGGGGCTATTTGGCGGGAGTTGTGAAATGTGTGCACGTAATTACTTTTATGGTAAGTAAATGGGGGTTTTTTTGCACCTGATTACGTGTACTCTCTTACATTACATCCCTATGAAGGTCACTGATCACTTTTAGAGCACTGAAATTGAGAAAATTAGATATTATAGGCAATTTTCTAGCCTGCACCTGACAGGCGGATTGTACCTGAACTCGTTAGTGAAGGCATTGTTCCTGACAGAGGGTTAAAAATGAAGAATCGTACAGCCTAGAAGCATTTCATGTTTTACATAGAAAATATGCCTACTACATTTAATGCTGATCCCAGATGTATTAGTCTTAAAATTGATAAAATGCAAATATTCCAGTGACCTGGGATGATTATTGTTGATTGCATATGGCTTTGTAATTTTTATATTAGAGACTTTTAAACATAGAAGGGATGAATGGAGCAATAAATAAGGAATAAAAGTAAAGCCAGAAAACAATTTGCTAATTTTGGCATGGATTCTCATTGATCTCAAAACTTGGGTTCACATAATCTCCCAGTTCACTTGTGAGTGCTATGTCAGTAGGAATTGCAACTTCCTTATGGTTGAGTGGAGGCCAGTCAGGGTCTTTTGACAATAAGCGTCGTAGCTTCTTATATGGACTTTTCGATTTGTAGTTTGTCAGTCGTTTTAACAAATTCCAGAGTTTAATGTTCTCAATTAGTGTTTCCTGGAAAAGTAAGAAAAAAAAATAATTAATTTAGTTTACCATCATTAACCCCTTTACCCCCAAGGGTGGTTTGCACGTTAATGACCGGGCCAATTTTCACAATTCTGACCACTGTCCCTTTATGAGGTAATAACTCTGGAACTCTTCCATGGATCCCGGTGATTCTGACATTGTTTTCTCGTGACATATTGTACTTCATGGTAGTGGTAAAATTTCATTGATATAACTTATATCCAAGAAATATCATTTCTCCTTGTGGAGAATGACATGCTAAGCATGTCGAGATGAGGAGACTTAAAGCCACAATGCTCCTCTGGGAAATATGCTAATTATGTAAATTGTCTCTTCAGAGAGGAAGAGGACTAGAACTCTAGTGCCACCTATTGGAAGTAGAAATCCTAAGAGTCAATGTTGACCCTTTAACGAGCCTTGTTACATGACAGGATAAAAGCCAAGCCAGAATCTCAATTTGTATTGAATAGTAGTATACAATAGTACACCAACCAGACTAACAAGGTAATATGAACAGAGGTAA
Source organism: Dendrobates tinctorius (assembly GCF_039654945.1). Taxonomy (NCBI): domain Eukaryota; kingdom Metazoa; phylum Chordata; class Amphibia; order Anura; family Dendrobatidae; genus Dendrobates; species Dendrobates tinctorius. Next base: position 8,666,326 of record NW_027361728.1, read on the forward strand.
CAAAAAATGGCAAACTTACAAATATACTCACACATATAACAGAGGATTGTATCGCGAGTGGAAGATATGGTTATACCAAAGTAGGAGAAGAAAGGGAATAATCACACACTTCAAACCTAGCAACAGTGACAGATAAACCCACCAAACACCTTCTCCTATAATAACCAACAACAACCTCCAGTTATACAGCAAAAGCTGCTCTGACAATGAGCCAGGACCTAGTTTATATAGGAGATGGGAGTGGCTAACAGTGCACAGCTGAGAGCCTTAATGCTCCAGGAGCCCAAAACTGAGCAGATTAACCCCTGCACTGTCAAAAGAAATTTAAACCGTTTAATAAGAAGTTGAAGTGCTTTTAATTAGTGCAGGAGTAGGAGAAATCAGATGCTGCAATCTTCTGGCTCTTCTCTGTCTCGGTAAACCCCTGACAGTTGTGATCTGAACATTTTATAGTGTCATTTTTCTAACTTTAATCTTTGATCAGCTATACTTCATAACAAAAACCACACTCATCAAACCTAAATTAAAAACCTGCCATCTTTATTATGTAGGTCCTACATCTTACAGCTCATCTCAACCACCAAAGCTTGAGGGTAACTCATGGATCAGACTTGATTTTACAGCAGAGCCGACAAATGCCCGGTTGTATTGACATCTTATACAGTAAAAAGTGAAAGTCAATATTATAAACTCTTTGCCATTTTCTCTAAACCATTTCTAAACCATTTCTGAACAATTTTAAGAAAGTACTATGTGTCACAGTAACATTCACATGATGCCAGAACACTGCTCTGAGCATCAAAATTACTTAATCCTGAGGGTACCTGTCTGGAAGTGGCATATATTATTAATTTCACCTGTTTAATGATATTGCTGATAGTAGAATATTCCCTATATAATAACTTTTTTTAAGAACTGTGCATTTTGCTGTTCCTCTATTATATTTCTTAAAATTGTATAAATAGATAAATGAGTACTACTATTCATTTTGTCAAATGGGTGTATCTCTACATAAAGGCACTGCTAGTACTGATTGGACAGTGTCACTGTATGGACAGTCCCGTTGCAGAAGGTGGGATAGTAACAGTCAATTAACTCCTGAATTTCCAGGAAGAATTCAAGAGAAAAGACAACAAGAAAAGATATTCAGCATTATTATGTTATTGAAAATAATTATTGTCATAGAGAAAAACTAAAGTCCAAATTTTAAATACAAAAGAGAAGCTTTCAAACAGCTAAGTGACAAGGACACGTACACAAAGTTGTTTTATTGTCCTCTCTCTTCTCACAAAAGTGAGTTACATATCATTTTAGAGAAAGCTTTTGGTAATGGTGTTATCACGAAAAAGTATTTGATGGATTAATGGTAAAACATTCTGAAGTGCCTACTCTATATTTCTCTTCAAGGTGCAAATAGATCCAGTTAATCCACCTAGACGTCTCAGTCTCTGTGATTGGCGGATTTTGCGATCCCATCTGCGAGTTAGTTGAGTTCTATTTGAAACCTATAGTGGAGAAACTACCCTCTCATGTCCAAGATACTACTGACATATTTAAAAAAAATTGATGGCATATTTCTTGAGCAGGACATGTGGCTAGTGATGGCAGAGGTGTGGAATCTCTATACATTTATTTCACATCATGGTATTAATGCAGTCCACTTCTTCCTGTGAAATGGCAACTGGGATAGCCCAATATGTGACAGTTCATCCTATCTCAATCTTTTTGTATTCAAAGATGGTTTCTTCCTTCAAAAACATGGTACAGCCATGGAGGCAGTTTGTGCCCGTTCTATGCCAACCTGTTCCTTGGTCTCTGGAAAAAAGGTCCATCTTTCACCAAGATGGAATTTTGAACATTGACCAGGTGCAGTGTTGGCATAGGTATATTGACTATATACTATTTATATGGCAAGGAACCAAATCGGAATTGTCATTTTTTTATGGGTGAACTAAATAAAAATCCTTTCAATATAAGATTGACATATAAGGCACATCAGAATAAGATTGCATTTCTGGATATCATATTGCAAGTTGATAATGATTCAGATGAATTTATTAAGGAAGAAAACGTCTGTTAATCAGTCACATGTAGTTTCAAACTCAAATTATCATATTTTGTTCATGAAGGTATTAGTTCTGGGGTGCTCAAGTCTAAAATTAGCAAATGGTTATTACCGGATTATCCTATAACCCCAATTTTTCATGGACTTCCCAAAACACATAAGTAGGTTTTTCCTCCTCCCCTCAGACCCATTATATCAAGTATCGGTTACCTTAATGAAAATTTGAGTTCCTGGGTAGACAATCATCTACAACCATTTGTCTCCAGGATTCCTGGCAAACTGAAAGATTCCTTCTTTGTTCTAGAGGCGTTTGATGACATTTTCTTGGTTGATGAATACTGTTTATTTACATGTGATGTGGTAAATCTTTTTTCTTGTATCCCGCATTTTTTAGCGATTTTGGCTATTAAGCACCATCTAGATCAATATAGTAACTATTCTTCTGCATTGAAACAGTTTCTCATCAGATCGCTCACATATCTCCTTGAACATAACATTTTTATGCTTAATAAACAATATTTTTTACAAATCCTTGGTGCCCCGATGGGCTTGAAATTTTCCTCTTCCATGGCCATTCTTTTTATGGCTTGGTGGGAAGAGATTTTTTTGTTTTCTGATTTTAATCCTTTTTCTCATTACATAGACTGGTTCGGCAGATATGTAGACGATCTGATATTCATTTGGCAAGGACCCTGTGCAGATATTGAGCGTTTTCATGAGTTTCTTAATTTCAACAATTTAAATCTATCTTTTACCATCAGTGGTATTGGCAATAGTGTCCCTTTTTTGGACATTTTGTTATTAGGCAATCCCGATACTCATAAAATCCATACTTCAGTATGCAAAAAAATATTTCAGGTAATTCTCTTCTTTTATCTTCTTCACATCTCAAACATACCATAAAAGCCCTTCCCTATGGTGAGTCCAATAGAGCCAGACGTTTGATTCACACCAGGATACATTTTTGAATGAAAGCCGGATTGTGACTCAGCGGCTTTTAGATAAAAGATACAATAAACAGGTAATCAAACATGCGTTTAATCAAGCTTTAAATCAACCTAGAGTTTTTTCATCGCACAAACACAAATGTTTGGCTAACTCTGATTCTGTTGTTATTTTTTCTACCTCTTACAGCCCTCAATTTAATTCTATTAAGGCTATTGTAAAAAGGATTTACCTATTATTAATCAGGATGACAAATTAAAAATGGTTGTCGGTATGTAGCCAGAAGGAACTGTAGCCTGGGCAATGCCCTTTTGCCTATTTTATTGAGGCAGAATTTAACCCCTTGTTCTTGGCTTTCTACCACTGTTTTTTTAAAATGTTCTAGCAGTCGTTGCAATGCGTGTTTTTATGCGATAGATAAAACTATATTATTAAATCTTCATCAATTTCATCTTTTTCTCAGTCAGTCTCTTCCTTCATTAATTGTGACTCACTATGTTATCTATTGTATTTGTTGCTTAGCTTGCAATAAAAAATCTATTGGTTGCACGACTCGCAAAGTAAAAAAACGGATTGCTGAGCACCTTTCGAACATTTCAAACAAAAACGCCGGGTATTTTGGTGCAGCAAAACATTTTGTTAATTGCCATTCTGGTGATGTATTACATTTTGCGTTTTATGCCTTTGAAAAAAATTTATGATCCGGTCATTGGTGGAAATAAACAAAGGTTGCTAACTACCCATGAAGCTTACTGGATTTTGAAATTAGATACTGAAATCCCCAAAGGTATGAACTCCAGAAGCGATTTGTTCTATATTTATTGATTGTTCACTTTTACAACGTTCACTAACACAAGTGTTGCATATGTAATTAATGAATTTGTTGCTCTGAATGGATCCTTGTTAGTATTTATGTATGGTCTTTACTATGTCTTGTATCCTATGAGCAAGGGTGCTACTAAAGCACCTGAAACACGTCAGACCTGATGGTTTTTGTTTCCTTTTTAAATATTTTTATTAATTTTGTAATTTAATAGGGAGAAAAGGGGGAATAACAAGGGAAAAATAAAAAATAGAGTGCTCCGTTCTAATACAAAGATATTTGCTAACAAATATAAGTAATAGCATTTTGTTCCATACTTAGTGCATATGCAATTTACATTAGATATAGCCCAAGGGTATTAACAGAGTTTTACAAAAGTTTGCAATTCCATACTTCCCATTTAAGATTGTATTTATTCAGTGAGTTATTGTTAAAGGCTATCCTCTCCTCCATCAAGCTGTGTGAACGCAAAGTCTCAACAATCTGAGAACACAGGCGCATTTGTTTTTTTCCACCAGTAGGCGATGGAATTCTTAACAACAAGAAAAATGTTTATTACTATATGCTTTATTGATGGACTAATGGTTTCAAGGTCCAGAGATAAGAGTGCCATCCTGGGAGTAACATCTATTGTAACTGAAGATAGAAAATTTATATGGTTTCTCACCTCTGTCCATAGAGTTCTCAAACTCGGACAACTCCAAAAAATGTGATAGAGATTTCCCGGTGATTTACAGTCCCTCCAGCATAAAGGAGAGATGTCTTTGTTAATATGAGATAGCCTAGTTGGAGTGAAGTACCACCGTACCATGATCTTGAAGAAAGTTTCATGCAAAGCCATAGATGTAGTGGAACTATATGAGTGTTTTATTGCCGATTCCCATTTGTCTTCCTGAAATGTCATCTTTAGGTCTGCTTCCCACCTTGCCATATAACAGTTTTTAGAGAATATATTATCCCCAGTAATATGTAAATAAATATCTTAAGGCTCCATTTATTCCTGTGTGCAGGTTTGCCCACTAAGGAGGAAACATTTTCCAAATTTAGAGATCTACTACTCAAGAATATTTGGAGGTGGTCTTTCAGAATCATGTATGGCATAAACTCCGTTGATGGCATATGAAACGTATCTCTGATCCTGGAAAAAGAAGCAATGCAGGTACCGTCCCATATATCCCCATCCTTATTAATATTTAAGTCAAACCATACATTAGGTAACTAAAACATATAAATCATTGTAAGTAGTTTAAGGGGAAAGTTTTGTATAGAATAAAGTCTATCTTTCTTTTTCTTTAATTTGGCAAATTTCCTCCAAGCCTCAAGGATAGCGTGAAAAATTGGGTGCGTATGGCTTTTTAATGAAGGTTTTAGTATGTAGGAAAAAAATAAATCTTGCAACAGAATATAGGTGTTGGAAGCCAGTTCTAAGTCGATCCACGATGGGGGTTCTCCCTCCCTAAACCACTGCTGGCTGTGTTTTATTAAAGTAATCACTAATTGGTCAGGAATTGGAGTTGAGGAGTCTTTTTTTTAAGTTATACAACTCGCTAAAATATGCCGCAAAAACATCTGCAATATCTTGCGGGTGGGATTTAACCGTCCCTGATGAAGATTTGATCTTGTTTATTCGTCTAATTGCACATTCTTGTTTTAACTTGTCCATCATGTGTCTCGTTGGTTTATTTAACGACGAATACGAAATAAATTTAGAAGCTCGAAGAGTTGAATCGTATTTAGTCAGTATATGTGAGCTAAGTTCTTGCCTATTCAGTCAGTATATAGGAGCTAAGTTCTTGCCTATTCAGTCAGTATATGTGAGCTAAGTTCTGGCCGTAATTTTAATATTTCTAGATGAAGGGCGTGAGATGGGGTAGCTAATCTGTTCTGTTGCTCCTCTTTTGATTTTATTTGTAATTGTAGCGTGTTAATTTTCTCTCTCCTTTCCTTTTTGTATCTGGAAGAGAGCTGCATTAAGCATCCCCTAACAACAGCCTTGTGCGCCTGCCATAAAGTAAATGGATTTGTTTCCCCTATAGAGTTTTCAATAAAGTAATTACTGATGGTTTCCTCTATAATTTGCCTATATTTGGGAATTTTAAGCAGGGTCTGATTAACTTTCCAGAGAAAAGTGTTCTGTGTCGAGGGTCCTACATTGAATTTTGACATGAGCGGGGTGTGATCAGAGAAGGACTTATTCAGGATTTCAATTTTCTGAAATTGGGCAAGGAAAAGATGTAAGTGAGGAAAAAGTCAATTCTTGATGCTGAATTGTGGATGTCGGAATAATGCATGTATTCTAGAGATGACGAATTGAGGCACGTGAAGACGTCAAACAACTCATCTTTTATTAGCTAATTATTCAAAAAGGAGGAAGATAGTCGTGCTGGGGAGGACGAGTCCATACATATATCAGGCACAATATTAAAGTCACCAACCAGCATCAATTCCCCTTTCTTAACTTTGTCAATTTTTTTGTATTAATTTATTAAAAAATGGGAATTGTTTTTTGTTAGGGCATAAATATTGATGATTGTAAATAATTTGCCATTGAGCGTACAAATAAGAATGTGATATCGACCTCTAATATAGGCTTCCTCACTAACTAATTGAATCGATACTTTGTTGCTGATAATTGTTATGACACCAGCTCTCTTTTTTTCACACAGTGCTTTGAAAATGGGAGGGTATTGTTTATGCTTGAAAGTGGGGTGGCTGTCTCTCGCCAACTTCACCACTTGTAGACAGGCAACATCGGCTTGATACAACTTGATTGCTTTCCACGTTGTATATCTTTTATATGGGCTATTAAGGCCTCTGACATTATATGAGAGGATATTGATATCCATCCGTTCCTACTCTAGGGCTCAAACAAAAGGTACGTAGTCTGGAGAAAGTGTGTAAGAAAAGGAAAAGAAACAAAATAGAAAACAAATAAGTAAATAGAGTTCCCCTTGAAGGAAATCTACTATCGTAGTTTCTCTTCTGAGTTCGGGGGTAAAACAAATGCGGCAAAGGTCCTACATGACCAGCCTAGAACTATATAAAGTATACTGTAAGATTGCAATACGTTAGAACTAGTAATTCTAAAGAAGGAACTTCAAAAGGGAATAGTACTTTATCTCTAAGGTCTTTGTGAAGGAAGGTAATGAAGTCCCGACCTTCATCGATATTAAGTAGAGGGATGTTCTTACCCTTAAACTAGACAATTAGTTTGGTCGGAAAACCTCACCTATATGACATGTCCATGTCTCTCAACATAGTAGTCACTTCTCAGAATGATTTCCTCGCCTCCGTTGCATTTCTGGAGAAGTCGGAAAAAATGTTAATATGCTCATAAGGAGCTGGGAAGGCACCCGCTCTCTTATAAAACGTAACAGCTTGTCCTTGGTTTAAAAAAATGCAAATGCAAGATAGTGTCACTAGGTTTATCTGGCGGTATACCCCATGGGCGTGGCAACCTATGAACCCTATCAATTGTCAGCTGTATTTTCCGATAAATAGAGGACTGCCTTTTTAAAGAGGGCCTTTGTGTAATTAGAGAGATAGTCTTGCAGGATGGTCTCTGGGATTCCTCTGATTTTCAGGTTATTGTGTCGACTCCTATCTTCTAGTGGATCGCCCGCCAGGGCAGTGGGGTACTCGGTACCGGGCCGGTATCTCAGAGAGAAGTGTCACAGTAGCGGTGACCCGGTCCGTGGCCCTGGGCGTCCATGTAAAAAGGGGTTAAAGCGTGGCTGGTTAAAGTTTATGAGTGGATGATACGTGACGCCACCTGTGGTGCTTGGCATTAAAGGGGTTAAGCCGACGCTGCAAACAGATCCTCTGGGACAGATGGTGTGGTGCAGCAATGATGTTGTAGCCCTCCACAGGTAGGGCTGCAGTCCCAGGGCAGAGTAGATGAAGAGGATAGGTCTTGAGGAAGAGGGTGTAGTGTCTGGCACAGAGATGTAGCAGTGCTGGAGAGTTTGCAGGAAGGAGGCAAGGACACAATAGGGTGCAGCTTCTTTTACCTTTACTTTGTTTGGTAAATGCAGTCCAGAATTCCAGATTACAGATGGAACAGAGGCTGGCCGGCCTGGAAGCAACTTAGGAATCTCTCTATCAGATGGGTTGTGTAGTCTCCTTTCTAGCACTTATCTTAGGTACTTGCAGTACTGTGTTACACTGAAGTTCCACTTGCTTGTTCTCATTTAGAACTCCCTCGTATGGCAGACAGCTGTAGCCTTCTTCTGCTTCTGGCTCACCCGTTGCTGTTGTGCCTCCGAGTCTTATATGGGAACAGAGCATTTACAGCTTCCTATTCCTCCGGTTTCTGCTGCAGGAACATCAGTATCCATACAACCTTGGAGACCGGGCTCCAGATCATGCACTATAGCTAGAAGTGAGCACTCAACTCTGCTCAATCTTCCAGCTCCTCTCCTCCATGTCCACACATGAACTCCTAATTTCCCCTTCCTGGCCCCAAGAGAGTAGCTCTTCCCCCCAGTTTTGGTTCAGAGCTCCCTCTGCTGGCCTGGAATGAGAACTGTGTTGTGTGTTGTGATTAACTGACAGAGAGATCCTTCATTGCTTCCAAGCATGACATCACACTCCCTAGGAGGAAGGTAATGCCACTGTGGCAACCATACTCCTGGGGGCACCACACTAGATCTGTGAGTTTGGATTTCAGAGAAGTGATTTCCTCCTTCAGATCTGAATCTTTTTGTAAGAGCGACTCTGTTTTAGTTTCCACTTTTTCAATTCGGTTTTCATTTATCTCGAATCTATTTGTAAATTTGTCGCAGACCTCCTGCATAAAATTTCTCTGCGACTCAAAACCCATTGTAATCGAGTCCTTTAAGGATTTGCAAAAGTTGGCCAGGATTCCTTCCAAAACTTGTTTATCTGAGGCCAAGAAAACCTCGTAATTAACCATATCAAATGAGGGGATAGCTTGGTGGAAGGATTCTGGAGAATTCTTTTTTGGGAGGGGTTTAGTCGGGCTACCATTAAGCGGAAATTCCTCTGAGGTGCTATCAGAATCAAATGCTATAGCCCCTTTCCCCTGAGCCCCCTTTCCTAAGCTTTTCCTCTTGCTAGAGAGTGACATGTCCATAATATCCTCTCCTGTATTACCTGTCTCGGTATTTGTACCCTCTTTTGTAGTAGATTTTTGTGTATTGCTTTGGGAAGTCAGGGAGTAAATCCCTACGTGTCGATCTCCCTTGTGTCCCTTTACCGTGACAGGCATTTGAAGTATTCAATGAGGATTTCACTTGTCCTTCTCTTTTAAGGGGCAACCTGGATTTAGTGGGACTAAGTAGATTAGATGAGTCGCCAGATTGCCTTGTTTTTGTAGTACTCCATGTTTTTTGAGTTCTGTTGGTTTGTCCTTTGAATTTCAAGCCCCCAGTCGCCATGCTATCAAACACTGGTCTTGTAAGTCAGGAAATTTAATAAATCTTACAGATCCTCTGCGTAATGACAGGCAGAAAAAATAGGCACCACCAATCTTTGTCCTAGAAGTCAGAACCCCAGAGGGCAGAATTACTCCACTTAACAGTGAGTATTATAAATATAGGTTGGGAACCTTTTATGCAGCAACAAGTTCCCACTCTAGTGTTTACAGTGGGATTGTGATGTAATAAATGTGGTCCAGACCACTGTAATTACCAGGTCCAAAAAACAACCCAGATATAAGACCTGTGAATATTCTTTTTTATCTACACCCCCTTTTTTTTACTCAGTGCAGACACCAGGTTTTGTGCAGCAGGGTCTCAACACTATAATTGTAAATTTATAGGCAATATGTAGATGCAGACAGCGCAGGTATTATGTGAAAATCAAGAGATATTCTATAAACTTCTAATAAAACTAGTATAGAAAACTAAGCAATAGATAAGTATATCTTAAACAATAAGTGTCCCACAAATATGATATACAATGTTCTAGGCGCTATCAAGTGGAGCACTCCACGTCACGGTGGGTTTTATGGGTGTAAGTTAAAGTTCCAGTCCTCAATAAACATGCAGGGGGGGCCACAACAATATCAAGTCAAAGCACCAGTTTATGTGCTGCCGTTTAATGAATATCCTTCCACCTGCTATCAGAGGGGCCACAACAATATAAAGTCAAAGCACCAGTTTATGTGCTGCCGTTTAATGAATAACCTTCCACCTGCTATATAAGCCTGCACACACTTGACCCCAGTAATAATTTATGTAAGTAGAATGCACGATCTCCAGGCACCCTTTTATTCCAATTCCTTCCACCGCTTCTCTTTTGAGATTATTATTCAGGGCTCCCCAATCCCCTTTGTTAGCGGACACCCTCCCCACAGAGTAAAGACAGACTTTAACACTTAGCTCCTGCAACGCAGAAATTTTAAGCTCTTTTGCGACCCACAGCCCCAGCAGGGCTATTGTTCATGGTTAAATTAGCATCTTTTGCTTTTCCTACTATCTAGACTCTCCTCTCCACTCACCGCTTCCTCAAATCTTCTAGCAGCTTTCCCTGCTTCACCGCTTCCTCTGCAGGGTTAATGGCTTCCCAGTCTTCTTCAGCGGCGCTCTTTTCCAGACTGCCGCGTTCTCACCGCTTTCCCCGCCTCTTGTTCTGCCTCCTTCCTGCTTCTTTCTTTAAGCTGCGACGTCAGCTGCTATTTCCCGCCTTCTCACATTCCTCTGTCAGCCCGTTCTCCTCAGCGCTTCAGTGTCGCCGCTTCCCGCTCTTTCCTGCAGCACCACTAGACCTGATGTTTTTAACTATGGCTTGACATGCCTCAATAAAGGTTTTCGGATTTTACTTCTGGTGTGCCGTCACCTTCTCTGCCTTTCCAGTTACATGCATCGTCCTTTCATACTCATCATACCATCAAGGTCATTCCAGTTGGACAGTGTCTCAGGATGCTCTACCAATGGGAGATTTGAACAGCAAGCAAAAGACCTTAAGAACAGATTTAGATCTAGAGAGTATAGCATTCGTATTACTAAAACTAATATACAAGAGCTAAAAACACCTCGAGACAAACACTACTGTTCAACTATGAAAGTCGGACTGATTCTAATACTAAAATGAGATTTATTTCCACATATAACAATCAGCACAATAAAGTCTGGAAAATTATCCAAAAACAGTCTTCCATACTAATGACAGTTTCCACTCTAGCTGTCCATCTACCTGACATTCCTTTATTTACAGCTAAAAAGGGTATAAATCTGAGAGATCTACTAGTGGATAGCCACTATGTGGGAAAAACACACAATCCATTAAATACTGATAATAAAAAATCTAAATGGCGATGTTATCCATGTGGCGACTGCTTTGTTTGTAAAAATTATCAGTAGTACAAGCTTTGAATCTGCAGAAGGGAAGAGAAAATTTGACATTGTACGTTATGTTTCGTGCAGCAGCAAACATGTTATATCTTTTTAGACATTCCCTTGTTCAAAGATTTATATCGGATTGACTACTAGAGAACACATGCGAGATATAATTAATGCTCAGAAAGTGCAAGACATCTCCACACTGAAAACCTTGCCAAGACATTTTTAGGTTTTTCACGGTTGTGATCCTAAATTTTTGTAGATCCAAGGTATTGATCGCCTTCACTGCGGCATTAGAGGAGGTTATTTGAAACGTTCACTGGCACATATGGAGTGCTGGTGGAACGTCACCCTAGGCACCGTGTCTCCCATAGGACTCAATGAAAAGCTGAGTTTTGCTCCTTTCTTGTCATTGTTTAAATATGCTCAACTTATCATTATCTTGTACCTATTTTTTTATGTATATCTCTTTTTAGTTTTACTTATTTTAGTTTTATATGGGGATGGTCTTATTACATCCCAACTGAAATGGTTCCCCAACAGAATTCTGCCTCAAAACATTTCTTTGAAGTAATGTCTAGCATGGAAGGAACTATTCAGAACATTTGTGAACATTGCATCATAGTATAATCCATTAAAATTGTGTGCAATGATTAAGAAATTATAGTAATTAGAATGTTATTATTTCACAAATTTATATGTACGTTTGTGTGTCACCTTTAGGAATAGGTTAGTTGAATGGGATTCATGTCTCTCCTCCCCTTCCACGTGTAGCACTTCTTACTTGTTTGTATTTTTTTATGAAAGCTTAACTATGATTATCCTTTTTAACATATTCACTTGTTTATGGAGGGGGTCTTTCGACACTTAAAATTCCTTGCAGATGTGTGCTATCCTCCTCACATCCATTTAATTAATTCTTTCTATTTTTCTTTTGTTTCATTGCATAAATGATAAAAAAATCAATTGATATACTTACCATTTATATATTAACTAGATGGAGGCCCGATACTATCGCATCAGAAGGGCGGTAATGTCACGGTGGGGGCAGGCTTTGCAGCATTCAGAATCTCTCCCCCCATGTGCTCACTCACTTATCCACTCTCTCTTTCCCCATGTGCTGACTTCTCCCATCTGTGTTCTCTTCTTTGACCTGTCTACCCCATGTGCTATCCCCTTGTCTGCTGTCTCTCTCCTTCCTGTGCTGTGTCCTCCCCTCATGTGCTGTTCTGTTTGAGCTTTCTCCCCCCAGTGCTCTGTCTCTCTCACCCCTGTGTCTGACCATGTACAGAACATACCACAGCTCCTGGGCAGGGGAGGAAGAAAAAGACAATACTGACATTACATGGTCAGACACATACAATTTTTAAAATTAACTTTTGCTTGTGGGAAAACCACTTCAATGTGACCAGCTTCCTCTGCCTGTAGACATGTCACGCATCTGCCACCGGGATCAGCTGAGTCATTCACTGTGCCTGCGTGCAGGCGCAGTGCGACGTTGTTCCACTGGTGGTACCGCGCAAGAGGTTGCGTTAGTGGGTGAGTGTGTGAGTGAGTGTGCGAGTGTGAGTGAGTGTGTGAATGTGAGTGTGTGTGTGACTGTGAGTGTGACTGTGTGTGTGAGTGTAAGTGTGAGTCTGAGTGTGTGAGTGTGAATGTGAGTGTGTGTGTATGAGTTTGACTGTGAGTGTGTGAGCATGTGTGAGTCTGAGTGTGTGAGTCTGAGCGTGAATGTGAGTGTGTCTGAGTGTGTGAGTGTGTGTGAGTGTGAGTGGTGTATACGGCGCATAGAGTGTGTGTGTGTGGTGCGTACGGCGTATAGAGTGTGTGTGGTGCGACGGTGTTCTGCTGGTGGTACCGCGCAATAGGTTAGTACCAGCAGCAGTTTCCATATTAAGACACCCATCACTTGGGTGTCCCAATATGGCGGTAGGTGAACCTCCTCCGCTTGGAATTCTGGGATATGGTGACATCTGGACAGAACAGGAAATGAAAACATTACAAGGCAATTATATAAATAGATTGATTGTTGATAATTGAATTTAGTAAAATATGTTTGGGCAACTTTATTCTGTTTGCAGCAGAGCTTCATACAAATCGTCGCTGAGCAGCGCATGCGTGTCACAGACTGTAGCGCTGATTTTCCTTGACGGCGTCAACATATGAGTGCGCATGTCTGTGACGTCAGAAGGAGATTTCTCCATGACATGCGCATGATATGAATGCCAGAACTGAAGTTTGCACTGTAGTGTCACATGGTGACACACATGCGCACAATACCCGGCGGTCATTAATTTTGAACACTATACAGAGGCGGACTTGTATTTTGGTTGGCACCTTGTTTTTTGACAAAGCTCAAGCGAAAAGTGCACCAAACAAGGCCTTCTTTCGCTCCCTGGTCCCTGAAGCATAATTATTTTATGAGCATACTAAACATATGATGTTCTCTTGTATGTGACTTTATTGGTATTATACTAAAAGTTTTTTGACAAGTTTAAACTGGATCAGCTGTAGCATTCCTCTAAATACCTATATCTTTGTCATACACTTAGATATTTTCTGCACAATTGCACTTTATCATCTTCTGACATTAATACTATATGACTTAATTGGATTGTTTAAGAATATTGTTATTTTGTAATGCGAATTACATCTAATTTTATGCGCCCAATGTACTGTACTTAAATATAATCTATTTCGCCTGCATACCATTAGAGACGATACTGTGGTAAATCCTTGATTCAACCTTCATATTTTAATGTAATTATTGTTGTCATTGTTACATTTTATGTTTATTTAATAAACTTTATACTTATTGAGCAAATATACTCCAAGTATCTTTTGTAGGTTGTATAAAAAAAATAAAATCCATAGAGATATCCCCGGAAAAGTGACATAACATGTGCAGACATGCATATTTGTGGCCTGCTGGAGATCATTTTGCAAGGCTCTAGCAGTGCTCCTCCTTTTCCTCCTTGCACAAAAATTCAGGTAGCGGTCCTGCTGCTGGGTTGTTGCCCTGCTATGGCCCCTTCATGTCTCCTGGTGTACTGGCCTGTCTCCTCGTAGAGCCTCCAGCCTCTGGACACTACGCTGACAGACACAGCAAACTTTCTTGCCTCAGCCCGCATTGATGTGCCATCCTGGGTAAGCTGCACTACCGGAGCCACTTGTGTGGGTTGTAGAGTCCATCTCATGCTACCATGAGTGTGAAAGCACAACCAACATTTAAAAGTGACCAAAACAGCCAGAAAGCATTGGTACTGAGATGTGGTCTGTGGTCCCCACCTGCAGAACCACTCCTTTATTGAGGGTGTCTTGATAATCGCCAATAATTTCCATCTGTTGTCTATTCCATTTGCACAACAGCATGTGAAATTGATTGTCAATCAGTGTTGCTTCCTAAGTGGACAGTTTTATTTCATGGAAGTTTGATTCACTTGGAGTTATATTCTGTTGTTTAAGAGTTCCCTTTATTTTTTTGAGCAGTGTATATAAAATGTAATAACTCTGTTCCCTTTGCCCTGTAAACCGCAACCCTGAAGCCATAGGCTACCTTTAACAGGTGTGCAATCGGCCTGTGTAAGTTATTGGTGGTGGCAGCTAGTAGTTCCTTTTGTTATTGTGGAGCTGATATCTTATCAGGATATTTATATATATATATATATATATATATATATATATATATTGTGGTGTAGTTACCACTATGTCAGCTAGGGGGCGCTGTGTGGGTGTCCCAGGACGGGTGTACAGGCACATTCAGTGTGGTAACAGGAGCAGGGTCCTAAATGACCATTATGGGTCTCAAGGTGGGTGGCCTTGGGATGCAGACTCCAGGGTGTATTGATCAGCAGAGGTACTGCTGATCTTTCTGTTACACTGTGTCAGGGAAGCCTGTGTGTGTCTATACAACCTTTAGTGATGTCATAACCATGTGATCACCTGTGGGTGTGGTTACAGGACTATGTAATTGAGGTGTTTGGCACATGTGAGAGAGTGTGAGGGAGTCTGTCAGAGTGTGGACAGACTTCCATGTGTCCAGGCGGGACACTACAGAGGTTGTATATGGGGAGGACTACGCCTCCCAGCATGTGCTGAGACTCTCGGTCCGAGTCTGAAGCCACGGACGTTTATGTTCTTTTGTGCCTAAGCTAGAGGCTATTTTGGTGATACGCTGATTTATGGTTTATGGAGCAAATAAACCTCATGAACTTTGGGAAGAACCTGCCTCATGATTGTCTCCCGCTGCACCTGAGCGAGTCACATCCCTACAATTGGTGACAGACTGCGGGCAGCGATTCCCAGAAGCACGTGTGGCAGTGCTGGCGATTCTGAGCCAGGAGAGCAGACGGTCTGACAACCGTGAGTAATACTGACCGAGGTCAGAGAAAGTGACTGTATTAATATTTGTGGGATACCTCTGAGGAGAAGAGGCGTCCAGGAAACTGTGTGGCCGACACAGGTAACAGACAGGAGTCTATGTTGCACTGACCTGGGTCAGTGAGAGACTGTGTTCCTGGAGGGTTCAGTGAGCAAGGTCCTGGAGGGTCAGTGTTGGGAGGTTCTGGGAGAGGAATCGGATCCCTGGAACACGTGATATGACCTTGGACCTGGTGAGGCGTGTGTTCGGCAGTCTCAGGCGGAGACGGATGTCCTGAAGAACACCCGCTGAGCCCCTGGACCTGGTGAGGCTGGTGTGTTGGGAGACCCTGGGATGAGGGTCGGCTCCCTGAATAGCACCCGGTGTGCCCTGTGTGTTGGACGGTCTCAGGTGGAGACGGTACGTCCTGAGTGGCACACGAACAGGACATGTGAGAGACTGTGCATGTGTTTTTTTTTTTCTTTTTTTTTTCTTTTCCTCTGCAAAACCTGAAGGTGCTTGCTGTGGCTCAGTGGGGTCATGAAGGTCTCGCAGCACAGGGACCTGGTGTTTTCTTTAAGGGATCTGCCCTGGGAGCATTGGTAGCAGACGCTGTCTGTCTACGCCATCCTGCTGCAGCTTTATGGCATGTGACTAAGCGGATACAGTAGTTGTGGCTTTACACAACTATTAAGGGTGAGTACCCTGTATTATTGCTGCATAACCCATTATACCTGCACTGGTAAGGCCCTATGGGTGCACTTTTGTGGCTTTTTTATCTTTGAGGGTGACAAGCGGCTTCCAGTAACCCGGCGGGGTTACGAAGGTGACAAGCGGCTTCCGGTGGATCGGCGGGTCCACGAAGATGGCGCAGCAGGAGCTGCAGTGACACCAGCCGCTGTGTATGTGTGTGAACAGCAGCCGGAGGTGCCGGTGATCAGTGACAGCAGGAGCTGTGGTGGTGCCAGCAAAGACTTGTGTGGTATCGTTAAAAGACAAACTGTACTGTGTGAACTGTGGCCTAAGAGGTTCTGCAGGATGGACATGGGGAAATCCCAAAAGGGGCGGTGACCCAAAAGGGGGCGGTGACCCAAAAGGGGGCGGTGACCCAAATTGGAGTGGTAACCCAAAAAGGGGTGGAGTCCCAAAAGGGGGCGGTGACCCAAGTTGGAGTGGTGACCCAAAAAGGGGTGGAGTTCCAAAAGGGGGCGGTGACCCAAATTGGGGTGGCAACCCAAAGTGGGGTGGTGGTCCAGAAAGGGGCCAAGTGTGAAGAAGTGACAACACTGGGTGACTCAGTAGATATGTCTGGAGTACCGCAGTGTATGTGCAGGTCTTTTTCAGAATGTGGAATATCCTTTCCGGGTAGTAATGACGGGCCACAGATGTGTACAGTGATGCTGCACCGGGAAGGAGCCTTTGGTCAGCTGGACTCAGAGAGTCAGGTGACTCTGACAGGAACGCCTCTCGTTTTCTCTCTGGCCGAGAAAAACGTCAGGGTTTGCTGTAAACACGGGGTCACGGTGAACTACGCAGTAGACACAGTAGTGTTTGAGGGGACCAAAGGTGGTGAGTGCCAAGGTAGAGGAATACCACGGGACTTAGTCTATGCCTGGGAGAGGGGCCGGGACTTTCTTTTGTTTGATGACGTTTGGTCTGACGATGGAGATGCTTCGACTGTGGGACAAGCAGACACTGAGACAGTGACGGCTCCTGACATGGACAGGTCAGAGGTAGAACTGACCAGAGGAAGAAGTACATCTGCCCAACTGACGGACCTGACGTCTCGTGATAAGACAGATGGTGGGCTGGGAGATGAGACTACTGGACTAGACACATTGGTGCTGGACGGTAACTGGAGGGTTCACTCGACTGGGGTGACTGACCCAGTGGTACCCTTTAACGATATAATTAAAGAGGTAGTGGTGCGACACGTGATGGACAAAAGAGAACTAGATCGTGAGATACAGCTGATAAAGGAGACTGTAACAGAACATGTCGAACGGGAAAGAGTCCTAAGGCAAGCAGCTGAGCACAGAGTGGATGAGCTGGAGAAGGAAGTCTCTGAGCTCAGAGGTCACCTGTCAGCATGTAAAACCATGAACAAGACCCTGTTGGAAGATATGGAGGTGCTCAGAGAGGCCCAAGAGAAGCATCAACAGGAGATTCTCAGGAGAGAGGATGAGCGTCGCTACCTGGCAGAGGAGAAAGATAAAGTTCTGCAAGAACTCAGTGGAGTAGTAAAAGGTCTTCTGCAGGAGAAGTGGAGGGGCGAAGAAGTACAGCGGCCTTGCCCGACTGATAGCAAGGCAGAACTGCCAAAGCCCATCTTGGAAAAGGGTCCTGAAGACTGTAAATCTCAGGAAGATGGTGAGCCAAGAGCTGCACAAGACAGTCACCCGGTCTTGGCAGATACCTTGAGGGAAGTGTCCGTGGGGAACCCAGAGCCATCTGTCCAGGATGAGAGCAAGTCCATGACCTTCAAGTGCGTGATGGAGGTACCCGAAGACGTGCGAGAAGCGTGTGCCAGCGAAGGTGTGCATGAGACCTTTAAAAAGGCAGTAAAGGCCTATAGTGTGAGCTGGGCACCAGAAACAGACCAGTTGGTGATACTGGCAGAAACGGAAGACACAGAGAGAAGGGTGGCTGTCCTGAAGGAGATGCACCTACAATGTCTCCACACGAAACAGATGCTCGTGGAGCGTAATAGGAAAGCTGCTCGACGTCTGGAGCTTGCAAGGGAAACACAAAGTCGGCTGGGCTTTGTGGAAGACATAATTCCGGTACCCAGAAATCTGGTGGGGAAAGTCGTTGGCAGACTTGGAAAGGTGATGCAGGAGATGGTGAATCGATCCTGTGTGAAGAGAGTGAGGATCCCACCTGCTGGTGAAATCCAAGTCGTTATTGAAGATGACATGGTTCCTGTCATTGTGGTTGGTTCGGTGGAAAGCATTGGGAAGCTTCGCATGCTCCTGGAATATCGGGTAGCGTACCTGAAGGAGATTGAGCAGCTAAGACAGGATCGACTGCAGATGAATGAGCAGATAGAGAACGTCAGGTGGCGTCCCCCTCCAACCCAAGGTGTAAGGACCCGAAGGGATCCTCCAAGGAATGAAAGGACAGGTAGTCGAAGGCAAGAACGTCGAGAGTCCGCAAGTGGCCGTTCTAATCTTAGTAACATAGGCATGAGACTCGGTGGTGAACATAGCGACAGAGGGTCAGACTCAGACCAGCCAGTTGGCCCAGCTGGACGTGGGACTCATGACCGTGCGAACTGGGAGAGCCAGCCAGTGAGAGAAAGGTCGCGTGATGAAGCACACTGCAGACAGGTGGAGACTAAAGAGTGTCTGGTCACACTGACGGACGTTGACGGGAAGGCCAAAGCCCAAGGCCGAGATACTGACCGCTGGGGGCAGGGGAGGCCTAACGTAAATATGCAGTATGACTACCGAAACAGACGGAGATGGTCCTCCCGACTGGTAGGGCAAGGTGACATGGGTGCCAGGTCTCAAGATCCCTGGGTGATGTCATGTGTTCAACCCCACAAGTTTGAACAGAGGGGGGAGGTATGTGGTGTAGTTACCACTATGTCAGCTAGGGGGCGCTGTGTGGGTGTCCCAGGACGGGTGTACAGGCACATTCAGTGTGGTAACAGGAGCAGGGTCCTAAATGACCATTATGGGTCTCAAGGTGGGTGGCCTTGGGATGCAGGCTCCAGGGTGTATTGATCAGCAGAGGTACTGCTGATCTTTCTGTTACACTGTGTCAGGGAAGCCTGTGTGTGTCTATACAACCTTTAGTGATGTCATAGCCATGTGATCACCTGTGGGTGTGGTTACAGGGCTATGTAATTGAGGTGTTTGGCACATGTGAGAGAGTGTGAGGGAGTCTGTCAGAGTGTGGACAGACTTCCATGTGTCCAGGCGGGACACTGCAGAGGTTGTATATGGGGAGGACTACGCCTCCCAGCATGTGCTGAGACTCTCGGTCCGAGTCTGAAGCCACGGACGTTTATGTTCTTTTGTGCCTAAGCTAGAGGCTATTTTGGTGATACACTGATTTATGGTTTATGGAGCAAATAAACCTCATGAACTTTGGGAAGAACCTGCCTCATGATTGTCTCCCGCTGCACCTGAGCGAGTCACATCCCTACAATATATATAATATGCGCACATACATATTTCCACATGTACCTATACATTGGAATTGGAGGTGCATATACTACGCTCACTGTGATTTCCCCAATAACCGGCTTAGTAGTGGAAACAGCAGCGGCATTGTCCATCTGTCTTCAGTTGATTGTGTAATTGTCCTAACGATTAGAGACAGCAGAGTTGTGTCCCCTGACAAACTGGTGGCAGCACTGGGACATGCGAGATTCCTCCTGCAGTTAACCCTGACAAATTGGTGACAGCAGTGGGATCTGCGTGATCTATCCAATGCGCTCCTTGACATTTATTTAAAAAAACAGCAGACATTTCTTTTTTAACTATCTGAATATTTGTAGATTTGCTTTGTCAAACGTTAAGATGCCAAAACTGCATATTAATCTTTCAAGTGATAACATTTCACAGTTAGGCCATGGCTTAGCTTGTTACTTACCTCAGAAACATATGAAAGTGCTAATATAATAAGCAGCATAATTATTATAGAACCTCTCCACAGGAGGGGGGTACATACAAGCTGCAAGAAAAGGAAAAAACATTACATTCCATTCATCACAAATAGATTACAATGAAACGTAAGCAACTAAAGAATGTAACTGCAGGTGACCCTGACACAAAGCAGGAAGCAAGAAATGAACAGGAAATCTTAGAATTGAAATATTTTCATTACATAGGTTGAAAATAAGACATGGAAGAATCAAGTTCAACCTTTCTCCACCACCGACCTTTCTCTACATTCTCTAGAACTAGATTATTTATAACCCACAATGCTATTTGTTGGGAGAAAAGCATCCAGCCCCTTTTTTAAATGCTGTTACAGTGTCTGCCGTTACTACCTCTTATGGTTGGGCATGCCACAGTCTCACTGCTCTAACTGTAAAGAAGCCTTTCCTATTTAGCTGCTGGAATCACCTTCCCTCCAGACGTAATGATTGCCCCCGGTCTATTTTTTATTGACCACACATGTGTTTATACATAGAAAAAAGATGCCTCAGGAGAGATCTCAATTAGAAGGTAAAGAAGTCCAACTTTTCCAACCTCTCATCATACGAGAGGCCTTCCATCCCTTGTAATAATCTAGCTGTCTGCCTTTAAACGGACTTCAATTTCCCAACATCCTTTTTGAAATGCGGAGCCCAAAACTGGATCCTATATTTTAGATGTGGCCTTACAAGAGATTTATAGAGTTGCAATAATAGTACTTACTTCCATAGCTCTATATAAATTAGAAATATTTGCAAATAGTAGAAAAAGACACACTGCAAACTGGACTAAAATCACAATAACAAAAATATCTGGAAAAAAAGAGAAAAAGAATACTACATCACCATCAATTATTTTCTAATCAATTAAATTACATTCCACGCAAGGATTCAAAACCCAGCTTTATTCCCATTTGGGGTATGTTCAAAGATTACAGATTTGCTGTGGGAAAATTTCTGCAGGGAAGTTCACAGTGGAAGATCCATGCAAAAGAGTGACTTCCTAGAGGCCTACAGGAGAATCCTTTTAAGAAAAACAATAATAAGGATTAGATGATAGAGTTTATATGTCAGACTATTTATTGAAAGTGTTTCAGGCATACATAGCAAGCATCACTGAGCTAATGGTGTGCAGCAGGGATGTCTTTCTGATGACTATAACGCAGAATTTTTTCTAGAAAACTTTATCGTAAGACTTGTAGTGAATGTTAGATACAGATCACAGTCAATTTGATCTATCTAACTCCAAACAAGAACCATTTAACCATTTTTCATTATATGAATATTATGAGATAAATGAGATAACAAGAATCTCCCATTTGTGGCTTCCTCTAAATACAGACAAATAGTGTTGTGATGAGTGATTACACTATCAACAGGACAGGTGGTAGATTAGACCCTGGAAGGCAAATATTTTTTGGGGACATTTTTCAACAAAAAATTTACCAGTGAGATCCACCTACACCTGGTACTATCAATACTCCCACTACAAAAGTGTGGAAATAAAAGTACTCATAACTATTATAGTGTATTGTATACCAGAGTTTCTAAAAATGTCTTCTGCTGTTTCATCAAACAGACCAAAACGATATCTGGGCTTTAATCTGCAGTGGACTGCCATAGTAAAACTAAAAAACTCTCAATTTTAAAATGACTCAAAACAACTCTGTTACATTGCTAAACCAGAGACTGCTACAGCCATAAAAAGGATAGTGCGGCGTATGAACTGCCTCCCCAGCTGTACCTCACCAACAACTAGGATGCGCCTCACCGGTGATCACAATTTGAAAAGCACTGCCATGTGATCTTCAGTTTAATTAATTGTATGCAGTCTTATAAATTCTATTATAAGTTCACCTAAATAAAAATTGTTACTTACAATTGGTATAAATAGGTCGCCTGAACGGTCTCCCTTTAGAGAATACAAAAGCAACAATTAAACAGTTCAAAGTTGCCAACAACCAAACAGTTGTGTTTTCATAACTCTGGTACTCTGTCTTGTCTGAGGTCTCATTGAAGTAACTTCCATTCGCAGGCCAGCATGCACTGTGGTAGACAAAAAATTGGTACTTTTATTTTTTATCGCAAATGAAATGGTATTAAAAAATATATGCATAGAAAGACATCCCAGATACTTCTTAAACATTGAAAAAATAAAACAAGGCGAGGAAGAGGAGAAAAAATATATCAGCTCACTAAATGTAGAAGTGATCTCAATATGGGTGCGGTGCATGGAGAGTCCAGACCAACTTCTGGGCAACAACGGTAATAGAGACAAAAAAAAAAAATCCATTATCCACAACAAGTGACATTGGTGGAGATTACCCTTAGTTCTGTTGAAACACAAGTTGTTTAAAGAAGGTGAAAAAAAATCCAGCATCCACAACAAGTGGATTGATTTATTAAAACATGACTTTTATTGCGACATTAAAACAATTAAAAAGGCATATAGCACAAGAAGGACAAAGAGTGTATAAGCTCGAAACGCGTAGATTTGTGTTCCCGATTCTTCACCCTTTTTTGTGCTATATGCCATTTTGATTGTCCCTTGTTTTAATGTCGCAATACAAGTCATGTTTTAATACGTCACTCCACTTGTTGCAGATGGTGGATTTTTTTAAACTTTTTAAAACAACTTTTGTTTCAAGAGAACAAAGGATCACCTCCCCAATGTCTACATTATTAATATGACACCTAAAATTTCAACAGGATGTTTATATTTAGGCTTGGCTTTAGTGAAAATTAGCCATAGTTTTCTTTGAACAGGTCATATACATACTTAAAGGGGTTTTCCCATCATCAAGATTCTATCCCAATATGTAGTATAGCAATAATATTAGCAATAACTCCAATTAGAAATGAGGTATAGTTCTTCTGATTTCTATGTCGCTTAACCAATGTGCTAACATTGCAGTAGCTTAGGTATCCATGGTTATGACCACTCATATAGTGACAGTAAGTTGCTAGTGGTCGTAACTAGTGATGGATGAACCCCTGGATCTTGAGGTTCAGCTGTTTCTGATGAACATTTTATAAAAGGTTTGGTTCGGGTACCAGAACAGCATCAGAACCTGAACCAGGACACCAATCAGCAGACATCAACCACACAAAAATTAACCCCTCTTGCCACAGCTACAGCGCAAGTGGGAAGAGATGGGTAAAGCGTCAAAATTGGCGCACACAATAGATGCGCCTTTTCTGGGGTGGTTGCAGGCTGCTAATTTCAGGCTGGAGGGGCATCAATATGCATGGCCCCTTACCATCCTGAGAATACCAGCCCCAGCTGTTTGATTTAGCTTGGCTGGTTGTCAAAAAAGTGGGGGACCCCACTCGGTTTTTAAAAAATTATATATTTAAATATTTTAAAAAAACGGCATGGGGACCCCTTTATTCTTGATAACCAGCCATAATAAAGCTGGCAGCTGAGGGTTGCAGCTTGCAGCTGTGTTTTGCCTTGCTAGTTATCAAAAATAGAACAGACCCCACGTCATTTTTTTATTATTATAAATTCATAGCGCCAGCTGATGAATATGTGGCACCCCTGAGGGTCCAGTCGCCACAGAGGTACTGCACCTCAGCCAAAGGTGTGGTACCCAACTTTTGGGTAAGGGGGGGACACTACCCAGTACCCACTCACTAGCATCGAACACCAGATCCCTCTAGGCCAAGGAGGAACTAGGTAGAGGGTGTGCGTGGAGGAAGTAGAGAAGGGGAGGAGTCAGAGGGAGTTGTAATGCAAACAGGAATCAGTTGGAGGTAGATAGGCAGTTGGTGCTGGGGACTGAAGGAGAGAGGAGCACGTCCATAGACTAGCGCAGCGTGAGAGAAAGGAGGAGAGAAAGAAGGGGTCCTAGGGGCAGGGGAAGTGAGGAATCCACCTGTGGCGCACGAATCCACACCGACTGTAGTCGGGTGGAGGCACAAGGTCACAGTAGGGGATCGGCCCCAGACTAGTGGAGAAACTAAGGACTCAGCTAGCAAACCGGAGGCTGTAGCGACTGTATGTGCTACAGCCAACTCCATACACATTCACTGAAAAGGCAGCCAGATAGGATCAAGGGGACTAAGAGAACATCTCCCAACAGGATCCGAGGCTGCTGGCTTGGGACACTGTGTGTGAAGGCGCAGGGCAGAAAAGGTGGGAGCCAGTGCAGAGAGACAGCCAGGAAAGGAACATAAGAAGGGGGGTGCTGGTACAGTGGACCCGAAACTACCTGAGAGCTGGCTGGACCACCAACCCGGAGGACACAGCACCCCGGCTGGGGATTGTAACTGGAAGAACTGTGAGTTAAAGTGTGAAAACTGCACTTCGCTGTGTCCTCAGATTATTTACTGCATCATCTGCCCTGAACTACAACCCCGACAAACATCTTTTAACACTATCATTGCCCTGGGAGCATAGCTCTACCCGTGGAGAGCTGTTTCAACTCTGCTGCATCACGAACAGCCCCAGCGGCCTCCTTAAGCAGCGCCGGCTATCTCCTTTTTGCCGAATACCACGGGTGGCGTCACGACTTTATTTCAACTAACTTCCCCATCTTTATTTGATTGCATGCCCAGAGCCACGGACCGGGTCACCAGTGCCGTGATAAAACCCCTGAATAACTGACTAAGGCCCAGACCGAGTCCCCCGGCACTAGCGGGCGTTGCAAATACTCCCATCATTGGTGCCTACTCTCGCTGTTATCAGCGACAGCAGTCATAGGCTCACATCAGCCAACGCCTCTGTGACCGGCAGGAAACAGCTGCTGGCTCACGCAGCCCTCTGACCAGCGGTAATAATTTAATGGTATATAGTTCATTCATCTGCTGCATATATCCTGCATGTCTCCTGTATTTCAATTCCATCTCAGCAAGCATATTTAATGGTATATAGTTCATTCATCTGCTGCATATATCCCGCATGTCTCCTGTCATTTGAATTCCATTTCAGCAAGCATATTTAATCGTATATAGTTCATTCATCTGCTGCATATATCCTGCATGTCTCCTGTCATTCCAATTCCATCTCAACAAGCATATTTAATGGTATATAGTTCATTCATCATACTGTGCTTGTCCCTTAAGTTATAAGGTCATGTCACTTTCTCAAAGAGGTTTATGATCCATGTTAGCCTTCAAACTTGTTTATTTGTCTCTACATTTATTGTCTCCTGTTGTCTTAACTTATATTGATTGCTAATGAGTAAATTAGTGATTGACCTAAGACTAAACCTCCTATGTATTCAGAATAGCTTTGGGGAGGCATTTTATTTTAAGTACATTTTTTCAAAGTGCCTTGCCATTAAACATGGCAGTTAAACAGAGCAGGAGACAGGTAAGATATTTCAAGAAATCTATTCCCAGTACATTTGGATTGCAACAAATAGTCACCATATGCATTGTATACTTTATATCCTGGCTGCTAAATTCACTCACATCCACTGTCCTTGCACTAACTCTTTACATTCCATCTTTATCAGCCCCTCTGTCCTTTCCTCTCCATGTACAGTACGTACACTCTTTTCATATTGCTAAATTGCACAGATCCATTCAGTCCCACGATTCAACACAAGAGACACTCACAAATCACTTAACCATCTGCTCATTCTTTCTAGATCCTCCTTCTCCTAGTCGCAGGAGATACCAGTATCTCTCCTAAGCCCTTCATGTTATAGTAAGTCAAACCCCTCAACTGCTACATTCAGAAGCTCCTCAAATCTCCTTAGTATTCCCTGCATGCCTTCTGTCTCTTTTAATTGTGCCCTTTGGAATTCTCACTCAGTATGTAATAAACTCTCCTTCATCCATGACTTCTTCCTTTCTGATTCTCTTAACCTTCTGGCTAGTACTGAACCCTGGATCCAGCAGTCAGACACCACCACTGCTGCTGCTCTTTGAAATGGTGGACCACACTTCTCTCATACCCCAAGATCAGACAACAGAGCAGGTGTACGTGTTGGTCTGCTCCTATCACCCAAATGACTCTACATCCCCCTCTCCATTCGAGTGGTGGTTGTGTATCGTCCTCCGGGCCCTCCCATCAGTTCCTGGATCACTTTGCCACCTGGCTTCCACATTTTCTCTCCTGTGACATCCCCACCCTTACCATGGGAGATGTTAACATCCCCATTGCTTTTCCCCTCTCCCCATCTGCTACTCACCTTTTATTTCTAACCTCATCCTATGGCCTTTCGCAGCTTACTAACTCTCCTATGCATGAAGACGGAAATTCCCTCGACTGGGTCTTCTCCCGACTTTGCTTAGTGTATGATTTTACCAACACCCCTCTCCTGCTCTCTGACCACAACCTTCTTTCATTCTCTGTCAATAACTGTCATCCTGCCCAGGAAATCCCCACTTTCCACACTTATAGAAATATACAGGCCATTAACACCCAGAAACTTATGAAGAATTTTCTGTCATCATTGGCTCCAATCTCCTCCCTCTCATGGCCTGACTCTGCACTGAAGAATTATAATGAAACACTGCAAAGTGCCCTGGATAAAGCGACACCTCCTATGCATAGAACAACTCAACACAGACAGCGACAACCCTGGCGCACGCTGCAAACACGCTTCCTACAGCGGTGCTCCAGGTGCGCCGAACGTCTGTGGAGAAAATCCAATCTGCCCAAAGATTTTATCCATTATAAGTTTTTGATTAAAACATACAACACTGCCCTTCACCTCTCCAAACAAACCTATTTCAACATCCTCATCACCTTAATAATCCTAAACGTCTCTTTGATACTTTTCATTCCCTACTCAACCCAAGAGTGCAGGCCCCAACCACGGATCTACGTGCTGACGATCTGGCCAATTATTTCAAAGAAAAAATTGAACAAATCCAACAGGAAATTTCCTCCCGATCCTGACTTTAAATCAGTCACAGAAGAAGTAATCAGGCTCCTTGCATCTTCTCGCCCTACTACTTGCACCAGTGACCCTATTCTGTCACATCTCCTCCAAGCCATTTCCCCTGCTGTCACCACTCACCTAACAAAAATATTCAACTTCTCTCTCTCTTCCGGTATCTTTCCCTCCTCATTTATACATCCATTACTTAAAAAACCATCCCTCGACCAAAACTGTGCTGCTAACTATTGACCTGTCTCTAATCTTCCCTTCATCTCCAAACTCCTGGAACACTTGGTCCACTCCCATCTTAACCGCTATCTCTCAAATAATTCTCTTTTCGACCCTCTTCAGTCCGGCTTCCACTCTTTACACTCTACTGAAGCTGTCCTCACTAAAGTCTCTAATAATCTACTAACAGCTAAATCTAATGGTCACCACTCCATGCTAATTCTCCTGGATCTCTCTGCAGCATTCGACACTGTGGATCATCAGCTCCTCCACACTATGCTCTGCTCCACTGACCTCAAGGACACCGCTCTATCCTAGTTCTTCCCCTACCTCTCTGACCACTCCTTCACTGTATCTTTTGCTGGCTCCTCCTCCTCTCATCCTCCCCTTATTGTGAGGCAGCAACTGGTGTTATTTGCAAGGGTCGCTATGTGGCCCCCAGGATGCACTCAGAAGAGCATTAGATCTGCTAGAGTGCCTTGTGGTCACAGCAGGATGTCTGTGAGGCACAAGACAGAATAAAAGTAAGCGTGAACCTGTTCAGGTTATGTGGCCAAGGATTTGTTCAGGAAAACCCGGTATGGGCTTTTATTTTTGAAACGGACTGTAGGAAGGTAGTGTGGCCGGTCTGTTTCCTCCACGCCAGATCTTACAAGTGGCCCCATGGCCACAGATTGGAAATTAGAAAAAAAAGCCCTGCAGGAAGGGTGGGGGTGTCAGTTTTGTAGTTTGCAACCTCTGGAGCAGTGGGCTCTATAAAAGGCTCCATCTGTGTGAGGAAACACAAGGCCAAGCAGAGCAAACTCCTGGCACCCCGCTGCATGATACAGTGGTGCAGTTGCCCTGAGCAACCGTACATTTATGGACAGTCTTGTTTCCCGGCTGCAATCCTCCGGATTTCCTTTTGGTGCTTCTACTTTGCGAGTACTCTGAATATTAAAGAGGCTTTTGTTTTTGGAACTTTTCCTGTGGTGACCGTCTGTCACACTGACCCAAGCTCGCTGCACTACAACTTGTATACTGCCCTTATTGGACACACAATCAGTAGATTTTGTTTCCAGTACCATCTCTATGCTGATGACACCTCTACTCCTGACATCATGCCTGCATAATTACAAAACATTATTGTCTTACCGCTGTCTCCAACATCATGTCCTCTCTCTATCTGAAACTGAACCTGTCAAAAACTGAACTCCTTGTGTTTCCTCCCTCTACTAACCTACCTATGCACGACATTGCCATTTCCGTGGGTGTTTATACCATTACTCCCCAGTAAAATGCCCACTGTCTTGGGGTTATACTTGATTCAGAACTTTCATTCACCCCCCACATCTGTTCACTGGCTCGCTCTTGTTATCTGCACCTCAAAAACATTTCTAGAATTTGACGTTTTCTTACTTTTGACTCTGAAAAATCTCTTACTATTGCTCTTATTCATTCTCGTCTGGACTACTGTAACTCCATACTAATCGGTCTCCCTCTTAACCAAACTCTCCCCTCTCCAATCTGTATGAATGCTGCAGCCAGAATCATATTCCTCACGAACCGTTAAGCCGATGCATCCACCTTGTGCCAGTCATTGCACTGGTTACCCATCCACTCCAGAATTCAATATAAACTTATCACTCTCACCCACAAGGCACTCCACGGTTCAGCATCACCCTACATCTCCTCCCTCGTCTCAGTCTACCACCCTACCGGTGCCTCCATTCTACTAATGACCTGAGGTTAACATCCTCAATAATCAGAACCTCCCAAGCTCATCTCCAAGACTTTGCATGTGCTGTGCCAATTTTTTGGAATGTACTACCCAGGATAATTCGTTTAATCCCTAATGCTCACAGTTTTAAGTGTGCCCTAAAAAAACATTTCTTCAGACTAGCCTACCGCCTCAACACATTAATCTAACTATCTCTGTGTTGCCCATTCAAAATTTTTACCATAACCAGGTTCCTCGTATCATGTTCTCACACACTTTATGCATTTAATAGCCCTCTGTGTCTGTACTTTTACATATTCTGGCTGATAACCGGTTCTTCCAGCATTACATAAACACCTGATTTCTTACAGTATGGCTGTCAGAACACTGAAAGCAATTGTTACCATCCACCTTTCGTGTCTCCCCTATTTCCTCAGACTGTAAGCTTGCGAGCAGGGACCTCATTCCTCTTGGTATCTGTTGATTTATGTGATTATTGTTATGCTTTAATGTCTTTTGTCTGTACAAGTCCCCTCTAAAATGTAAAGTGCTGCGGAACACGTTGGTGCTAAAGAAATAACATTATTATTATTACCATTGATCAGAGCGACTGGGGTGTTTCTCACGCTGACATGCAAATGACAGCGTGGGAAACACCCGATGTTCGAGATGCCAAACCTGATCAGTGAAACAGACTTCCTAGAGAAGTCCGTGTTCAGGGTCAGTGTCCAAACAGTAAGTGTTTGATAAAGACCCCCAACTTTACTGTTTGGGTTCGCTCATCACTAGTCGTAACCATGGATGCCTTAAATACTGCAATGCCCTCACATGTGGTAAACGATAATCAGAAGAACTATACTACATTTCTAATTGGAGATATTAGCTAATATTATTATTATAACTACTACATAGAGGGACAGGATCTGGGAGATAGGAATATCTCTTTAAAGCTCCCATACACAATGGATAATAGTCGGCTGTACCTGCTGAAATTTATGTGGGATAGAACTAACCATTTATTATATATGATGGCCTCTTAAATCTCTCCCATTATACTGTAATGATAAGGTGGTTTAAATATAATTGTCTCATCCACTTGTTCTGCGGGCAGATAAACAATCTCTGGACAAGTCTAGCTCTGGCCAAGGCAATATTCATGTTTTGAGGTGGAAGGCTGTCAAGTTTGGCATTAGGAGACCGCATGCCAGACTGTGAATGAAGATTCGTACTCCGACATGTGAACCGGGCCTTCCTCAATCTTCCCAATGGACAGCATGTGAATATTAGGTGAGCACTGATGTATATTTTAAGAATGCGAAGGAATAGCTGTTGGCCAAACAGCTAACTAAGGAATATGGGCACCTCTAGGAGAATAAATTGGTAGGTATTAAT
Organism: Dendrobates tinctorius; assembly: GCF_039654945.1. Classification (NCBI taxonomy): domain Eukaryota; kingdom Metazoa; phylum Chordata; class Amphibia; order Anura; family Dendrobatidae; genus Dendrobates; species Dendrobates tinctorius. The sequence continues at coordinate 8,696,629 of NW_027361728.1, forward strand.
TGAAAAACAACTTACTACATTGTGAACACAACTCTTTGCTTTTAGATAAGATTTCGGAAATTATTATAGTATCCTTTTCTTACCTATAGATGTTACTTGAACTGTACCACATCTGCTTTTGCACAATCACAAATCCACATATTTGTAAAATGAGTGTGAGGATAATGTTAAATATTACTGAGAGTAACAGTGGAGGTGATATCAGTTGGGCTGGTGGTCTATAGGGAGACAATTTTGGATGGGCATGATTCAAACTCACTGGAAAAAAAATAAAATGTGTGATGTCAAGTATGACGCATGAATAAATGGCAACAAATAAAAAACACCTTAAAAAAAATGAAACATCTATAAAATGATTGAGACGCATGTTGTTTATTTAACCCTTTTGACCTGCCATATAAGAGACTAGCATCCCCCGACGGGTGACAATACTGTAGCGGTCAGCTGTACACTATAGCTGACAAATTGCTGCTTCACCCTCAATCTTTGTTGTAACTGACTATGGCCGTTTAACCCCTTAAATGCTGCTGTCAATAGTGACTATGGCATCTACATGGTTAACAGAGTGTGGGGGCTTCCTCTTTAAATTCATTGGCACGCTGAGATCTTGATTGTGTGGTCCTGATGTTTGCAATGGCAGTTGTCGGCCAAATAACAGACTTGGAGTCTGCCGGCTACAGTGGCATTATACCCATAATCCTAAATAAATAAGGCAATGGTCACTTCAGTAAATATATCCAAACAAAAATCATCATGAGGTATTTCATGAAAATTGAAGAAGTGAAGACAATAGTAAATTATTAAAAAAGGTCAAATTTTATTAATAAACAATTTAAAACAGTAGGGAATTGCATAAAAAAGACATAATGAGGGGTCTCCAACAAAAAGGGGGATAAGGATGACCAGCAAAAAGGAATATTTTAGTTCCCCATGAGATGCAGAGTATGGTAGCAGCTTAAGAACATGATATTACATCTATAGTCCATAATGCCCATAGACCCCCATCAATAGAAAAATTCCTTTCTGGCCAAAAAATCACCAATAAATGCAAGAAATTGCTAAATAAAGTGCAGCAGCACTATAGAAGGATATGGCCTATTTAGGGCAGCTACAAAGAGAAAAAAAAAAACACACCAGGGAAATTATTGTAAGTCAATATACAAAACCTTTGTCTCCTATTGGTTTTTATCATTCTTTCTCCAGGAATTTATCTTGGAATTTGTGGCACAGCAAAAAAACATTATATGGAACATTTCATTAAAGAAATAGAGGACCTGCAAAAGAATGTTTGCATCCGGCTGTGCACAGGACCTGTGAGTAGCGGTCACGTGACCGGAAGTACGTAGGACTTGCAAAAGAATTTTTACATCCGGCTATTATCCTTTATCTATTACCGGATGTACACAGGACCTTCATACTTCCTGTCACGTGACTGGCGACCGCCCTTTTTTTCATCTATGGTAACTATAAATAACTGATGAACACCATTACCTGTTAAACGCCCCTGGAGGAAGCAACAATTGCAAAATGGCGCTGTCGGGTGGTGGGGACAAGTTTACCAGCATTCAGTTTCATTATACCTGCCCAGTACCTGCCCTGTATTCCACTGACCAGCAATAGATAAAAACCTGAACTCTATTTCTTTAATGAAATGTTCCATATAATGTTTTTTTGCTGTGCCACAAACTCCAAGATAAATTCCTGGAGAATGAATGATAAAAACCAATAGGAGACAGAGGTTTTGTATATTGACTTACAATAATTTCCCTGTTGTGGTTTTTTTTTCTCTTTGTAGCTCCCCTTTAGTTCCCCCCTTATAAGAAATAGGCCATATCCTTCTATAGTGCTGCTGCACTTTATTTAGCAATTTCTTGCATTTATTGGTGATTTTTTGGCCAGAAAGGAATTTTTCTATTGATGGGGGTCTATGGGCATTATGGACTATAGATGTAATATCATGTTCTTAAACTGCTACCATACTCTGCATCTCATGGGGAACTAAAATATTTCTTTTTGCTGGTCATCCTTATCCCCCTTTTTGTTGGAGACCCCTCATTATGTCTTTTTTATGCAATTCCCTACTGTTTTAAATTGTTTATTAATAAAATTTGACCTTTTTTAATAATCCACTATTGTCTTCACTTCTTCAATTTTCAAGAAATACCTCATGATGACTTTTGTTTGGATATACAGTGGCATGTTCACAAGATATCGAAATTTAGGTGCTAAAAATACACTTTTTCATTTCGGTCATGCTTCTTTCCATTAATTCCTGAAAAGTATGTGAAGGGTTAATTAACTACCCAAAGCAATTTTGAATATGTTAAGGGGTGCAGTTTTTAAAATGGTATCACTTTTTGGGGTTTCCAATATATAGGACCCCCAAAGTCACTTCAAACCTGAACAGGTCCCTAAAAAAAAAACAAGTTTTGTAAATTTCCTTGAAAAAATGAAAAATTACTGCTACATTTTTAAAGCTTGTAAAATGCTAATAAAATAAACTTGCCACTTTAAAATTTTGTCAAATTTCTGATATTTTTATAAATTAATGCAAAACATATCAACCTAAATTTACCATTATCATAGAGTAGAACGTGTCATGAAAAAACATGCTCAAAATCGGTGGGATATGTTGAAGCGCTCCAGAGTTATTACCACATAAAGAGATACTGGTCAGATATTAATTATAAAAATGGTCCGATCTCTAAGGGGTTAAACTAAAAAAAAAAAAAAAAATTAAAATGTATGTGAAGGGAGCCTAGAGACAAAAACATGCCAACACTAAAATTCCTATTAGATTGTATAAATATTGCTAAGGTGATAACTGTATATAATGAACTATTCACACTACTTCCACTTACTTGTTACACTAATGATAGTAGTTATTGCCAAGTCTTGGAAGAGGAACTGGTAGTTTGCATAAGAATTTTTCTGCTGTTTAGATTAAAAGAACCACACATTTAATTAACAGGAATCAAAGGTAATAAGCATTTGAGATGTAGTATTGTAAACTGATTTTTATTTAAAACCATTAATAAGCAGGTGCGAGGGGGAATCAAAGGGTTTTTTTAGCAGGAAATTCTTCCACTGCATGAACTGCAATGTTTTGGTTAATAGAATACTTTAGCGATAAAATTTGCCCCAATGTCCCGCTGTCTGCATGGATACAGAGGAGAGCTTCTGCTCCCTACTCTGTGACAATGAAGGGATCACTGTTCATTTCAACAGACAACTCATTCCTTTCCTCGGTCTATGCATTGGCTATGAATAAGAAGGGGGCTGGCTTAGCTAATGATATGAGCCAGAAAGCCTGACCCCTTTACACACCACTGACTATGTATGGAATTAAGAAACAGTATGTTACGTATAGGCTGGAAATGGACCAGAACTTTTATCTGCAGGTTGCAAACGTTTGAACTAAATTAGTAAGTTATTCAATATAGTTTTCCATTTTTAGCACATTTGAGTTTTTTTTTTTAAATTAGACAGCCCCTTTAGGCTAATTTCACACATCTAGGAAAAATGAACCATGCTTGGATAGGAATAACAAGCCTGACCACTGGATCTCATAACCTGAGCTAACTGCTTCAAAGGCACATAAGTACAAAAGCATAACGACCGCGGTAGCAAAGACTTGGCCTGTGCGGGAGGTGGGCGCGTACTTCAGCTGGATGTGAGTCCAATGATGCACATTCAGCTGAAGTGCCTGTGGCTCCCTGCAATGCATGCGAGCCCGTAGCGGCACACTAAAGTCAGCTGCAGCCTACAGAAGAGTTTGCCGCATGTCAAGGGAGTGGAGGAACGTAAGAATAATTTTTTTGTATTGTTTTACAAAACAGATGTACATTATTCCAGAATGGGGTTCATTATACTGTACAAGGACAGGGTCCAGGAAGGGGGTCATTATACCAGAATGGGGTCCAGGATAGAGATCATTATACCAGGAAATGGGCCAAGAATGGGGGCCATTGTTATAGGATGGGGGACATTATACCAGAAAGGGGAAATTGTTACAGTAAAGGGCCAGGACTGGGGACATTATTACAGGAAGGTGCCACAATGGGGACAATAGTACACGTACGTCTTTATATGATCTAAAACGCTACAAAGACCCTTACATCTCACCAACTTTGAGGTGGGGCCCAGGTGCAAAATTTGCACCAGGCCTATGAGAGACCAGTTATGTCATTGTATAAATATGTTTTCTCTAACACTGAATTAGTCCTTTTCAATGTTTTTCTACATTACACTGCTTCTCATGAATGCACGTCTTTACAATATATAATGTGATGCAATTAGTTAGTAGTCATACCCAGTAAAGTAGCAGCACACCAATATACTGGATCATGCTATAAAGTGCCATGTATTTGAACACACAGAAGGAGGTCACCAGAGCAGCTCTTCCTTCTCTGTAAGAAAAGGACAAATCAGTATAACACAAGGGAAATATTTTCTTTTCTCATGGGTCAGGCAATGAGCCACCTACACTGAACAAAATGAAGAAATGTGGTACAACAATTTTTGCAATGTTCAGAAAACACATACTTTCTGCAGTTAAATAAAATAAGAAGTTTTGCTGAATACAATTGTCACTCCTTTTTTATTGAAGGAAATGTAAATTGCTAGGGTATCTATCATAAAGAAGTGAATCCTTTGCATACCTGTTTATTGACCGAGGAGGTAAGCATTTATATGTAGTTCTTTGTGCAATGTAATGCATAGAAGCATTATTAATGTATGATGGTAATATCATAGCTTGTTGGGGGATATTATTTCAGCACAATATGGTGGTATTATTTGAGCACTGTATGGTGGTGTTATTATGGTACTATTTGCACACTTTATTGTGGTATTATTTAGTACACATGAACCATATCATGGAAAAAGAAATCTTGGAAGGAAGCAGGGCTTTGGAGTTGGTAAGCCAAACCTCCATCTCAGACTCCACAATTTCTCCGATTCCACCGACTCCCTGACTCCAACTCCACAGCCCTGCCTCACTACTGAGCATGTACATAAAGTGCAGCACAGATTCATCTCGGCTAAAAGGCCAGATCCTTAGATCAGGAACAGAACAGACATTTATAGGACATTTCAGAACGTTCACAAATTCTTATGAAAACATTTTCAGCACATCCTATATTGAACTACCGTACACAATTTATTATATATTTTAGCAGTCGGAGTCGGACTATTTCATACCGATTCCCACTCCACCAAAATAGACACCAACTCTGAATCCACAGCACTGGAAGGAAGCACTTACTTTAATAGGCTTGGGACACATTCAATATTCGGAGTGCGTGATGTGAATGGTGAAGCCACTGAAGCTTCTTGTTCAGACAAAGAAATTCCAACATGTGCCATTTTTAGAGCCTGAAATCAATAATGCATTACGGATGTATTCACAAATATGAATCAAAAAGCAAAAGAAATTGACAAAGGAAGACAAGGATAGCGGAAAAACTTACACCACAGTCATTTGCACCATCACCACACATCCCAACGTAATACCTAAAAATTCAATAAAAAATAATTACATTTATTCCAATCTACACTCTAAAGCACCTTAAAGAAAACCTGTCATGATCAGATATTATAAACTAAAGGTATGTGCATGAAGGCACTGTGCTGCTGATTTGATAGGTACATTCACTGCAGAAATCCACAGTCTGCTTATTCTTTAATCACAATTAGAAGTTTTGGTGCAATAAGCTGTTCGTGCATCAGGGCGGCCCTGTGGGGTGGGACTGTGGATAGGGTCTTCATCTTTGCCATGGCCCATCAGCTGCCACTGCTGTAAGTATCTTCATATAGTTTAGAATTCCACAATTTAAAGGGGTCTGAATACTTTCCGTACCCACTAATATAAATATAATATATATGGAAAGCCAGGTTAAATCCTAGCACTACAGATCCTGAATAGGTGAACCTGGAAAGCTATGAGCTATGATTAGAAACAGGCCAAGTGTTCACTGGTCAGTCAGCTGGGGAATCTGAGCAGAGTGGATTGTGTTGGTGCTGTGAAGAGACTTCACAAGTCGTGTGCACCAAACTGCAAGAATTACTAGTTGCTATGGATAACCGTTGTTTTGTGTGACCAAACAGAGACTAGCTCAGCCGTGTGTGAGTAGCGAGGGTCTGTAATGTTGAAGAGGAAAGGATCACTAATGGTGAATAGACTGTATCTGAGGATAAGCATTGCCTGCACCGCTGTGGAATGAGACTGTACTACTTTATTGTGCCTACCCTGAAAAAGGACTGTTTGGGGTTTTTTTTGTTAGTGAATGATTTGGCTGTTTATGTTATGTTGAAAGTTAATGTAACAAAATAAACTTTAACCTATTTGGCAAGAAAACTCATACCTGTATGGACTTCAGCAGCTAACAAAGAGAGTGAACCCCCCACAATATATACAGTGGGGCAAAAAAGTATTTAGTCAGTCAGCAATAGTGCAAGTTCCACCACTTAAAAAGATGAGAGGCGTCTGTAATTTACATCATAGGTAGACCTCAACTATGGGAGACAAACTGAGAAAAAAAATCCAGAAAAACACATTGTCTGTTTTTTTTCCTTTTATTTGCATATTATGGTGGAAAATAAGTATTTGGTCAGAAACAAAATTTCATCTCAATACTTTGTGATATATCCTTTGTTGGCAATGACAGAGGTCAAACGTTTTCTGTAAGTCTTCACAAGGTTGCCACACACTGTTGTTGGTATGTTGGCCCATTCCTCCATGCAGATCTCCTCTAGAGCAGTGATGTTTTTGGCTTTTCGCTTGGCAACACGGACTTTCAACTCCCTCCAAAGGTTTTCTATAGGGTTGAGATCTGGAGACTGGCTAGGCCACTCCAGGACCTTGAAATGCTTCTTACGAAGCCACTCCTTCGTTGCCCTGGCGGTGTGCTTTGGATCATTGTCATGTTGAAAGACGCAGCCACGTTTCATCATCAATGCCCTTGCTGATGGAAAGAGGTTTGCACTCAAAATCTCACGATACATGGCCCCATTCATTCTTTCATGTACCCGGATCAGTCGTCCTGGCCCCTTTGCAGAGAAACAGCCCCAAAGCATGATGTTTCCACCACCATGCTTTACAGTAGGTATGGTGTTTGATGGATGCAACTCAGTATCCTTTTTCCTCCAAACACGACAAGTTGTGTTTCTACCAAACAGTTCCAGTTTGGTTTCATCAGACCATAGGACATTCTCCCAAAACTCCTCTGGATCATCCAAATGCTCTCTAGCAAACTTCAGACGGGCCCGGACATGTACAGGCTTAAGCAGTGGGACACGTCTGGCACTGCAGGATCTGAGTCCATGGTGGCGTAGTGTGTTACTTATGGTAGGCCTTGTTACATTGGTCCCAGCTCTCTGCAGTTCATTCACTAGGTCCCCCCGCGTGGTTCTGGGATTTTTGCTCACCGTTCTTGTGATCATTCTGACCCCACGGGGTGGGATTTTGCGTGGAGCACCAGATCGAGGGAGATTATCAGTGGTCTTGTATGTCTTCCATTTTCTAATTATTGCTCCCACAGTTGATTTCTTCACTCCAAGCTGGTTGGCTATTGCAGATTCAGTCTTCCCAGCCTGGTGCAGGGCTACAATTTTGTTTCTGGTGTCCTTTGACAGCTCTTTGGTCTTCACCATAGTGGAGTTTGGAGTCAGACTGTTTGAGGGTGTGCACAGGTGTCTTTTTATACTGATAACAAGTTTAAACAGGTGCCATTACTACAGGTAATGAGTGGAGGAAAGAGGAGACTCTTAAAGAAGAAGTTACAGGTCTGTGAGAGCCAGAAATCTTGATTGCTTGTTTCTGACCAAATACTTATTTTCCACCATAATATGCAAATAAAATGAAAAAAAAACAGACAATGTGATTTTCTGGATTTTTTTTTCTCAGTTTGTCTCCCATAGTTGAGGTCTACCTATGATGTAAATTACAGACGCCTCTCATCTTTTTAAGTGGCGGAACTAGCACTATTGCTGACTGACTAAATACTTTTTTGCCCCACTGTATACTGTATATATTTATCCATATACACACGCACACATTTTTAAAGATAGAGATATTTATATCTGGAAAACATCTAGATGCGGAAAATCTGCAGATAAAAAACGCATTCAGAGGTTTATTGCATTCACCAAAAATAAGCCCTAGCATCATTTTACATATATTTCAAGCATACTACAAAAATTAATTCCTACTCCAACAGTAAACACTAGTTACAGTCAGGACCGGCATTAGGGAGAGTCAAATTGGGCAATTGCTCAGGGCCCCCACTTTCTTGGGGTCCCTAGCATTTGCATTTCTATTTCGAGGTTAAGGACTTTTGGTGACTTAATGTGACCGTGATGTCGCCAAAGGTCTCTTAAGTGCAGTAGTCTAGGGCTGAAGAATACACAGGATGGTATGCATGTGCACTGTGTGTATATACACATGTGTGTGTGCAGTGTGTGTGTGTCTATATATACATGAAGCATATGAAGGTCCTTGACTGGCCTAGCCAGTCTCCAGATCTCAACCCCATAGAAAACCTTTGGAGGGATTTGAAAGTCCGTGTTGCCCAGCGACAGGCCCAAAACATCACTGCTCTAGAGGAGATCTGCATGGAGGAATGGGCCAACATACCACCAACAGTGTGTGGCAACCTTGTGAAGACTTACAGAAAACGTTTGACCTTTGTCATTGCCAACAAAGGATATATAATAAAATATTGAGATGAACTTTTGTTAATGACCAAATACTTATTTTCCACCGTAATTTGCAAAATAAATCTTGCCAAATCACACAAGGTGATTTTCTGGATTTGTTTTCTCATTTTGACTCTCATAGTTGTGGTCAACCTAAGATGTCAATTACAGGCCTCTCTCATCTTTTTAAGTGGGAGAACTTGCACAATTGGTGGCTGAATAAATACAGTACTTTTTTTTCCCACTGTATATTCACATGCGTATGTATGTGCAGTGTGTGTGTGTATATACATGTGTATGTTACATTTCTGCCAGAAGTGCACTGCACTTGTGAAATTCTTAATTTATTAAATGATGTGCACCTTTTAATGAATTAGGTGCATCTTAAGCGGCCCCTGGACGGAGCCTGCACAAGTTAAGTCTTAATGAATCAGGGCCATTGTTCTCGTTAGCACATAGTTCAGAGAGAGCAGGAGATGCGCTGCCGATAACACGATATGTATGGGGACAGAATGATCTATTAGTGATGGTTCTAACTCCATTGTTTTTCATCAGTATGTGTGTAGAGTGGATTATTGTACATGGAAAAAGGAAATAGGATCTCAAAAATTTCATCATGGAATTAAGGGTTTGGAGAGTTATGCTGATGTTCCAGAATGTGAGACATGATTATATTTGAATAAATAATAATTTTCTTGTTGAAGAATAAATGTGAATTGTTGTTAATAGAAGAAAATAAGATATCCCCTGAAAATAAGCCCAAACGCATCTTTCGAAGCAGAAAATAATATATCACCCTGTCTCATTTTCAGGGAAACACAGGATCTCTTTAGCTTACAATAATAAGCCTTTCTTTACTACTGCAATGAAAATAACATCTACAATACTAATGAGTTGTGCAAATTGACAAAGAACTTCCCGTTTGATACATTCAGTTGCACATTGCATTTTTTTATGTCTATCTGTATATGATATCTAGCGAGGTGAGTGAATTTAGAGTAAAACACAGAGCTCAGCCTGAGGCTCTTAGTTTCACTGTCTTCAAACACTGCCGAACATGGATACAAGGCAAAATGGATAGAATCTGTACCAATATCCACAAGCAATTTCAAAACAAACATATTAGTACCTTGCACAGAGGCAATGTGTCACTTCAAAGCTATGCAAGAATAACCTACCCTAATTTCTGGAATTCCTCGACAAGACTTGATTTTTGCCCTGGAGACATTCGAGCAAAAACTGTTCCATTTATGAGTAGCTGAAAATGATCATAGAATAAGTTTAGCATGTTTCGACATGTGTACAATATATTCTTGCCCGTCAGTCACAAATGTCCTAAAGTACATTGTGAACTTCTGTAAAGGAAGAGCAAGTCATTTTATATGAACCTTTCTGGTCTATGATGCAGAGAGCAAGTTAAGCAAAAATTAACACACAACCAAACTAAATCTGAACTTAGTTGAAAACCCTATCAATGACATTCAATGAAGAACGCCCATATTTTTTTTATTAAATGTGTGAATATGTGCATGAAATGTAGTGAGAGTGTATTAATATACTCCCCTACTGCTGCTCTCTCCAGTATCAAGCGCCATTTTTCTCTTCTCAGTGACATCACCGCTCTGGAGACTCTCTGGGTCATACTGCGCTCTGCGTGACCCAGAAGGCGCTTTTACCATGTAGGTCATTGGAGCATCAGATTGAGGCTTACATTGTAAAAGAGACGGCTCACACATAGATCATATAGTAACCAGGCTAGTCGCAATCGCGGTGATGTCACTCACAATAGAAGCGGAATGGCGGTGGACAAAGGAGAGAGCGGTGGTGGGTGAGCATATTAATACACACTGCATTACATGCACATATACACATTTAATAAAAAAATATAGATGGGAATGCTTCTTTAACGCTAGGAAAGACGCCATATGACAATCACATCTTTACTACGCCTTTCACTTTGTATATTAAGTTTGGCTTAACAACAGTTGTCACATGAAATAAAATCGTGACATGAGCCTCGGTACGGTTACATGAATCCCATTTATGACAATTCATACTTTATCATTATAAACTGCAAATAGGGCCTTACTCTTATGTGACTTGTTCAGATTCAGATATTAGATTTACGTACCTTTTGTAGTAAATTACTAAAATATTGCAAAATGACTTCATAGGTGCTTCCAGTCATGGCAAAATAATACGGTAGCTTTTCAGTGTCTGGTTGGGATTTGTCCTGCATGTCAACATAAATATCCTAAAATGAAATAAAACATCAGTTTCTTTATTTAGGCTATGTACCCACGTAGGCAGAAAATTCCTTGCAAAAAAATGGACTCCTTCCCAGAAAACGCGCTTTTTACCGCGCGTTTTTGCTGTGATCTTTGCACGTTTTTGCCGCGATTTTTTCCGGAGCATCCCCAGTCTCATTGAATATAGTTAGAAATGCGGATTTTTTTGCGAAATTAATGAGCATGCTGCATTTGTTTTACCATGATCAATATGCACAAAAAGTGAATGGGATGCTTATTGTAAGCGTTTTTTAAGCGTTTGCGAAAAAAACACTTGCGCGTGCACACACCCTTAAGGTTTAGAAGAAATTGCAAAATCTTTCAGAGGATGACAAACACAGAATGAGCAAAGTAAAACATGTCTTTACAGGTAACTTTTTTAGTAGACATCATATTTTATGAGTGCAATGAAAGTGGAATCTAGGGCTCCAGTAGGAGGAAAATTAGATGGGCACACAGTAGGTGCAGTAACAGGGACTCATACGGCAGCAGGGGCTCAGCATTGGGGTTTCAGCAGGATAAGGAGTTTGTGCAGATTGTGGATAGATGGGGATGGATCCTGAAAAGTGAGAAGTCAGATGTGTGTTTGTTGTAATCTCTGCAGCCGAGTCGTGGCTGGAAGATGTTGCCATGCTTGTCTGGGCCAGATGGAAAAGACAGGAAAAGTGTACTGCTCCATCAGAAAGAACGTCATCTCTAAGGCCTCGTTCACACTTCAGTCGAGAGGGAAAGAGAGAGAGAAAGAGAGATTTTTTTTTTGTGCCAGAACGGCTTTTGGGGTTAAATTAAATGAATGGAAATTCTTCCAGGCATGCTCAGTTTAAAAAACGTGGAATCCGTTGCCGGATGCCATCATTTAATGGATTACAACAGATACGCCGCCCATAAGCTTCCATTCTAGCCAATGGCGGACTGCGACAGATCCGTCGCAATCCGTCTTTTCAACGCAGACAAAAAACGTTACAAAGTCTGTCTACTCTAGATGGCAGATGCTGAAATATTCGAAATTCAAAAACCGGATGCAATGGATGACCATCCATCGCAATCCGCCGCTAATGCAAGTCTATGAGAAAAAAACGGATTCCGCCCAAAAAAAACGACTAATCCGTTTTTTCTCAAAAAAGGGCGGATTTTGACTGACGTCAAAAGACTGAAGTGTGAAAGAGGCTTAAGACAACATCTATAACTGTACTGTGATCACTTATACTGTATGTTCTGCAGGACTGGTGTCTACCACTATATGTCACCATATGACAGTAATATCAGTGTTGATCTTTGTACAGAGATTATTTTCAGTATCAGTGCAGTCATCTGCTGAGGTTCTCCTACATCCACTATTAGGGTGCACCACCAAGTTGTAATCAGTGTTACCTGGTCAGGGGCCTACTCAGAAGTTCTGCCCCCTGAACCAAACCCCTAGCTACACCTGTGACACAAAAGGTACAAGAAAGATACTTCATGTTGGGTTTAGTCTGTATATTAACAATAAGTATACATTTAACACGTTTTGTGAAAAATAATGTGTTTTTGGGAATAACCTTTTAAGTGGAAAATAGGGATTTTTGTGTACTCACCGTTAAATCCTTTTCTCTGAGCCAATCACTGGGTGACACAGGACCATGGGTGTTATGCTGCTGCCACTAGGAGGACACTAAGTGGAAAACAGTAGAGTTAACTCCTCCTCTGCAGTATACACCCGCCCACTGGCTGAGATTGAACCAGTTCGGTAACAAAGCAGTAGGATCTTTAAACAAATAACCATAACAATAGCCATAAATTATGTCAAAACTAAGAACGAGACAATAAGCCAATAGGCTATCAGGGTGGGTGCTGTGTCGCCCAATGATTGGCTCAGAGAAAAGGATTTTACGGTGAGTACACAAAAATCCCTATTTCTCCTATGCCTCATTGGGGGACACGGGACCATGGGACGTGCTAAAGCAGTCCCTGGGTGGGGAGCAACACAACTGTTAATACCCCATGTACCACTGGCTTATAGGTGTGGTACTGCCAGTTGCAGAATGCGCCTTCTAAGAGCTGCATCTGCTGAGACCTGAAAATGTCTGTGATAGAGTTTTGGAAAGGTATGCAAGCTGGACCCAGTCGCAGCCTTTAGAGGCCTATTCTGCTGATGCCGCTGTTGAACGGCCCAAGAGGCGTCCATTGACCAAGTAGAATACGCCTTAATCCCTACTGGGACAGGTGTGTCCCTGACACAGTAGGGGTCCTGAATAGCTGAGCGAATTCACTCGGCTAGTGTGGCGTTTGAAGCAGCTAAAGCCTTCATATGCACTTCTGGAAGCACGAACAGGACATCTGACTTGTGCAAGGAAGATATACGCGAGGTGTACCGTCTAAGAACCCTAATCACAACCAGAGTGTGTAGAGCTCTCTCGATACGATGGACTGGTGCCAGACAGAATGAAAACGATGTCCTCATGAAGATGAAAAGAAGAAACAACTTTTAGCAGAAAAGATGGCAACGTCCTCAAAATTGCCTTTTCTTGCTGAAAAATCAGGAACGGAGGTTGGCAGAATAGAGCCGCCAACTCAGAGACTCGTTTGACTGACATAATTTCCACTAGTAGAAGACCACTGTCGAAGGAAGAAAAGTTAGTGGCACTTTCTGCAGTGGTTCGAAAGGGAGTTCACATAGAACTCCGAGGACCAAGTTAAAATCCCATAATTCCAACAGTACTTTATAGGGAGGTGCCACGCGGGAAACTATGTGAATGAACGGCTTTCCCCGTAACTTGGTGGTAATCTTGCGTTGGAATAGAGCTGACAAGGCTGAAAATTGTCCTTAGAGCGAACTAAGTGTGAGAACCGACTAATTCAGATTGCAGAAATTCCAAGATGTAAGAAATGGAAAACACCAGAGATCATCTATGAGCCTTGCTTCATGAGAAAAAAGGTTCTCCAGGTGCGATGAGAAATGCACATGGACGTGGGTTGCCTAGCACTAATCATGGTGGAGGATACAGAATGAGAGGATCCTGCTTTGGGCTAAAAAACAGGATTCAATGGCCCCGCCATCAAAGACAGGGCCCCGGAATTCTGGTGTTAACCCTGCAAAAGTAGACACGTGCGATCTAGTAGACAGCAGGGAACATCGGTGTTAGTGTGGCTGGTCTGGAGCCGGAATCTCCAGGAGTGGACCCTCTGGGCCTTGGCACCGAGGGGGCCCCGGGCGAGCTGACAGGTGGAACCGACCCCTATACAGGGACCGTTAGGAGCAGGCCCAGGGGTTCGGGTACCACGGCAGCCGGTACCGAGAGGGGCGGCTCAGGATGGACTGGAGTAGGAGTGTGGGACTGAAGTGTAGATGGCAGAACAGAGCTGGAACACAGGAGACAGGAGTGGAGTAAGACTGTAGACTGGAACGTGGAGGGACTGAAGTGTAGATGACAGGACAGAGCTGGAACACAGGAGACGGGAATGGAGTAAGATAGTAGACTGGAACGTGGAGGGATGGCTGGAGCAGGGACACAGGAGACAGGATTAGAGGAGGACGGAAGGACTGGAGCAGGATGGAACAGGAACACCAGAGACAGGACTGTAGTAGGACGGCAGGACTGGAACAGGATGGAACAGGAACACCGGAGGCAGGACTGGAGTAGGACGGCAGGACTGGAGCAGGATGGAACAGGAACACCGGAGACAGGACTGGAGTAGGATGGCAGGACTGGAGCAGGATGGAACAGGAACACCGGAGGCAGGACTGGAGTAGGACGGCAGGACTGGAGCAGGATGGAACAGGAACACCGGAGGCAGGACTGGAGTAGGATGGAGAATACTGCAGGGAACACGGATGACAGGGCTGTGAGGCTGCTGCAGGAAACACCGAGGATGGAACCGAGAGGCTGCAGAGAGAACAGGAGGAAGCAGAGCCCAGTGTGCAAGGTAACACAACGATCAGGCGCCCCCTCAGGGGGAAGTGGCCTGATATGGCCCCGTCTGGTCTGCCATTGGTCCGAAGATGCTTCCAGGTCAGGGCACAGCTGGAGCACAAGAAACCCAAGGGAGGCGCGGCCGTGGCCTATGGCGCATGCGCATTGCATGCAGAGACGGCGTCGGCCGCGAGCCTGTCAGAGGTGACCACCGTGGCCGTCGGGCGGCGAGGGGCTGCGGCGTGGGAGCGGAGGCCGGGTGAGTATGTCGGAGCGGCGTGACAATCGGCAACAAGTTGAACTAGTTCCGCGTACCATACCCGGCCCGGCCAGTCCGGCACGACTAGGGACCCTTTTTTTACAAGTGTTCTTGATGACCTTTGGGAGTAAAGGAAGAGGGGGAAATATGTACGGGAGCCAAAACCGATGCCTCGGCAGAACCAGAGTGGCTGCTCCGTTGGCGCATGGATCTTTGTGATCAGGCAATGCACAGGGGAACCTTGTTGTTTAGCCTTGAGACCATGAGATCCCAACCGGAGTCCCCAGCGACGACAAATCTGCTGAAAGACTCCCGGATGAAGAGACCATTCTCCCGAGGCAAGGTCCTGGCGAATGAGAGAAGTTCGCAGCCCAATTCACTACGCCCAGGATGTAAGTTGCCCAGATGGCCAAATGGTTGCTCAACGGAGGATGTGACTCACTTCGTGCCTGGCCGACTAGCTGCAGGCACACCCCTGATGGTTGATATACGCCATGGCCGAGGTGTTATCAGATTGGATCCTCCTGTGAGGAGATGATGAAAACTGATTAGGCCAGCCTGGTCGCCCCTATCTGCAAACTGTTGATGGAGAGACGCGACACTCGAATGGACCAACGCCCCTGTGTCATGTGGTGGCGAAAAAACTGCACCCCAGCCAAGAAGACTGGCGTCCACTAACCAACGCACTGGGAGAAAGGACTTTCCTTGATTCAAAGAGAACTTCAGTATCCACCACCTGAGGGTCTGTCTGACCCGCAGAGACAGACGGAACCGACAGTCGAGAACAGGTTCCTGTTCCAAGCCAACAACAGCGCATGTTGCAAAGGACGGAGATGGACCTGTGTGAATGGAACCACTTCCATCGCCGCTACCATCTTTCTGCGAAACCCCATGAAGAACCATATGGAATGAGGAATTGATTGGGTAATAATCCGTGCTCCCTGTTGTAAGGCAAAAGCCTTTTCTGGAGGGAAAATGACCAATCCGTGGGAAAGGTCCCGGACCATTTCCAAGAAGGAAATCTGCTGAGCCGGTACTGGAAAAGGCTGTTCAAGTTTATTTTTCCCAGCCCAGGCGAGAAGGTGTGTCCACCGTGATACCTACGGATTCCTCGCAGGCTGGAAGGTACGGGCCCTTGAACAATGGGTCGTCCAGATGCGAAAGTACCACCACTCCCTGAGCGTAAAGAATGGCTATGACAGCAGCCATGGCCCTGGTGAAGATACTGGTGGCGGTGGCGAGGCCGTAGGGCAAAGCAACGAACTGGAAATGTTCCCCCATGAACTGCAAAGCGTAGGAAACTATTGATGGGGAGGAAAGATTGGATGTGAAGATAAACATCCTTGATGCTTATGGACGCCAGAAAAAAACTCCCCTTTTTCCATAGAGGCGGCGGAGAGATTCCAGTCTGAAGTGTCGTATCTAGATAAAGCGTGTCTAACAGCATTAGCGCCATACCTAAACAAAACGTGTTTAACAGCATTAGGTCCAGCATGGACCGCTGTGGGGAAGAGGAAGAAGGCTCTAGTTTGTATATGGAGGACCCCAGCTGTCTGACCCACTCGTCGTGGACGACCGAGAGTAGGCATTACGGACGAAAGTAAACATCCACCTAATTTGTCAGTGCCCGCAGGATGCTGCAACAAGTCATTGTGCAGAGGATTTAAGGAATCTGGCTCCCTTAGTCTCAGACATCCTTGGCCTGGATTTCCAGGTGCAGTTAGGGCTGTTTGAGACCTGGGAACCTCTGTTTGACCGAGGGGACCATCTGGATTCAGACGAGAAGGTTGTAGAGGACCGACAGGAATTATTGATTCCGAGACGGCTATGTGGCCCATATTGAGGAAGGGATTTACTGTTTCCTCCGGTAGCATAAGGTATGAGCTGGTCCAGTTTCTCTCCAGATAAGTGACCAGTCTGATAGGGCAGAAAGGTTAACGATCTCCTGGAAGCGGAATCTGGTCGCCAATGTCAGAGCCATAGGGCCCTAGTGGTGGAGATTGCATCTGCAACTGCCTGTGAAGCGCAACTGGCCACCCTAAAGAAGCATAAACGACAAAGTCCCTGACCTGAGCTATCTGACTAGCGACCATAGCCTTAGCTACCCACGTCATGGCGAAAGATGGAAAGAGCGCCGATCTTGAAGCCTCAAAGACTGAGCGAGTAAGATAGTCAATTTAACGGTCAGTGGGAATCTTGACTGAGGAACCGTCAGACAAGGGTAGGAGTGTTTTGGATGCAAGACGCGATACAGCAGAATCCACTGAAGGGGATCCGGAGTAAAAAGGGTTATTTCGACCTTATAGGCTTTGAACCCATGAACCGTTTATCTGGCCAATCCCTGTGTTTCTAGACAATGTCCTTTAAGCTTCAGGATGATTGGCAATTATTTTGTGAACACGTTTAGTCCTTTTAAAAAGGACACTAGGTTTTTCAGAGGAGATATATTTTCCTCGTCCGTCCTCAGGGAATCAAGCGTCTCTTGGTAAGTTGCGGAAACCTGGACTGAAGACTCATCAGACTCGTATATGTAGTCACATGTGCTATGAATCTCAACAGAGGGGTACGATCAGGGGACACATCATGGGTCCTTTTTCCAGAGACCTGAGGCCACTTTGACTGAGTATCACATGTGATGGTGTCTCCGCGGCTTCTGTTTTGCATGTTTTGCATATTTCCCATAAGGGATGGGGGCAGTGCTCTAGAATCACTGCGTTGAGAAACACGTGATGGTGTCTCCGCAGTGTTGGATGTTGATCTCCATGAGTTCATTCATCCTCATTTTTACACTTTGACTGAGTATGACCCCTGCTGGTTCCCGACCGTCGCCAGAGTCCTCTGCCTGACTTAAAGGGAAGGTGCCGTGTTTTTTCATAATTTAATGTAAAAAAGAAAATAGTATAAAAAGATATTGTCCCCTAAGCTTGACTCAGTGGTGTGTATGGATTTTTTTTTTTCTGTAGTAATGCAGCCACTGGGGGCTGCCATCTTACCTCTCTGGCTGCTGAACGACACTTTCCATGCTCATTTACGGCAGTCCCTGGGCATCAGAGACAATAGTCGGCTGCCGACCCTATCTCTTTCATTGCAGCTGCATCAGGAGTGAACTGGGTACGCCTCTGTGGGCAGCTCAATTCACAGCTGTAGGTGTGGCCAGGCGCCATCTTATTAGAGCCCAGTGCTTTTCTTTTAGCTTCATTTACACTCTATTGCAAGCCCTGGATGCTGTACTGTTCCAGCATAACAGGGCTTGGATGTTCACTCTGCACATACCAGCTGTAGGAGAGGAACCAGGACGAGCTCCTGGAGACCGAGCTGCTCTTTCCAAAACACCAGACCAGCTGCTGCCCCTGCTCTTGCAAAACATAGGAGGAGCTGCTCCCTGCTGTTTCAAAACACTTGGCAATCTGCTGGACATCTAATCCTCTCCTGTGTGATACTGACTGCTGAGCCCTGTATCTAATCCTCTCCTGTGTGATACTGTGTGCTGAGCCGTGTATCTAATTCTATCCTGTGTGATACTGTCTGCTGAGCTGTGTATCTAATCCTCTCCTGTGTGATACTGTGTGCTTAGCCATGTATCTAATCCTATCCTGTGTGATACTGACTGCTGAGCCATGTATCTAATCCTCTCCTGTGTGATACTGACTGCTGAGCCGTGTATCTAATCCTCTCCTGTGTGATACTGACTGCTGAGCCGTGTATCTAATCCTATCCTGTGTGATACTGACTGCTGAGCTGTGTATCTAATCCTATCCTGTGTGATACTGACTGCTGAGCCGTGTATCTAATCCTCTCCAGTGTGATACTGACTGCTAAGCCGTGTATCTAATCCTATCCTGTGTGATACTGTGTGCTGAGCCGTGTATCTAATCCTATCCTGTGTGATACTGTCTGCTGAGCCATGTATCTAATCCTCTCCAGTGTGATACTGACTGCTGAGCCATGTATCTAATCCTATCCTGTGTGATACTGTGTGCTGAGCCGTGTATCTAATCCTATCCTGTGTGATACGGTCTGCTGAGCTGTGTATCTAATCCTATCCTGTGTGATACTGACTGCTGAGCCGTGTATCTAATCCTATCCTGTGTGATACTGACTGCTGAGCCGTGTATCTAATCCTATCCCGTGTGATACTGCTCTCCTGAAATACTCTGTGCTGCGGTCACCCTGCTCCTCCACCATATATCTCCCTCTGTGCCCCCCATAGACCAGCACACTGCTCTCCTGAAATACTCTGTGCTGCTGTCATCCTGCTCCTCCACCATATATCTCCCTCTGTGCCCCCCATAGACCAGCACACTGCTCTCCTGAAATACTCTGTGCTGCTGTCACCCTGCTCCTCCATCATATATCTCCCTCTGTGCCCCCCATAGACCAGTACACTGCTCTCCTGAAATACTCTGTGCTGCTGTCACCCTGCTCCTGCACCATATATCTCCCTCTGTGCCCCCCATAGACCAGCACACTGCTCTCCTGAAATACTCTGTGCTGCTGTCACCCTACTCCCAGAATCCTTGCTGCCTGCCATCCTCGGTGACCGAAGACCCCATTCCTCTCCTCAGATCCCGTCCTGGCGATGTGTGAAAGCGAGGCGGCAGGGGCCTGATATATGGTGGAAGGAGCAGGGCGACAGCAGCACAGAGTATTTCAGGAGAGCAGTGTGCTGGTCTATGGGGGGCGCCCTGTTCGGTGCCAGGGATTGTACATAGAGCGCTGTGTTTTATACACATGGATGGACCGTCTGCTTGTCAGCTCCACAGAAATCCAGGAAACATTTCTGCTGATTGATGACCTGTTCTGATCCAGACTTTGCATGCAAAGACAGTCAGTAACTTTGCAGGCCCCATCAAAATGGCTGCTCACTGTGTTCCTAGATGTCATCCTCTTTTCCCTTAGCAAACACCCAGAAGGGGAGGAGAGGAGTGACATCACACCCATGTCAGCAGATTCTGCCCATAATTACTGCAGTGCAGTAATGTGAGCTAGTTGTACACTAGGTTTTTGTGCCAAATTTCAGTAGCTGCTCTCCCTAGTGTTAACAAGTGGAAATGCCAAACTTTTTAAAATTATTTTTCATATTTTACAAAATTAAAAACATGATAATATTTTTTAAGAAAATGTAAACATTAATTCTTCTTATTTTTTCAATTGCTGAAAAAAAAATTTTGGATGGCACCTTCCCTTTAAAGAAGACCCCCGGGGAGAGTCTATTACTTTTGTGTGACAGGGAAGCAGCCCACTCAGGGGGACTAGACTCAGTGTGGTCAGTGGCAGCCGCGGGTGGTTTCTGGGCACATCATGGGTCACAATCCGCGCATAATGGAACATTGTGAGCCCGGGGCAAGGCCGTATTGCAAATGGCACATGAGGTGGAAAACCTCATGCCTGCTCTCATTGGACTCCTTATATTGAGACACAGAACTCTATCGGGTTAAAGAAGAAAGAGGGGGTTAAACTCTCCTTCCAAGGCTCAATACAGCTTATCCACTCCTGTGTGCAGTTCCGATTAGTCCTGTCCCTAGGGGAGAGGCTCTTCGTATCCAGCGTTATAGCAGTGGTGCTAGCACTCGGCGCTGTGCCCCCTGCAGGTGACAGATATCAGGCCACATAAGAGAAGACGTCATGGCCCCCGAAATTAGGATGGCGCTTCTCGTTTAGAACGAAAAGCGCCAGGAGCGTTGGCGGCGGCCTTGCGGTGGGCGGCATCATGCAAATTTGGGCCTAGTCCGGTTGAAAAGGCGGGAGCTGAATTTTTGCAGCCTGCCGGCGATGTGTGGCGGCGACGGCGGGGGGGGCGCGACGGGACACAACAATGGCCGCCGCTGGCACTGGACCAGCACTCCCACCCCCTGAAACAAGAACTCGCTGCTTCTGTCGCGGATGGCTCAGTAGAAAGACGCGCTGTCAGCCCACCATACTCACAGAAGACGATGCAGCAGAGCCGGGATTACTCTTAAAGGTATCTGCCTCAATCCATCCTCTCTATAGATAGGGGGATGGAGAAGATCCTCCTTGTGCCTGGCGCAGTGGAGCTGTAGGGCGATGATGCAGCAGAACCGAGAATGTGCTGCTCTTGAATGAATCTGAATCAATCAATCCTCCCTACAGATAGGGGGATGGAGAGGACCCTTTGTCCATCCATTGTTGTTAGGTTTTGGGCCCAGGAGAAGGAACCTGAATGTGACACTCCATGCGCTCGCCCTTTGTAGTTGTGGGGAGATTGCGACCAGGTAGGAAGCGTCACCCCAAATGAGGCCAGGCATGCCCAGTCATTGAAGGAGAGGGTACAGGGTACTAAACTCCGCGTTCTCGCCTGTTGATGGTTCGGGGGAGAACGGCCCCTTGAAAGGGTTCGTCACCTTCTTCACTGCGTTAACTAAAAAATAAAAATTTACAGAAAAAAATAAAAAATTGAAAACAAAAATGTTGGGGTCTGAAAACCAGACCCAAGTGCCTCCTACAGACACTAAGCAAGAGCTGGTTCAATCTCAGCCAGTGGGCGGGTGTATACTGTAGAGGAGGAGTTAACTCTTCTGTTTTTCACTTAGTGTCCTCCTAGTGGTAGCAGCATAACACCCATGGTCCTGTGTCCCCCAATGAGGCAGAGGAAAAAAATCAAGTGGTATTTTCACATACATTGTTGTAATTGTGCCTATCTCAACAATATATGGGTTAGTATATGAAATCAGAAAAATCAAAGATCTGCATCAATCTATCTGTATCAACAAGCCACTCACCACTTCTTCAAAACTTTTTCGCTTCACACCCTGTACAACAGTCCATGTAATTGAAGCCAAACTGGAGTCAGTGGGTCCCTTGGCTTCTACCATGATCACATTGCTCTGTTCATTTATCATTCCAGAGTTTTTAGCTACAGTTACAGCAGTCTGCAGATTGTCACCTGAAGTAGAAACATTACATGATTGAACATATGTATCTTACAAAATCAAAAAATTATAACCTAGTATGACCATATTGTAGATAAGTACCGTAAGTAACATATATAAGAAAGCTAAAAAAAATGTAATAATTGCCTTAAACACATTATGGTCTTCAGCTATATAGCAGTATTTTCATTATAGACCTGCGTCACACTTGGACCAGTGTTAATGTATGGGGCAGCTCACATCACCATTTATTTTCTCTGCCGTATTCGGCGTGTATGTGGCGCCCCTGAGGCTCAGTCGCCACAGAGGTACTGCACCTCCTCCTGAGGTGTGGTGCCCCACCATCCAGGTAAGTTGGAGGCTCCTGACCACGCTCCAACACTCGCACCCCACACTACAGAGTAGTTCAGCAAAGCCACATTGCGGCTCCTTGCTTAGAGAGTAGCAGAGCACCTTTGGTGGTTCCCTGCTTGGAACACTAAATGTGCTGGGAGGCAGGTGGAGTAGAGACTACATAAAAGAGCGGGAATGTTTAGGATTACAGGTCAGTCTGAGAGAGGAAGCCACTCAGAGAGGAGTGAGGAAAGAAGATCCCTGAGAGAGGGATGGAGGAAGGAGGTGATGCAGCAGACCTCAGTGACCTGGGTCTGCTGGCACGGGAACGGAAAGAAGAAGAAAGAAATTGAACTGAAACCTGATCTTCCATAAGAGAGAGAGATTAGTACGGAATGAAGGAGTAAAAGGGAACAGAGGACGTGGGTTAGGAGAGAACCCTGCGTAGAAGTTCTAAGCGCAAGGCCGGGGCCCGGTCCCCGAGGTTGTATGGACACTAATGGTTCTGCAGCAGACACCGGTGGAGTAGTGGGCTGTAAATGCACTACTCCCATCTAAGACTTGGAGCACAACAGCAACTTGGATAGTGAGCCAGGACTCAGGAGTAAGGAGTCCCCGAAGCAGGCTACATCTGTCTGCTGTACAAGTAGAGTTCTTGGGAACATCTGTCAGGAGGAACTCCAGTGTAACTCAGTACTAGGAGATCTTCACACTTAAAGGCACTATAAGAGGAGACGTTCAGAAAGGTACATGTTGGCAGAGCATTGGAAGGGAGCATTCCATCTTGCCTGGAGGTTGACTGAGTCCTTGACCCGGAGGACACGGCACGGAGGCAGGCACCTGTGTGTACTACAGACTGTGAGTAAAGCTTTGGAACTACAAACCCTGGTGTCCTCCATTCATTATTGCGCCAACGCACCCAGCACCGCATCTTGGTACCAGCTTCTACACCGCTTGTGCCTCTCCTCTATCCCTACATCAACTGTTCTGGGGCTACAGCTCCACCTGTGGGGAGCTTCACCATCTTGGCTGCAACATACCACCATCCCCAGAGGATCTGCATGCAGCGTCGGCCTAACATCTCACTTGCCGAACACCACAGGTGGCGTCACGAACTATTCCATTCACTACATTCTACCATTCAATTTCCCCCATTAATTGGGCGCCCAGGGTCACGGACCAGACCACCGCTGCTGTGACACATCCCGCCGACACCGGCCTGGTACTGAGTACCCCACAGCCCTGGGAGGGCGACCCACGTGTGTAAAATCGGAGCATGCTGCGATTGTACACGTATATCATCTGAGACTCGCCAATGCAAGCCTATGAGTGTGATTAAAAAAAAAAAAAAAATCGCACAGCACTCGGACGATGCGAGTGCTGCCCAATTTTTACACACCAATGTCCTTTGAAAAGCCAGCAATTCATCTCCCGCATACAGTAAAATCACAGAGTGACAGGTTAGAATAGGATATATACAGATAGAATACATAGATACATACATAGATGTCAGTGACACACACATATGTATATGTATATATTACATAGATAGATAGAAGAAAAGCTGGCAATTCATTTGCCGTGTACTGTAAAATCACAGCAGGAGCTGACAGGATAGAAGAGATGGATTACATTCATACAGTAAATATAAATAGAATAGGTAGATATATAGAGGACTGTGACAAATACAATTAGTACAGTGTGTGTGCAGCTTACTGTACATGTATTAATTAATAAAAGATTATTTTCGTGAAAAAAATGGCGTGGGCTCACGAGCAATTTTTGCAATCAGCAGATGGAAAGCCAATGGCTGGGGGCAGATGTTTATAGACTTTTAATATCAGCTGACAACTGTATACTTAGCCTTTACTGGCTATTAAAATAGGGGACCCTAAAAAAATGATGTAGGGTCCCCCTATATTTAATAACCAGCAAAGGCTATGCAGACAGCTGCAGGCTGATATTAATAGCCTAGGAAGGGGCCATGGATACTGGCCCCTCAGGCTAAAAACATCAGCTTTCAGCCTCCCCAGAAAAGGCGTATCCCTAACATTTCGTGCTAACGTCACATAGGTGAATTGGATTCATTGGCTGTGAACTCACAGGGTCTGTCTGATGGCACCGCGAGCAGGAGAACTTTATCACGCTCGCGGTGCCCTCAGACAGGGAATACAATCTCACTGCAGAGCAACCACAAGTTGAACACAACACACATAAGTGTAAGTACTGACACTTTGAACTCTCATCTCTGGACAGGCAGTGTAGAGAGCAGGCAGAACAGCAGAGCTGACAGTGCTATGGGAGTAGGAGAGCTGATAGAAGGGTTTGTAATGTGACACAGCTAAACTCAACTGCACTGTCCCTTCCCACACATTGACTCATACAGGAAGTTAGTTCAGGAAATAACTTCCACTTGGACTTATTAGGTGCCAAATACTTTGATTGCTAATATCTCTGCAATGGAGAGGCAAAATAAAAAAAAAGATTTATTCCACTCTTTAGCCACTATTACATCCTATGTCCAGTTCAACATGAAAAACTGGGTGAAAGGTCCTCTTAAATAAACTAGTCATGGTCTCAATGTTCAATTTATTTAATAAAAAAAACAAAAAAACTACCCTTTCCAGCTTGAGTTGTTGGTTTAGATATTATCCCATACTGGCAAATCTTGGAAAGAGACATATTTTGCTTTCAGAATGATGTAGAATCATACCTGTAATCATGACCGTTCTGACCCTGGCATTAGATAGTTCCTTTAACACTGGTCTAGTTTCCAATTTAAGGCGATTTTCCATCACAAGAAGGCCAAGGAAAGACAGGTTACATTCCACTTCATCCCTTACAAAAGGTAAGTTTGTTAGATGATATTCAAAAAAGTGAGCTAGATTTGATACAAATAAGAAATAACATCATTGTGCTACATAGAGCATGTACAAGAGAACACAGGACAATTTGAAAAACACAATTTAACTTTATAAAGTGACCAGTCCAGAAGGGTAAATAACAGAAATTAAAAAAGATTTACCTATCTTTGTCTTGAGGAACTGTAATAAACGAACATGCTGCCCTTCTTGTTTTTAAAGAATCCCTCCATATTCATTTGATGCCTTATTGTGATGAACGCTCGGATAATGTATCATCCGAGAATGCTTGTGTGCTGAGTGTCTCTGGCGTGCTTGAAAAATATGTTCAAGTCCCCATGCCTTCATGTCTTGCAGCTGTTCAACATCCGCAAAACATGCAGGTATTGTCTGTTTGTTAGGAAATCACTGCATGTGTTGCGGCTGTCGGACAGCTACGAGTCATGCAACCGCGAGGACTCGAATATATTATTCAAGCTTGTCGAAGGCACTTGGTTAGCAGCAGAGCATGCTTGGATAGAAACTTATCCAAGCACGATCGCTCATCACTAGACTGCTCTACTTTTAATTTTTTAGGTCAGCATAACAAATGGCAAGAATATAGCTTGCTATATACTTTATCTATTCCTAATAACCTCCCGTACATATGCATGCTCAGTTCAGCCATCAGCTATTCTTTCCATTCTGCTCCCCACACATAAGCACCCTCAGCTTGGTTGAGTGTGCAGGTGGCTTGGAAAACAAAAGGATTGGGTGCGAATTTCAGAAGGAATGAGGCAACAGGTATTTATCTGACTAGGGAGTCTAGACACACGGTACACATTAGGAGGTTGTCGGATAGTCTTTCTAAAATTATGTTCAGCAGGCCTAAGTCTAAGGGTCAGAAAATCAGGAAAGCAGAAAAAATCCCTAATTTTGCTCCTTTTCTTTAATGAACCAATATTGAAAACCTAAAAGTTTATGCAAATAAAAACTTAACAAGGTTGTTTCCATCTTCATACAGGGGTTTTGCTGGTTAGAACTTTTAAAGGTGCGGCCACCGCCATCAGGGGCTTATCTACAGCATTACAGAATGCTGTAGATAAGCCCCTGATGTAACATGAAAGAGAAGAAAAACGAGTGATATACTCACCCAGGGGCGGTCCGGGTCCGGTTCGGGTCCGGAGGTGTCGCAGTCCGGTGCCTCCCATCTTCTAGTGATGACGTCCACTTCTTTCCTTCCCTTTGCGGCGCAGTGCTCTGCCCTGTTGAGGGCAGAGCAGAGTACTGCAGTGCGTAGGCGCCGGAAGAGGTCCAGCGCCTGCGCACTGCAGTACTCTGTTCTGCCCTCAACAGGGCAGAGCAGTGCACCTGAACCAGAGCCGCGAGGGGAAGCAAAGAAGAAGACGTCATCGCTAGAAAATGGGAGGCGCCGGACCGGACCGCGACACCCTTCGGCCCCTAACCGGACCCGGACCGCCCCTGGGTGAGTATAATATAGCTCGTTTTTCTTCTCTTTCAGGTTACATTGGGGGCTTATATACATCATTCTGTAATGTTGTAGATAAGCCCCTGATGGCGGTGGCCGCATCTTATATGAAAAAAAATAGGTGACAGATTCCCTTTAAAAGCAAAAACTGCTTATTGAAATTTGCAGTTATTCTTGAGATATTAGCACTTTTACAGCTCATTGTGTAGGAGGCCGACCACTGCTCCTGTATAGATTGAAGCTGTCTGAGATTAGGAGATAACAAAGGGCTCTAACAATTCGGCCAGCATTAAACCAGTACCTACAAGCTCAATAGGTATGAAGATGGGAATAACCCTTTAATTACATTTTTTTCCTTGGATTCAGGATATATTCACATGTAGCAGTTTTGTTGAAGACATTTCTGCAACATTCCCATATACAAAAATGTAGCTTGCAGAAATCCAAGTGTTTGCACCAAACAACAAATTTCAGGCAAATAGAACAGGTATGATAGAAAAGAAATTCCTTCACTGCGCAGACGTAGTTTCTCACATAGTGTTGGCTGACTGTATCGGTCTGGATAACAGAATATTTCACAGCCTTTAGGCTATCAGCATCAGAATATAAGATCTATTAAGTCTGGGTTTGGATCAGAATTCAGAAACACAAACTATAAATGTTTTATTTGTGGCATGATTGATAAAAATGATCTTACCGCTTTAAAGCTTTGATGTTTAGCTTTTCACTTCTGTCTAATGTTTTGTATGCCAGCCCAATAACGCGGAATCCTTGCTTAGTGTATAGCTCCAGCTCCTCAGAGAAGTTGAGAGGAACTATTTGGTTAAAAAAAAATGAATGAATAAAGTAATATTAAAAAAAGATTTAAAAAAAAAAATCACTACTTTGCACCTCAAAGAATAGCAGATGGTTACCAAATATCAAATATGAGTAGTTTAAACAAGGGCATCTACAAAGTGGCCACAAAGAGTTGTCCTTGACTCCCCAGCTACCCCCAATATTCTAGTGTGTATTAAAATGAAGGCACACTTTTGGGGAAACAAATCTTTACAAGCAGCAAGCATTAGATTTTAAAATAGTTGAGCAGTCACTTTCTAATTTATTCCTTCCCCCTTTGTGTAGAAACATTTAAATAATTTTGCATGCCAATTATAGGGTCATTCCCAGTCCAAGAGATAAAGGGGCCCACTTCAACTGGCGAAGCAGCAAGAAGAAACATTAAGGATCAAATGTACTGTTCTTGCATAGGGGCCCTCTCCAGTCTGTGCTCACTAATCAGTACCGCATGAATGTGTCTCATGGTTGGTAAGAAGTTATATGCCCTCTTTAAAAACATACCTTAGCTTGACTAAAGTTCTTAGCCAAATTTCTTATTTGTGACGTACTACTAACTTGTGTCTGGTTTATAAAATGAGGCCCACTTCAACCGGCAAAGCAGCAAGAAGAAACACTAAGGATCAAATGTACTGTTCTTGCATAGGGGCCCTCTCCAGTCTGTGCTCACTAATCAGTACTGCATGAATGTGTCTCATGGTTGGTAAGAAGTGATATGCCCTCTTTAAAAATATACCTTAGCTTGACTAATGTTCTTCTTAGACAAATTTCTTATTTGTGACGTACTACTAACTTGTGTCTGGTTTACAAAATGAGGCCACCATCTCCGGAGCTCCTTTCATGTAGACAGCATATTCGTCACCATTGAGGATCTGGGTGATCACAGACATGCGTTGCAGGCCAGAGGAGAATGGAAATTGTTGCAGGATGACGATACCTTCAACATTGACCTAATAGTAAAGAATTAGGCAGTTATTAAAAGACATGTATTTTCAAGCTTAATACTATAAGTCATAAGTCATGTTATTTAAATCACTGAGCAAACATTTTACCCTAGGGTTAGGATTATTCATAAACCAGGATTATGTAGCATAACTAAAGCTCTGGATCTGTTGCCAACAACAGCAGAAAAGAACTACTAGTGATGTCCATCTCAAAATATATTTTACCTTATTTGCATCAGGACCTGGCTTCACAGTCATGGATTCCATAGACTCGTCACATTGTTCAACTGGTGCTGCTTCAATCTCCTAAATAAAAAAAAAATATAGCATAAATTAGAATACAATTAGGAAAAAATATTTATTTAGATTCTAAACTTTGTTAAAAGTGCAATAATCAAATTGTCCATAGAAGGTTACAGATCATTTTCGGTGTTATATTATTATTATACAACCAGGTTCAGATCAATGCTGCTGCTGCAGCACATCATCTCACATATTACTACTAATCATGTAATAGGACTTACACCGTGTCCAGAATAATTAGGCAAGTTGTATTTGAGAGGATTCTTTTTATTATTGAATAACAACTATGTTCTCAATCAACCCAAAAGACTCATAGATATCAAAGCTTAATATTTTTGGAAATTGGAGTGGGTTTTTTTTAGATTTGGCCTAGGAGGATATCTTTTTGTGCAAGTAACTATTACTGCGCAGATTTATTGGGCAACATAATAAAAACCAAATATATACCCATCTCACTTGTTTATTTTCACCAGGTAAACCAATAGAGCAACACAAAATTTAGAAATAAACATTTCTGACATTCAAAAACAAAACAAAAAAAAAAAAATCAGTGACCAATATAGCCACCTTTCTTTACGATGACACTCAAAAGCCTTCCATCCATACATTCTGTCAGTTGCTTGATCTGTTTACGATCAACATTGCGTGCTGCAGACACCACAGCCTCCCAGACACTGTTACCAGAGGTGTAAAGTTTTCACTCCCTGTAGAGCTCACATTTTATGAGGGACCACAGGAACTCTATGGGGTTCAGATCAGGTGAACAAGGGGGCCATGTCATTATTTTTTCTTCTTTTAGACCTTTACTGGACAGCCACGCTGTGGAGTATTTGGATGCATGTGATGGAGCATTGTCCTGCAGGAAAATCATGTTTTTCTTGAACGATACCGACTTCTTCCTGTACCACTGCTTGAAGAAGGTGTCTTCCAGAAACTGCCAGTAGGTCTGGGAGTTGAACTTCACTCCATCCTCAACCCGAAAAGGTCCCACAAGTTCATCTTTGATGATACCAGCCCATACCAGTACCCCACCTCCACCTTGCTGAGTCGGAGTGGAGCTCTCTGCCCTTTACTGATCCAGCCTTGGGCCCATCCATCTGGCCAATCAAGAGTCACTATCATTTCATCAGTCCATAAAACCTTAGAAAAATCAGTCTTAAGATATTTCTTGGCCCAGTCTTGACGTTTTATCTGATGTTTCTTGTTGAAAGGTGGTCGTTTTTCAGCCTTCCTTAGCTTGGCCATGTCCCTGAGTATGGCACACCTTGAGCTTTTTGATACTCCAGTAACGTTGCAGCTCTGAAATATGGCAAAACTGGTGGCAAATGGCATCTTGGCAGCTTCACGCTTGATTTTCCTCAATTCATGGGCAGTTATTTTGCACCTTTTTTTTTTTATCAACACGCTTCTTGCGACCCTGTAGGATATTTGCCATGAAACGCTTGATTGTTCGGTAATCACAATTCAAAAGTTTGGCAATTTCAAGACTGCTGCATCCCTCTGCAAGACATCTCACAATTTTTGGCTTTTCAAAGTCCGTCAAATCTTTCTTCGGACCCATTTTGCCAAAGGAAAGGGAGTTGCCTAATAATTAAGCACACCTTATATAGGGTGTTGATGTCATTAGGCCACACCCCTACTCATTACAGAGATGCAAATCACCTGATTTACATAATTGGCAGTTGGCTTTCAAGCCTATACAGCTTGGAGTAGGACAACATGTATAAAAAGGATGATTTGATCAAAATACTCATTTGCCTAACAATTCTACACCCAGTGTAGAAGAACTTACCCAACAAGTGAACTCAAACATTTTCAAGTCCAATGGATCTCCCTGTATGCTCCCATCTAAAACAATCAATGAATGGCATGAAGCCATAGACCCCAACAGAGGCCCCCAGGAAAGTGATGAGCCGCTTGTGACCGTCATAATATCCTGAAATCTAAAGTTAAGCACAGGAATAAAGAATTAACATTACTAAACCATGCCATAGAAGATGCTTCCTAAACAGGGAGATGGTGGTGGACCATATACAAGGTTTTAAAATGAAAGGGATTACTCGGTGTCCAGAGGGTAAGCATTTTACAAGACAGCTGATCTCAATAGGAACCATGTACAGCTTAATTTTGTTGCAAGCATAGTGATGGGGAATCACTGAGCAGAGTTACCAGCGACATTAACTGTTCCGAAAGTAGTGAGACACATGTTATCTCAAAATTGGGTATAGGTACTATGGCTGTCCCTGGGCCTTGGAGCTTGGGGTGGTCTAAAAGGTCCCTTTGGATCATAGGAGAAGACCATTTCTGCAAGAGACCTATAATAGTTGGGTGCCTTGTTGGAGATTTGGTATTGGGGCTCATGAGCTTCAAGTTTTGCTTATGTATTACCCCCTACCTCTATATTTTTTTTTCTTTCAGTGACTTTTGTAACAAGACATGGCTGTCCAAACCAGGCAAACTTTCACATGGGAGTAATTTTCTTTTTTCTTCTTCCTACTATGGGTATCCCCAGTCTGTTCTTACTATGCTTTTTATATGATATTTATAGTGTTAAAACTGAAGACTTTAAACACTAATGCAAAACATATCTAACATTCAAAGTGAGAAAAACCTTCTAAGCACTAAATCCCTACAAGTCTATACATGCTCTACAGGTTCTCATGTACCAGCTGTGTGTTCAAAATCAGGACAAACATACCATATATAATGAGACAAAAATGAAAACATCATGGATGCTGAAATTTCAAGGAATTCTATCAAATTGTGATAGCAATATACCATTAGAATCCACTTATTTTTCAAAATTATATCTCACAATGCACATATTGAAATAAGAGGTCTCTTGTAATATGTAAGCAGGTACAGATGGTGAAAAAGGCAACCCTCTGGCAAGTAAAACTAAGATAAGAGAGTGGGCCTAAGGGCCCCATCACACAAAGCGACTCACCAGCGATCCCGACAATGATATGAACTTGTCAGGCAGCTTCACCAGAGATCAGGACAGCAACACATGGGTAACAAGTGATGCACGTTGCTTAGTTACCCACAGTGTACGTTAAGATACCAGGCGGGAGACCAGCGATCAGCGAGCTGGAGCTGGTAACCAAGGTAAACATCGGCTTTTTAAGCGCCACGCGGCGCTTAGAAACCCGATGTTTACCTTGGTTACCAGCTCCCTGCACCAGCGCGCTGGTATCTAACGTACACATCGGGTTTCTAAGCGCCACGCGGTGCTTAGAAACCCGATGTTTACCTTGGTTACCAGTTCCAGATCGCTGGTCTCCCGCCTGCCACACGCAGCGATGCGTGCTGGCCAGCGGGAGACCAACAATCAAAAAAATGTCCAGGCCATTCCAGCACAATCAGCGATACCCAGTAGGGGGGCTGGTCGCTGGTAAGTGTCACACACAGCGATCTCGCTGGTGAGATCGCTGTTGCGTTACAAAACTTGTGACTCAGCAGCGATCTAGCGAGATCGCTGTGTGTGACGGGGGCTTAAGTGGAGACATTAAAAGGTAAAGTTTCACCTCCAGAAATGGAATTTACCTACAGATTACCACAATATCTGCAAGTAAATAGCATTTCAGGAGGTGACATATTCCCTTTAAATTGCTAAATTTTGGTAATTTTAGCTAATTCATCTATGTTGCAAAATGGCATTAAAGAACATATTTATTGCTAAAAAAAATACTACAATACTATAGCAAGTGAAACAATTAGAAGGTGTCCGATGTTTCTGCAACTTGGAATTTTGCCTCTGGAACTTTTTCAGCCCAACTGATGCCAGAAATAAAAAATTGTCCCATAATTTCAAATTTATGGATTCCCTAACAATACTAAACATTTTAGATCACTCTGACATCACAAAGTCAGGTTCATGGTGACAGTTTTATTTTCACACCTACCGGTATCCAGTGGAAGGGACAATTCCCCAAAGATCTAAGCCATCCTCTGTTAAGGTTCCAGTCTATCAAGAATAGGGACACAGGCACATATGTTATATCAATGATCTGCACAAATATACTATGGTTTTCCTTAATTGTCACCAGTACAATACACAAATATGTAAATAAGAGATGACCCAGTTTCTCAAAATTCATGATGAGCAAATTCTATTGAATCAGCTGACAAGTATGAATTGGTCTGGATAAAATTTGTCTGAATTAAAATTGGCCTTGAAAGACAATCATTATATTGTAAGGTCTCTCCAGAACTAAAGCATAGCGATCCAAAAGCTGGTAAGGTGTAAAGAAGTAATAAAGGCTCATGCTTACCTGTCCTACGTCAGCTCCCCACCTGTCTGGCCCTCTGGTAGCC
The DNA here is from genome assembly GCF_039654945.1 of Dendrobates tinctorius. Classification (NCBI taxonomy): domain Eukaryota; kingdom Metazoa; phylum Chordata; class Amphibia; order Anura; family Dendrobatidae; genus Dendrobates; species Dendrobates tinctorius. The sequence continues at coordinate 8,729,713 of NW_027361728.1, forward strand.
ATTTCTGGTCACTATTTGCTCTTTGGATCTTCTGGCTCTAGGTCTCATGTGGTCAATGACGTGTCACGTCTCACATTACTGCCTCGACCACGAGTGACCATGGTAGGAACCGCCGGCGATAAGAACAGCAAAGAGTGACTGAAGGAAATAGTGAAGGAACTGGCAGGGCTATGTGGAGGCAGGATGGATGGGTTGCTTGCCTATTACAGGGGAGTATAAGCACTGTGAGCGCCGGCTGTGAGTACACCCCAGCATTTTGACTGACAGCCGTCTCAGCAGTGAATCAGTGCCGAGCCAGCTGTCAAAGTGCACGCCTGTACTACTGATAGTCAGCGGCTCTCAGGATGACTGAAGTTCATTTTCCCCCCAGTTTCAGGACAGCAGGAAGGCACCTTTATAACACCACTAGCCTGCCGATTAACCTTATACTGGAGGTTAATAGCATTATCCAACATATTAAATTCCCTTTAACATAATTGTAATCTCAAAAATTAGTCTAAGAAAAGAAATGTCCATTACCTTATCAAAGCAAAACAGGTTCACAGTCCCACAGAGGTTAATACGTTGAGGACTAATACAAAAGATTCCAGATTTTTCAAGTCTCTTTTGCGCGTAGATGATTCCTGCTGTGAGGGCAGCTGGAAGAGCAGGAGGGACTGCAATGGTGATGACATCTAAGGCTTTCTTCACAACTTCTCCAGCAACAGCCTGGTCCAAATAAAAATAAAAATTATATACCGTATCTACTATATAATTGTCTAATTCTGTCTGTCTGTTTGTAACGGAAATCCCGCGTCGCTGATTGGTCGCGGCCGGCCGGTCGCGACCATTCAGCGCATTTGAATGACGCACGCCTCCGTCGGGAGATTTGCGGCGCGGAGAGAGAGATTCTAGAATGCCCGATGTGTTAGAATCAGGACACCATCTAGTATTATATATTTACCTATGGTTTTGAGTAGGATTTCAGAATACTGTTCTATACACATACGTAAAGAATAACAACAATTCTGGCCATTATAAGATTTATAGACAGTATTTTTCTCAGTTTTTCTCTCTGCATGCTCGGCCTCTAATTTCAGTTGTTTCTGAGCTAGCGGGTTGAGATTACCCGGCTATTAAATGCCCACCGATCGTCTATGTTGCTGATTGCCGGCCATTTCAATGCCATGGTTAGGCAAGTCTAAATGCCAAGGCCAAGTTTCATCTTAAGTCATACAAAAATATTGTGACGTTTGGCAATTACACACCAATTTTGTCCAGCTGCCCCATTATGGATATTACATTGTGGGGACAAGGGGTGGCTACACTATGCCCTACCTGTCAAATTCATGAACATCTACGCCAAGTGTCTTTAATCCAGAAGTGTACTCTATTCACTGACTGGAATATATTTTTGGTGGCAGCGTTAATAAGTGCTCCCAATTCATTAAACACCGTGCACCACTGAATTAGGAACATCATACTCTAGCAAGCCCGTTCATTAAAAGACATCTGTCATGTATAAAAATGCTATTAATCTGCAGATATGGGGTTAATCTTCAGGTTAATCGCATTCTCTCTGCGGGCATCGGGCAAGTTCAGAACGCTATTAATCTTAAAATTAACACCATATCTGCATGTAATAGCATTTTTTTACATGACAGGTTCCCTGCAATACTGGTGTACAGAACACCAGTCTTAAGGTGAATCTGTCAGCAGGTTTGTAAATCCAATCTAATGTTGCGGCTTAGATCTCAGTTCTGGCGATGTATCTCTTACTGGGCTGCTTGCTGCAGTTTTTAAATAATCACTCCATTATCAACAAGGGATTATTACTAGAGAACTAGTAAACCCACTGTCATGTCATTCTCTAGATTCATGAGCTCTGTATAACCCTGCCCCCACCACTGCTTGGCAGCTTTCTGCCTATGCACAGTATACACATAAATCTGTCAATCAATGGTGTGGACGATGTTATATAGAGCTCAGCATTCAGAGACCTGGTAGATGCCAGAAATAAAACAGTGATTTTATCAAAATTACACCACCCAGTAAATTATATTGCTGGAATCAGGGTTTCTGCCCCTACATCATCCTGCTGTCAGATGGGGTAGTGAAAATCCAGTTACAGATTTCCTTTAATGTTGCAGGCCCTTAGCCTTTAATTTACTAATGCAACCGACTAAAATAAAACTGAACGATGTAATGCTGAGGGCGCAGTTTTGAGGATAATTTATGTGTACACGTTTGCTTCTATACTAAAAATATGTACTTCAACTGCATTTCATTCATTAGCGTCCATTTGTTATAACTTGCAGGTTTTATGGAGTGTAACACTGTGGTGCGCTCCTCTATTGTCTACACGTTGTGGTATGGCGACTGCCCATGTGGTTAATGGGAGGTATGTATCACAGAGGTGAGTGGCCCTGTGATGGAAGCCTGGGTTTGTTTTGGCTCACCAGATCTACTGCTGAGGTTTATTATACATTGGGAAGGCTTTACGGTGATTTGGAGAGATGATTGAGTCCAGTCACCTACATATCCCACCCCAGCGGGTGTATCTGAGCACCCAAGATGGAACCTGCTTAGCGAGGACCGTGGGTTCTATAAAGCCGATTGGTTGCCGGACGGTGCACGGGGTGCTGCATGTTATCAAGTTCCTTACGAGAGGTTGGTGCTGTGTATTAATAAACCAAATGGACTTTTTAACCCTGATTATCCCGCTACATTCCTCAACGACCAGCCAAGTGAGTACTCCCCGTCCACAGATAGTGGAGACTCGTTACAGTTGGTGGAGAATGCAAGTATCGGTCCAGGAGGTACCTGGGAGGATTACAGCAGGTGACTGCTGTGGATCGATGGGTTCACGAACTCCGGGCGGCTTGCTGTGGATCGGCGGGTCTACGAATTCCAGGTGGCTTTATGTGGATTGGTCGGTCCACGAAATCTGCGTAGCGGTGCGGAGCTGTGCAGAGCCGTGCATAGCAGTGCAGAGCCTTGCGGAGCCATGCAGAACCGGGCATAGCGGTGCGGAGCCTCGCTATGTGGTACTGTTGGGGCAGATAGACTGCCATGCACAGGCGGTGAGAGGCCTAAGAGGGCCATGGGGAGGTCACGGCGTGCACCCCAAGGAGGGATGGTTGGCCAGGACAGTAAGTGGTGAGACCCCCAGAGAACCCGAGGCTGGGGAGATGGAGTCTGGGAGCAAGAACATTGACTATTCAGAGAGCCCAGCAGAGACCCTAGAGGCAGTTGAAGGTAATGGAGGGAAGATTCAAGAGAAAGCTGAACCTGCTGATGAAGGAACAGGTTGAACTCTGAAGTGACAGATAGGGGGCGGGCAAGCTGCCCCATCTGAAAAAATAATTAAAGAATTTATGGTGCGACACGTGCTAGCCAAAAGGGAACAGGAGAACAAAGTGGAGATGCTTAAAGAGATAGTAAGAGACCATGTCGAGCGAGAAAAGGTTGTGAGATAAGCGACGGAGCACAGAGTGGATGAGCTGGAGAAGGAAGTCCCAGAGCTCAGAGGTCACCTGTCAATGTGTCAAATCGTGAACAAGGCCATATTTGAAGATATGGAGGTGCTCAGAGAAGCATTAGAAGCAGATGGTGGTCGCAGACTCACAGCGGCAGTGCCAGAGTTTTAAGGAGGCAGAGCTGCAAAGGCCCATCTTGGTGAGGGGTCTTGAAGGGTGTGAAGCTCAGGGAGAGTTTGCGCTAAGAGCTGAACACGACAATCACCTGGTTGTGGCAGATACCTTGATGGAAATGTCCAAGGCAAAGCAGGAGCCGTTCGTCCATGAAGTGGATGAGACTTCGCTCTTCAGGTGCATAGTAGAGGTACCTGAGGACGTGCGAGAAGCTTGTGCCAGTGAAGTGGTGCATGAAGATTTTAGGAAGGCGGGGGAAGAGTGGGATGTGAACTGGGTGCCAGAGACTAAACAGTTGGTTATATTATCAACTAGGGAAGTCATAGTGAAGCACATGGCTATCCTGAGTGACATGCAACTACACTGTCTTCGCATGAAACGGATGATCCTGTTGAGGAATGAGGAAGTCGCTCGAAGTCTGGAGCGAGTAAACAAAGCTCAAAGTCGGTTGGAATTGGTGGAGGACATCGTTCAAGTGCCCAGAAATCTGGTGAGAAAAGTTATTGGGAGACTTGGAAGAGTAATGCAGGAAATCATAGATAAGTCCACTGTGGTGAGAGTGAGGGTTCCAGCTGATGACAAAGCCCAGGTAGCTTGTGAAGATGGGTTGGTTCTGTTCTTCATTGTCAGATCAATTGAGAGCCTTAAGAATATTCAAATACTCCTGGAATATTGCATGGCATACGTAAGAGAAGTAGAGCAGCTAAGACTTGAGAGACTGCAAATTAATAAACAGCTGCAGGAAATGCGAAGAAGATGGTGGCCACTTTCAACCCGATGTATGGAGAGATGAAGGGGTTGTTTAAAGAGTGGAAGTACTCAGCCTGAAGATAAATGGAATGGAATGACTGCTCTCTGGGTAACAAAGACATTAGGAGAAATTGTCAACAGAGACAATCGAACGTGGCCTGATGGAAGAGTTAGAAATAGTGACTCCTCTGTTAGCTCAGTGCTGAGTGACCTAGGCGAGAGACTCTGTAGCGGACATGGTGAGAGAGTCAGACCAGACAGAAGGTATGAGTGTCAGAAAACTGCAAAACCGTACTGACCGCCAGGGATGGGGTGGTCCGACAAAGAGGCAACTCTATCAGATGATGTGACGGAGTCAGATGACGGAGGGTTCCAAAAGGGCTCAGTGACAGGGCCCAACTTTGACAGATGGTTTGACTGCCGGAGATGACCGAGAAGGGTCTCTGGTCATGTAATAGAAAGTACCAAGCCCCACGGCTTTAGTCAGAGGGGGAGGTATGTGGTATGGTGACTGCCCATGTGGTTAATGGGAGGAATGTATCACAGAGATGCATGGCCCTGTGATGGAAGCCCGGGCTTGCTTTGGCTCACCAGATCTACTGCTGAGGTTTACTATATATTGGCAAGGCTTCCAAGTGCCTTGGAGAGATGGGTGGATCCAGTCACCTACATATGTACCCTACCCAAAGGGGGGTGTCTAAACACCCAAGATGAAACCTGTGTGTTTGGGCATGAGCGGCAGTGCTGGCTAGAGTGAGCCAGGGTGAGGAGGTCTGTGAACTACCTCCTGAGAAGACGCGTCTGAAGATAAGAGGTATCCGGGAACTGGTGCGGTGGTCACGGACAGCTAACAGACACTAATCCGTATTAGGCACTCCAGGGCTCAGCGAGGACCATGGGTTCTATAAAGCCGAATGTTTGCCGGACGGTGCACAGGGTGCTGCATGTCATCAAGTTCCTGAAGAGAGAGTTATGCTGTGTACTAATAAACTGAATGGACTTTTTAACCCTGAGTGTCCTGGTACATTTCTCAAAGACCAGTCAAGTGAGTACTCCCTGTCCACAGATAGTGGAGACTCGTCACAATGTATTCATATATTTCTCACAGTTTGGTTCAGTTGGGTGCTACATGCTAAAAACAAAGACAAAGTGGTAGGAGAAGTACCAAGCACACTTTACATATTTCACATCTGAGTATTTCTAATTAGCAAAAAAAACAAAGCAATACAAAGTCTGCACATTTCATCCACAATTGTCGATATAAAGAAGAACGTTGGCTGCCAAAAAGTACAGTGTGTTGCTGTTGTGATTACAAATTGCTAAATTTTTTGTCTCATCACATATTGGAATGGCAAATACATAGTGATACATTGTTTATGATTCTTACATCACCGTGTGCATCAACCCTTCCCTATGACAGTATTGTTATTAATGGACAGTGACATCACTGTCACCGCACAGGGCAATAATTCTTTACTATGACACTATTGCTATGGACTGTGACATGACTATGAGCATTATTCTTTCAAAGCACAGTGCAATATCTCATCACTATGACACTATTGTTATGGACTGTGACATGACTGTGAGCATTATTCCTTCACAGCACGATGCAATAACTCTTCACTATGACACTATTGTTATGGACTGTGACATGACTGTTAGCATTACTCCTTCACAGCATAATGAAATAACTCTTCACTATTGCACTATTGTTATGGACTGTGACATGACTGTGAGCATTATTCTTTCACAGCACAGTGCAATAACTCTTGATGTAACACTTCAGCTGAAAAAGGGCAGAATGAGTGAAACCCGAAAGGTAGGAAGTCACTCATGGTATCCTGGAGCGCCATTAATCTACTGGAAATATAAGACGTTGCATTTTAGAAAATATAAAGCTTGAAAAACTCACCAAAACCTCATCGTTGGCACACAAGCCTTACAGTTCCAGCAAAGTAGATGGGATTTATAGAAATCTCCTGCCCACTATGTGTTTTTTTTTTTTTCAGAGTAAACTGACCTGTGGTGTGCATTTCGAATCAGCAGCATGAAAATTTCTCTTGCGGATGCGCTGAGTTTTATCAGATTTTTCCCCTAGACTTTCATTAGATGCGTAAAATCCGGAGGTAAAAAAAGCACATGCGGTTTTAGTGCGTCTTCAAGGCCAAAACGCATAAAAAATGTATGCAATCTACACATGACTGAATCAATAAAATTTTACCAAGGTCAAATACCAGGGATCATCAAAAAGCAGCTCTGTTTAAAACCTGAAATACCAACAACAGGCAAAAACCGCAGTGTCAAAAAACGCAATAAAAATGGATGTAAAAAAGGAAGTGAAAAAACGCAAAAAACCTAATTTACAAAACAGTTGCTGAAAATCTGCAACATCAAGAACTTATCGTGCACACACAGTCTTAGGCCACGCTCACACGTTCAGTATTTGGTCAGTATTTTACTCAGTATTTGTAAGCCAAAACCAGGAATGGAACAATCAGAGGAAAAGTATAATTGAAACACGTCACCACTTCTGTATTTATCACTGGTTTTGGCTTACAAATACTGATGTAAAATACTGACCAAATACTGAACCTTCCATATTTGCAGAATCTGCATTGAGGCGTAGAAACTACATCTCACACTGTTGGCTTTAAAGGGTTATTTCAAACGAAAAAAGAAAAAAAATCAAGATTTTCCCTATCCAATAGAAATAGGATAACTTACAGATCAACTAGGGCTCTGGAGCCATAAGAACGGGCTGCGGAACCCTGAACTTGGGATTTTTAGAGTTCTCAGAAGTCAGACCCCCACCAGTAATGGGATAAGGGATGACTTGATGTTTGGGGAATAATCCTTTTATTGCTAAACGTATTATTATCTCAAATAAAGTAGACATTTACCTTTCAATAATTGATAATAATGAGACTAACAGAATTACTTCTAAATTAAATGAAGCCATGGGGCAGAAGGCTCAGAAAGACAGAGAAACACGTCGCACCCGTACAACTATACACACACACAATAATCAAAAAGTGGCTACATAATATGCAAAAAAATTAAATACTGTCTATAAAAAAGTGCACATTTACTTTGTCAAATTATGTTTTTAGTCAAATTTGAAGCAAAGTTCACAAATAATGGTATTTTTGCTAACTTGAAAGTAAAACAGCTTGCACAAATGAAAAACTTAAAATTTACAGTTCATTTTCTAAATTAAAAAGTATCATACCCCATCCAAAGAAAATACACAAACTGCATAAATCATCCCAATCATGGATAAACCAATGAGGCAGCCAAGGAAAATCAGTGCATCTCGGTACAGCTTATAGTTCACCGGTTTAGGGTACAGAATGGATCGCACCAGGTCACCTTTTGCTGTATTAAAACCTGAAATTAAAAAGTCAAAGAAATAAGTCAAGAAAAGTAAATAAAAACAAGTTCACTTGCTTCATATGTAAGGCCTCTTTCACACATCAGGTTTTCGCCGTCAGGCGCGATCCGGCGCTTTTGACAGAAACCGGATCCGGCGAAATGCAATGCCGGATCCGGTTTCCCCCCCATTGACTTGCATTTGCGCCGGATGGCGCCGGATGGCCATGCGTTTCATCCGGTTTTCGCCGGATCCGGCAATGTGTCGCAATGTGTCGCGATCCGGCGTCTGGAAAAAACGTCTACTGTAACGTTTTTTGTCTCCGGCGAAAAAGCCGTACCCGCCGGATCCGGCGCGTCCGGCTTTTTCACACAATGAAAGCCTATGAGCGCCGCAATGCGCCGGATCCGGCGAAAGCCGGATCCGGTGGCCGGATCCGGTTTTTTTGGTCTGAGCATGCTCAGTAGCTCTGCCCACAGGAGATATATAAAAGCAAGACAATGGGACCCTCAGCCACACCCAACATGCCACCCAAGCCAAGAACCAGGAGCAGGAGAAGGCAGCAGACATCTGCAGCAGCAGCACCATCAGCACCACCCCAAATGGAGCAGCATGCTGAACGGGAGGGGAGTCCAGAAGCAGATGAGAGACGGTAATTATCAAATCCCCCATTCCTCCAAACTAGGACCATGGAATATCAAGATATTCATTGGCCCTTTGTTTCTCTTTATTCAACAGCCGCCAAAGAGATGCAGCAGCAGCAGCAGCAGAAATGGCATCACTGGCAGCAGCAATACCCACAGCCATGGAGTCTGGCCATCAACAGGACAGCACATCTTCTTCTGGGAGCCCTCCCTCGCATCGTCAGCGTTTGACGGTAAGTTTTTATTTCCAAAATCCATCATCTCTGTAATATATGTCTATTCATTGCCTTTTATTTCAAAACAGGAATCACAAGATGAAGAGGAGCTCCCAGAAGAAGAAGGAAGGGGTGGACAGACACCTGGAGTGGGCTCACAATTCGTAAGTTTTTTGCATCAAACGCAGAAACACAACATCACACTACACACAACACATAGAAAACAATGTTCTGCAGACCACACACAGCAAACAAATGCCTACATCCAAAGACATAACATTTTTTGTTTTCTTCTCTAGTCTTCCCAATCTGGTGCTCGGCCAAGAGGTCCTCACAGTGCCTCCCAGGGTCGTCGGCGACAGCAACGCGGCGGTCACCAGCGTGTAAGTATAAATATTTTTGCTTTGTTTTTTTGCACTTTTTATTTCATTTCTTTTGTGGAGGCTAATTATGTTATTTTTGTCTTTTTCTTTAACAGCCTTCACAGCGTGCTCCCGACTCTGACGGTGAGGATGGAGGGATTGATGTGGACCGCCTCATCGATCTCGTCAGAGAAAGGGAGCCGCTCTGGAATATGGCTGACCGCCGCCACGCTGACCTGATCATTACCCGACGACTCTGGGAGGAAATCTGTTCTCTCCTTGTGGGCCGCTGGGAGGACCTCGAAGCTCGGGCCCAGATTAAAGAGCGTAAGTATATACAGTAACGGTTGCTTGATGTAAACCAGTGTTTCCCGAACTCCAGTCCTCGTGGTCCCCACGGATCATGTGTTCAGGATTTCTATTTACTATGGAAATCCTGAAAACATGACCCCTGGGGACCATGAGGACTGGAGTTTGTGAAACACTGATGTTGTATACTAACCACTCCTTTCTCGTTTCAGGGAACAGAATTGTGAATCGGTGGCGGTCTGTGAGGGATCGTTTCAAGAAGGAGTTCAATAAAGAGATGCGGGCCCCGAGTGGATCTGGAGGACGCAGGAGCAAGTACAAGTACGCACAAGCCCTGTCGTTCCTCCGGGAAACAATGCTCACCAGAAGGTAAATATTACACACCACATGTGAAAAAAAATGTTAGATGTAACTTTTTTTTTTCAGCCAGGGCCATACCATGTCAGTATTTTAATTGTTTTTTTTTCTCTTTATTCCACAGCACGGTGAGCAGCACTCGGGAGCCTGCACGATTGGACCCTTCTGAGGCGATCCCTGAGGAGACCGGCACCGAGGGACACTTCGACCGCCCCGGTACATCTGCACCTTCCCAGCCTTCCCACACATTCGACCCATCTGTCCCATCCACCAGCACAGGAGCATCGTGGCCGCCTACATTACATGAAGCTGCTGGTGAGGAGATCGCTTTCCCTTTACTCCACCCTTCTGCCCCTGCCGCCTCTAGTACACCTGCGGGTACTGGGCGGCAGCGGCAGAGGGGTCAGGAAAAGAGTTATGCGCAAGAGTTATTGCATCTGAATGCATCTTTCCAGAACTGTCTCAAAGTCTTGTCAGAGCAAATCTCCGCAGGCTTTCAGCAGATCAACTCCAGCATTCTGGAGGTGAAGACACTTCTGCAAACCATGCATTCAGAAGCAAGATCTTCGCCAAACCACACCTTTTTCAGGTCTGTTGTGGAGCGCATGGCAACACTATCTCCTACCCAGCAGATGCATGTAATGCATTCGTGCCACGGTGCTCTACAGCAGGTTACCTCCCAACCTCCACCTCCCACCACTGTAGTTCCTCCACCTGCACCCCCTCCAGCCACTTTCCATCCTCCCCCTCCTATTACATCTGCACCCCCTCCAGCCACTTTCCATCCTCCCCCTCGTACTACATACCAGCAACCTGCCCAGTACCAGCAACCTCCCCAGTACCAGTCATCTCCCCACTTCCAGCAACCTGCCCCGTACCAAACTCCTTCCCCGTACCAAACTCCTTCCCCATACAATTTTCCATCAACATCATCTGCTCCTACAGTCCCTGCCCAACCCTCCACTCCACCACCCACCACCTCTTCTGCTTCCCACATGTCCACCCATTCTGTAGTTTTTTCCACACCTTCACCTCTAACTGTTCCTTCCCCACCACGATCCCAGTCCTCTCGCCACACACCCAGTGTCGAAGTGTCCCGCAGCCCCTCCAGCAGTATTTCCACCCCACAGTACACAGAATTGTAATGTGTGTTTTTTGTAATAAAAATGCCCATTGGGTTTAAAACCTTTATTAAAAAAGTTTTTTGCACTTTAAAAACATTTTACAAAAAAAAAAAAAATTTAAATAAAAGTTAAATTATCGTTTCACAATGGTTGTCTGTCATTTCTTTCTGCGGCGAACTATGTTTTAAAAAAAGGTTAAATACAGGGTATTTCAAAGGGAAAAAGGTATTCAAAACCAGGTATAACTGTGGGTAAATTTTAGCTTTTTGCCACAGTTGTGTTCCTGGTTGTGTTTGAAGCAAAGTATTTCACCGAAAAAGTTGTGTTTATTGTTGGTGATTTCCTACCAATGTACACAACTTTTGTTAAAAGGTGAAATACTTTGCATAAAACACAACCAGGTACACACCTGTGGCCTAAAGGTAAAAATAGTAAGACCATGACAAGATAGCCAACTTTGGTTGGCAAAGGTATATACTGTTGGTCCAGAAGGTACACAAGTTTAGGGCAAAAATCTCTCACACTCTGTCATCCCAGTGTACTCTGCCTTGAGGTGACATAAAGTATAGTGGAAAATTTTCCCTGAAACCGTCACAGAACTTCTAGTGGTAATATTTCCAATGACAACATCCATCTTCGCCAGTAACTTGCTCTTCTCTACAACCTGCACTTTCTTCTCTACAACCTGTCAAAGAAGGGCTATAGGAACATGCTATATCTAGTTTTCCAGTAGCCAATCCCGTTCGGAAGGCCACAAGGGTCAATTTTAAAAACCGGATCCGGCGTAATCCGTCGAAAAACGGATAGAAAAACGGATAGAAAAACGGATGAACCGGATGAGACGGATCCGGTTTTGTCTGTCAAGAACAAGACGGATCCGGCAAAAAACCGGATCCGGCACTTCAGGTTTTACAAAACATTTGCCGGATCCGGCATTCCGGCACGACGCCGGATCGCGCCTGACGCCGAAAACCTGATGTGTGAAAGTAGCCTAAGCGTACTATTTCTAGAGCCCAAAACTAAAAATGGTGTTAGGGTTAGGGTAAGGTTCACACACAATCAAACCACTGACCTAAAACCTTAAGGGCCTGTCACACTAAGCGATATCGCTAGCAATATCGCTATAACGTCACTGGTTTTTGTGATGTTATAGCGATATCGCTAGCGATATCTCTATGTCTGACACTTACCTCCGACCGCTCCCCCGCTGGTTATCACTGATCGCACGAGAACGTCCTGGGCCGTTTCTCGTCGTCAGCTTCCTGCTGGGCTTCCTGCTGTGGAGACAAGCGACGCGTGGACGCGGGCGGGAGGACGTCAGTATCGCCTCGTCTGACAGGTAAGTAGCGACCCCCGACCCCTGCGATGTCGCTGGTGAGATCTGCCTGTGTGGCAGCTCACTAGCAACCACTTAGTGATGCACCAGCGATCCTGACCGCGTCATATCGCTGGTCGGAATCGCTGGTGCATCGCTAAGTGTCACAGCACCTTTAATTAGGTGTGACCTTGTGATACAAGATTCTTGGGATCACATTGGCCCCAATGCTAAAGCCACTGCTTAATTTAAAGAACATCTAGTCTGCGTCACAGTTGGATTCCACGGATTACATACAGGGTACTCAGGTTTCGATAGTGAGGTGGAGCTGCTATTATTTCCTGGAACCAGAACAGATCCTTCACTGAAGGACTGAGCTGACCTACTAAATACTCATAGATTTGGCTTAATTTTGTAAGCATGTCATTCCAGAATGAACACCACACCCTGTATGTGAAACATTGGGTTTGTTCTCATCTGCGTATAAGTCGGACGAGTTCAATTCGATAAAAAATCAGGGTAATGTTATTCAATGATTCTTTGCTGTTTTGTGACTTTTTTTTCATTTTGAGGTGAGGAATAATTCATAGCACGCTGCGTATGGTGAGACTCGCCAATATAGGACTAGGGACTTGCCAATGCAAGTCAGTGGGTGCAAGGAAAAAAAAAAACGCACGGCACACAGACCATGCGTGTACCGTCTGATTTTTATGTACACATTTCATAGGAAACCCAACATTTTATCAGCTAAGTACAATAAATTAACATCTCGAACCATCAGAATAGCTCAGATGGACCAGAAATTGTCAAGATGTTACCGAAGCGGTGTGCCCTGATCTTACTAGCATCTCTATACGGGTTCGTTCACCCCGTCGCCGAGCAGAATACCTAATCCCTCACTTGCCCTGCTCCTATCCCTAAGTAGGGAACTGGCAGGTGAGTGCACTGGTCCCACCACTGCACTAATACAACAAAAGGTAAGGACAGACAGACACCAAAAGGGACAGGGTAAACAAAAAATGCAACACTTAGCTCCCTCTTGTCAGGATCCTGTCAGCGTCGGCAACTGCCACGGCTGAGCAGGGTGACTTACCCACACTGCCTGAGAACACGGGGCCCAATACGGTAGTGAAGGTTTAAGCAGACAGGACCTGAGGCATGGAAAATAGTAAGGAGTACCAGGACCTACGATCACGTGACTGCAGGGGGCGGGGCTTAGCATCCTACTACTGCAGATGATGTAATGTACCTACTGCAGGAATACTGTAGTAGAGGAGAGGAAAACGCAGGTCAGACAAGCAGAGGTCATACACGAGAGGGCAGTGCGGTACCAAAGGGAAGAGCAGAGAATAGTCAAGTCACAAGCAGAGAGTCAGACACGAGAGAGCGGTGCAGTACAAGAGGGACAGGCAGAACTCGTAACAGGGACAGAACCGGATCAAAACCAAACAAGCAACAAGTTATCAGGCACAAGGCACACGTATACAAGAGTTCAACTAACTCAGCCGAGGGCAGGAGTATAACTGACACCGGACCTAGGTCCAGTGAGCATTAAATAGCCGCCCTCTGCCAGAGAGAGGCAGAAACAATTAATCCCCTGTCTGACCAGGACGGGCCAAAGCCCATCCTGGATCATGACACCTCTGCTGCAAAGCACCACACAACAGAGTAAGGCACCTGACAAGTGAACTCAGCAAAGCACCACTGCACCCAGAGAGCTCCTTCCTGCAGCTTGGTCCCTGTAGAATGAACTAACACAGACAGTCAGCTGATGCATCAGGTGACCTCTTGAATGCTGGTGTGAGTGATCACCACCCACATCAGCTGACCCAGCAGCGATGCAATAACACCAACAGGCTAACAAGGAAAAACTAACATTAACCCCCGATGGCCTGAAAGGAAAAAAGTTTTAAACTGAGAAGAACCAGAGCTGCCACAAATCCAAACATGGATCGTGACCGAAATATATCAGTGAGCTATATAATCTGTGCTTTGTGTATGTAGTTTACTGTACATGTGTTTATCTAATAAATAAATGAATGAAAAAAATAGCATGGGATGCTCTCTCTATACAGTGTTAGGTTTATATAAGCAACAAATTAAATAATTGAAGTCAGAATTATGTGAGAGATTCCTGCTACGCTGTCTGACAACCCTATTTGCAATTGCAGTATGTGGCTGTTAGAGAATGTATACCTGGCTTCTCCTGGTATGTTGAAAAGCAACCTGGCACCAGTCAGCACAGTCCAGCCCACCCACTCAGGCTGTGGGATCATTGAGATTTTTTTCAAAAAAGTAAATTTTTGAAGGGAAAATGAAAATAAAAATTAAGTATTACTTAGAAAATTTACATTTGGCATCCATAGTTAAGATAATCTATGCAGTTTCGCATAAGGAAGAAAAAAAATCCATTCTAATATCTGATTGTAAGGATCTGAATTGTGCACCTGTTTTGCCGGATCTTGCCCGTAGTGCTGTCGAATCTTGCCCTTATCTAAGATGGAGTTAGTGGCTTCACAGGGGGGCCATCTTGTTTCCTGTCTGCTATTCCTTGTTTCCTGTCTGCTGTATATATAAGGGGACTCTGCACACTATACCTTGCTTGTGTATCTTGTACTTCACCTGCTGCCAAGCGAGAAGGACTCATATCTTGCCTGTCTCTTCTGTTCATCGGGATACACCGTTTGCTACCGGTCTGCCTCCCATCTGAAAGACTCTACTTCTCCGGATCTGCTCTGCACCCACCTCTGCTGCGGCCTGCTCTCCGCTAGGAGCCCAGTCCGGGCTCCGGACCTCTGGATCCTGCATTACTGGGCTTGAACTCCCATCATCAGTCTGTACTGGCAACACCCTTATATTCCTCAGTCTGCCTTGTCTGCTGTTGATCTTTAGAGACTCTGTTTGCTGTTCACCTGTTAACTGAAGCCTGTTTTCCTACAATATACTCTATTGAGTCTTGATATACCGTGTCTTTGTCTTCACTCTGATTCACATCACCGGTCTACATAGAATATCAGAATAATCTTAAGACACTGATATAGGTCTAAGAGTATGTTCCCATGGTCATTAACTGGCAGCACTATGGATGCAGCACATGTCCGCGCTGTCCAAAGCACTGCCAGCTTTTGAACGCAGGTGATTCCGCATGTGTTCATTGAACGGTGTGGAATCACCGCGTCCCATACATTGTACTGGTGATATTTATCTTGCGGAGACTCACGTCTCCACAAGATAAATAGACATGCTGCGGTCTGTAAAGACATGCTGCATGTACGTCTATGCATGGAAGCCGGAGGTGGCTGTGCACGCATAGTGGAGTGTTGTGAATTCACTTTCTGGCCTGCCTCTGGTTGCTAGTGAAGGTAGTGGAGCTAGTAGTTTCGACAGAGGAGTCGCGAGTTCTCTTTCCGGGCTCCCTCTGGTGGTTACAGGAGGTAATGGAGCTGATCTAATTGACAGAGACCTGCCACCTGATAATGCGGACGACGATTGGACATCTGGAGTCTCTGACTCGATTTAAGACAGCTGACTCCCTCTATCCCTGCTGATTTTTCCTGCCTCCTGAGGTCTTAGTTTCCAGTTCAGTCCCTGCATGCTCAAGCTAAGTGTTCTTTGCAATTGTTCACATTTGACTTGGTTTTGTCTATTCAGTTTTGTGTGGTCAGCCGGCCCCAGCTGGGGCTGTGCTGAATTTCCATCCTTATGTTGCTGTTTGTGTCAGTTTGTTTTTTGTCCCTTATTAGATTGGCCTCTTTTTGCTCTGCTTTCAGAATATGCCAGAGTGCTGATATAGTGGGAGAAGTCTAGTGACTTCAGAGCTTTTGCTATCAGAAGTGTTGGACATTTTTGCAGGGTTTTTTGCATGATTGCAGACAGTGTCTTTCCTTTCCTGTCCTTTCTAATTAGTGTAGGCCCCATCGTTTGGTCAGCCTATTTTCCTACCTGTGTTTGTGTTTTCATCTTGTCTAACCGACAATATATGTTTGGGGGCTGTCTATTTCTTTGGGGTCTGCTCTGGGGCAGTTTAAATTTCCCCTTTTCTTGCTTTAGGCTTATTTAGTTCTCCGGCTGTGTCGTGGCATCTAGAATCATCATAGGCACGCTCCACGGCTACTGCTAGTTGTGTGGATAGGATTAGGGGTCTGCAATCCACTTAGTTACCAACCTCTCTGGTTTTCTGTAGCTTAGCTTGGTCTTGTTTTCCTCCTCGGTGACCCAATCATAACAGTGGAGATGGGATTTCAAGAAATTCCATCCACTATGGTGTAACATCTGGCTGCTGTGGGTTGGACGCTTGTTATGAGCTCATTTTCTGCTCGACCAGTTGAGAGTTCTCCTTCCGTTCTCCTCTGGTGGTGACAGGAGGTAGTGAGGTTGGTTTATTGGTAGTGATCTGCCACCTGGTGAGGAAGATAACGATTGGATCTCTGGAGTATCAGACTGGATATAAGACAGCCGACGCCCTATCCTGGTGCTGGTGATTCAGTCTGCTTCTCAGGTGTTGGACTCAACTTGAGAAGACTGGAACAGAGCGTGCCTATGATGATTCTAGATGCCTCGACACAGCCGGTGAACTAAATAAGCCTAAAGCAAGAAAAGGGGAAATCTAAACTGCCCCAGAGCAGACCCCAAAGAAATAGACAGCCCCCAAACATATATTGTTGGTTAGACAAGATGAAAACACAAACACAGGTAGGAAAATAGGCTGAGCAAATGATGGGGCCCACACTAACTAGAAAGGAAAGGAAAGACACTGTCTGCAATCTGCCAAAAACCCTACCAAAATGTCCAACACAACTGATAGCAAAATTAACCCTGAAGTCACTAGACTTCTCCCACTATATCAGCACTCTGAAATATTCTGAGACAGAGCAAAAAGAGGCCAATCTAATAAGGGACAAAAAAGGCAATTTGGCAAATACAGATAAATAAGAGTGGAAATTCAGCACAGCCCAGCCGGGCTGGCTGACCACACAAAAACTGAATTGACCAACAAGAGCAAGTGTGAACATTAGCAAAAACAAACTTAACTTGAGAAGACTGGAACAATGTAATAGAAAAAAATGATGCATGTAATAATTAAATGAATGAGACAGATAGCCTGTACAGATATCTGCTGCACAGAAATGAATGAAATGGAAAGAGGTGTCTGGTATGTTAGGAGTTAACCCCTCTCCTGGAATTGAAGTGAGTAAAACAAATAACTGGCTTAATATAGATTCTAATACAAAGACTACGGCATTGTGTCTTTATGGGTACATTTGTTGCATACATCTGAGGACAAAGCAGTGGTGTAACCCATAGTCCTTCATATAGTATAATGCTTCCTACAGTACTCCTTATAATATACTGCACAGCCTATAGTCATCATATATCCTTCATATAATTCACAGCCCATAGTCCTCCATAAAGTATAATGTACAGCCCTTAGACATCCTTAAAATATAATGCACCCCCATAGTCATCCATATGGTATAATGCAGCCCCATAGTCATCAATAAGATATAATGCACCCCCATAGTCATCCATAAAGTATAATGCACCCCATCATCCATTAAGAGTTATGCACCCTATAGTCATCCATGTACTAGTATGGCCATTAATTTAAATATAAATAAATACACACCTTCCCTTTGCTCCCCTGCAGCGCAGTGTCCTCTTGTAAAGCCGTCAACTGACTTTGGAGTGCGACGGGAGCTTATGACGTAACTGCCATGTACCCCGTCAGCTGCTGGCCTCTGATTAGCCGGCAGCATGTATTGTCGCACATGGATCTGATGTGTCTGTGCACCGCAATACACTTCAACTGGATGTGCGTCCTGGAGTCAGTGGGCCCCTGACCCACCGAACTGGTCACAGAGGTGACAGATGTGACTGTGGTGGTTATGCCCTTGATACAAAGTAATATTTAAACATACAGAATATTACCTGTTCTCATTACAACAGCTTTCACATAGTCTGAAGTTTTGGTCTGGATGACCTCAGTTCCACAAAACAGCACATGTCTCTTGTAATCATGCACACTGTGGACCTTCCATGGTTCTGTGTTGTCTGTATTTGGCAGTGGAGTCTTAGTTACTGGAATACTTTCACCTAAAGCAATATAAAAAAAAACACCAAAAGTAAAGTATTTCATTTCCAATACTTATACACATGTTCTAATCTTTTTTATATAAAAATTTAATTTTAATATCTTTAATTAAATACAGATGAACATAAAGGCAACTTCAAAACATAGACACTAAAAAAGAAACAACATACAGCAAACTGTCTGTGGGATCTAATTGTTAACGAAGAGACGGGTATATGTATAGTATTGGTATGCAATCAGATTTCAGCGGACTCTTGCCATCTTCCTAACGAACACTAGACAACTGTAACTGTGGTGTAAGGAGGGTTGCAAAACCACTCATTAGATTAAGTCAGAAAGAAAATTTCCTGCTTGTCTAGTCTACTTCATGGCACTTGATCTAAGCAATACATTACAATAAATGTTACCTGTAAGCATGCTTTCATTGACTATACATGCTCCACTGATCAGCAATGCATCACAAGGGAGAAGGGAATTTCTTTCAACCACAATGACATCTCCCGGAGCCAAGTGACGGGATTCCTCATGGGAGACACCTGCAATGATTAAATCATGTAATACAATAGACAGACACAATCAGAGGCCCATAAGCATTCTAACTTTTTGTATCTGGGTTTTGCAACTTACAATTATAATGCCTTCTTACTAAAGGTAGACAAAACCTATAGTAATAGTAACATTTCTCAAACACATTAATATCAGACTGTCCCCCCCCCCAACACTCTAATGCTGGGTGACAGTTTACAAACTTGTCATACACATCAGATGAGAGGGAAAACAAGGCTGAAGTAAACTGGATATCCTGGATATCCATGAATTGATGAACTCGGCTTACAATAGTAGGTAGGTGTCATGTCGGACGCTATTCACACCACAGCGTCTGGCAGGCAGCGGTAGTTCCATCTCCGTCCACTATAGCCTCCGTGGCGCCGGCTTGATTTTACTCAGGTTATTGGGGGTTAATCTAGCTGGAAATCAGGTGGGATGTTTGGTCACGCCCACGGTCTTTAAATAGTCGTGCTGGCCTATGGGAGTCGCCGATTATAGCTTGTGTTTTATGCCAAGTGGTTCCGGCCTGAAGAGGAGGTGTTGGAGAGAGAAATTCGTAGCTGGTGGCGTATGATCCGTTGTTACCTTTTCGCCTTCCTATATTTGTGTTTTGTTTCGCCCTGTTCACATTACGGTATTGTCCTGTGTGTATGCGGCACGGTGCGGTTTAAGTTCTCCCTGTCTGTCATTACTGTGTGGGCTTTGGTGGTTTGACGACTCACTGGGTGGAGGGTGGAGGGTTCAGCATAGGGCTGAGCAGGACATAAGGAAAGGTTGGAGGCTCAGGCATTTGCACCATTAGCAAAAACCCTGGGTTGAGGGTCAGACAGGGTTTTCCCTATTTGGAGGGACTCCGCAGGGGCCCTGGGTATTTCAGCCTTCTTTGACCTAAGCCCCGCGTAACATTATAATCGGCCCATAATATTTTGGTAGTCCATGGATTCCATGACTTCCATAAACCGCCAGTTGGCGGCGCTGTCCTTACAGGTCACCGAGTTGAAGGGGGCAGTTCAGCAGCAGGGCCTGGTTGTAGCTAATGTGCAAGCGGCTTCTGCAGGTGCAGGTGCAGAGCCGAAGATTCCGCTGCCTGAACGATTTGCTGGTGCCTGCAAGTTATACTTTCGCATGCGCCCTGTCTCCTCAGGTAATGAGGCTCAGCGGGTGGGTCTGGTGTTATCCTTACTGAGTGGGGACCCCAAGCATGGGCGTTTTCCTTACCAGCTGACTCTGCTATGTTTCATTTGGTTGAGAATGTTTTTTCAGCACTGGGGCTCATTTATGATGATCCCGACAGATTGGCTCTAGCGGAATCTAAAATCTGCACCCTCCATCAGGGGGAACGTATGGCGGAAGACTATTCAGAATTTCGCCGTTGGGCAGTAGACACACAGTGGAACGACCCAGCGCTGCGGAGTCAGTTTATTCATGGAGTTTCAGGAAGAGTTAAACAGGCCCTCCTGATGTATGAGACTCCTGCATCGTTAGAGTCTGCCATGAGTTTGGTTATTCGTATTGATCGCTGTTTGCATCAGGGGGCGCAGGAGACGCTGCCCCTGGGGGAAAGCAGGGGTGCAAGTGTGGTTGCTGCAGGTGAGCCCACGGAACCTATGCAAATCGCTGGGGTATCACATGTTAAGCGTCGCGTTCCTGGGTTCAGGAAGCAAGGAGCATGTTTTTACTGTGGTAAAAGAGATCATTATGTAAATGCTTGTCCTGTGCTACCTAAGAAAGTCGCACCGGCGGAAAACTGGTAAGCTCAGAGGGTATGGAGGAGGCCCAACTGAGCGTATGCATATCCTCCATGATGGTATCTCAATGTATGCTCCCTGCCAGGGTTATTATTGCGGGCAGAGAGCTACCAATATCAGTGTTTGTGGATAGCGGTTCCACCACCAATCTCATGGATGAGGAGTTTGCACGCACGGCCGGATTTAAGATAAAAAAACTCCCTCATCTTATTCGCATGGTTACCATTAATGCCGCTCCCCTCCCACAGGGGAAGATTACTGAGTTTGTAGCTGAGGTTAAACTCCACATTGGGGTCCTACATTCTGAGTGGGTTACATGTAGGGTACTCAATAATCTCCCAGCACAAATGGTCCTGGGTTTCCCATGGTTGTCTAAGCACAACCCGGTGATTGACTGGAGAACCCAGGACATAGTCCAGTGGAGTGGTTTCTGCCAGGAAAATTGCTTGGCCACATGTGTGTCCGCCGTGAAGTCCAGCCATCCGGAGGCATTGCTGGATTTTGCGGACGTATTCTCTGAGAGGGGTTGCTCAGAACTACCTCCACATCGAACCAAAGACTGTGTGATTAGGTTAAAACCCGGGGCCAAATTGCCAAAGGCTAGGATGTTTAGTATTTCTGGTCCGGAGAGACAAGCTCTTAAAGACTACATCGCGGAGAGTCTAAGTAAAGGGCACATCCGGCCTTCATCCTCGCCTGTAGCAGCGGGGTTTTTCTTCATTAAGAAGAAAGATGGGGGGGTTACGCCAGTGTCTGGATTTCCGGGAGTTAAATCAGAGTACGGTCCGTGATCCCTACCCGATGCCTCTGATCCCTGATTTGTTCAACCAGGTGGCTGGTGCGAAGTGGTTTTCCAAACTTGACCTCAGGGGGGCGTACAACCTCATAAGGGTCCGTCAGGGGGATGAGTGGAAGGCGGCGTTTAATACCCCTGAGGGTCATTTTGAAAGCCTAGTTATGCCATTTGGGTTGACAACCGCGCCTGCTGTTTTCCAACATTTCATAAATGATGTATTCGCTCATGTGCTGGGGAAATTTGTGATTGTGTACCTGGATGATATCCTCATTTATTCGAGCGACCGGGACACTCATTTAGAGCATGTCAGGCAGGTGTTACAGTTGCTCCGTGAGAATAAGCTCTATGCTAAGCTTGAAAAATGCGTATTTTTTGTTCAGGAGTTGCCTTTTTTGGCATATATTTTGTCCGCCGCAGGGTTTAAAATGGACGCCGCGAAGGTGCAAGCGGTGCTGCGATGGGAACGGCCTGATAATCTAAAAGCGCTCCAGCGGTTCCTTGGGTTTGCCAACTATTATAGGAAGTTTATTAAGAATTTTTCTACTATAGCCAAACCGTTCACGGACATGACGAGAAAAGGTACCAAGCTCGCTATCTGGTCTGAGGTGGCGGTGCGTGCATTTGAGCTTCTGAAAAACCGTTTTGCTTCAGCCCCCATTCTGGTGCAACCGGACGTATCTAAACCTTTTACTGTGGAGGTCGATGCGTCTGAGGTGGGAGTGGGGGAAGTACTGTCACAGGGCTCGTCCTTGAGCAATATGCGTCCATGCGCCTACTTCTCCAAGAAGCTGTCGCCGGCTGAACGGAATTACGATATCGGCAACAGGGAGTTGTTGGCCATTAAATTGGCTTTTGAGGAATGGCGACACTTCTTGGAGGGGGCGGTCCACCAGGTCACAGTCATCACCGACCATAAAAACCTGCTCTATCTGGAGTCGGCCAAGCGTCTGTCTCCCAGGCAGGCTCGCTGGGCATTGTTTTTTACCCGATTTAACTTTCTGGTGACTTACCGTCCTGGGGCTAAAAACACCAGGGCGAATGCCTTGTCCAGGTGTTTTCCGGGGGGAGAACCTCGGGAAGATCCGGTACCCATCCTCCAGGTGTAGTGGTTTCGGCTCTCACGACTGAGGTAGAGGCGGAGATTGCCGAGGCCCAGGAGGAGGTACCGCCAGGACTTCCCGCTAACAAGTCATTCATACCCCTTCATCTTCGTCTTAAGGTGTTGGGGGAACGCCACGACTCTGTCCTGGCCGGGCATCCAGGGGTTAGGGGCACCTTGGAGCTGGTATCGCGCCGCTTCTGGTGGCCAAAGATCCGGCAGGACGTGGTCTCGTACGTGGCAGCTTGCATCACGTGCGCCAGGGCCAAGTCGCCCAGATCCCGTCCTGCTGGCACTCTACAGCCTCTGGGGGTACCGAGTAGGCCATGGACAGAAATCTCCATGGACTTTATCACGGACTTGCCTGCCTCGGCGGGGAACACGGTCATCCTGCTGGTGGTTGATCGATTTTCGAAGATGGTGCATTTTGTGTCGTTGCCTTCCTTGCCCAACGCGAAGACGTTGGCTCAGGTTTTTGTGCAGGAGGTGGTCAGACTACAAGGAGTTCCGTCGGACATAGTGTCTGATAGGGGTACCCAGTTTGTGGCGAAGTTTTGGAAAGCTTTTTGCTCACGATTGGGGATCAAGTTGTCTCATTCGTCGGCGTTTCATCCGCAGTCAAATGGTCAAACTGAGCGCATGAACCAAAATCTGGAGCAGTATTTGCGATGTTTTGTGTCTGACAACCAAGAGGAGTGGTCGACATTCCTTCCTTTGGCCGAGTTCGCGTTAAATAATCACCGCCAAGAATCATCGGGAGAGTCTCCGTTCTTTTGTGTTTATGGGCACCATCCTCAATTTTGTACCTTGCGTCAGGGTGGCTCTGGGAGCGTCCCGGAGGAGGACCAACTAGGAGTTCAACTATCATCGGTCTGGAGGAGTGTGAAACAGCGATTGCTGAGCATGAGTGCAAGGTACAAACGAGTGGCTGACGCTAGACGCGTGCCAGGTCCGGACCCGTGTGTGGGTGATTAGGTGTGGTTAGCTACTAAAAACATAAAACTCAAAATTCCATCATTGAAATTGGGTCCAAGGTTTATTGGCCCTTTTAAGATTGCTGCCATCATTAACCCGGTTGCTTATCGGTTGGAACTTCCTGCGGTATACAAGATACACAACGTGTTTCACAGGGCTTTATTGAAAAAGGTGGTAGGCTCTGTGGACACGACGCCGATGCCACCTCCAGTCATGGTGGATAGCGATTTAGAGTTTGAAGTCTCCAAGGTGGTGGACTCTCGAGTACTGCGCCGTACTCTTCAGTATTTGGTACACTGGCGGGGGTATGGTCCGGAGGAGAGGTCTTGGGTACCAGCCAGGGATATATGCGGATCGGCTGGTCAGTTCGTTTCACCACCGTCATCCGGACAAGCCGGGTCCTATGAGTCTTGAGGGCCCTGGGGTCCCTCGTAGAAGACGGGGTACTGTCATGTCGGACGCTATTCACACCACAGCGTCCGGCAGGCAGCGGTAGTTCCATCTCCTTCCACTATAGCCTCAGTGGCGCCGGCTTGATTTTACTCAGGTTATTGGGGGTTAATCTAGCTGGAAATCAGGTGGGATGTTTGGTCACGCCCACGGTCTTTAAATAGTCGTGCTGGCCTATGGGCGTCACCGATTATAGCTTGTTAATTAGCATGTTAATTATTTTAACTATTTCACGATTCCATACTCAGACACAGGTAAAAGAAGTAGCAAAAGATTGAATATGTGCACTGTGCAATATGTTCATATTTTGCAGCATTTTGGAGGCACTTTTTCAAGCAGAATCTGCCTGAAAAAAATGATTAATCATTTACCCCTAAGCTACAATCCCACAATAAGTTTTTGGTGAGTTTTTTACACTGCGTATTTTCAAAAAAATGCAAGTACCTATGCTACATATTAGGTGCACAAATGGTGCAAAAAAATCAGCAAAACTGATACACAGTATATGCACATACACAGTAGCACCTATCTGCAAGGTGGGCGGCGCTTCCGCAGATTGAGAGCATCACTTGCCGACAGATGATACTGCACATGCACTGCCACCATTTTGTTGGAGTAAAAAAAAATGGCTCCAATTGGCAAGCGATAGATGCTACTGAGCATGCACCGCTGCCATTTTGCTGCATTTACTTTTTTTTAAGACAACAATATTAACTGTGCAAGAGCAATATTTAAAATAGGAGGCTGTGACCTGTCATTTAAGCCACAATGATGACAATGAGGCCAGAGCTCCACATAAAGCCCCGCCCACAGGCCCTCCCTGGAGCACGAGAATCTCATTAACTGAGAACTTGTAACACAGATTAAACGACAACCACAAGACGAATTCCGTCAACCCAACTATCATTTTTATCAGTGCAACAGTGCCAACCTGACAATGCCAGTAGTTTACCCAGAAAAATCCTGAGTTCAGGTTTGCTTTAATTGTTTCATCTTGAGTTGGAATAAGGACTAATTCGGACATCACAATTTCACATACACGTTTGATCCATGTTTAACTCATACCCATTATAGTCTATGAGGCAGTTTACATGTCTTCGTATATTTGCAGAAGTAGTGATCCACATTAAAACATGGAGACATGTCCGATTTTGATCCGAATTGCAGCTCAAATTTGCCAATGCAAGTCAATGGGTCCATGCAGAAAAAAAACACTCAAATGCTATGCATGTGCTGTCCAATTTTCATGTTTTCTTATAGAAATATGAGAATTTCTTATATAAAGAAAACACTGATGAAACACTGATAGTAAACACTGACACACTGATGAAAACACTGTTAGAAAACTGTCTCTTGTTTTGCATACAACGAAAATCACTGACAGATGAATGGGATATAGCAGGGCAAATCATTGTGAGAGAGTCCCATACTCATTAGAATTAACATAATCCTGCCAAAACTGAACAAGTTGTGTTCATTTTCTAAAGTAGTGACAAAGCTGTAGTAATCTTGTGGCCTTTAGAATAATTAGTCTCAAAGCTTGCGGTGGTGGATATTACTTTACATATTGTGCTTCCTTCAGAAACATTATTCTTTACCTGTCAGGAATGTCGTGTGAACATCTCTAAATGTACAGGCTTGAAGCAAAATAGTTACGCAAGGTTTTATATACTTTACATAGCTCAGGTTAGCTATGTACCACATAATAGACATCTAAAAAACAACAACAATGTCCTATGATACAGACGAGTCTCTAGCTGTAAAAAAAATTTGAGACGCATAGCGTAAAATTTGGCCAAATATATATCTGCCCATCATCCATCATCAAGGTGGTCTTAAAAACTGATGGGTTCCTACGTGTGTGAATACCTCTCTTGTCTGATGTCTAAATTCCTGGGTGAATGTGGACTACTCCTCTCTCAGCAATGCCTGCATTTACGAGTAAGTAGGAACATGCTGTAATTAAAATTACCACATGTTGAAGGGTGGAGTGCTCAGTCAGTAAGCTAACAAAGACAAAAAATTGACTGGCTCATCAAGACTAGATGTTCTCCGCTGTGAGAGAATTGAAGATGGTGGCTGACAGTGATTTTGAGATGTCGACTGCTGTGAAAGACGTAAAGATTGCGGTTGCTGAAGATTTAAAGACCGCTACGGAGAAGATGGTGGCCGTTTTCTCAAAAATGAGAGATATTGCCGCCTTTTGTGGGCATCATAGAGAAGATTTGGTGCCAAAAGGCAGGAGGTGGCACCCTCTGTGAAAAAGACCCGCCTTAAATGGGTGCGGGCGAAGAAGTTCCCATCCATACAGCAGAACCCAAGGAAATGGGTGGAACAGTCAAGTGTGGTCCCGCCCATGAATGGGTTGAACCGAGTAGAGCAAGACGGCGTGTCCCAAGGAGAAACGCCATTACCTGTGCAGATGAAGATCATCGAGAGGGAGGACACCATGGACACGGAAAAGCTGGAGCCTGGAGAATAGAGAAATCGGAAGTCATGGAGAGAGGGACCGTTGTGGCCGTGATCTCAAGTTCGCGCGGCTGCAGTTGAGGACACTCGCAGCCGGCTGCAGTTGCGGTGAGTATGACACCGACCCTCACCCCAATACCCGCATCTCCCCATGAAGGTTACCTAGACGAGTACTGAGCCCCGATAGCGTGACAGGCTCGGTGGGAGTGATCTAACAGAAGAAACGGCGGGAGCGCCAAATTTTAAAGGAGCTGCAATGCTCCAGCAGAGGAACCATGTCTGGCCGCAAGGAGTGAGGGTGACCCCTTTAAGAAGAAAGTTTTGTGCCGGTTGCAACAAAATATGTGAGACTTTTCTGCGTGTCCTAAGAGGGCAGTGGGCCCTGTATGGTGCCAAAGGACTGAGGTGTAAGGAGTGGCCACCACGGCCACCGCTGAAGAACTAAGTATTGTTTGTTTTCCCCTCCTCCAAGTTATTTGCGCAAGCGTCACAATCCATGTTTGGATCTGTGGCAGATCTGGGCTCACATATAACCTTTTTTTTCCTTCAAGCCTCTGGCTTAATGTTAGTTTTTGCCGCTGGGGTTATTACAACCTTGGTGGCTGCTAATGGGTTTTGCCCCTGGTGGCCGCTGGGGTTACTACACGTTAAATTAGCCAGCAGGTGTTAACCCTGCCCTCCTTCCTATAAAAGGGTGTCAGGTGCTCTGGATCACTGTTGGTGATGCTGGTCATTTCCTAACCAATCTTGCAGGAGAGGAGTTTTTTGGAGCAGTGCTTTGCAACTCATCTAGAGCTTTGGTGTTTCAGCTGTTCAGTTGGAAGCTGGATCCAGGTGCCGAACTCTGTTGCCTCAGGAGCATTGGCAACAGAGAAAGCTAAGTTGCTTGTTTTTGCCTATTCGTAATTTTCCCTAGTGTTACATTAGTACAGCGGTGGGACCAGTGTCCGCACTAACCAGTTCCCTAGTAAGGGATAGGTGA
This sequence comes from Dendrobates tinctorius, assembly GCF_039654945.1. Classification (NCBI taxonomy): domain Eukaryota; kingdom Metazoa; phylum Chordata; class Amphibia; order Anura; family Dendrobatidae; genus Dendrobates; species Dendrobates tinctorius. Next base: position 8,756,953 of record NW_027361728.1, read on the forward strand.
AGGGCTAGTGAGGGACTAGGTATCCTGGTCGGCAACAGGTGAGGAGCCTGTATAGGGAACGTTAGGAGTGTTCAGGGACACAGCCTCAGGAGAGTGCAGAAGGTGTCCCCGTTCCCTATTGTAGGGCCTACCGTTGTAACTGTGTCCCCGGTGTTCCCTTGTTTGTCTTGTTGTTTCAGTTACCGACCTGCTGGTTGCGTCACACAGGGAAAGTCACTACGTGACAGCAAGTTTGCACATCCCTGGCTGGATCACAGGCTGGACAACCTTATGAGGGTTAACTGACTGTGTGTGTGGCTGTGGCAAAAACTACCTCTACCTTGGACTGGCCCATGTTGATGCCCAGCGCACCTGTTTGTTGCCCTGCCTGTGGTCTGGTCAAAGGGGGTGGTGGAGAGCTTGATCAGGATGACCCGAGGACCGAGCCGGGTGAAGACTGTAGGATAAGTTGGCCATTGTGCCAGTATGACTGTTTTAGCGGTCCCAGGAGCAAGGGGACCAGGGTCAGGCGGACCCGTTTTTAGAGAGACTGAGACTCTTTTAATGATATTAACTGAAGTTTGATGCATTGTTATTGATGTTTTTCTATGTGCTGTTTTAAGCTCATAGAGGTCGTCATAGTCAGAGGCGACCATGTTTTAGGAGGGAGGGGTGTAAGGTTGTGGTGGAGAACCTCATTGCTTCCTCTTTCTCCTATGAGTTAGTCCCGTGCACTTTATGTGGTACCAGAATGGTGTACCTGTATGTTAAAATATTAATGTTTTGCTGTTGTTTAGTAATGTGTAATTCTATGTACCACTTATGCCTTAATGTTATCCCCTTGTGTTTTACATTGTTGAATGTGCTGTGTCTGCCATGTATGACTGTTGTGCTGTATTTGTTATGCACATGCTAGAGGCAAAGACAGAAGGGGTTAATTTAGGGAGCTGAACCAGCAGCCTCTACAGAAGAGGAAGCTCCAGCATCCCCTCTTGGGAAAGAAGGAGCCCCCCATCTGGGGCATATGTGCGTCCCCGTCTGGGACAGAAGAGACCCCCATCTGGGGCATAACTGTGTTCCCTTCTAGAACAGTGAGGACCCCCATTTGGGGTCTATGTGGATCCCCATCTGGGACAGAAGGGATCCCCGGCTGGGGATTTCAAGCTGCCAAGGACTGCCGGGCAGTGGAACAGGGCACGGAAACTGTGAGTGTGCCCTTCAGGTGACTGTGAGCTTCCAGGGGCCATTGGGAGCTTATGTTTTTGCTACTGCTTGCAAAGGAGCAGCATCTCTGAATAGGGTCAATTCAGGAATTGTTATCTTCTTCTATACTTTATCTTCATTAAACAAGTTGCCACTGTTGAGCCCTAAAGAGCGTGACGTGTTGTGCATCCGGAGGACGCCATTCCAACGTGAACAGCAGCCATGATAATGAGGTAACCCACTGTGACCTGGGGCTGAAACTGTCTATTTATGGGCAAGGGGCCGGGGTGCTCACTGACTATAACCTAGTGGACTCAGCTATGACTGCCACCCTGTGCCCCCTTATTACACCAGCAAAGAATGAGAATCCACGCTTTGCTTATTTGTGACTGGCACATTTAAATATGCAGCATGTCAATTCTCTCAGCGTTTTTGCTGCAGATTTCACCCCTACTAATGAGCTTGGAAAAATGCACCAAAAATGCAAGTAAAATACACAGCAAAAAACGTTTTTTTGCCACTGCATTTTTCCTGCCAAGAAATGCAGAAATGGATCAGAAATTTCTGCACAAAATACTTAATGTATGCACATACCGTATCACACCAAGAGCCAAAGGATCGGCAATCTGTGATCAGTCTGTCTCTGACAAAATCTGTTGGGGGAGAGTCAGGAGATCCCAATACACAGACTGTCAGACAATATTGCCAGGTTTTGGCCAACAGATTTGTATGGGGTTATATGAATGTTTCCACTGACAGCAAAAAGATCTTTACAACCACAGGGAAGCGATAAACTCTATTTCAGATACTGAATTTGCAAACATTTTAATAAATCTTTAATTTAATAGGGTTTTAATAGGAAACCAGAAAATGTTAAATTTTTGTTTTTACAGGAATGGAAAACTGTAAGCAGTTTGATATTTGTCAGCTGTGAATAATGCAAACAAATGTTGGATTACCCACAGGATCACCCTATGGCACATGGCTCATGTAGGATGTACAACCCAGCAATTGTAAGCAAATATCCTATGTAGCTGCTTACACAAAATAACTCCACAAGGATGAATGCTGCTTCCCTTCTGTACCACTGCACCTGCTCAAGTGTACATGTGAGCACTATGTATTCAACTGTCAGCAAATACTTTTCAAATCCAGGTTTATTCATGGTATTAATGTATGTATCAAACCACTGGCATTTACCGCCACTGTTACATTGTCTCTCTGGATTAATGCTCATCCCTTTTTCTGCGTTATCTTGCCTTATTACATTGTCTCTTTGTATTTGAATTTTTTTCAATAAAATATTTTTTTACTAATAAGGGGGTCATTTTAACGCTCTTTTAGCCTGAGCCTAGCACTAGGGAGTTTGCTTTATAACACAAGAATATTTGTACCAAACCCAAAAGTCTAGCTTTTCTAACAATGGTCGTATGGACACAGCATTATCCTTTTCCTATCAGATTCTACTAAAACGTTTAAGCTAGGGATCAGTCACTTGAATGGAGATGGTAGCTATCCTTTTGCCATCACTTCTTGCTGTTTTCTTTGTTGTTTCTTGTGTAGATTTTTAGCCTGAATTCATCTACCATTATTAACATCAGAGGAAGCTTTTTCTGGAATACATGGGACAGCCAATCAAATGGCTGCAATGTATGGCCTTGTGTGTCCAGGGCACAGTCTTCCTTCACTGTGAGGCTCATATACCCGACTAGAGAATATGAAAAGGGGGTATTTTCATGGGAGATTACCTTTTAATACCTAGTGTTCCAACTTTCTAATATGGATTTTATTAAGCTCCAAACTGATCAAGGGGATATTGAAGGGTTTCGTAAAGGCCCCATACACAGAAAAGTTTGCAAATATGGATTTGGATGGAGGCAGATTCTTTTGTATGCAGGGGAGAAAAGTCTCCCCCAGACTTGTCTAGCAACAGCTTTGTAGCATCTCGCACATTGACAATAAATGAAAGCTTGGCCAAATTGAGAGAGAGAGCGCTAGGCTCAGTGACGGGCTCTGACAGCTAATTTATGTATTTGGGCACCTTAAGACCATTATCAGGTCATATTATTGTATAAGACTGGGACTACATTGCGACTTTGGCCACGACTCCTATCACACGACTAAGGTTTACTAGGTGTCGCTGCTACATTGCAGCCAAATACAAGTGAATAGGGTCACATTGCGACCACCAGAATACAGAAACAAACAGGTCACAAAAAAACAGACAGGGTTGAACTTCTTATGACTTGCTTGTCACGGCCGCAATGCTACCCCATTCACTTGCATTGCGTTGCAATGTAGCAACACCTAGGGAACCTTGGTAGCGCGACAGATGTTGTCCAAGCCCAAATGCTTTCCTATATTCAAGCATGCCCATGGAATAGAATGAGTAAGGCAAGTACTAGGGGGAGATGTTCAAGACACACACTTGTAAGTCGACTCTACTCTTTTTCCCTCTTGAAAACCAACACAGTAAACTTGTGTCAAAATTATCTAGGTGTTTCGTTTTTTTAACGAGGTCTTAGGACACAACGACTAATCAGAGCCAAGCTTTGAGAGCCCAACTTGGAAAGCATCACTTTTCCCTACTGATTCTTCCATATATACATTTTCTATTACGAAGAACAGTGGTTTAAAAGTCATTTTGTACATACATTAAGAAAGGACAGAAAAGGTCCGAAAAGGTCCGAAAAGGCAAGCATGTGCACCCCCTCTACAGGAAACTCACCTGTATGTTTTCCATATACAGAAACCTTGATGTTATTATGAGATTCAACTAGTCTGTGCAGTTTAACTGATTGCTGTAAATTGGGGGAAGCAGATGTGTGTAAAATGTTAGAACAGCAAATAATGCATTATTCTGTATTATTAGAGAAAATATATACTCTGTTAAATACAGCTACTGTACTAAACGTGCTGCTTGATAAAGAGGTGTTTTTCACCTTCTAAAAAGTAATGAATATTTACTTAAAAGTGGTAGTAAGTAATATATTTTTAATGAAGCTGTTTGTGTGTTCCCTGTCCAGCTCACATGCAAAATGCAGTAATTATTACATATCAGTAACAAATTAAAATGATGCTACAAGAAGTAATCATGGCAGGAACTGAGTCATCGTGAAGATACAATGTAATGGCATTAGGGTTAGTCTGCACAAACTTGTTGGCCCTGATTGCATAGTCACTACTGTCATCAGTGGTGTGGCAATACAGGTTGGAGTGTCCCTGGTGAGGGACTCAAGAGCTATAGCCCGGCCTGCCGGTGATATTGGATCCCTCCTGCTTATATGCAACTTCTAGTTGTGAAATGTTGTAAGCGAATATTTAAAACAGGTATAACAATACAGGTGAATATTTTAAAAATAATCAAAGTCAAATTATTTATTAAAAAAAGGAGGGAAACTTGAAAATATTTTCCTTTTTATTCCTGTTTATAATTTCATACTAAAAGTCACATAAAACCATACTATTTTACTACCTATGTCCAGAGGCATATCTAGGGGGGAAGGTGGGGTATCTGCCAGGGGCGCAGGGGGCGCCATGGGTTGACTGATGCGGTAATCCAAGGCGTCTCCCCAGCAGCTGAATTTTGCCGCCTCGCACACTGGGATTCGGCTGTTCGCTAAGGCAGCTGTCAAACTGACAGCCAGCTCAGAGAATGTGCGGTGGTGCACTGGCTCCCAGCGATCAATTATAATTGTATCTTTAAGGAGTATGTATGAAAAAAAGTGTGAGTGGGGGAAGGGTGCAGACACAGTATGGGGGGAGAAATTTGAGGAACGTATGAGGAGGCAAGATAGGTGCAGACACAGTATGGAGAGTGAAAGGGCAGGATGGGTGCAGAAATAATATGGGGAATGAGAGGTCAGGATAGGTGCGAACACAGTTTGGGGAGCGAGTGAGAGGATGGGTGCAGACCAGGGCCGTATTTAGAGTTTATGCTGCCCTAGGCACTTTTAGTGCTGCCTCCCCCATTGGTGAGTACGACTAACGCAGACACTTTGGCAAAAATCGCTGATGTAAAAGTAGCCTGTCTCCCTACACTGGGTGCGGAATTATTAGGCAAATGAGTATTTTGATCACATCATCCTTTTTATACATGTTGTCCTACTGCAAGCTGTATAGGCTTGAAAGCCAACTGCCAATTATGTAAATCAGGTGATTTGCATCTCTGTAATGAGGAGGGGTGTGGTCTAATGACATCAACACCCTTTATAAGGTGTGCAAAATTATTAGGCAACTTCCTTTCCTTTGGCAAAATGGGTCCGAAGAGAGATTTAACGGACTCTGAAAAGTCAAAAATTGTGAGATGTCTTGCAGAGGGATGCAGCAGTCTTGAAATTGCCAAACTTTTGAAGTGTGATCACTGAACAATCAAGCATTTCATGGCAAATATCCAACAGGATCACAAGAAGCGTGTTGATAAAAAAGGTGCAAAATAACTGCCCATGAATTGAGGAAAATCAAGCGAGAAGCTGCCAAGATGTCATTTGCCACCAGTTTTGCCATATTTCAGAGCTGCAATGTTACTGGAGTATCAAAAAGCACAAGGTGTGCCATACTCAGGGACATGGCCAATCTAAGGAAGGCTGAAAAACGACCATCTTTCAACAAGAAACATAAGATAAAACGTGAAGACTGGGCCAAGAAATATCTTAAGACTGATTTTTTTCTAAGGTTTCATGGACTGATGAAATGAGAGCGACTATTGATTGGCCAGATGGATGCGCCCAAGGCTGGATCAGTAAAGGGCAGAGAGCTCCACTCCGACTCAGATGCCAGCAAGGTGGAGGTGGGGTACTGGTATGGGCTGGTATCACAAAGATGAACTTATGGGACCTTTTCAGGTTGAGGATGGAGTGAAGCTCATCTCCCAGACCTACTGGCAGTTTCTGGAAGACGCCTTCTTCAAGCAGTGGTACAGGAAGAAGTCGGTATTGTTCAAGAAAAACATGATTTTCATGCAGGACATGCTCCATCACATGCATCCAAATACTCCACAGCGTGGCTGGCCAGTAAAGGTCTAAAAGAAGAAAAAATAATGACATGGCCCCCTTGTTCACCTGATCTGAACCCCCATAGAGAACCTGTGGTCCCTCATAAAATGTGAGATCTACAAGGAGTGAAAACATTACACCTCTCCGAACAGTGTCAGGGAGGCTGTGGTGGCTGCGGCACGCAATGTTGACCGTAAACAGATCAAGCAACTGACAGAATCTATGGATGGAAGGCTTTTGAGTGTCATTGTAAAGAAAGGTGGCTATATTGGTCACTGATTTTTTTTGTTTTGTTTTTCAATGTCAGAAATGTTTATTTCTAAATTTTGTGCTGCTCTATTGGTTTACCTGGTGAAAATAAACAAGTGAGATGGGTATATATTTGGTTTTTATTAAGTTGCCTAATAATTCTGCACTGTAATAGCTACCTGCACAAACAGATATCCTCCTAAGATAGCCAAATCTAAAAAAAAACCCACTCCAACTTCCAAAAATATTAAGCTTTGATATCTATGAGTCTTTTGGGTTGATTGAGAACATAGTTGTTATTCAATAATAAAAAGAATCCTCTCAAATACAACTTGCCTAATAATTCTGCACACGGTGTAGTGCAGCCATCTCCTCAGCGCACCCATCTCCTCAGTGCACCCATCTCCCTAGTGCAGCCATCTTCTCAGTGCACCCGTTTCCCCAGTGCAGTCATCTCCTCGGTGCACTCATCTCCCTAGTACAGCCATCTTCTCAGAGCACCCATATCCCTAGTGCAGCCATCTTCTCAGTGCAGCCATCTCCCTAGTGCAGCCATCTTCTCAGTACAGCCATCTCCCCAGTGCACCCATTTCCCCAGTGCACCCATTTCCTCAGTGCACCCATTTCCTCAGTGCACCCATTTCCCCAGTGCAGCCATCTCCACAGTGCACCCATCTCCCCCCTCCCTCCCCGCTGGGCTCATTCTCATCTCCTCCCTCCCTGCTGGGCTCATACTCATCCCCTCCCCCCACTCATACTCATCTCCCCCCAGGCTCTTACTCATCCCCCCAGGCTCATTCTCATCTCCCCCCTCCCCTCTGGGCTCATGCTCACCTCCCCCCAGGCTCATACTCATCCCCCCCAGGCTCATTCTCATCTCCCCTCTCCCTCCCTGCTGGGCTCATTCTCATCTCCCCCTCCCTCCCTGCTGGGCTGCTGGGCTCATACTCATCCCCTCCCCCCCGCTCATACTCATCTCCCCCCCTCCCTCCCCTCTGGGCTCATACTCATCTCCCATCCCCCCACGCTCATACTCACCTCCCCCGGGCTCATACTCTCATACTCATCCCCCCGGGCTCATACTCATCTTCCCCTCCCCCGGTCTCATACTAATCATTCCCCCCCGTATGCATGGCTGGACTCACCTTGCACGGTCCCTGCATGTTTACAGATCCAGGCGCTGGCAGTGGCATTCTTCCTGTATCACACAAGCTATATGTGTGAGCGGTCACGTGATACCGCTCATTAAGCCCCATGAATATGGACACCATGCCTATGGGAGAGGAGTGGCGTCCATATTCATTACTGTAATGAGCAGTATCACGTGACCGCTCACACACTCAGCCTGTGACAGGAAGAATGGCGGTGGCGCCGGAGACCTTCGGAGCCGCAGGCACTGCTGTAGCCGAGGAGGAGAGGAGAGGGGAGGGGAGCAGAGCAGAGCAGAGAGGAGGGGAGGATCCAACCCGGACTTCCATTTAAAAAAAAAAAAACCCTTTGCCCAGCTGCCGCCCCACCGCATCGTCCCGCCCTAGGCACGTGCCCGCGGGTGCCTAGTGGAAAATACGGCCCTGGTGCAGACACAGCATGGTGAAAGGAGGATGGATGCAGACAGTATGAGTATCGAGATGAGAATGTATATGGACAAAGTATGGAAGTAGAAAAATATATACGCACACATTAGGGAAAGCGAAGGTGATGGGATGGGTGCGGACACAGTATGAGGGAGTCAGGAATGTGTAACAAGGCAGTATGGAAAGCGAGAGGGTAAATATATGTGGAGATAGTATGGTTAGCAGGGGGATGTGAGAGGAGACAGTATGAATAGGGATGGGGACATATGTGAGGAGACTATTGAGGGGAAGTGTGAGGAGATATTATGGGGGAAAAAGTGTGAGTGGACACAGTATAGAGGCTTGAGTAGTTTGGGGGGGGTTAGCAAGGGGGGACTGTGTAAGGGTACAGACAGGATTGGACAGTATACATGCCAAGGATGGGAGTGTGATGATGGGGCACAGTATAGAGACTGGGCCCTATAGGGGGACACAGTGTGAGAGGACAGTGTGAATAGGGGGCCAAGTATGGAAAGGAAAGGGCAGTGTGGAGGACGTGTACCATAAGAGGGACAGTGTGTGGGTCATATTTTTATTATTCAGGAGCATTAAAATGACACTGCTATTTTTAAATGTATAGTGTGGAGCAGAAGACCAGAGAAGACATCATCTATAAGGTACCTGAATGTTTTTTGTGATACTGACTAATTCTCATCAGTATTGTGATTGCAATGATCTGCAGCTTGTTGACGACTGATAACAGCCCAACTCCCAACATCTCCTTACCATTGTTAAGAACTAACTGTAAGTTGTATGTTCATGCAATACAAATGTATATGGGTCTGACGTGACATTACAATTGATATACCATGTACTGATCGTGGTTACGTTATACATGGCTGTGTTAATAAAGTGATGTGCCGTCTGACAAGTTAGGGGTTACTATGTATTTATTTGTTAGGAACGTTAAAGGGGTTGTCCAAGTTTCTGATGAGACTGCAGTCATTCTATGTGACTGCAGACTTCTGAATTCTCACAGTGCACACTGCACACGCTGTCAGGATGCTCAGGTGTCAGCGATTTGCATACATCCTGTCACGTGCCGATTAGACATGCGTAGACTCACTCAATTAAAATAAATTGAGAAAGGCTAGACACGTCTAGTTGGAATGTCGCCAGAAGAATACACATCGCATACTTGTGCTCACATGACCGCCTTCTCTTGCCACCAGCAAGTGTGCAGTGCATGTGCTGCAAGAATTCATTTAATTATAAAATGAAGCACTGTAGCATGTAATATCCTCACTGTCAGGATTCAGCTCTGCATGATAGTTCCAGCAGTCATCACATGGCCACTTCACTCATATGAGATTTTCATACTTATGATCATGTGACAAGTAGCTTTTCTTTCTGCTTCTCTCATTTTTTCACTGAACATTGAGAGAATTAGGGTGAGCAGCTCATCAGCACATGGCTAAATGTGCAATTCACATATGTGCTGGGGGGTGTTGGTGGAATTAATTTTTGTCCCGAGTGCCAGAAAACCTAGATACACCTCTGCCTATATTGATATCCTACCAAAGAAACACATACCTGTCTTAATGTATACACAGACAAGCCAATGCAAATCACAGACATGACTATAATGGCCACGGAATATTCAATGTATTCTTCAGCAAACCATAGGCAAACACTGAACAGCTGGAACACATAGAATGGACTCAGCACCTGAAAAAAGGAAAATAAATATACAAGTAATCCATTATGTAAATACTTTTCAGTGTGATTGAAGCTCTGGCACCAGATACTGTGTTAAAATAAATGACTCCACAATCGAAAAATAATACAATAAAACATGCCGGGCTACAGCACAAACAAAAAAGGTCTGAAAAACAAAATGTACTAGAACAATTAAGGGTTCATTCCCACTTGCGATGAAATTGGACGAATGTAATCCAATAAAAAATCAGACTGAATTCGGACCAATGTTGTTCTATGATTGTGTGTTCATCTGCTTTTTTTTTCCAGCTCGGGTAGGATCACGATTGGACTGGAAAAAGTTGCAGCATGCTGCGATTGTAATTGGAAATCAGATTGCATCCCGCAATAGAAGTCAATGGGTGCGAGGAAAAAGATTACACAGCACTGGGACCATGCGAGTGCTGTCCGATTTTTACACATCGATCACATTTCAAAAGCCTTCAATTCAAGTGCTGCATACAGTAAAATCACACTGACAGGTTAGAATAGATATATACACATAGAAAACATAGATATATAGATGTCAGTGACACACACATATGTATATGTATTTATATTACATAGATATTACATAGATAGATACAAGAAAAGCCAGCAATTCATGTGCTGTGTACTGTAAAATCACAGCGTGACAGGTTAGAATAGATGGATTACATACAGTAAATACAAATAGAATAGGTAGATATATAGATGTCTGTGACAAAGACAATTAGTATAGTGTGTGTGCAGCCTACTGTACAGGTATTTAATTAATAAAGGATAATTTTTCAGAAAAAAATGGAGTGAGCGTCCGTGCAATTTTCGTAACCAGCAGAGGGAAAGCTGATGGCTTGGGGCAGATGTTTATAGCCTGGGAAAGTGGTAATACCTGTGGAGCTTCCCAGGCTATTAATATCAGCTCACAACTGTATACTTATCCTTTACTGGCAACTAAAATGGGAGACCCTAAAAAAAAAATTAATGTGGGGTCCCCTATAATTTATAACCAGCAAAGCCTATGAAGAGGCTAAAAGAAGCAACCTGATCATTCTTAGGCTGGGTTCACACGTAGAGTTTTTTTCGCTGTGCCCACCATGCGAAAAGTAAGCAGAACATTTGCGGATGGTACCCACGGTCCGTAGGAGAGGAGACTGTCCTCCGGGCTGTGGGTACCATATCCCTGTAAAAAATAGAATTAAAATAAAAAATATTGTTATTCTCACCTTCCGACAGCCTGCGATCTTCTTCCCGCCTCTCTCCACGCTCCCGGCATCTTCCGGTCCCAGTAATCCTTTGCGAGAATGACCGCGATGATGTCGCGGTCTCGCGGGAGCGCGACGACCCGCGTTCATTCGAGATGACATCACGGGAGCGCGACATCTCACGGTCATTCGCGCAAAGGATTGCTGGGACCGGAAGATGCCGTGAGCGTGGAGAGAGGCGGTAAGGCTGCGCGGGATGCCGGAAGGTGAGAATAACAATATTTTTTATTTTTTTTTTATTTTTTTTTACAATCTATCTTTTATTACTGATGCTGCATAGGCAACATCAGTAGTAAAAAGTTGGTCACACTTGTCAAATACTATGTTTGACGAGTGTGACCAACCTGTCAATCAGTTCTCCAAGCGATGCTCCAGATCGCTTGGAAAACGCTAGCATTCTGCAAGCTAATTACGCTTGCAAATCGCTAGTTTTTCTGCGGGAATTAAAATGCGATTTTCCCGAGGAATGGAATTCCGGAATTCTCGCGGTAACTTCCACGGGTATTCCGCTACATGTGAACTTAGCCTTACGGTGAGTTCAGCTTGGAAAGCGCCAATACGTTACATATAGAATTAAAATTAAAAAAAAGTCTGCAGCAAAGCTACAACATAAATGAAGAGTAAGACAACAAAGAAGATGCTTCAGGAATAACATTGCCTGTGTTTTCCTAAATTATCAGTCCTTTAAAAGTTGAGAAGGTATGCCGGCATCTAACAGATGTACACTTACCCTTAAAGAGAGACAAGACTGCGAAAGAATTGTGGAAATAGTGATTGGCTGCAGATCAATCACTGACAACTACCATTTCACAGGCTTCAGAACTGGAAGCATGCCCTTACCTAAAGTATTGACCCCATACAAGTACTGATAGTACCGTCCCCTTCTGTAGTCAAAGGCAACTGCACCAGATCCAATGCCACTCTTACAAAGTAAATCTCCAAAATGGACCTCTAAAGAGGGTCCCTAACAGAAGAATCCCCTTCTGTGATACCAATACAGTATAAAAGAGATTATTGACATAGGTTTTCTGTATGAGACAATCCATTTTAAACTAATGCTGGCTCATCTTTATACTGTGCCAATGAAAAATTCTATAAGGTGAAGTTCACATTAGGTGGATTGACATATGGGTTCCGCATTGCAAATCTGCGGTAATTTACAGTTGAATACAAGTAAATGGGTTTTTCAAAATCCTATTCAAATGTTGTGGAAAAAATCTGCATGAAAATTAAAGTATGGTGTGGATTTCAAAACTGCAGCATGTTCATTCTGCAGATTTTCATTGTAAATTTCACTCTATCCAATGCTTAGAAATTGAGCAGGATGAAATCCGCAGCTAAATCCCCACGTAACACATGCAGATTTTTCTTGTTGCAGATTTAGCATCAAATCTGTAGTGAAAATTTTCCACAATGTGTGATCATGGCGTAACAGTTTAGAATAACAGTTATGGCAGCCGATAATACGTAGAATGCAGAAATTATAGTGTCATCAGTACATTTGATCCGAGTTTCATCAGCGTTTGGTCTTTGCATAAGTTTTTACTATAAAAGTTTCATCAGTGAATTTCACGTATGCATTACAATATTAGTCACAGACCGCACAAAGATTGCACGTTGATGCCATCCATGTGTGAAACGGGATTTTCACAGAATTTTCATCCATGATCCTGGTAAAAAAAAACGGACATGCCACCATAATTTTTGCACAGACCCAAGGACATATGACAGCTCCATAGACTATAAAAGGTGCATGTTCTGTTCATGAAAACTAAGGATAGAACACGTATTTGAAAAATTGGACGTCTGGATGAGGCCTTAAGGAGACAGTAAGGCCAGGGTCAGATTGCGAGTGCAACGTGAGAAACTTGTGCGATTCTCTCGTTTCATTACCCGGCACTGCCGCCGGCACTCGGGAGGGGAGTGTGCGGCTACATGTATTTCTATGTGCCGAGTGCCTGCTGCAGCACTGGGTATTGATACAAGAGACTCACACAAGTTTCTCGCATCACACTAGCAAGTGTGACCCCAGCCTAAGACAGATATCGCCCTTAAAACAAGGCTTCAGGGTTGATCTAAATGTTTTAATAACCAAGCCCATAATTTTATATATTACGCCTAAAACAACTACATAAAACCTATTATCAAAATCAGTATTTACTAGTGTATATAAAAAAGAAAATCCTGTAAGCCTTGCCCATAAAGGGAATTATTTCAGGCTCTTTGTGCTGACAGCTCCATAAAGTAGTGACAGTGAAACTTGTATTTCAGCAGATTTATGTGTGACGATGCCGGCATTTTATAGAACTCACAATTTACCAGTTGCAGCTTAATGTATTTATAATATCCACTCTCCATTCACTCTCCCAATTCAGATGACAAGTTTTCTCCCTATTCACAGTAAGGTTAAGTTCCCATGATGAGTCCTTACTTTGCATATTTTCACTGTGCAAAAATACACGATCCGGAATAGCTGTGTTTTGGCTGTAGCTCACCTGTGCTGTGTCCCAAAATGCTGCGTTCTATGATACAAGCACAGTGGGTGGGAAGGAGAAATCAATTGGGGGGGCGCACTGACCCCAATGCGCGTTTCGCATAGTTGGCTTCCTTCCTTCACACATGGGTAAGCACTTTAGCATTTCATTCTTTCCCCGGTCCTATTGAGCGCATGGCAACCAGAATGATTTGTATCCCATTCAGGCTCACATGGTCTTATTCTATTTGACTAGGGCAAGTTCTTTTTTGATTCTTTTGTGATATTTTGTTCTGTGTAGCTATATTTCTCTCCGTGGAGTTAGGCACATATATACACAGTGTTTTTTCAGTTTAACTCTGTGATCATTGCATGTCATATGGAGGTTTCTTGTGTGTAGTTGTAAAGGAGTGAACAAGCAGGAACGCGAGACGCAGGCAGAGCAAGGGTTAACAGGTTTACTAACATATATATACTTCCGCAGGGAGGTGCAGAGCAAAGGGGTGAGGTATGGCGTGGGGGCAGAACTGGGAGTGTGATGGAGTGAGTAGGGACAAACGATAGTTCAATAGGAAACAAAAAGGTAGAAAAACATATCAGTCTATAGTCGTCTTGATTGTAGGATTCCAACGTTGGCACCGACAACAGCGGCATGTGAGGTCTCAACGATGTCTGCGTGGAGAGGATAACTTTCCCATGCTCACGTGTGTCTAGAACGATACCGAGTTCAATGGGTGGAACTGCCGGAATGGGACTCCGCTCCGCAGTGTACGCAAGTCCTCGGTAACGAGGCTCAGAAGCTCTCAAACTATAACCCCTGGGGGTCAGGTCACACGTGTTTGGGCCGTTATTAACTAACACAGTCAGGGTGTAGCTGATGGTCACACTCCTAGTCTCTTTCAAGTGGCACATGCGCGGCAATCACGATCCTGATGTGTCTGGCACCTGGCTTTATGTTGGTCACCGGGTACATACTTGCCGTCTCTCTTTCTCTTTTTCTGAGCTGTGCTATCCGTGCAACCGCTAGACGGTTGCACGGATGGCACAGCTCCGCTCAATGTGCACGGCTCTGCTCTGCACGGCTCTCCAGCACTCTGTTCTGCTGATGAGGCTCTGCATGGCTCTGCTCTGCAGGCAATGGGGGGTTCCTTCGATATGGCCCGTCGCCACACTGGGACACTCTGATGGGGGAAGCCCTCTGCACTGCTCTGTGCCGGCGCCAGACTGACTCTTTTGGCGTCCTTTCTCCTTTTATCTGCTGGCTGCTGCGTGCCCTTTTCTGGCTCTCCCCGCCCTCTCCTGTCAGCAGGAAGCTCCGTTTCTCTCAGGCTTCTCTCATGCAGCTGAGGGAGGTCCGCCCCACTCAGGCCTCCCCCCGGGAACAGAGGATGCAGCCCTTTTAGTTCCGGACCCGGCATGCAGGTACCCGAGGTCCCGCCTATCTCCTTACATAGTGACGCTTGATCTACTTTTCCCTTCCCAATTTTTCACCCGTCTTGTTTGTTTTAATTGGGCTGTATGCCCATTTAATTTATGTAAGTGAGTTTTGATTAATAAAGACTTTTTGTACTTTACCATAATGACTTGTCCTACCTCACTTTAGATATTCTTTTTTGTTTGGAGAGCTATTGCTCCTTTGTTCTTTGTAGGATCATACACTTTCCATATAAATGTAGACTTTAGGCTGAGAGGATTAAAATTAGGCAGGTTCCCAGCAACAAGAATTGCCTTATCGTGGCTGACGGGTGCACATGAATTGGCCAATTTATATGCTAAGTATTCTCAATTTTTCCTATTTTCTAGTGCAGTAATGCAATTCAAATTTCATACACTTCATGTTTGCATTTTTGTTTGCATGCTACAAAGTGCTACTTTATTTGTTGGATATATATGGAGATGAAAGCTCTTAGAAAGCACCTGTACACACCTGATTTCTGTTTGGAAGTAACGGTCAGTCTTTTGATATTCTAACTTAGCTAATAGGTGTAGAAATGCTGCAACATCAAAACCTCACAAATGCTCATTGTGGGAACATAGCCTTATACTGTAGGGGATAAGCTTTCAATCACTTAAGAGGGCAGACAGATGGCCATATATCTTGTACGAGGATCAGATCACAATCCTTAGACTGTCTGTCTGCTCTCCTTACCTGAGCATGACAGCTGCATAGTAATACATAACGCTGTCAAGCTCAGGTCAGGAGAGGTGCTGGCCAGTCTGTGCACTGCGATGTAATCTTCACACGAGAAATACATCCATCTGTCTGCACCCTACGGAATACTTTTGGACTCTTTGTTCACAGTACTTGTTCTACAAGACTACATCTTCACAAATAAGTGATACGTTGCTGATATCCTGTAACTACTTTATGTTCTCCTCAGAGGGCAGCATCAGAACAAAACCACAAGGGAATTTGTTGCGGACAAGCATCACTTCTTTTCTTATTTTATATCAGTCCTTTTAAAAAACAATTTTAATTTCCTGGACAAAATCATTATATTTCACCTGGGAAGCAGAATGTGAATCTCCATCTGTAGTAATTATATTATTTAAGATCCAAAATTGTATACCAATTAATTTCTTAATGTATTATCATAGTGTTTGGAGCTTTGTTTTTCTCAAAAAGGAGTCGATGCATCGAAGATCGAGATCTTGGCTCGACTCCAGTGCCATTTTATTGAAGACCTGAAGACCAGATTTGGAATCCAACACTGTCCACGCACAGCCCACCCAATAATGGTGGCAGAGGCATGAAATTTCAAAATGGAGGCAGGTTACTGAATAATCAAGGACCTGTAGAATCACAGGAGACAAGACGGTGTTCCAGAGTAGAAAAAGACCTACCCTCCCAGGCCCGGCCTGATTCACAGAAGACATCATCAAAAGAAAATTTAACACCATGATTAAAAAAGAACCACTGATTGGATTCCTTCAACAAAGGTATCAATTGAATCAGTATAATAGCGCGATTACGGCCATATTTTTACTGTACAGTGATAAATCCTGCTGACAGGTTCTCTTTAAAAGGTGGTTCAGAAGAAGGGAGATACAAGTTACTCACCCTGCTATCAAAATGAGCTTACTGATGAAATTCAGTATTAACTCGTTCTGCAGCCAACTATGTAGGGTGATACATGGAGGCTGCAGAAGCCAAACGGTTCAAATTTTTTAATGCAAGAATTTTCTTTAGTGAAAAATAAAAATACGGTAATACTAGTTGTCCATATCATCTCCATATAAGTGTTAGTAGTACACAGCAAATCCACTAAATTGTATAAAAATTGTCACACAAGTGACAAGTGTCCACATGTAAATAAGAATGATAACATCCAGTTTATATCATAAGAAGACTATAACTTTTCTTATAGCAATAATGTAACCACAGAAGTGAACTTTGATCATATAAATATTCTTAGTATAGCATCTTTTTACGGCATCTTCTAGATGCTTTTTGAAAAGGAGCAGGAGAGAAGGAGGACAGAATCTCATGGAAAAAGGGTATGTTCTATATGAATGTCTAATATTGTAGTTTAGCAAAATGTCCCATGCAGAAAAAAATGTAAAAGAAATATGAATTTATGTATTTTTTAGGATACAGTTTTTGGACCAGAAATTTTTAGAAAGAAAAATCCTCATCAAAAATTCCATGTGGACATACTCCTATTGAGTCAGTGGCCAAAATTGGAGCTTTCCTTGCAACCAAAATGCTTCAAGAACCGACATGTTGTTTCATTTTCCAAAGAGAAAGTGCCAAATGGATAAAGCAGCCCCATGTGTACTACAGATATGTTTTCCCATTGATATCCAATAAAATTCTAATAATATTTGAAGCTGTGTTTCATGTGGATAGTGCAGCACTTTAATCCATGTAATAAAACCTTGTGTGAACATACTCTAAGACAGATTAAATGCTTAAAGGGAATCTGTCACCTACTTTTGGCGGGCTATTTCAATGAGTTCTGTCCGGTCAGATGGGCGGTGTTTCCGATCTTTGCCACCTCCCCATCCTTGGACTCCGTCCGCAGTTTTTTCATGAATAGGAGTAGGTGTCCGCCATATTTCGCGCGTGCGCTAAGCATTCTTGGCTCGCGCACGCACAGTATGCTTTGCCCAACTGCGCGGTTCCAATCAGAGGACAATAAAACATTCGGACTCCTTATCTATGAACTGGTCCAATATTTATGTTTTTCCTTCTCCCATAATCATAATTCTGCTTCACGTCACTTGTCTCATCTATTGTATTTTTTCTGTGCTGTATTGTGCATAAATATGTGACTCTTCAGATTTTGTATTAGTCTATGCCTGATGAAGAGACCCGAGTAGTCTCGAAAGCTTGCAATGTGTTACCATCTTTTCAGTTAGCCATTAAAAGGTATCAACCACTGAGGACTCTCAATTCTGAATATTTTTTTGTCAAGGCTGATGATTTTTCACTGCTTAAGCATGCTAGAGAATGGGAGGAATATGCAAACACCCATGATAATTATGGGTTTAGGTTCGGAAAGTGTCTGCTCTTATTAAAGGTTATTAATTATAATCTTACCTCTTTAAAAAGTAATTTCCATATTGGAGTAATTCCAACATCTATTACGTTGGGCCCACAGATAAGCCTCCTGTAATGACACAAATTTTCAGGTTGTGTTTAATTGTATAGCCTTGCTACATTCAAGTATATGCACATTATGCAAACAGTAAATGGTTAAAAAGTTGTCATAGTTAATCAAGGCCATATCTATCAAGAATAGGGGACAAGACTGTATCATAGAAAAAGAATACAAAAATACTCCCAACAGTTCTTCACTGGAAATAGTTTCCCTTTACTCTATGTTGAGATAGACATTTTCAGTTCAAAAAGAGGTAACACTAATGTGAACAGTGCCCATAGTCCAACATATCATATTGACATCAATGAGGCTAGATAGTGCTACTGTTGGTTTCGACAACACAGAAAACCTTGCCTGAAACCCTAATAGCGAAGAGCATAAAAAAGCAAAAGCTGAAAGCTTCCTGTATCACAAGGTCTTTTCTGACTAATTGGACTTTCTGGGGTCAATGCTTACCTGACATCCTGCTCCTCTTTCAAAAAACCATTCCCAAAATTGTCATGTATGGATACACATGTGTAATGATCTTCCAAGATTCTGGAACACAAATATTTCAAATATAATAGTATGACTATAATACATTTAGATGGAAAATACTTTCCAAAATCATACCCAGACTTGGTAAACTGATTCCTATCATCATCCCATATGTATCGAATTTTCTGCACTCGTATGTATCGGACCTATTGAAAAAACATACAATGATGAAACATAATTTTTGTCCATGTACTCTTTGAATAAAGCAATATAAACCTTTGTGGGTCCAGCTTAAGGCTATGTGTGCACGTTGAGTTTTTGCTTCCAGAAATTTCTGCAAGGTTTCTGTATCTCTTGGCAGGAAAAACGCTGCAGAAAAACCTTGCATTTTTGCCGAGATTTTGTTGCATTTTTGCCATGTTTTTGTTTTTTTTTGCATGCGTTTTATTCAGCAATTAATGTTTTTTTGGAGCTAAATTAATGATGTTTAAAGAAAAAAAATTTGCGATGTAATTTCTTGGTTCAACACCACCTTTTTCATGCTGATGCAGTAGTAGGGCTTGCTGTCAGCAGCTGTCACTGACAACTAGCTCTAGGCTTAGTAATGAAAAGGTGTCAGCCAAACAAACAAAAAACCACACACATTGTCAGCAGCCTATGTAGGAGCGTTAACAGAACGAACAACGTACATAGGCTGTAACCACCACCTCTATTCACCCCTATGTTATGTGCCGGTGAACAAAGTAAAGTACAATCAATGATTAAATAAAAACATAATTTTGTTGAAACATAAATAAAATCATGAGTACAATATAAAGAAAGGTGCAAGGACAAAGAAGAGGGAATAAATCTCACCTCATGTGACAATCCAAACAGCAATATGACCAGATGTTAATGAATTTTAGATTCAATTAGTGCTACAAAAATTGACAAGGAGCCTGTGACAGCCACCAAACAAGCAAAAATAAATGTGCACACCTGAAATTTATTAACAAACTCACAGTCCCAGAGGAATCAAAAACTAGTTTTTAACATGGAAAAGCAATGACCCATATTATTAACACCAATGCCACCGTGGCCTAACGAGGTCATAGGGGACAGTGCAGGGTGAATAAACCATGTAATAATGAAAATCGCTGTTTAGTACCTGTAAAGACTGCGCTGCCGTGTCACATGAAGGTTGTCCCTCTGCCCTGACGCGTCTTTCACTTTTGCTTCTTTGGGAGGCGAGTCGGGACAGGGTGCATCCGGGTTTAAATGCCACATGTAACCAATAGTGAGTGAAAGGGAGCGGAGAACTAGTGCTGCATCATGAAATCAAAAGCGCATGCGCCCACCATCTTGTTACACCACATAGATGCCAAAGTGGTCTATTGCGCATGTGCCCACCATCTTGCTATACCCACATGAGGACTATATTGTAATGGAACAGTGTGCTTTATATCCACCATTTTAATATAACCAAACAAGGCGTATATACACATCTGCCATTCAATTCTATTCCCACATTAAGATGAACTGGTAAACTAGTGCTATATTATGAAATCAATGGCACATGCGTCCGCCATCTTGTTACACCATATAAGGTTAATGTCAAGGTAGTCTAATGCGCATGTGCCCGCCATCTTACTATACTCACATGAGGACTATATTGTAATAGAATAATGCGCTTTGTGCCCCCAATTTTATTATACTCAAACAAGGTGTATGTACACACCTGCTATCCAATTAAATTGGATTATTATTAACACCAATGCCACCGAGGCCTAACAAGGTTATAGGGGAGAGTGCAGGGTAAATAAACCATGTAATAATGAAAACGTTGAATAATACCTGTAAAGACCGCGCTGCCGTGTCACATGAAGGGTGTTCCTCTGCCCCGACGCGCGCTTCGCTTTCGCTTCTTCGGGAGGCGTGTAGGGGCGTGTTATTTTATCCTAGTCTTCATTTCACTTTTCCAATTTTGGTGAGGATTGGGGTCATTATGAACTACCAGAACTACAATATTTTGAGGCTCTACGGGGCAGTGCAATACTTGAAATGTGCATACCATTAAAACCTATTAATTTCATAAGGAATTTTTATGCGACATGAAATATTTATCACTATTTTATCATTTTGTTCACATCTGATCACATCATTGATATTAAAACAATGGTCACTTTTTGTATTTTTGTAATTTTATTGATATATTTGCACATTTTATTCATATGCTCTTCACTATGATATTTATATTGGAAATTTGTGCATTGTTTATCAGTATCTCTGTAATTTAATTATTTGTATTCTAATTTATTCCAATTTTTTATTGCTCTTTCACTTTATTAGTGGGTATTTGTTATCATTATTATGTATTGTGTATATATTTAATTAATTTTCATACACTTTCACTATATTAGTGGTATATTGGTTAATATTAATATGTAGTGTATATATGTTTTCATGTTGGTAGTATTTGTATACTTGCCTCAAAATGTCACCAGGTCGGTACGCATATAATTAGATTTTCACCCTCTAGTCTTTTTAACGGCGGTCGTCGGTCACGAGACCAGAGGTTTTTAAGACTTAATTAATTGAGAATTGATTTCTCTTTATATGCGCCATATTTGACTGGTGACATTAAATTGTAGTTGTGTCATATTTATATATTGTATCAGAGGCTTAAAATTAATCACATTATATGTGATTTTTCAATATGTTTCTTTTTCATGAGGTTTATTGCATTAATATGTAATTCAAGTTGCTGGCTACAGCACCGTGTGGACAGATGCGCCATAAATTAAATTACATGTATGATTATAATGCTCTTATTGTATATTGGAATATGGCATTTACATGTAAGTATAACACAATGTCATTTCCATCGCCGTTATTTTCAACATAATTGACAACTGTGGCTTAATGGCTTTATTTAATTATGGTTTACCTGTAATGTGGGAATTTAATTGGATAGCAGGTGTGTACATACACCTTGTTTGAGTATAATAAAATTGGGGGCACAAAGCGCATTATTCTATTACGATATAGTCCTCATGTGGGTATACTAAGATGGCGGGCACATGCGCATTAGACTACCTTGACATTAACCTTATATGGTGTAACAAGATGGCGGACGCATGTGCCATTGATTTCATAATACAGCACTAATTTACCAGTTCATCTTAATGTGGGAATAGAATTGAAAGGCAGATACAGTATGTACATAAGCCTTGATTGGGTATAATAAAATGGTGGATATAAAGCACACTATTCCATTACAATATACACTCACTGGCCACTTTATTAGGTACACCATGCTAGTAAGGGGTTGGACCCCCTTTTGCCTTCAGAACTGCCTCAATTCTTCGTGGCAGAGATTCAACAAGGTGCTGGAAGCATTCCTCAGAGATTTTGGACCATATTGACATGATGGCATCACACAGTTGGCGCAGATTTGTCGGCTGCACATCCCTGATGCGAATCTCCCGTTCCACCACATCCCAAAGATGCTCTATTGGATTGAGATCTGGTGACTGAGGAGGCCATTTGAGTACAGTAAACTCATTGTCATGTTCAAGAAACCAATCTGAGATGATTCGAGCTTTATGACATGGCGCATTATCCTGCTGAAAGTAGCCATCAGATGTTGGGTACATTGTGGTCATAAAGGGATGGACATGGTCAGCAACAATACTCAGGTAGGCTGTGGCGTTGCAACGATGCTCAATTGGTACCAAGGGGCCCAAAGAGTGCCCAGATAAAATTCCCCACACCATGACACCACCACCACCAGCCTGAACCGTTGATACAAGGCAGGATGGATCCATGCTTTCATGTTGTTTACGCCAAATTCTGACCCTACCATCCGAATGTCGCAGCAGAAATCGAGACTCATCAGACCAGGCAACGTTTTTCCAATCTTCTACTGTCCAATTTCGATGAGCTTGTGCAAATTGTAGCCTCAGTTTCCTGTTCTTAGCTGAGAGGAGTGGTACCCAGTGTGGTCTTCTGCTGCTGTAGCCCATCTGCCTCAAAGTTCGACGCACTGTGCGTTCAGAGATGCTCTTCTGCCTACCTTGGTTGTAACGGGTGGCAATTTGAGTCACTGTTGCCTTTCTATCAGCTCGAACCAGTCAGCCCATTCTCCTCTGACCTCTGGCATCAACATGGCATTTCCGGCCACAGAACTGCCGCTCACTGGATTTTTTTTCTTTTTCGGACCATTCTCTGTAAACCCTAGAGATGGTTGTGCGTGAAAATCCCAGTAGATCAGCAGTTTCTGAAATTCTCAGACCAGCCCTTCTGGCACCAACAATCATGCCACGTTCAAAGGCACTCAAATCACCTTTCTTCCCCATACTGATGCTCGGTTTGAACTGCAGGAGATTGTCTTGACCATGTCTACATGCCTAAATGCACTGAGTTGCCGCCATGTGATTGGCTGATTAGAAATTAAGTCTTAACACACAGTTGGACAGGTGTACCTAATAAAGTGGCCAGTGAGTGTAGTCCTCATGTGGGTATCGCAAGATGGCGGGGACATGCACAATAGACCACTTTGGCGTCTATGTAGTGTAACAAGATGGCGGGCGCATGCACTTTTGATTTCATTACGCAGCACTAGTTCTCCGCCCCCCTTCACTCACTATTGGTTACATGTGGCATTTAAACCCGGATGCCCCCTGTCCCGACAGGCCACCCGAAAAAGCTAAACGTGCGTCAGGGCAGAGGTACACCCTTCATGTGACACGGCAGCGCGTTCTTTACAGATATTATACAGCGTTTTCATTATTACATGGTTTATTCACCCTGCACTCTCCCCTATGACCTCGTTAGGCCATGGTGGCATTGGTGTTAATAATATGGGTCATTGCTTTTCCATGTTAAGAGCTTGTGGGACTCTGTGAGTTTGTTAATTCATTTCAGGTGTGCACATTTATTTTTGCTTGTTTGGTGGCTGTCATAGGCTCCTTGTGAATTTTTATAGCACTAATTGAATATAAAATTCATTAACATCTGGTCATATTGCTGTTTGTATTGTCACATGAGGTGGGATTTATTCCCTCTTCTTTGTCCTTGCACCTTTCTTTATATTGTATTCATGATTTTAATTACCGGCACATAACATGGGGGTGAATAGAGGTGGTTGTTAATTGTTGTGTGTAGTACCCAGTATTTTTTGCACTTTATATTTGTGGATAGGCTGTAATCAGACAGCAACTGTTAATTTTAAAGAAAACAAAAAATGAAAAAATTGCGTGGACTCCCGCGTAATTTTAATAACCAGCAAAGGGAAAGCAGACAGCTGAGGCCTGATGTTAATATTCTGGGAAGGAGTCAATAGTCATAAAGGTTCCCAGGCTGGTTGTTAGGGTCGGCGGAAGGCACCAGATATAAATAATGGAAGGTGCGTTCGCCGCCCGGGGTCCACCGTGCGGTAGATGACAAGACCGCTGCTGGACGATGGCAGATACGCTAGAAGTGCGATACAGCGCTCGGGTTAACGTCACCCGAGAGCCTGAGAGCGGACTCTGTTTAGTCACAGAGACGCCAAAGTATGAACTAGACGTAAAGGCTGAACCTGTTAGCTGCACAGGTCAGCCGGCGTGTGGCGTCGCAGCAGCGAACACCAAAAGCTGCTACTACTGCAGCGCGGCCGTAACTGAAGCCGCTAAGCGACGATGCCGGAGGAGCCGGGCACCGACGGACGCTAGTGTAGGTGAGGAAGGCTCAGTGGCGTGTAGCCTGCCACAATCTGGAGCTGACTAACCCAACATACTGTCACCATTCGTAATATCCGAGGGAAGGGGTTTCATAATAAGTCAGACACCAGTCCATGCATCCATCACCATACACACACAGCATAATATGCTACACTAGCGCATGGCCGAGCCGCCATGCAGGCTTTTTATAGCCATGCGCTTCCGGGACCTTCCAGTACTATAGGAAGGACCAATCAGATCCGACATAGGACCTTCACATGTGACCCCTGCTCTCCACTGAGAGGACAAGTTGCGGGCATGCCCAGTCGCACGGCGCGAGGACTTAGCCTCTAGAGCAGTTCCCTGCAAAGCAGGTTGCGTTATCATTGCTGCACCAGAGGTGGCAGCAACATCCAGGCTCACAGAACGAGTCTGCGGGGAATGCCTGGTTCGCCGAGATTGCTGAGCAGGAGTCCGAGCGGTCGGAGGAGCATGGGAGACCGCAGGATGTCTGGCTCTGGATTCCCGCTGTGCAGTGCCAGGAATCCGACGCCTAACATTACCCCCCCTCCTAGGGCCCCCCCCCTCTGAGCCTCACTGCGCTCAAAGGCCGCGATCAGGAGCGGTGCGTGAATATTTTCCACCGGCTCCCAGGTCCGAGCCTCGGGCCCATGACCCTTCCAGTCCACCAAATAAAATTTTTTGCCACGGACAAACCTGCGCCCCACGATGGCGTTAACCTCAAACTCATCAGACGATAAGTCTGATGACCCGGCAGATGACTCAGAAAACCGGACCATGTGAACTGGTTTGAGGAGGGACACATGGAACACGTCCGAAATGGCCAAATGTGGAGGTAGAGCCAGGCGGTAGACCACCGAGCTAAGTCGCTCGAGGACCTTGAATGGTCCAATGTATCGCGGTGCGAACTTGGGAGACTCAACCCGCAGTTTAATGTTTCGGGTGGAGAGCCATACCATGTCGCCAGGGGAGAAGCTTGGCGCAGGCCGCCGATGCATGTCGGCGGACGCCCTCATCCTTTCTTTAGATGCCCGGATAGCATCCTGAGTGCGATCCCAAATGTCCCGGGCCTCCACTGCCCAGTCTGCCACCCTGGAGTCAGTGGAGGACACTGGCATCGGGACAGGGACACGTGGATGTTGGCCATAGTTTAGGAGAAAGGGCGTCTGACCAGTGGAATCAGCCACCGCATTGTTTAGGGCAAATTCTGCCCAAGGTAGCAAGGATGCCCAGTCATCCTGCCTGGCAGAGACAAAATGTCGTAAATAGGTGACCAAGGTCTGATTGGCTCTCTCGACCAAGCCATTCGTCTCGGGATGGTAAGCGGAGGATAGATTTAGCTCGATGCTGAGTAAACTGCAGAGCTCCCTCCAAAACCGAGACGCAAACTGGGGACCACGGTCACTCACGATTTTGTCCGGCATGCCATGTAGACGGAATACGTGTTTAATGAACAAGGTGGCCAGACCTCGAGCGGAAGGCAGGCGTGCGAGTGGCACCAGATGCACCATTTTGGAAAAATGGTCGGTGACCACCCAGATGACCGTACTGCCACCAGACTTGGGCAGGCCAACTATGAAGTCCATGCCAACCATCTCCCATGGTCTATCCGCCACTGGCAGGGGAAACAACAGCCCCGCCGGCCTCTGTCTAGAGGGTCTGTTCCGAGCACACGAAACACATGCCTGCACGTACTCCTTGACATCTCGAGCCATATGTGGCCACCAATATGACCTTGCCAGGAGTTCGGTGGTCCGTTTTTTACCAAAATGGCCACCCACTCAGGAGGCATGTGGCGAGGACCTCCGGCCGTAGCTGTGGAGGCACCAAGGTCTTGCCCGGTGGTACCGACTCGAGCGCAACTGGAGCCACGGTCGTAAAACTCTCCGGCGGGAGAATTAACCGAGGCTCAGCTTCTCCTTCCTCCGCTGAGACCACTGAACGTGAGAGAGCATCCGCACGGACGTTCTTCTCTCCAGAGAGGTAGTGGAGGGTGAAGCGGAATCGTGAGAAGAAGAGCGACCACCTGGCCTGACGGGAATTCAGGCGTTGGGCCGTCTGTAGATAGACCAGGTTTTTATGGTCCGTATATACCAGAAAGGGAAACCGAGCTCCCTCCAGGAGATGTCTCCATTCAGAAAAAGCCAACTTCATGGCTAGCAGCTCCCTGTCGCCGATGGAGTAATTTTTCTCCGCCGGTGAGAAGGTCTTGGAATAGAAGAAGCAGGGGTGCTTCCGACCTTGAGCATCCTTTTGATAAAGGACTGCTCCTGCACCGACGGAAGAAGCGTCTACCTCAAGGATAAATGGCTTATCCACATCGGGACGATGTAATATGGGAGCGCCAGCAAAATGTGATTTTATAGCCGAGAAGGCCTTGGAGACATGTTCTGACCAAGCATTGGGGTTAGCTCCTTTCTTGGTGAGAGCAACCAAAGGAGCCACCAGTGTGGAAAAGTGTGGTATGAACTGGCGGTAGTAATTCACGAACCCCAAAAAGCGCTGCACCGCTTTGAGGGAATGGGGTTCCTGCCAGTCCATTACCACTTGTAGTTTGGCCGGATCCATGGCCAGCCCCAGGGCCGAGATGATATAGCCCAGGAACGGCAAGGACTCCTGCTCAAACTGGCACTTCTCCAGCTTGGCAAATAACGAGTTCGCCCGCAGACGGTCAAAGACCCTGCAGACGTCTCTCCGGTGGGTGGTCAAATCTGGCGAAAAGATGAGTATGTCATCCAGATAGACCACCACCGAGGTAGAGAGCATGTCGCGGAAGACGTCGTTGACAAAATCTTGGAAGACAGCTGGGGCATTACAAAGGCCAAAGGGCATAACCAGGTATTCGTAATGGCCATCCCTGGTATTAAAAGCTGTCTTCCATTCGTCTCCTTCGCGAATGCGGATCAGGTTGTATGCACCCCGCAGATTTAGTTTAGTAAAGATCCGGGCCCCCCGCAACCTGTCAAATAACTCCGAGATCAACGGTAGGGGGTATTTGTTTTTAACCGTGATAGCATTGAGACCTCGGTAGTCGATGCAGGGGCGTAGCTCTCCGTTCTTCTTCTGTACGAAGAAGAACCCGGCACCAGCCGGTGACACCGATTTTCTGATGAAACCCCTAGCCAGGTTCTCCCGGATATACTGGGACATAGCCTCCGTCTCAGGGAGTGATAAAGGGTAAACACAGCCTCGGGGAGGCTCTGTGCCTGGCAGGAGATCAATCGGGCAATCATAGGAACGGTGCGGTGGGAGCGTCTCCGCAGACTTCTTAGAGAAGACGTCCGCGTAATGGTGGTAGGGTTTGGGGAGCGAGGAGAGATCCGCAGGCACTTCTGTGGAAGCCACCTGAACGCTGCCCCTCAGGCACCTTCCCTCACAGTCCTTGCCCCAGCCCAGAATCCTCCCTGAAGCCCAGTCAATATGCGGGGAGTGGCAACGAAGCCAGGGAACTCCGAGGAGCACCTGATCGATGCCATTGGGCATAATTAGCAGGGACAGAGTCTCCCGATGTGAGGGTGAAATAGAGAGTCCGAGTGGGGCTGTCTGATGGGTCACCTGAGATGGTAACGGTGCCCCATTTACCACCCTGATGGTCAGAGGTTGGGGGAGTATCACCAGAGGGATAGCGTGTCTCTGGGCAAAAGTCGAGGACATAAAGTTCCCCTCGGCCCCGGAATCAAGGGTGACCTCTGCCTCCCAGGAGGAGGACCCACTATCTAATGTACCCCGGAACACCGGTTTGGGTGAAAAGGGTCCCACTTTGGATTGACCACCACCTATGGCCACTGAACGTGGTCGTCTTTTCGGCCGCTGAGGGCATGTGCCAGCCGAGTGGCCCAACTGTCGGCACTGATAACAGCGCACAGAGGTTCGCATCGGACGCAACTTAGTGCCGGTGCGAGACACCTCCATAGGCTCAGAGGAGAGGTGCTCCTGTGCGGGAAATTTCAGCGGCTCAGTAAAGGTGGGAGCCAAATTAACCCTACGTTTGGATTGCGCTCGTTCCAACCCGCGCTCCGTGTAGCGGAGATCAATGCGGGTGGAAACGGCGATCAACTCCTCCAAACTGGTGGGAATCTCCCTAGTAGCTAGAGCATCTTTTACGTGCTCAGCCAGGCCTCTCCAAAACACCGGGACCAACACTTTGTCCGGCCACTCTAACTCGGAAGCCAGTGTCCGAAACTGGACAGCATGATGGCTAACCGAAAGTGACCCTTGTGTTAAAGATAACAGTTGGAGAGCCGTATCGTGGGTGACCCGTGGTCCCAAGAAGACTTGCTTCAGAGCCGCGAGGAACTGAGCAGCCCCCTGTACCATGGGATCACCACGTTCCCACAATGGCGTGGCCCACTGTAATGCCCGGCCAGACAACAGAGAGACAATAAATCCCACCTTAGCCCGCTCCGTAGGGAACCGTGCAGCCAGCAACTCCAGCTGGATGGAGCACTGACTAACGAATCCCCTACAGGAGGCACTATCACCCGAAAACTTATCGGGGAGCGGGAGGCGAGACATTGTCGGCAGGGGCAAAAGTGTGGGCGCACATGAGACAGCCTCAGCGACTGTCTGAGCAGCAGCTAGCGCAGCATTCGCAGCTGAGTTGGTGCTCTCAATAGCCGCCAACCTGCTCTCCAGCTGCCGAATGTAGCGCTGCAGCTGCTGCACGTCTGCCATTGCCAGCCAGACCCTGGCGCTAGTGTAATGTTAGGGTCGGCGGAACGCACCAGATATAAATAATGGAAGGTGCGTTCGCCGCCCGGGGTCCACCGTGCGGTAGATGACAAGACCGCTGCTGGACGATGGCAGATACGCTAGAAGTGCGATACAGCGCTCGGGTTAACGTCACCCGAGAGCCTGAGAGCGGACTCTGTTTAGTCACAGAGACGCCAAAGTATGAACTAGACGTAAAGGCTGAACCTGTTAGCTGCACAGGTCAGCCGGCGTGTGGCGTCGCAGCAGCGAACACCAAAAGCTGCTACTACTGCAGCGCGGCCGTAACTGAAGCCGCTAAGCGACGATGCCGGAGGAGCCGGGCACCGACGGACGCTAGTGTAGGTGAGGAAGGCTCAGTGGCGTGTAGCCTGCCACAATCTGGAGCTGACTAACCCAACATACTGTCACCATTCGTAATATCCGAGGGAAGGGGTTTCATAATAAGTCAGACACCAGTCCATGCATCCATCACCATACACACACAGCATAATATGCTACACTAGCGCATGGCCGAGCCGCCATGCAGGCTTTTTATAGCCATGTGCTTCCGGGACCTTCCAGTACTATAGGAAGGACCAATCAGATCCGACATAGGACCTTCACATGTGACCCCTGCTCTCCACTGAGAGGACAAGTTGCGGGCATGCCCAGTCGCACGGCGCGAGGACTTAGCCTCTAGAGCAGTTCCCTGCAAAGCAGGTTGCGTTATCATTGCTGCACCAGAGGTGGCAGCAACATCCAGGCTCACAGAACGAGTCTGCGGGGAATGCCTGGTTCGCCGAGATTGCTGAGCAGGAGTCCGAGCGGTCGGAGGAGCATGGGAGACCGCAGGATGTCTGGCTCTGGATTCCCGCTGTGCAGTGCCAGGAATCCGACGCCTAACACTGGTAATATCAGCTCACAGCGGTTTGCTTAGGCTTTACTGGTTAGTTTACAGGAGGACCCCAGAAAAAATTGACATCGGGTCCCACTATAAAATCTAACCATCAAAGGCTAGGCAGACAGCTGTGGTTTGATATTAATAGCCTAGGAATGGGCCATGGATATTGACCCCTCCCAGACTAAAAACATCATCTCACCTGCTCCAGAAAAGGTGTGTCTATAAGATGTGCCAAATCTGGCACTTAGCCTTGCTCTGTAGTGGTGGCAAGTGGGGCTCATATTTGTGGGGTTGATGTCACCTTTGTATTGTCAGGTGACATCAATTCCACAGGTTAGTAATGGAGAGGTTTCTATAAGACACCAATCCATTAATTACCCCATAGTGATATTGTATAAAAACACAGACACCCAGAATAAAGTCCTTTATTTGAAATAATGACACAGACCTCTTTAATGAATCTTAATTAAACCTTACTTACTGAACGCCTAATCCACCAAATGCAATGTCTCCTGCAACAAAAATAAAATAATAAACCACAATATTCATCACATGTCCGCAGAGAAGATAATCCATAATGTCCCACAACGATCCTGATCACTTTGAGAGCAGTCACATCAGTGATGTGACTGCTCTCAAAGACAGCTGGTGATACACTGACAGGAAGTAATTGCTCACGTAGTAAGTGAGAGTACTGGAGCTGACGACCTTCTGTGAACTCTTTCACGGCAGCTCAGTGATACATTGTGGAGAGATTACCTCCTGTTAGTGTATTGCCTGCAGCCAGGGAGAGCAGTCACATCTCCCGATGTGACTGTTCTACACGTGAGATTGCTGTGGGATAATTGGGATTACCTGGACTATGGTGGACAGGTGAGTATATGTTGGTTTATTATTTTACATTATTTCTAGGAGATGAGGGCATCGGGGATTGGGCGTTAAGGTGAGTATAATGGGCTTTTATTTTTATGTGAATGTGTATGTTTGCTTTTTGTTTTTGTTTTTTTAACTGTGAGCACAGGCACTGGCTGATGAAACTACCTCTCCCGTCAGTGGCATCTGCTGTCACTGTTATTAGTGTCAGCAGATGTAGCCCGATGGGAGCATTAGTCTCATTGACCCACGCCTGCTTACCTGCAGTAAGCTTTTTACCACACGTTACCACTGCGGGTCACAGGCACAGCTGCAGGGTCACTCTGACATCTGCCAGCATGATCCCACAGAGCTCTAACCAACAGACTGTGGTAGCATTACCGAGGGTCACAGTTACAGCTGCGGGGTCACGCTAACATCTAACAGCGTTACCCCGCAGCGCTCTGACCGACGGTCTTACAGGGGATAGCGTTACCGCCGATAAGAACTACCGTGTCTGTAAAATCATAGGAAGCTGGTAAAATTCAAAACAAAAACTCAGCAAATCCGCAGACATTTGTATACCTGCATATTTGCTGCGGATTTGACTGACTCAATTGAAGTCAATGGGTGAAAAATGCTGCAGAAACAAATGCATTGCAAATACTTAAGGAAAATTACTGATCATGTGCACAACACTTCAGGATTGTCATTGAATTAGCTTGCATAAGGATTCCATAGCGTTTTTGTTCCATGTCCGCTCGGAAAAAACGCTGTACAAATGGATAAAAAACGATAGATACTAGGGAGATGTAGTAGACTTGATAAGTTTCATAAAGTCTGTCCTTGTATTTCACTTCTAAACCACAGCATACTTAATACCCAAACTGTAGTTTCAGAACCAGATATACACGTGGTCAAAATTGTTGGTACCCCTTGTTTAATTACAGAAAAACCCACAATGGTGACAGAAATAACTTGAATCTGACAAAAGTAATAATAAATCAAAAATCTATCAAAATGAACAAATTAAAGTCAGACATTGCTTCTCAACCATGCTTCCACAGAATTTTTTTTTAAAATAAAAAACTCATGAAATAGGCCTGGACAGAAATGCAACCTTTAGGCTGAGTTCACACGTGGCGTTTTTTTCGCGTTTCCACGGCGGTTTTAACCGCGCAATTTTGCCGCGAAAACGCGACAAATAAGCACCCCATGTATTCCTATGGGATTCCGCAATGCTGTGCTAATGCTGCGGTTTTTACCGCGGCGGATTCGCTTTGCGGTAAAAAACGCAGCATGCTCATTAATTTGCGGAATCGCGGCGATCCCGCACCCATAGGAATGCATTGTTCCGCTTACTTTCCGCATGTGGCTGTGCACAACATGCGGAAAGTAAGCAGAACAATTGCGGATGGTACCCACGGTCCGGAGGAGAGGAGACTGTCCTCCGGGCTTTGGGTACCATATCCCTGAAAAAAATAGAATTTTAAAATAAAAAATATTGTTATTCTCACCTTCCGGCGTCCCGCGCAGCATTCCCGCCTCTCTCCACGCTCCCGTTCCCAGTAATCCTTTGCGAAAATGCCCGCGATGGCGTCCGTTCTCGCGGTCATTCGTGCGACGTCATCGCGAATTACCGTGAGACATCGCGATCCCGCGAGAATGGACGTCATCGCGGGCATTTTTGCAAAGGATTACAGGGAACGCCTGCGCGGGACGTCGGAAGGTAAGAATAACACCATTTTTTATTTTTTTTTACATTTTATCTTTTACTATTGATGCTGCATAGGCGGCCTCAGTAGTAAAAAGTTGGTCACACTCGTCAAACACTATGTTTGACGAGTGTGACCAACCTGTCAATCAGTTCTCCAAGCGATGCTACAGATCGCTTGGAAAACGCTAGCATTTTGCAAGCTAAATACGCTTGCAAAATGCTAGTTTTTCCGCGGGAATTTAAAATGCGATTTTCCCGTGGAATGGAATTCCGGAATTCTCGCGGGAATTTCCGCGAGAGTTCCGGTACGTGTGCACTTAGCCTAAAACACGAGACAACTGGAGCAGTTTGCTCTTGAGGAGTGGGCCAAAATACCTGTCGAGAGGTGCAGAATTCTCAATGACAGCTACAGGAATCGTTTGATTGCAGTGATTGCCTCAAAAGGTTGTGCAACAAAATATTAAGTTAAGGGTACCATCATTTCTGACCAGGCCTATTTCATGAGTTTTAATTTTTTTTTAATTCTGTAGAAGCATGGTTGAAAAGTAATGTCTGACTTTAATTTATTCATTATCATAGATTTTTGATGTATTACTTTTGGCAGATTCAAGTTATTTCTGTCACCATTGTGGGTTTTTCTGTCATTAAACGAGGGGTACCAACAATTTTGACTATGAGTGTACCTACATAGTTGCAGTGTTACTAAGATCCCTGTGTTATTTAAATGCACTTTTGCTTTTTACTTATTTAGCTATAGCAGAGTTTATGTTCATTTTGCTTGTAGCAAAGAAGAAGTTAATTTTCAATTGTGGATCGATTTTTAAAAAAACAACATCGGCAGCAATTGTATACAATAAATGAGCAATACAAGTTAAATTTTCTTGACTGTACAAGTTAAATACAAGCTACAGAGTTTTTCCTGTGGTCTTTTATCATTTACAAGTGGTTATAAACAAATGAATGTGTAAATTAGGAAGCAGATCTTTACATTTACACATACTTAGTTACCCCTAATCACTCATGTCTAATAGGGTTAACCTACATGTTATCTAGTTCCTGTTCACACACTTATTATTCTTTTTATTGTACATCAGAACAAAGCTGAACACAAGAAACTCTGTGTAAAGAAAAAGATAGAATTATTCTGTCCCCAAAGCTTTATTGTAGGCCCTGAACAGTCAGAACACCGATGCGGACTCTATGTATCGTCATTTACTGCAAATGCAAATTCTAGGAAACAGGCTCAGTTCTAGGTCTGCAGAAGCCCACAAATTTACATCACAAACACCCACATGAGCCCAGAGACAACCCATGAGCAATGCAAACAGTATGAGTGGTAATTATCCATACACTGCTGAGTGCTTTTATTAACGTTTTGCTGTTTAAAGCTGATTCATGTGGTCTGACCACAGGAAGCATGGAGTAGAGACTGGTTCCCGCATTCTGAACATCCATATTCTGCTCTACAATGCTGCGCTGTATAGAAGAGTTGAAGATATGGCCAAGGAGAATGTGACTAGTCCAAGAAATAGGTCCCCTGGGGCTTGTCCCCAACTGCTCACCTAAACTCACAAGTCTCTCTCTCTATGTGTGTCAGAGTGATCTGTCACTTTTACTGAGCCAGTGGTGAAAAGTTGGCGGGGGTGATTCCTTTTGGCCTAGTTACCTAAATGCCAGGCAGACTTTTAACTATATCTTTCTCTTAAACACTACAGTGTTTCAAAGTAAAACATCAACCATCCTCCATTCAGAATTGAAGATTTGACTATTCAACAAGTTTGATGGCCTCCTCATACTGCCATTCCTCTATTCTGTCGTCCATCCTTCTGCTTCACAAAATTGCCACCACCAACTCAGACTTTGCTATGGTTAATGCTATTAGGAAGGCTAAGACTGACATCTGACTGACATTCCACTGACATCTGACAGGACTGACACCTTTGGCTGACCTGTCCAATTGGGGCCAGCCAGCGTACAGTTGACTCATTTTATTTCCTTGCTCCCCTGAGTATACTTTTTTAAAATCAGTCATACAGGTCCAGAGATACAGGCCTTTTGA
This sequence comes from Dendrobates tinctorius, assembly GCF_039654945.1. Taxonomy (NCBI): domain Eukaryota; kingdom Metazoa; phylum Chordata; class Amphibia; order Anura; family Dendrobatidae; genus Dendrobates; species Dendrobates tinctorius. The sequence continues at coordinate 8,791,410 of NW_027361728.1, forward strand.
TTTAGAGCTAACTTTCATAGGCTTTACAAGAGGATCCTCTGGGGCATGTCTTTAGGTTGCTCTGTATTACTACCCTGTGAGAAATACCTCCTTGCCTTGGTAATTACCATAAAAATTTGCATTTAAAAATAGATGGCTGGGTTTTTTTTGTTTTGTTTTTTAAATGTATACTCATGGGAGCAGCAGGAACAAAAACTGGCCACTTTTGACCTGGCTACTTGTTCCTGAAACTAATTCATGACTGTATGACCCTTATGGTATAGCGCATTGTTCTACTGCAAGTGCCCTTCTCCCATAGAAAAATAGTTGCCATGAAGGGAAGAACTTTTGCAGCCATAATACTCAAGTAAGCCATACTGTCTAGCTGTCCATCCACAAGTGTGTGTCAAGAAAATGGAACTGACATGAAGGGTTCATCGATTTATAGTGTTTTCACCAAATTCTGAGCATCCCATCAGCATGGTGGAACATAAGTCTGGATTCATCTGACCAGGGAATGTTTTTCCACTGCTCCGTGATCCAATTTTTGTACTTCTTTAGCCCACTCGAGTCTTGACTTTCTGGTCCTCTTAAAAAAATAATAACATTTGAACTTGAAGTGGTGTCAGAAATGTCAGGTCAATCAGAACATATAGTTTTATGTAGGTAATTTCTATGCTACAGGATTCCAAGAATTGTCTCAAACTTACCAGTAGGTTAGGTTTAATCACCGCCTTATTAATGACTGAATCCACATCATGAGTCACAGCACTGAAAGACTTATATTCTGAGGCAGATAGCTGAATTGAGAGCACTTTTTTCCATGTATGTTCTTTGAAAGCATCCTGCAGAAATACAGCAATAGAAAATTAAAAGAATCATTTCACCCAGTACAAAACACATCACAAATAACATCTGAAAAACAAGAAATTTAGTATGTCATATGGTGAGTGCTGATACATGGTATGGGCTGAGTAGCTAAGCTGGCTCCATACTTCCAATTGTTAGCTGTATTATACAGCCAGCTCCTGATGCTAATACCAACAACTGGAGCTACTGGTAGGTCTGATCACTGTTTATCCATTTAAATATTTCCGTCAATCTCAGAGGGCAACATTTAACGATTGTAAATTACCTGTATGCTCATACGGGTGCCTATCGCCCCTTCCCACAACCTCCACACATACACCTTCCACCACCCACTCCATTAAGAGATCAGAAACACCACCAACAGAAACACCAGAATTGCTATACTGCTCCCCAAAAAAGTCAATAAAAGAATATTAACTTCATATGTACCCCAAAATGGAATCAGTAAAAATGATAGCTCAATTCACAGAGGTTGCTCACTGATGTAAACGTAAAAACTTATAGGTCTCGGAAAATGTCAATACAGAATCAGTTATTTAATCATTAATCAAATTGTGACAAGAATATAAAAGCACAAAAATGAAAAAAAAAATCATCCAGCCATAAATGGGTTAACAGAGGTTGATAAATATGAAGTGCACAAAATTTCTCATGCTGCAAGTGGTGACATCATTAAGTTAACGAAGTTCATAGTCTATGAACTGCGATAACCTTAATGACATCAACAGTCGTCACAGCAGCTGGATTCACGTGCCACTGTCAGTGTGCTCCAGCTGGCGTGCTGAACGGTCACTTTACTCATGTCACCGCCTAACACACCATCTGGATGTAGACCAGTTGGGGATTGTTGTGGGATGGATTTACGGTGAACTACTTTGGATTATTGAAATGTTTAAAGGTATTAAATGGGTAAAAGAGGGTCGGGAGTGATTTTTACAATTATAGGATTTTTCTTTGTGTGTGTGTGTGTGTGTGTAATCGGGGTGTCTGATTGATGCCTCTCCATTACTAACCCCTGGGCTTCATGTCAGCGGGTATGGTCCGTGTGCCATTCGATCTTTTCCGCTCGCCAACTGACTTGCAATGGTGAGTCTCGGCCGTTTTACGCGGCCATATGCAGCTTGCTGCAATTTTTTCCTCTCCCCAATTCCTGGTGAGTAAAAACTCGCAGATGAACACTGCCTCATTGAGTAACATTATTGCAAGTGAAATGCGATTTTTTTCCCACATTGCACGCGGCGATTTTATACACAGATGTGAGTGTACCTTAATAGAAACACGTCACCACTTATGCATTTTTCACCCATTTCTGATTTTGGCTTACAAATACTGAATGTATGAACATGGCCATATACTGTAGGTCCATTTTTCATTGAAGTCAAGGATCAAAATTACCTAAACAAGTTTATGGGTCTGTGAAAATCACAGACGGTACATGGATGGTATCAGTTTACAATATGTGTGCTGTACGTGAATAACAGGGTAATGTATAGGATAGGCCTGCACAGCATTCGGCTTGCGGAAACATGAATATATTTAAGTACGTGAGCGCCGGGAAAGGTGCAGAGGAGCGCTCATCAGCCCCCGCCTTGCCGTGCAGCAGCGTGATCACACTGTTGACCTGATCACACTGCTGCTGTCAACGCTGTTATGAGTATCACGCATAAGAGGCAAGGACGCAGTGGGGAATGGTCCCCATGGACAAGCCAAAGATTACATGTTCTGTAATACTAAAAAAACTTAGTTCTCGTAATGTATTCATGTAAGTAAATTATTGTGTTGTGAATTTCTTTGCGGCCTCGGGATGGATCCAATATGACACTGGGACCATTGGTCCGAAAAATGTTGTGCACCCCTGGCATAGAAGAAACTTTGAAATTTTTTTTTTCATCTGTGAAAATCACTGAAGGAAAAATGATAGCAAAGACTGATAAATTGATCAAACACTGTTGAAAACTATATCCAAAACACTGATGAGACTTGGTGATTTTTCACGTACGCCTGAATGGTGTAAGGATACAGAACAACTCACTATTAATATGGCTCTTGAGCCACATTCACACTTTCAGTATTTGGTCAGTGTTTTTCCTCAGTATCTGTAAACCAAAACCAGGAGTGGAACAATCAGAGGAAAAGTATAATAGAAACCCGTCATCACTTCTGTATTTATCACCCACTCCTGGTTTTGGCTTACAAATACTGAGGTAAAATACTGACCAAATACTGAGCGTGTGAACATGGCCTTATGGCCCCGTCACACTAAACGATATCCCAGCGATCCCACCAACGATCCGACATAATGGGATCGCTGGGACATCATTAGGCTGATCGCTCGTGAGCTGTCACATACAGCCCCAGCGATCAGGACCAGCGACGCTGGACGCTGGTTTCTAATGTAAACGTTGGGTATCCAGGAGCCGCGGCTCCTGGATACCCGACGTTTACATTAGCAACCAGCGTCCAGCGTCACTGATCGCTGGTCTCTCACTGCCACACGCAGCGATGCGCGCTGGGCAGCGGGAGACCAGCGATCGAAAAACGGCCCAGGCCGTTCGAGCACGATCAATGATAACTGGCAGGGGGGCCGGTCGCTGATCCCCGTCACACACAGCGATCTCACTGGTGAGATCGCTGATGTGTCACAAAATCAGCGATCTCGCTAGCGAGATCGCTTAGTGTTATGGGGCCTTTAGATAGACCTACAATACATATCAGCTACTAATACAGAATGAATATAATCACAAATATTGCCCCAAATATTGAATCCCTTAAATGGGTAATACACAACAGAATACTAACAATATTATTGTGGTATCAAGGAAGTACAAGAAATTGGTACCACACAATGGTGTATACGTAATAAAAACATCATATTTTATTGAAATATTAAAACACAATGCACAAGAAAAAATGCTGGAAAAATGTTGAGGGACTGCAAGTCCATAGAAAATCTCTAACCCTGTACCCTATTGAAGGCGCTAACCCATATGAGGAAGCTGTGCAAAACGTGCGTCGGGGCAGAGGTACGTCCAGGAGTTTCCATCAGCACATACCGGTATGTTATTACTTACCTTTCTTTAAATTTCTCTTACTTCATATGGGTCAGCGCCTTCAATAGGGCTCACATAGGATTGTTTTGCCAGCTAGGCATTAAGTTTAGGTACACCTTTTGAGGGTACAGGGTTAATCTAAAAATATTGTTGCTTTACTTTCCTTCCCCCATGTGATTTTATTGATTCATATCATTCTGTGATATGTTTAATTAATATATGGTATTTGAATTTACTCTTGGTTTATTATTGCTATAATCCATGGTGCTGTGGTGAGATTTTCTATGGACTTGCAGTCCCTCAACATTTTTCCAGCTTTTTTCTTTTGCACTGTGTTTTAATATTTCAATAAAATATGATGTTTTTATTACGTATACACCACAATAACACAGAATGAACTAGACACAAGCCAGCACTTTTTTGCCTGGTGGTAATGATAGAAAGAACCAAAGGAAGAAACAAACCTCTAAAATATAGCTTTTATTAATAAACTCTAAAAAGCTTCAGTCTATATAAACATATCTATGAGAGAATCAGGTCAAGATCAGGTAAAAAAATCACATCTTAATTACAGATATTTATGATGAAAGATAGGTCAAGGGGAGAGAGCATGATTCTCCGTTTCCCTACCAGCGGAGGTTGTCACCTTATGGGCTCCCCTTTATTTCTTCCAGACCACTTAGTGTGAAAAAGGAACTCATCTATTATGATGGAGATTGACTCACTGACATACCTCCTAAGGGCTCATACTCACTTGCAAGAGACTCGCACTATTCTCGTGCGAGTCTCTTGCATTAAACCCTGGCACTGCCGCCAGCATTCAGACCGGAGCATGCGGCTACATGCATTTCTATGCAGCCGCACACTTCCGTCCCAGTGCCGGCGGCAGCGCCAGGTTTTCATGCGAGAGACATGCACGATAATCGTGCGAGTCTCTCGCAAGTGAGTATGAGCCCTTATGTTTGAACTCTTTGGGGCACACATGCACTCCATCTAATTCATGCTGACATATTTTAGAGTGTTTTTCCTGCCCTAAATTGTTGAGGAGGACACCTGTGGAGGGCACGTGTTCACAAACGAGGAAGGGATGTAAACATGCTGGTCTGGAACGCATTTGCGTTACACGAAGTGGGTGGGATCATTATCCCTTACAAAACAAGCCCTCATGATGTCATGATGGCTGCGTGTTACACAGTGGTAGTACTCATGGGTGGCGCACAACCAGCAAAACCAACGTGGAAGATGCATCTCCTGTAACTGCCACAGAGGTCTGGTGCCGTGCTTATGATGGAGTGCAGTATGCGTTCCACCTCAGCATGTACATAACTTCTCGTTGACCCTGACCAGTGGCGTTGACTTCTATTCTGTGATCGGCGGCAATCTTAAAAAGGGAGTACCACACACAGGGGCCCATACGCATGAAAATAGTCTATTAGACACATGCGTAGAATGTAAGTCCACAAGGACAGGGTCCTCTCTCCTCTGCACCAGTCTGTCATTGTAAATTTGCTTACTGTTAACGATATCTATAACTTTGTATGTAACCCCTTCTCATGTACAGCACCAATGGTGCTATATAAATAAATAAATAATAATAATAATAATGCATTAAAATTGGCAGCTGTCTTTCCCTGATGATCCCCTCACTGTACTAACGAGGGGGGAAACTCATCGGGATGGAGTAGTCTGCTTCAAGATAGTAACATGAATGATTTTTCCTTACATCATGTATGAAGGATTTACTATAATCCTACACGTATCATATGTTTAATCCTGCTTTATATAATTTAAACCTGCCTATAATGATTGTACTATCAGTCTGTGTGAATGGACTTTATTACAACGCCATATATGCCATATTTGCAACCTTGCCTTATTGCATATTTACTATCTGCATGTGATTGCCCACTAAAGAGCGGGTCAAACATTCTTTATTAACCCCTTTATCCCCAAGGGTGGTTTGCATATTAATGACCAGGCCAATTTACACAATTCTGACCACTGTCCCTTTATGAGGTAATAACTCTGGAATGCTTCTATGGATCCCATGTGATTCTGACAATATTTTCTCATAACATAATGTACTTCTTGAAAGTGGTAAAATTTCTTTGATATTTCTTGCATTTATTTGTGAAAAAAACTGAAATTTAGTGAAAATTTTGCAAATTTTTCAACTTTGAATTTTCATGCCCTTAAATCACAGAGATATGTCACATAAAAAATTTAATAAGTAACATTTCTCATGTTTACTTTACATCAGCACAATTTTGGAACCAAAATTTTTTGTTAGGAAGTTATAAGGGTTAAAAGTTAAACAGCGACTTCTCATTTTTACAATAGGTTTTTTTTTTAGGGACCACATCACATTTGAAGTCACTTTGAGGGGTCTATATGACAGAAAAAAACCAAAAGTGACACCATTCTAAAAACTACACCCCTGAAGGTGCTCAAAATCACATTCAAGAAGTTTATCAACCCTTCAGGTGCTTCACAGGAATTTTTGGAATGGTTTAAAAAAAAATGAACAATTAACTTTTTTTCACAAAAAATTTACTTCAGATCCAATTTTTTTTATTTTACCAAAAGTAACAGGAGAAATTGCACCCCAAACGTTGTTGTGTGATTTGTCCTGAGTACACTGGTATCCCATATGTGGGGGTAAACCACTGTTTGGGCGCATGGCAGAGCTCAGAAGGGAAGGAGTGCCGTTTGACTTTTTTCAACGCAAAATTGGCTGGAATTAAGATCGGACGCCATGTCGCGTTTGGAGAGTCCCTGATGTGCGTAAACAATAGAAACCCCCCACAAGTGACACCATTTTGGAAACTAAACCCCTAGCTTATCTAGATTGTGGTGAGCACTTTGAACCCCCAAGTGCTTTACAGAAGTTAACAACGTAGAGACGTAAAAATAAAAAAAATCATATTTTTTCCATAAAAAATGATCTTTTTGCCCCATTTTTTTTATTTTTCCTAGAGTAACAGAAGAAATTGGACCCCAAAAGTTATTGTGCAATTTGTCCTGAGAACTATGTTACTCCTTATGTGGGAGTAAACCACTGTTTGGGCACATGGCAGAGATCAGAACGGAAGGAGCGCCAGATTTTACTGTTATGGTTTGCAGGTGCCATGACCCACTGGGAGAGCCCATGAGATGCCAATGACAAACAGTAGAACCCAACATAAGTGACCCCATTTTACGAATTACACCTCTCAAAGAATTTATCTAGGCGTGCAGTGATCATATTGACACCATGAGTGTGTCACAGAATTTTATACCATTGGGCAGCTATGCGGAGAAACTCGGGAGGAACGGAGCTCTATTTGCTTATTCAAGTCAATGGGTCTGTACACATGTCATTGTGTTTCCACGGACCGTGTGTCCGTGGGCAAAACACGCTGACATGTCCATTTTTTAATGTCAGCACGAGCCACAAAACATCCAGCACACATACATACGCATAATACACATGGATGTCATCCATGTGACACGCATTGATGCCGAGAAAGCAGCATTACAGTAAGCGCTGTTCCCCGGCGCCGGGTGCTGAACACGGCTCTCATCATTCTCCCCTGATTGTGCCGATCGACGGCAGAGCAGGGGAGAATGATGAGAGCCATGTTCAGCACCCGGCGCCGGGGAGCAGTGCTTACTATGAGACTTCTTCCTTTGCGCACATCCTTGAGGTAGTGATGAGGCATACGAATGCCACACGTGTGCCGCAAGTATTACAAACACGGACACTGACATCTCCGGTACTGGAAATATCAGGACGTGTGAAAGAGGCGGTTTTTCTGTTTGGCTGCTGTCACACACTAAAAGAAGCTTTTTATTGCAAAAAATAGTTTTTGCATCACCACATTGTGAGAGCTATAATTTTCCCATATTTTGGCCCACAGAGTCATGTGAGGTCTTGTTTTTTGCGGGACGAGTTGATGTTTCTATTGGTGTCATTTTCGGGCACATGACATTTTTTGATCGGTTTTTATTCTGATTTTTGGGAGGCAGAATGAACAAGAACCAGCTATTCATGAATTTCTTTGGGGGGGTCGTTTATATAGTTCCACGTGTAGTAAAATTGATAAGGCAGTTTTATTCTTTGGGTTAGTACGATGACAGCGATACCTCATGTATATATTTTTTTATGTTTTGGCGCTAAAATACAATAAATACTATTTTATATAAAAAATAATTATTTTTGCATCGCTTTATTCTAAGAGCTATAACTTTTTGATTTTTCTGGTGATGGAGCTGTATGGGGGTTTTTTTTTTGCGGGACAAGATGACATTTTCAGCGGTACCATGTTTATTTATATCTGTCTTTTTGATCGCGTGTTATTCCACTTTTTGTTTGCCGGTATGATGATAAAGCATTGTTTTTGCCTTGTTTTTTTTTTTGCAGTGTTCACTAAAGGGGTTAACTAGTGGGATAGTTTTATAGGTCGGGTAATTACGGAGACAGGGATACTAAATATGTGTACTTTTATTGTTTAGATTTTTTTTATTCAAATATTTATTTAGTGATAGACTAAATATTGATTTTTTTATTATTTTTTAAAAAAAATATTTTAACAATTATTTAATTTTTTTTTTTTACTTCATTCTATGTTTTACACTTAGTCCCACTATGGGTCATGCACTGCACATGACAGGAGGTTTCTCAGCTCTGGAAATCCGGAAGTCGTCATAACGACATCGGGTTACCATGACAGCGATCGAGACCCCGCATCACGCCGTGGGGTCTCTGATCCAAAGGCAGAGTGGCTGTCAGCCCTCTGACTGCTAACAGAATGCTACAATCGCGTTTGATCGCAGTATTCTGGGGGTTAAAGTGCTGGGAGTGGTCTGTGACCGCTCCTGGCACTTAGTGCCGGTTGTCAGCTGTGAGAATCAGCTGACACCCGGCCACAATTGGCCGCACGCCATCCGCGTGCACGGCCGATAGCTATGATGTACTATTCCGTCTATGGTCAGACAGGCCCAGGGCACATGGATGGAATTGTACTTCGGATGGCAGAGAGGGGTTAAATCTACTAAATTTATCACTCTGTTTTTCTCTATGAATAATACTGTTGTATGTGATTCCATTTAGCATATCATATATCTATTCCCTTATGTGAGGGCCCACTTAAGAGAGGGTTACTTAAGAGAGGGTCATGGGTCATTAATTAATGACATGTGAATAAGCCCTAAAAGATGCTATTGTGGAGTTTCTCAATAAAATGATATCATTACACAGCATCAACATGGGTTTATGAGGTATCTGTCCTGTCAAACTAATCTGGTCAGCCTCCGTGAGTAGGTAGGTCTCAGACAGGTTTATAGGTATATAATATAAGTGTTAATCAAAAAACCCTTTAAAACATGAATTTATTCAAGTATTTATTAAAAAACAACACCAAGCCCTGTGCAAAGTGATAATAAACTTTTAGTCAAAAAAGTGTTTGAGTATCAATGTAAGCCACTATACCCACAGATTACAATGATATAAAGATACCATGATATTAGGAAATTGCTATCACCATTAAAGGGATGAACAAGATAATTCGTAATACCACTGTTGCAGATTAGTGGAAATTATCCCAGTTAATATCCCAAATATAAGGCCTATTTTTCCCTGGGATCAGTACTATGCTGTAAGTGCCTAGTAGTGGAGGTTGGCACCCTAATAATACGGGGCTCCATGGTGGCTCACCCTAACTTGCTCTAGATGTCCCTGCTAGACATACAGATGCAGATATATCCCTAGCCTAGACAACATACAGTAGGTACCTGTTCTATACAAGGCATCATGACAAACCAACAAAAAAGTTAAAAACTTATCGTATTAGGATGTCAAAATGTCAGTCTTCCATACCTCGAGGCATTTCCCCAACAGAGTGGATCATCAGGATTGTAAGCAGACAGCTGGGGGCTGGTATTCTCAGACTGGTAAGGGTCCATGGATATTGCCCCCCCAACCTAAAAATAGCAGCCTGCAAGCTGCCCAGAAAAGGCACATCTATTAGATGCGCCAATTCTGGACTTCCCACTTGCCTTGTAGTGGTGGCAAGTGGGGTTCACATTTGTGGGGTTGATGTCACCTTTGTATTGTCAGGTGACATCAGGCCCACAGATTACTAATGGAGAGGTGTCTATAAGACACCTATCTGTCACTAATCCTATAGTTGTATTGTAAATAAAGACACAGCCAGAATAAAATCCTTTATTCGAAATAAAACAAAACACATTTTTATTTAAAAATAATAAACACAGATATACTCATCTAACGCCTAATTCCACTGAAGCCCTCGATCTCCTGTAATAAACCAAAAATAAAAAAACAACAGTATACCATACCTGTCTGTTGTTCTGTCCCACGCAGCAATCCATGTCTGGGGGATAAACAGTTTTCAACCTGGACGGTGAAAAGATGCGACCGTCCAGGCTGAGAATCACTGGTGAATGAGCTGCTGGGAACCTGGCGTCAGTAACCGGCGGTGACATCATAGAGGTTACTTCCGGTCACTGAGGCTCCGTTTCCAGCCGGGCTGAACTGCTGTGACCTCGGTGAGATCTCCGCTAGCACCGTGAGCGTTTTTCTAGTGGAGCTAGCGGGGATTTCGCCGAAGTCACGGCAGTTCAGCCCGATGGGGAACGCAGCCTCAGTGACCGGAGGTAACCTTGAATCTTGGCACCGTCCAGGTTGAAAACAGTTTATCCCCCAGACATGGATTACGGCGTGGGACAGAACAACATTCGGGTATGGTATAGTGTTGTTTTTTTATTTTTGGTTTATTACAGGAGATTGATGGCTTCGGTGGAATTAGGCATTAGGCGAGTATAACTGTGTTTGTATTTTTAAATAAAAATGGAAAACTGTGTTTTCTTTTATTTCTAATAAAATACTTTATTCTGTTTGTGGGTTTATTTACCATGTGACTATAGGATTAGGAACGGATAGGTGTCTTACAGATGCCTCTCCATTACTAAGCCATGGCCTTGATCTCACCCGACAATACAAAGGTGACATCAACCCCAAAAATTTGAACCTCACTTGCCACTGCCACAGGGCAAGTGGGAGGAGCCGGGCAAAGCACCAGAATTGGCGCATCTAATAGATGTGTCTTTTCTGGGCAGCTGCGGGCTACTATTTTTAGGCTGGGGGGAGCAATATCCATGACCCCTTACCAGACTGAGAATAACAGCCCCCAGCTGTCTGCTATAGCAAGGCTAGTTGTCAAAAATGGGAGTATTCCATGCTGTTTTTTTTAAATTATTTATTTAAATAATTTAAAAAAAACAGTGTGAGGACCACTCTATTCTTGATAACCAGCCTTGTTGAAGCTGACAACTGAGGGTTGCAGTCCCCAGCTGTGAGTTTTGGTAGGCCGTTTTTTTTTTTATATTTACAGCGCAGAAGAAGCTGATGAATACTCCAATCAGTCGCTCCTGCTCTCACTGTTATTAGTGGCTGCAGGTGTAGGATGATTGGAGCGGTTGTCCCATCAGCTGACACCAGTGACCAGAGGTAAATTTTATACCTCCGGTCACAGCTGAGCGCTCACACTGTCTTTTGACAGTGTGGGAACTGCAGCTCTCTGACTGGCAGGGATGATTTCACCACTGATCAAAAGCGTTGTTTGCCGCGATGTCGTGCACATGACAGCATGGCAAATACTGGATGTTCGGGCCGCCATTCAAGTGAATGGGGTCCGTGTTCAGATTTGGGTCCTGGTACTGTTCTGGTACCTGAACCTGAACTTTTTGTAACTGTTCGGCCGAACCCGCCGAACCCGAACATCCAGGAGTCTTGAGACCTAGGTAATTTTTCAACCAATTTAACTATGTAACTGAAATCAGGGTCTCTGCCCCTATATTATGCTGCTCTCAAATGATGTAGTAAAACCCTGGTTACAAAGTCTCTAAAATCACATTGACAGCATATGATTAAAAACTTAAATATATGTCAGAAAGTTCTAGGTACTAGGTACAAGAATAAAACTAAAAGTTGTGACATTATAACATAGTTTTCTTAATCATTAAAAGGGATATTCAGCAACATTTCAAAGACATGCCAAATTCAATAAGAGGCACATGCCACTTAGTGCGTGCTGCAATAATACAGTTAATTCACTGAGTCAAGGCGGGCATGCAAAAACGTAGACAAAGGTGGATCGATTCATGGAAGATCAAGTTTCAGTTGAATTTTTTCAAATTTTTTGCTCCATCTGAATTTGAACACATGTAATTTGATTTGTGATATACATATGATAATTGTCAGAAAATATATTTATACACTTACAGAACATGCTAATTTCATCAGGCATGGCCGCTCGGGTTTTCCCATAATTTCCCGCAGCCATCGGTTCACATGGTCTAGCACAGCCAATCAGGGGGTCTACCATAGCCAGTATAAATGAAAGAGGCAAAACGCCACTTTATGATTGTATTATGTAGGGATAGGAGCTCAGAGTACACAGTGTGGGTGTGCGCCCCGGCAGGGCCATTGCAGTCACGGTACTGGTGCACGGCGGTTCCGAGTGCTGGTATAGTCCGGCCAGGGGTACGCCAGTCTTTGTCAGTTGTGGGAGTTTATAATATAAGAATACAAAGGTTTTGTTACGCCAGTTGGAATGTTCATCCTGGTATGGTCGGGCATTGATGAGGGTCCCTGGGAGTTAGGTGGTGATGGACAGTGCCAGATGATTAACCCCTTCCCAACTAGGGCTGTCTCCCAGGGGAGTTGGAGCAGGCATGGTGCAGCAGAGAATAATCAGCATTAAACAGGGTGATGATCAGTTTGTATCTTTTACTGCCAGTCTGGAAACAGTCCCACAAGCTTCCATGCATTAGCGTAGCTACCGGCGGGGCAGAGAGGGCCATTGCCCCGGGCCCGGTGCTCTGAGAGGGCCCAGCCAGAGCTACGCTACTGTAACTGCATCGTCGTGCACGCCGCGCCGATACAGTTACATTCTGCAGCAGAGCAGGGAGAATCAATGTCACTACAATGTCGCCCGGCCACTATGGGTCCCTGAGCAGGCGGGAGGGCCCTGTGACAGCTGTGGGCCCCCCCTGCCTGTCATCGCAGGTTCAGCTGTATCGGCTACATGCTGATATAACTGACCGCATTGATGAGAAAAGGAGCGCTACGCTCCTTCTCCCTTCATCCCCCTTTTAGCGTCTGATGTAGACACTGACAGCGGGCGCGATGACGTCACTACCCGGCGCCCGCTGTCAGGAGATGAGTGGGAGCTTGGAGCAGCGTAGGAACAAGGACAAAGAGAGTTGAGTATTGTATTAATTTTTTTATGGAGGTGCATTATACTTTAAAGTCTGCCTAAGGGGCTGCGCTGCATTATATTAGTCTGCTTAAGGGGCTGTGCTGCGTTATATTAGTCTTCCTAAGGGGCTGCGCTGCATTATATTAGTGTGCCTAACGGGCTGTGCTGCATTATATTACAGTCTACCTAGAGGGGTGCATTATATTACACACTGCCTAGGGAGGGCTTCATTATATTGCAGTCTGCCTAAGGGGGGTGCATTATATTACAGTCTGCCTAAAGGGGTGCATTATATTACAGTCTGCCTATGGAGGGCTTCATTATATTACAGTCTGCTTAAGGGTGGGTGCATTATATTACAGTCTGCCCAAGGGGGATGCATTATATTACAGTCTGCCTATGGGAGGATGCATTATATTGGAGTCTGAGTATGGGGGGCTGCATTATATACTATATTGAGTCTGCCTATAGGGGGTGCATTATACTATATAGAGTTTGTCTCTATGGGGAGTGCATTATACTATAGAGTCTGCCTATGGGGAGTGCATTATACTATATAGAGTCTGTCTATGGAGGGTGCATTATACTATATAGAGTCTGCCTATGCTGGTGTATTATACTATATATAGGCTGCCTATGGGGAGTGCATTAAACTGTATAGAGTCTGTCTATAGGGGGTGCATTATACTATATAGAGTCTGACTATAGGGGGTTCATTATACTATGTAAAGTCTGCCTATGGAGAGTGCATTATACTATATAGAGTCTACCTATGGGGAGTGCATTATACAATATGGAGGCTATCTAGGGGGCCATCATACAGTGTGGAGATTACAGGGAGAGGGTCATCATACAGTGCCATTAAACAGTTTGGGGGCTATTAAGGGGTCAGTACATATACAGTGAGGGGGCATTATACTGTGTATAAGAGGGCATCATAGTGTGTATAGGGGAGCTGTACAGGGGGGAGACTCGGGACATTATTAAATGTAAACTGGGCACTTATTGTTATAGGGGAACTGTGACTGTCAAAGGGGCACACAGGGCACTTGCACCCGGCATTACTATATTATAGGGGGTTGCTTTAGAATTTAGAGGGCACATTGTGCCACACAGCGGGTGCAGTAATAGGGACACATACGGCAGCAGCGGCTCAGAATTGGGGTATCAGCAGTTTGTGCAGGTTGGGGATAGATGGGGACAGTGCTGAAAATGTGAGAAGTCAAATGTGTCTTTGTTGTATACTCTGCAGCCGAGTCCTGGCTGGAAGAAGTTGTCATGTCGCTCTGGGCCAGATGGAAAAGATGAGAAAAGTGAACGATTCTATCGGAAAGAACGTCAGCGGTAAGTCATTATCTGTAACTGTACTGTGATCTATTATATGTTCTGTAGGATTGGTATTTACCACTCACCATATGGCAGTAAGATCCATATTGGTCTTTATATAGAGATTATTTTCAGTAACAGCGCAGTCATCAGCTGAGGTTCTCCTCCACTATTAGGGTGCACCACCGAGTTGTAATCAAGGCTACCTGGTTAGGTGCCCACTCAGAAGTTTCGCCCCCCCTGAACTAAAACGCTAGCTACACCTCTGCTTCCATATAATTCACATACAGGGGGTTGTTCAGACCTGCCTGTTGAGGGTTCAATTTCTCTGCTGTAAGGTTGTGTAGCCTTCCTGTTGGCAATTATACTTCTGGTAAACAATACTTTGGATCCCCAGAGGTCCGAGATGAACAGTTATTAGATCAGTGATGACTTCCAGCAAGCAGGCAACGTGAATCCTCTCAGAACACTTACTTCCTAAAACAGTGTCCTTGATTCCATGCAGTTGCTGAACTCCTGGGCAATAAGCTCTCTTCTGCTAGTTTTATGAAGACTGAGCTGACTCACAGTTTGGCCGGGGTCACACTTGCGAGAAACTCGCATAAGTCTCGCATCTCAATACCCGGCACTGCCGCCGGCACTCGGCAACGGAGCGCTCAGCTGCACAGAAATACATGCAGCTGCGCACTCCAGTCCCAAGTGCCGGCGGCAGTGCCGGGTATTGAGATGCCTTTAGCACAAACTCTGGAAGTCCTGTGTTCTCCAGGGACTGGTACTCTGCCTTATGCAGCTGTCCTTGCAGAGAGCATGCAGCATGTCTCTACATTCAGGACCTCCACCATGCTAGTCCTTCTTCCTACAAAACTACAACTACTCAAACCCCTCATCTGACGGATCGTGCACACTTCCTGGTTCAGGCAAAGGTGTACAATCTGTCAGTAAGGGATCAGGAAAAATGTGTGCAATTATAACAGCAGAGAACTTAGCCCTCACCATTGCTGGCAATACAGATAAAAGTATATCACACATGCAGGCATTTTGTGGTGCTACAGACACGGGTGCCACATAGGGATAGAAAAAAAAGCCTATTGAGATTGTGGTGTACTACATCAGTGTTGGTCTACCAGCAGATTGATTGTGCTTTATACTTGTGGTTTTTCCCAATAACTTGAAAGGTTGAAAAACTGTATAAATGCTGAAAGAATTAACAAGCTGCAGACTTGAAAAACACATTGATGACTCAAATTTGCAAGGAAAAAATGAGACTCACTTGCATGAAAGTTTAGAAATCTTCAACCTTCAAAAATGTGCAGAAAAATGTAGCAGGTACATGGCTGTTTTTCCCTCACATTTAACCCCTTAACCCCCTGGGCTTTTTCAGTTTTACGTTTTTCGCTCCCCTCCTTCCCAGAGCCACAACTTTTTTTATTTTTCCGTCAATATGGCCATGTGAGGGCTTATTTTTTGCAGGATGAGTTGTACTTTTGAACGATACCATTTATTTTACCATGTCATGTACTAGAAATCAGGAAAAAAATTCCAAGTGCAGTTAAATTGCAAAAAAGTGAATTCTCACACTTGCTTTTTGTTTGCCTTTTTTTGCTAGGTTCACTAAATGCTAAAACTGACCTACCATTATGATTTTCCAGGTCATTATGAGTTCATACACACCAAACATTTCTAGGTTCTTTTTTTTCTAAGTGGTGAAAAAAATTCCATACTTTGCTATAAAAAAAAAATTGCGCCATTTTTCGAGACCCGTAGCATCTCCATTTTTCGTGATCTTCGGTTGGGTGAGGGCTTATTTTTTGCATGCCAGGCTGACGTTTTTATTAATACCATTTTGTTGCAGATACAATCTTTTGATCGCCTGTTATTGCATTGTAATGAAATGTCGCGGCGACCAAAAAAAACATAATTTTGACGTTTTGACTTTTCTTTATCACTAAGCTGTCTAGCGATCAGGTTAATCCTTTTTTATCGATAGATTGGGTGATTCTGAACACGGCAATACCAAATACGTGTATGTTTGATCTTATTTTTTTTGTTTTATTTTGAATTGGGGCGAAAGGGGGGTGATTTGAACTTTTACTCGTATATATATATATATATATATATATATATACGAGTAAAAGTTCAAATCACCCCCCTTTCGCCCCAATTCAAAATAAAACAAAAAAAAAAAATATATATATATATATATATATATATATATATTTAAACACATTTTTTTTACTTTTGGTATGTTAAAATAGTCTCCAAAGGAGACTAGAAGCTGCCATGGCCCGATCGGCTCTGCTACATAGAGGCGATGGTCAGATCGCCTCTATGTAGTTGAATTGATGACTTGCTATGAGTGCCGACCACTGGGTGGGGCTCACAGCAATCCGGCACTGACAACCATAGAGGTCTCCAGGAGACCATGGGTTGTCATGCCGACACATCGGTGACCCGCGATCATGTCACCGGTGTGCGTATTTCCAGCACTATTGCTTAAATGTCGCTGTCAGCATTTAACAGCAGCATTTAACTAGGTAATAGCCGTGGGTGGATCGTGATTCCACCCACGGCTATTGCGGGCAGATGTGTAATGCAACTGCGGAGCTTTTGCGTGTAGCCTCCACCAGGGGGCGCTGTTACGGGAAAAAGGAAAACACTTACTGTGTAGCACCTCGGTACAGAAGTGCAGGCCGCCAGCAGGAGGCGGCAGAGTAGTCAGACAGGCCAGAGTCAGCAACAAACAGGAAAATGAAGTACCAGAGGTCACAGCAAGCATGAGATCAGAGACGAGCCAAAAGTCAGAGCCAGACAGTAGTGCAGTATCCAACAAGTGAGACAGAAAGAGGAGTCGAGGTACAAGCCAGTGGGTCAAAAGCCGATTGGGGAACGTAGTACCAGAGCCAGAAAAAACAGAGGCGGAGTTCAGAGTTCAAGCCAACTTGGGCCCCAGCTTAGCAGAAGGAACTTTAAGCTTAATATTCTTGGTGGACAACCATACCTTATCCCCAACCCGGAATACTGACCTCACAGATCATCTTTTGTCAGCAAAGAATTTATACCTCCCCTGAGCCTCCCCAATATTCCTCTGAACCTCCTGCCACACCTCCCCCAAACATTGCACAGCTAGATCAGCCCCAGGGCACCCTGAATCCAGTTGGTTAAATCCCCCAAAATGAGGGTGAAACCGATATTTGCAGAAGAAAGGGGAGGTACCTGTGGACTAATTAATGCGATTATTAAAAGCAAATTCAGCCACAGGCAAAGAGGAACATCAATCGTCCTGCTGGGTTGTGATCAAACAAAAAGCAAGATTTGTTCCAAAGACTGATTGGTTCTCTCTGTCTGACTATTACTCTTAAGGGCCTGTCACACTAAGCGATATCTCTAGCAATATCGCTATAACTTGTGACGTTATAGCGATATTTCTAATGATATCGCTGTGTCTGATACTTACGTACGACCCGCTCCCCTGCTGGTCATCGCTGATCGCGCGAGAACGTCCTGGACCGTTTCTCGTTGTCAGCTTCCTGCGGCGCTTCCTGTGGAGAGACGAGCGACGAGCGTGGAGCCGGGCGGGAGGACGCAGGATTGCCTAGTGTGACAGGTAAGTAGCGACCCCGGTCCCCAGCAATGTCGCTGGTGAGATCTGCCTGTGTGGCAGCTCACTAGCGACCACTTAGCGATGCACCAGCGATCCTGACCGCGTCATATCGCTGGTCGGGATCGATGGTGCATCGCTAAGTGTGACAGTACCTTTAGGCTGGAGTCACACTAGATGTATGTCCTCTCCTGAGGTCTTACAGTGGGTATGGAAAGTATTCAGACCCCTTTAAATTTTTCACTCTTTGTTTCATTGCAGCCATTTGGTAAATTGAAAAAAGTTCATTTTTTTCTCATTAATGTATACTCTGCACCACATCTTGACTGAAAAAAACCAAAAATGTAGAAATTTTTGCAAATTTATTAAAAAAGAGAAATAGACATATCACATGGTCATAAGTATTCAAACCCTTTACTCAGTATAGAGTTGAAGCACCCTTTTGAGCTAGTACAGGAATGATCCAGAGATGCTCAATTGGGTTTTGGTCAAGGCTCTGGCTGGGCCAGTCAAGAATGGTCACAGAGTTATTCTGAAGTTACTCCTTTGTTATTTTAGCTGTGTGCTTAGGATCATTGTCTTGTTGGAAGGTGAACCTTCAGCCAAGTCTAAGGTCCAGAACACACTGGAAGAGGTTTTCATCCAGGATATCTCTGTACTTGGCTGCATTCATGTTTCCTTCAATTGCAACCAGATGTCCTGTCCCTGCAGCTGAAAAACTTCCCCATAGCATGATGGTGCCGCAACCATGTTTCACTGTTGGGATTGTATTGGGCAGGTGATGAGCAATGCCTGGTTTTCTCCACACATACCGCTTAGAATTATCACCAAAAAGTTCTATCTTCATCTCATCAGAGCAGAGAAACTTATTTCTAGTAGTCTGGGAATCCTTCATGTGTTTTTTAAGCAAACTCTATGTGGGATTTCATATGTCTGGCACCGAGTGGCTTCAGTCGAGCCACTCTGCCATAAAGGCCCGACTGTTGGAGGGCTGCAGTGATAGTTGACTTTGTGGAACTTTCTCCCATCTCCCTACTGCATTTGTGGCGCTCAGCCACAGTGATCTTGGCGTTCTTCTTTACCTCTCTCACCAAGGTTCTTTTCCCACAATTGCTCAGTTTGGCTGGACAGCCAGGCCTAGGAAGACTTCTGGTGGTCCCAAACTTCCTCCATTTAAGGATTATGGAGGCCACTGTGCTCTTAGGAACCTTGAGTACTGCAGAAATTCTCATTGGCCAGTTCCTTTGACCTCATGATTCTCATTTGGTCATGCAGTGTAAGCTGTGAGGTGTGTGCCTTTACAAATCAAGTCCCATCAGTTTATTTAAACACAGCTGGACTCCAATGAAGAAGCACAGTAGAACATCTCAAGAAGGATGTGACTTAAATATGAGTGTCTGAGCAAAGGGTCTGAATACTTATGACCATGTGATATTTCAGTTTTTCTTTTTTAATAAATTTGCAAAAATTTCTACATTTCTGGTTTTTTTTAGTCAATATGGGGTGCAGAGTGTACATTAGTGAGAAAAAAAATGAACTTTTTTGAATTTACGAAATTCCTGGAATGAAACAAAGAGTGAAAAATTTAAAGGGGTCTGAATACTTTCCGTACCCACTATATATCACAGCAGTACTACTATCAAACGCAGATCACATCTAGGCAGCTTTGCCTCTGGCAAGTGTATGACTAGGGAGGAAGCTGTGGGGTGTACATGTCCCATCACTAATCTCAGTCACAGCAAGATGATACAGCTTTTGACAATGACACCGTCAACTCAGGATTTTGCTCAGTCCAATTCTCCACATCCATAATACTTAATATTGTAAATAGTGGAATTTTCTATCTTTCAATGATACGGTTTTCTTTTCTGCCCCAAGTCCCATAACTTACAGCACACTGTGGGCTACGCCACAATTGATTTTTTGGAAGCTATGGACAGGCAGCTTTTGTTCTAAAAATGTGGTGCCGGAGGAGATTGAGAACACCATTCTAATGCTTAGCTGTGCTGCAGGTTCTGCGAGTTATAGTGGTAGGGACACTGTCAGAAATAGTGGCACTCTGAACCAAAGTAAATTTGGGGAAAAGGGAGAGAATCAGACCGGGGCGGTTCAAGGATTGCTGGCCATTTCCAGCATAGAGACACCTGTCAGGTGAATCAGGGATGACTATGAAGATGATTCTGTGATGGACAAAAACTAGGAACCAGACAGAAATGAATAAGAGGTGAGGTTATTAGAGAAGGAGGCTGCTGGCATCAGTTATACGTAGCACAGACAATGTGCATCTAAAACATTCTCTGGGGCCAAATAAGCTTTTTCTATTCTCTGTTCTGGAGCAGGTGATGCTGTACATGCTGCTGGTGGAAGACGCTGTACATAGCCTGAAAGCTCCAGTCTCAGTGTTGGCAAGTTGTACATGCAGGCTATTCATGTGTAAGGCTGTGTTCACACGTTGCGTTTTTTTCACGTTTTTCCTGCGGATTTACCAAAAAATCTGCTCAAAAAACACCTAAAAGAAGCTTCCCATTCATTTTAATGCATTCTTTACTTTTTGTGCATATTGATGTGTTTTTTACCGCGAAAAAAACACTTTGCGGTAAAAAAACGCAGCATGCTCATTAATTTTGCGGTAAATTCCGCATTTCTGGCTATTTCCTATGTGTCTGGGGACTCTCCAGAAAAAATTGCGGCAAAAACGCGCAAAAAATGCAGATTTTCTGGGAATGAGTCCGGTTTTTATGCAGAAATTTTCTGCATACGTGTGCACATAGCCTAATAGTTTTTTTTCTACGTTTCTGACAGACATTTATTTGGCACTCTTGAGGTGCTGCAATAGGAAAATAAGCCATGGACATCCTGGCTCCTTATAGACTAGGAATTATGGCTTACAGTAGGGAAAAAACTATTTGGTCAGCCCCCAATTGTGCAAATTATCCCACTTAAAAAGATGAGAGAGGCCTGTAATTAACATCATAGGTAGCCCACAACTATCAGATTCAAAATAAGAAAACAAATCCAGAAAATGACCTTTTCTGATTTGGCAAGATTTATTTTGCAAATTATGGTGGAAAATAAGTATTTGGTCATTAACAAAAGTTTATCTCAATATTTTGTTATACAGTACATCCTTTGTTGGCAATGACAGAGGTCAAACATTTTCTGTAAGTCTTCACAAGGTTGGCACACACTGCTGGTGGTATGTTGGCCCATTCCTCCATGCAGATTTCCTCTAGAGTAGTGATGTTTTCGGCCTGTCGCTGGGAAACACAGACTTTAAAATCCCTCCAAAGGTTTTCTATAGGGTTGAGATCTGGAGACTGGCTAGGCCACTCCAGGACCTTAGCATGCTTCTTACAAAGCCACTCTTTCATTGCCCTGGTGGTGTGCTTGGGATTATTATCATGCTGAAAGACCCATCCACGTTTCATCTTCAATGCCCTTGCTGATGGAAGGAGGTTTGCACTCAAAAATTTCATGATACATGGCCCCATTCACTCTTTCATGTACACGGATCAGTCATCCTTGTCCCTTTACAGAGAAACAGCACCAAAGCTTGATGAAGCCACCCCCATGCTACACAGTAGGTATGGTATTCTTTGGATGCACCTCAGCATTCTGTCTCCTTCAAACACGACAAGTTTTCTTTCTACCAAACAGTTCTACTTTGGTTTCATCAGACCATATGACATTCTCCCATTACTCTTCTGGATAATCCAAATGCTCTCTAGCAAACTTCAGATGGGCCCAGACATGTATTGGCTAAAGCAGGAGGACACGTCTGGCACTGCAGGATCTGAGTCCCTGGCGGCGTAGTGTGTTACTGATGGTAGCCTTTGTCACGGTGGTCTTACCTCTATTCTGGTCATTCACTAGGTCCCCCAACCATTCTTGTGATCATTTTGACCCCATGGGGTGAAATCCTGTGTAGAGCCTCAGATCGAGGGAGATTATCAGAGGTCTTGTAGGTCTTCCATTTTCTTATTATTGCTCCCACATTACACCAAGCTGCTTTGCCTATTGCAGATTCAGTTTTCCCAGCCTTTCTGCAGAGCTACAATTTTGTTTCTGGTGACCTTCGACAACTCTTTGGTCTTCACCATAGTGGAGTTTGGAGTGTAACTGTTTGAGGTTGTGGACAGGTGTCTTTTATACTGATAACAAGTTCAAACAGATGACATTACTACAGGTAATGAGTGGAGGACAGAGGAGTCTCTTAAAGAAGAAGTCACAGGTCTGTGAGAACCAGAAATCTTGCATGTTTTTAGATGACCAAATACTTATTTTCCACCATAATTTGAAAAATAAATCTTGCCAAATCAGACAAGGTGTTTTTCTGGATTTGTTTTCTCATTTTGACTCTTATAGTTGTGGTCTACCAATGATGTCAAGTACAGGCCTCTCTCATCTTTTTAAGTGAAAGAACTTGCACAATTGGTGGCAGACTAAATACTTTTTTCCCCGCTGTAAAATGGTCAAAAATGTTTGTGAGTGATCAAGTCCTGGAATTTATTGTCAGATGACCTGACTTTTCAAGAACATTTTGTGGAGTCCACGTTCTGGAGTATACTACATATATATATAAATATATATATATATGTATATATACTAGCTGAAGAGTCTGGCGCTGCCCGGGCATAGTAACTAACTGTGGTTAGTTATAGCAAATTATAATTATCCTCCATCCCATAGTCCCATGCCCATATACCCATCATACATATCCACGATCCCATAGGCCCGTGCCCATATACCCATCATACATATCCTCCATCCCATAGTCCAGTGCCCATATATCCATCACACATCCTCCATCCCATAGTCCCATGCCCATATACCCATCATACATATTCGCCATCCCTTAGTCGAGTGCCCATATACCCATCACACGTCCTCCATCCCATAGTCCCATGCCCATATACCCATCATACATATTCACCATCCCATAGTCGAGTGCCCATATACCCATCACACATCCTCCATCCCATAGTCCCATGCCCATATACCCATCATACATATTCGCCATCCCATAGTCGAGTGCCCATATACCCATCACACGTCCTCCATCCCATAGTCCCATGCCCATATATCCATCATACATATTCGCCATCCCATAGTCGAGTGCCCATATACCCATCACACATCCTTCATCTCACAGTCCCATGCCCATATACCCATCATACATATCCTCCATCCCATAGTCCCGTACCCGTATACCTGTCATACATATCATTCATCCCATAGTCCCGTGCCCATATACCTGTCATACATATCCTCCATCCCATAGTCCAGTGCCCATATACTCATCAAAAAATATTCAGGATTGAGAGTCCTCAGTAGTTGATACCTTTAAATGGCTAACTGAAAAGATGGCAACACATTGCAAGCTTTCGAGACTACTCGGGTCTCTTCATCAGGCAAGACTAATACAAAATCTGAAGTCACATATTTATGCACAATACAGCCTAGAAAAAATGCAATAGATAAGACAAGTGACGTGAAGCAGAACTATCAATATGGGAGAGGGAGAAACATAAATATAAACATTGGACCAGTTCATAGATAAGGAGTCCGGATGTTTTATGGTCCTCTGATTGGGGTCTAGTTCTGTGTTGTGATGCCCCCACAAGGTTTTAAAAGGAAATTCCTTAATTGATGTAAAAAGACATAAATCTATGCGACACATTCATTCCAGCACTGAGAGTGTCAAAGGTCGTCATAAATTTGTACTCCCAAACTCATCTCTCTCTCTGAGACTTGAAGTTACCTTTCAATACCAGTAATTTCATATCCACGTTGCTGTGATCAGGGATACAGAAATGTTTTGCCACAGGTAGATCCATTCTTTTTTCTCTTATTGTGTGACGATGAGCATTCATCCTTGTTCTAAGCTTTTGCCCTGTCTCCCCCACAGGAACCTTTCCTTGCAACCAGAAAAAATGTAAAACCTGTCCATTTATAATGACCACGGACAAGATAAAGATCCCCAACTCACATCAGGACTACAAGATCCCAGGTACTTTCACCTGCATTACATCTAATGTGGTGTACTTAATTATTTGTACTAAATGTCCAACTAGGGGTCTGTATGTGGGGGAGACCAGGCAAAAACTGAGAACAAGGATGAATTCTCATTGCCACACAATAAGAGAAAAAAGAATGGATCTACCTGTGGCAAAACATTTCTGTATCCCTGATCACAGCAACGTGGATATGAAATTACTGGTATTGAAAGGTAACTTCAAGTCTCAGAGAGAGAGAGACGAGTTTGGGAGTACAAATTTATGACGACCTTTGACACTCTCAGTGCTGGAATGAATGTGTCACATGGATTTATGTCTTTTTACATCAATTAAGGAATTTCCTTTTAAAACCTTGTGGGGGCATCACAACACAGAAGTAGACCCCAATCAGAGGACCATAAAACATCCGGACTCCTTATCTATGAACTGGTCCAATGTTTAGATTTATGCTTCTCACTCTCCCATATTGATAGTTCTGCTTCACACCACTTGTCTTATCTATTGCATTTTTTCTAGGCTGTATTGTGCATAAATATGTGACTTCAGATTTTGTATTAGTCTAGCCTGATGAAGAGACCCAAGTAGTCTCGAAAGCTTGCAATGTGTTGCCATCTTTTCAGTTAGCCATTAAAAGGTATCAACTACTGAGGACTCTCAATCCTGAATATTTTTCTATCTACTGGCTAACACGGTACAAAGATATACATCTTTCCTGTATCATATACTCATCACACATCCTCCATCCCATAGTCCCGTGCCCATATACCCATTATTACATCATCATCACCATGGCAACCGTTATGACATAACCGTCACCATTGCAACCTATGATGAATCAGCGTCGCCATGGCAACAATTGTGACATCATAATGAAGGGCGGGGCTTGATGCACACACACTTTTTCCCCATTATGTAGATAGGGGCAAAATTGTTTGGTGAATTGGAACGCGCAGGGTTAAAATTTCACCTCACAACATAGCCTAGGACACTCTCGGGGTCCAGACGTGTGACTGTGCCAAATTTTGTGGTTGTAGTTGCGACGGTGTGGATGCCAATCCCGGACACACATACATACATACATACACACACACACTTGAGCTTTATATAATATATATATATATATATATATATATATATATATATATATATATATATAATATATAAAGCTCAAAGTGTGTATGTATGTATGTGTGTATGTGTGTATGTGTATGTCCGGGATAGGCATCCGCACCGTCGCAGCTACAGCCACACGTCTGGACCCCGAGAGCATCCTAAGCTATGTTGTGAGACGAAATTTTAACCCCGCACGTTCCAATTCACCAAACAATTTTGCCCCTATCTACATACTGGGGGAAAAAGTGTATGCGTGTCAAGCCCCGCCCCTCATTGTGATGTCATAATGCCCCTATTTGCATACTGGGGAAGCAGTGTGTGCGTATCAAGCCCCGCCCCTCATTATGATGTCACAACAGTTGCCATGGCGACGCTGATGTCATCATAGGTCGCAAGCCCCGCCGCCACTCATTATGATGTCATAATGGTTGACTATGGGATGGAGGATGTGTGATGGGTATATGGGCACGGGACTATGGGATGGAGGATATGTATGACGGGTATATGGGCACGGGACTATGGGATGGTGGATATGTATATGGGCATGGGACTATGGGATGGAGGATGTGTGATGGGTATATGGGCATTGGACTATGTGATGGAGGATATGTATGACGGGTATATGGGCACGGGACTATGAGATGGCGGATATGTATGATGGGTATATGGGCATGGGACTATGGGATGGAGGATATGTATGATGGGTATATGGGTATGGGACTATGAGATGAAGGATGTGTGATGGGTATATGGGCACTCGACTATGGGATGGCGAATATGTATGATAGGTATATGGGCATGGGACTATGGGATGGAGAATATGTATGATGGGTATATGGGCATGGGACTATGGGATGGAGAATATGTATGATGGGTATATGGGCATGGGACTATGGGATGGAGGATGTGTGATGGGTATATGGGCACTGGACTATGGGATGGAGGATATGTATGATGGGTATATGGGCACGGGCCTATGGGATGGCGGATATGTATGATGGGTATATGGGCACTCGACTATGGGATGGCGAATATGTATGATGGGTGTATGGGCATGGGACTATGGGATGGAGGATGTGTGATGGGTATGTGGGCATGGGACTATGGGAAGGTGGATATGTATGATGGGTATATGGGCACTCGACTATGGGATGGCGGATATGTACAGTCATGGCCAAAAGTTTTGAGAATGACACAAATATTAATTTTTACAAAGTCTACTTCTTCATTTTTTCTAATGGCAATTTGCATTTACTCCAGAATGTTATAAAGAGTGATCAGCTTAACAGCAATTACTTGCAAAGTCAATATTAGCCTAGAAAATGAACTTTATCCCCCAAAACACATTTCAACATTATTGCAGCCCTGCCTTAAAAGGACCAGCTAACATCGTTTCAGTGATTGCTCCATTAACACAGGTGTGGGTGTTGATGAGGACAGGGCTGGAGATTAATCTGTCATGATTAAGTAAGAATGACACCACTGGACACTTTAAAAGGAGGCTGGTGCTTGGCATCATTGTTTCTCTTCTGTTAACCATGGTTATCTCTAAAGAAATGCATGCAGTCATCATTGCACTGCACAAAAATGGCCTAACATGTAAGAGTATCACAGCTAGAAAGATTGCACCTCAGTCAACAATCTATCGCATCATCAAGAACTTCAAGGAGAGAGGTTCCCTTGTTGCCAAAAAGGCTCCAGGGCGCCCAGGAAAGACCAGGAAGCGCCAGGACCGTCTCTTAAAAGTGTTTCAGCTGCGGGATCAGGCTACCAGCAGTGCAGAGCTTGCTCAGGAATGGCAGCAGGCATGTGTGAGGGCATCTGCACGCACTGTGAGGCGGAGACTCTTGGAGCAAGGCCTGGTCTCAAGGAGGGCAGCAAAGAAGCCACTTCTCTCCAGGAAAAACGTCATGGACAGACTGATATTCTGCAAGAGGTACAGGGAGTGGACTGCTGAGGACTGGGGTAAAGTCATTTTCTCTGATGAATCCCCTTTTCGATTGTTTGGGACATCTGGAAAACGGCTTATTCGGAGAAGACCAGGTGAGCGCTACCACCAGTCTTGTCTCATGCCAACTGTCAAGCATCCTGAAATCATTCATGTGTGGGGTTGCTTCTCAATCAAGGGAATGAGCTCTCTCTCCGTCTTGCCTAAAAACACAGCCATGAATAAAGAATGGTACCAGAATGTCCTCCAAGAGCAACTTCTCCCAACCGTCCAAGAGCAGTTTGGCGATCAACAATGCCTTTTTCAACATGATGGAGCACCTTGCCATAAAGCAAAGGTGATAACTAAATGGCTCAGGGAACAAAACATAGAGATTTTGGGACCATGGCCTGGAAACTCCCCAGATCTTAATCCCATTGAGAACTTGTGGTCAATCATCAAGAGACGGGTGGACAAACAAAAACCTTCAAATTCAGACAAAATAAAAGCATTGATTTTGCAAGAATGGACTGCTATCAGTCAGGATTTGATCCAGAAGTTGATTGAGAGCATGCCAGGGAGAATTGCTGAGGTCCTGAAGAAGAAGGGTCAACACTGCAAATATTGACTTGCAGCATTAACTCATTCTAACTGTCAATATAACCTTTTGCTACTCATAATATGATTGCAATTATATTTCTGTATGTGATAAAAACACACATAAAAACCAGAGGCCAGCAGATCATGTGAAAATATAATATTTGTGTCATTCTCAAAACTTTTGGCCATGACTGTATATGGGCACGGGACTATGGGATGGAGGATGTGTGATGGGTATATGGGCACTTGACTATGGGATGGAGGATATGTTTGAAGGGTATATGGGCACGGGACTATGGGATGGTGGATATGTATATGGGCACGGGACTATGGGATGGAGGATGTGTGATGGGTATATGGGCATTGGACTATGGGATGGAGGATATGTATGACGGGTATATGGGCATGGGACTATGGGATGGAGAATATGTATGATGGGTATATGGGCATGGGACTATGGGATGGAGGATGTGTGATGGGTATATGGGCACTGGACTATGGGGTGGAGGATATGTATGATGGGTATATGGGCACAGGCCTATGGGATGGCGGATATGTATGATGGGTATATGGGCACTCGACTATGAGATGGCGAATATGTATGATGGGTGTATGGGCATGGGACTATGGGATGGAGGATGTGTGATGGGTATATGGGCATGAGACTATGGGATGGTGGAGATGTATGATGGGTATATGGGCACTCGACTATGGGATGGCGAATATGTATAATGGGTGTATGGGCATGGGACTATGGGATGGAGGATGTGTGATGGGTATATGGGCACTGGACTATGGGATGGAGGATATGTATGACGGGTATATGGGCATGGGACTATGGGATGGAGAATATGTATGATGGGTATATGGGCATGGGACTATGGGATGGAGGATGTGTGATGGGTATATGGGCACTGGACTATGGGATGGAGGATATGTATGATGGGTATATGGGCACGGGCCTATGGGATGGCGGATATGTATGATGGGTATATGGGCACTCGACTATGGGGATGGTGAATATGTATGATGGGTGTATGGGCATGAGACTATGGGATGGAGGATGTGTGATGGGTATATGGGCACGGGACTATGGGATGGAGGATAATTCTAATTTGCTACAACTAACCACAGTTAGTTACTATGCCCGGGCAGCGCCGGGCTCTTCAGCTAGTATATATATATAGAGAGAGAGAGAGAGACATTCCATTCAAGTGTCAGTTGAATTCCAACCAGAGTACACCTCATTCTACTTAATGTGCTTCTGATTAGGTGATTACCTGAACTAAATCTTGTTTAAGGAAGGAAATTTTAAAAAAACCCTGCTGCGGTGTTCACAATCCTCTTGCAATAGGACAAGCTGGATGGCAAAATAAGTGCTGGTAATATCCCTGAAGTAATAGGAGTGAAAAAATAACTTTTAACCATGCCAAAGGAGTTGAAAAGAAAAGTCTTGAGTGAGGGAAAAAAGGGCTCAATTCTGGCTTTACTAGCAGAGGGATAGAGTGAGTGTCATGTTGAATCTATCCTTAAAATTTCTAAGACGGCAGTCCATTACAACAAGGTCAAGCAGCAGACATTGGGGACAACAAAGCTACAGACCAGCAGAGGGTGAAAACGACTCTCCACTGACCGGGATGACCGTTATCTTATTCGAATATCACTCTGCACCCGCAGGATGACATCAAATGATCTACAAAAGGAATGGCAAATGGCAGCTGGGGTGAAGTGCACAGCAAGAACAGTTCGTAACAGTCTCCTAGAGGCAGGGCTCAAGTCATGTAAAGCTAGAAAAAAGCCTTTCATCAATGAGAAGCAAAGGAGAGCCAGGCTTAAGTTTACCAAAGACCATAAGGATTGGACCATAGAGGACTGGAGTAAAGTAATCTTCTTTAATGAGTCTAATCTTCAATTTTGCCCAACACCTGGTTATCTAATGGTTAGACTGAGACCTGGAGAGGTGTACAAGCCACATTGTCTTGCACCCACTGTGAAATTTGGTGGAGGATCAGTAATGATCTGGGGATACTTCAGCAAGACTGGAATTGGGCAGGTTAATCTTTGCGAACGTCGTATGAATCAAGCCACATACAAGGTTATCCTGGAAAAACAGTTGATTCCTTCTGCTCAGGCAATGTTCCCCAACTCTGAGGACTCG
This sequence comes from Dendrobates tinctorius, assembly GCF_039654945.1. Lineage (NCBI taxonomy): Eukaryota > Metazoa > Chordata > Amphibia > Anura > Dendrobatidae > Dendrobates > Dendrobates tinctorius. The sequence goes on from NW_027361728.1 coordinate 8,821,311, forward strand.
TTTTTCCAGCAGGACAATGCGCCATGCCACACAGCTAGGTCAATCAATGTGTGGATGAAGGACCACCACATCAAATTCCTGTCATGGCCAGCCCAATCTCCAGACCTGAACACCATTGAAAACCTCTGGAATGTAATCAAGAGGAAGATGGATAGTCACAAGCCATCAAACAAAGAAGAGCTGCTTACATTTTTGTACCATGAGTGGCATAAGGTCACCCAAAAGCAGTGTGAAAGACTGGTGGAAAGCATGCCAAGACGCATGAAAGCTGTGATTAAAATTATGGTTATTCCACAAAATATTGATTTCTGAACTCTTCCTGAGTTGAAACATTAGTATCTTTTTTTCTAAATGATTATGAACTTGTTTTCTTAGCATTATTTGAGGTCTGCAAGCACTGCATTTTTTTGTTACTTTGACCAATTCTCATTTTTTGAAAATAAATACAAAATTTAGTGCTTGAAAATTCGAAGACATGCTGTCCGTAGTTTATAGAATAAAAGAGCAATTTACATTTTACTCAAAAATATACCTATAAAGAGAAAAATCAGACAAACTGAAAATTTTTCAGTGGTCTCTTGATTTTTGCCAGAGCTGTATATACAGTATAACATTAGAAGAAAACCTAACCGTAAACCTAAATCTTAACCTTAAACCTGGGAAGAAAGAAAGAAAGAAAGAAAGAAAGAAAGAAAGAAAGAAAGAAAGAAAGAAAGAAAGAAAAGGATGAAAAAAATTGAATCTGACTACGGTGATGACATGGGGAGTGGGATGATCATGATCAGGGGGTGGGGAGAGGATGGGTGAAGAATTTATTGAAACTAATTTATAAATGTGATTTTTTTTAAATTAGACAGGACAGCACTTGAGTGTAGTGTATCTCTCTTCTCTCTCTGAACAACTACAAGGGGAGAAGAGAGAGGCACAGGCCAAGTGCTGTCATATTTACCAAATATTTTGCTTTTGATCACTGTGATAAGGTCTATCACAGTGATCAAATTTCAGGAACCAATTAAATTAAATTGATTTCTGACATTGCTGGGTAAAGGCAAGCAGCCCTCTTCGGGTGCACAGCACATGCGCCACCAATTCTGCTTCGGGAACAAGAGGAGGAGACCCGGGGAATGGGGGTTCCGATATCAAGGTACCGTGGGGGACCAGGGAACATCATTTTTCTCTTCTCTGACATATTAGATCATAGGAGGGAGAAATTATTTTTAAATGGGATTTTCCTTTTTTATTCTAACGTGATAAACGTTATTCATTGAATAATGGCGATCACATGATCAAGGACCATAAAAACTAGCCCCAATTGTGTTCTCCAGGGTTTCAGCTACCTGGAGATTATCTGTTGCTGGGGATGTGCTATTCATTTATTTCTCAGTGCTGTTAAAAAGCCGTGCTGAGGAATAAGGCCCCTTAACTGCTGCCGATCAAAGGCATATCGGCGGTCGTTAAGGGGTTAATATATTATAAATTGTAAACAGTTAAGAGAGCTTATAATACACTTTAATCAAAAACAAACCAGATTTACATTTTCATTTACAGATAATTATACAAAAGCCCACTGCCTGCCGAAAAGTAGTCTGTTCATTGGTCAGTCATTTTTAGGGGAAAACTTAACACAACAAAACTTACTGTGGTTCTGAGTAGTACAACATCAGCTTCTCGTAAGGAAGACTGGATGCAGTTGGCCCATACATGCCATTCTGGTTTCCAGTAGAATATAAGCCACAGAAATCCAAGGGAGAAAATATATCCACATATACACAGAACTTTTCGACAGGTGCTGGTCTTGTATCCAAATGCATCCTGAAAAAAAAGGAATTTATTTCAAGTAAACAGACTTTACTCCAATCTTCCTTAAATGCCATTTGATATAATGAGTACATTGGTGTAAAAGGTGGACAATAGAAATGAACGAATCGAGTTGATGCAAATCAAAATTGTGTCGAATTTTTCAGAATTTACTAAGCGTGACGAGTTCAAACAATTTGCAAGCCAAATTGTGTCGATTGAGAAAAATGATCCTCAACAGTGTACCCATTGAAGAGGATTATATCAGCCAGAGAAGGATCCTATGGGCACCTGGTGGGCTTCCTCATAATGTCTTGTAGCCATCACATCATATAACACAGCCATTTAAGAGGGTCTTATAGCCTATATAAAAGCACAAGCAAGAAATGCAGCAGCCATGCCATTCCTTGTTGAATCTAGATAATGAAATGATGTCACAGCTCACAGTTTAGGAATAGAGATGGGGAGAGAAAGCTATAAAACCGTGAAAATAACATTACAGATAGTGTATGACAGCACAGCAGTTAAAAACAGTTACCATCTGTTTTCCCATGGCCATATATGTTGAGGTCACTTTGACATTACTAAGGCTGTGTTTGCATTAAAGAGTTTGAAAAGGATTAGATTGGATACAGTCCTATGAAACCTCTTAGTGTTATACAATTATGTGCAAAATAATGGCAGAGTGTTTAACACAACTGAAATAAAGCTTAATCATCATAAAAACATTTTATTCCATATATACAATGGGAGCACTGCACATTCAATTCCAAATGAAAACATGAACAAAATATCAAGAATAATAGGCTGATTTAAAAAAATAATAAAAAACCAACGGCGCGAAGCGCAACCTAATTTGGTACAGAGCTGCAGGTAAAAGGATGACAACCACTCAAATAGTCCAAAATGGAAAACCTGATATAATATAAATAAAACTTGCGCTAGTACCTGGGTAAAATACATACACAAATCCAATAGTCCCAACGGATAAAATATGCCAAAGCGGTAGTAGATTACCTTGATTTAAAAAAAGAGCAGTGTCTGCATTTTCATTTACAAACTCGAATATTTACAGCATAAACTGAAATGTGTTTACAGACTGCTTTTCTGTTCATCTCTGAATTAATGTTTAGTTACATATCCTTTATTTCTGATATCTGCTTTGCATCTGTGTGGCATGAAGTCAACTAACATCTGACACCTGAGAACAACTATTCCAGTCCCAGCAGCCATTCCCCAGTTCGTTTGAATTCTTAGGTTGTGTATTAAAAGCAGAATTTTTGATGTCACTCCACAAATTTTCAATCCAATTGAGGTCTGGGGATTCAGCTGGCCACTTCATAACATCAATCTTGTTGGTCTGGAACCAGAATGTTGCCCACTTGCTGTTGTGTTTGGAGTCGTTGTCCTACTGAAACACTCATTTCATGGGTATTTCTTCTTCAACAGAAGGCAACATGACTTCTTGCAGTATTTTGATATTTTCAAACCGGTCTATGGTACCTGGTATGACCCAACTCTATAGTATGAGAACCTACCCAAACCATTAAGCTTGCACCTTCATGTTTTACAGTCTTCACAGTGAACTCTGGCTTAAATTCAGTGTTTATGTGTCGTCTCACGGACTGTCTATGGCCTTTAGACCCAAAAAGAACAATCTTGCACTCATCTGTCCATACATTGTTGCGCCACTTCTCTTTAGGCTAGTCAATGAGTTTTTTTGGCACACTGTAACCTTTTCAACAAATGTCATTTTTTCAGCAATGGTAGATAACGAGGATTCCATAGAATCATGGAATGTTAGCGTTGGAAGGGACCTCCTGGGTCATCGTGTCCAACCTTCTGCTCAATGCAGGATACACTAAATAATTTCAGACAGATGTCTGTACACCCTCTGAAGACTACCATTAAAGGAGAACTCACTACTACCTATCGTGGCAGCCTGATCAACTCATTGATAACCCTCACTGTCAAAAAGTTTTTGTAATATCTAATCTACACTGTGACAATACTTCAATATATGTACACAGCTATTAAGTCTTTTTCTTGTAAACAGTTTGGCTTCAGGTAGGCATCTTCTGATAGCTGCAGGACTCACAGGTAACTGAATATCTTTGATCTCCCTGGAGCTAGTCATGGGATGCTTGTTTGTTTGCCATTCTTGTGATTCCATGATCTATGCGGATGGTAGTATTTCTTTCCTACCACATGTTTCGGGTTTTGCTTGCCATTTTAAAGGATTGGAAATCTTTTGAGCTAAGCAGCATTTTCTGCACTTCTTTATATGTTTTCCCTTCTCCAATCAACTTTTTGAACAAATTTCTTTCTCCTTTGTTAAAATGTCTAGAAGGACCAATTTTACTCACTGAACAAAGGCTAAAACCAGCAGGGCCATAATTGACACCTGTTTCTTCACAGAATGATTGAACACACTAATTGAACTCCGGACTGCTATTAATTAGAATACGCTCTTTCATTAAATGAGTTGATTACACCCAATTAGCAGCATGCATGTAATGACTGTTGATTGCCCATTACTTGCCTACACCCACTCATGATTTTTTTCCCATATTGCATGAGCTTTTCTTCGAAAAACAGTAATTACCGTATATACTCATGTATAAGCCGAGTTTTTCAGCCCTTTTTTTTGGCTGAAAAAGACCCTCTCGGCTTATACACGAGTCATACACCTGAATGTCAGCGAGGGAGGGGGAGCAGGAGACATGATACTCACCCTCCTGGCGTCTGCATATCCGGCTCTGCTACATTTCAGTCCCGGCATCTGTATCTCCCTTCCTTTCTTCTTCCTGTGCGGTCACATGGTACCCCTCATTAAAGTCATGAATATGGACATGTCTCCACTCTCATAGGGGAGGAGCCGCATATTAATGACTTTAATGAGCGGTACCATGTGACCGCACAGGAAGAAGAAAGGAAGGGAGATTCAGATGCCGGAACTGAGATGTAGCAGACCCGGATATGCAGATGCCAGGAGGGTGAGTAGCACTGGAGGAGGGTGAGCCAGCCATGCCATAAGGATTCCATAAGAAGAGGAGAGTATGTCATTTTTTTTTTTAAATCGCAGCAGCAGCATTATTATTTGGAGCATGTTATGGGTCACCAATAACCTTTGTGCAGCATTATATGGGGCATATATTAATATGAAGCATGCTATGGGCCACCAATAACCTTTGTGCAGCATTATATGGGGCATATATTAATATGGAGCATGTTATGGGCCACCAATAACCTTTGTGCAGTATTATTATAAGGGGCATATATTAATATGGAGCATGTTATGGGCCACCACTAACCTTTGTGCAGCATTATATGGGGCATATATTAATATGGAGCATGTTGCATTTCCCACCCTCGGCTTATACTCGAGTTAATCAATAATTTTTCCCAGTTTTTGTGGCAAAATTAGGGGGGTTGGCTTATATTCGGGTCGGCTTATACACAAGTATATACGGTAACCAGATTGGTAATGTTAGATTGCTAATATTTTGCACATAATTGTAGATGTTTTTCTCAAGGCAACTGAAATACTTGTGCTTGTCTGCAAATCTATATTTTTTTTTAAATTTGCTGAAGCTTGTGAATTTGAATCTCAAAAGAGTAACTCTTGTCTACTAAACCATACATATACAAGATGATATATGCAATTATATAACTGATCTAGTTTCTTTTCAATCTTCATATTCTGTACAATTTATTTGAAAAATAAATGAAAATAAAGAACTAAAATAATGTGGTTACATAAATATGTACTTTGTTGAAGTACTCTTTGAATTTATGGCAGCATTTGGTCTTTCTGGATAGGAGTCTATCAGCATGGCATGTCCAGAATTGACAATCTTTGCCCACTCTTCCATGAAGTAGTGCGTCAAATCTGTCAGATTCCGAGGGCATCTCCTGAGTACAGGCCTCTTCAAGTCACCCACAGATTTTCAAGTAGGTTTGGGACTGGCTGGGCCTTTGAAAAACTGAATTTCTTCTGCTGAAGCCATTCTTTTGTTGAGTTGGAGGTATGCTGGAGGACAGTGTTGTGCAGAACAGTGAAATTACTCTTTAGCTTCAGCTTTTTAGCAGAGACCTGAACGTTTGTTACAAAATTTATTGATATTTGTAACAGTTCATAATTCTCCCATTGACTTGACTAATTTAAATTTAGGATGTATAGCACTTAACCCCTTAGTGGCAGTGCCAATTTTCTACTTAATGACCATGTCAATTTTTACAATTCAGACCACTTTCATTTTATGAGATAATAACTCTGGAACGCTGATTCTGAGACTGTTTTTTCCTGACATATTGTACTACATATTAGTGCTAAAATTTCTTTGATATGACTTGCATTTATTTATGAAAAAAAGGGAAATATGGCGAACAGTTTTAAAATTTTGAAAACTTTTAATTTTTATGCCCTTAAATCAGAGAGATATGTCACACAAAATACTTAATATATAACATTTCCCACATGTCTACTTTACATCAGCACAATTTTGGAAACAAAATTTTTTTGCTAGCAAGTTATAACAAACAAAATTTACAAAACCATTTTTTTAGGGACCACTTCACATCTGAAGTCACTTTGAGGGATATACATGACAGAAAATACCCAAAAGTGACACTATTCTAAAAACTACACCCCTCAAGGTGCTCAAAAACACATTCAAGAAGTTTATTAACGCTTTTTCGTGCTTCACAGAAACTGAAGCAATGTGTAAGGAAAAAAATTTCCTTTTTTTCACAAACATTTTAATTCAGAACCATTTTTTTTTATTTTCACAAGTGTAAAAAGAGAAAATGAACCACAAAATTTGTTGTGCCATTTCACCCTGAATATGCCGATACACCATATGTGGGGGTAAACCACTGTTTGGGCACACGGCAGCGCTCGGAAAGGAAGCATCGCCATTTGACTTTTTCAACACAGAATTATCTAGAATTGAGATCGGATGCCATGTCGCATTTGGAGAGCCCCTGATGTGCCTAAACAGTGGAAACCCCCCACAAGTGACACCATTTTGGAAACTTGACCCCCAAGGAACTTATCCAGATGTGTGGTAAGCACTTTGAACACCCAAGTGCTTCACAGAAGTTTATAATGTAGATCTGTGATAATAAAAATGATCTTTTTGCCCCCAAATTTTTATTTTCCCAAGGGTAACAGGAGATATTAGTCCCCCAAAGTTGCTGTACAATTTGTCCTGAGTACGCCGATACCCCATATGTGGAGGTAAACATGGCAGAGCTCAGAAGGGAAGGAGCGCAGTTTGACTTTTTCAACGTAGAATTGGCTGGAATTGAGATCGGACGCCATGTCATGTTTGGAGAACCCCTGATGTGTCTAAACAGTGGAAGCCTCCCAATTCTAACTCCAACCCTAGCCCCAACACACCTGTAATCTTAATCTCAACCCTAACCATAACCACAACTTTGTCAATGCAGAATTGGCTGGAATTGAGATCAGATGCATGTCACGTTTGAAGAGCCTCTGATGTGCCTAAACAGTGGAAACCCCTATTCTAACTCCAACCCTAACCCCAACACATCACTAACCCTAATCCCAACCTTAACCATAACCCTAATCACAAACCTAACCCTAACACACCCCTAACCCTAAACCCAACCCTAATCTCAACCCTAACCCTAATCCCAACCTTAGCCTCAACCCTAACCCTAGCCCCATCCCTAAACCTAACTTTAGCCCCAACCCTAACCCTAACTTTAGTCCTATCCCTAACTTTAGCCCAAACCCTAACCCTAACTTTAGCCCTACCCCTAACTTTATCCACCAACCCTAATCCTAACTTTAGCCCAAACCCTAACTTTAGCCCAACTCACTTTAGCTCCACTCACTTTACACCAACTTACCTTAGCCCAACTTACTTTAGCCTATTCTAACCCTAATGGGAAAATGGAAATAAATACTTTTTTTATTTTATAATTTTTCACTAAAGGAGTGATAAAGGCGGGTTTGATTTACTATTTTTTTATTTTGATCACAATGATCAAAATTAACCAATAGGAAAAATTTCCTATTGTTGCCGAGTGCTGGCCCGACCATTTTCTTCCTGGAAGAAGACGCCGGCGGCTGTGCAGGGAAGCAGGATGGTCCACGGATCACATCAGAGGAGAGAGAAATTAAATGGGAAATCAGATTTTTTTTTTGCAGTTACCGTTATACGGCGATCACAGCAAAGGGGTCAGTAAAAACCGACCTGAATCATGTCCTCTGGGGTCTCGGCTACCCCCGGTAGCCGAGACCACAGAGAAATTCTGACTCTGGGGGACGCTATATCCATATTCCTGAGCGCTGTTAATTAACAGCGCTGTGGTTTAATTATCCTTAACTGCCGCCGTTAAAAGGCGTATCAGCGGTCTTTATGAGGTTAAATATGCAAACATTTTTTATCTAACATTAATAATAATTATGAGCAAAGCAATATGCCACATGTATAACACTTATATACAAGGAATAGAGCTGTCCAAGGTAAATCTGCATCCAAATCAACACATGCAGAATATGTAACATATTCGCTCCGATCAAATCCGTGACATGATTGTCATGTGCCAGTCCACACTAAGGTCACTTTCATGCTTCAGTATTTTTAATCCAAATCAAGAAACTTTTCTAAACTCTTGTTTATGGACTGATATTTTGGTTCAGATTTATTAAGAGGCTAAAATACAAAGGGTTCAATTAACCTGATTAAATTCAATGTTGAGCTAAAGAGTACAGCTCTCCTAAAGAAGATGATAGAAAATGGTGGATGCCCTAATCTTGTCTTTACTACACAGGTGTCCAGAAGGGTAATGACAAATGGCCTACTAATTCAATGGCCCTTCTCTCATGCACAGAAACATAGTACAGCTCTGATTTATATGGAGTTTATATACTCAAGCATTTATATAAATGATTATTGCCTTTACGTTCCTTCCAAATGTCTTCTGATTTTATGTAAATCTGTCTGGAAAATATATTGGCTCACATTTACTAACACATTTACTGACACTATCTAATAGTTAAGGCCTGTTTCACACATCAGTTTTTTTGGTCAGTCAAAATCCTCTAAAATGACAGATAACGGATCCGTTCCTGTACTGACTACAACGTTTGGCACCGGACCGTTATTTTAACGGATCCGTCAAAGGAAGAATTTTAAAGGAACCGCTGCCTGGGGAAGGAGAGAGAGAGAATTTTTCAGCCGCCAGAACAGAGTTTAGGGTTAAATTTGCAGCTGAGTGAAGTCTTTCGGGCATGCACAGTGAGAAATACAGATCCGGCCGCCCGAAAAAACGTTGCATGGTCCGTTCGGGCATGTCGGCGGACGTCAAAATTTTGGTGGATCCGCAAAAAAACAGATCCAACGGATGGCCATCCGTCAAGATCCACTGGTAATGCAACTCAATGGGAAAAAAAACGGATCCGCCAAGAAAAATGGCGGATCCGTTTTTTTTGCAAAACGGTGGATTTTGACTGATGGACACAAACGGATGTGTGAAACAGGCCTTAAACTACATAAACTTAGGTAAAAGGGGTTTTATACTTTAAGAAAAGTGGACACCAAACACTTTTATATACAAATAATTATAGAGACCTGTCAATCGTCAGAAGTGCGGTGGGAAAAGCCAGCCGGGGACGCAGTGGCGTAGCTACAAAGTTATGGGCCCCAGTACGAACTTTCAAATGGGGCCCCCCATGCCAAAATACATGCAGATCTCCGCTCCGTACACCTCATATACACACACGGCTCCGCTCCATACACCTCTCCACTCCGTCCACCTTGTACACACGCGGCTCAGCTTCGTACACCTCGTACACACGCGGCTCCGCTACGTACACCTCGTACACACGTGGCTCCGCTCTGAACACCTAGTACACACGCGGCTCCGATCCGTACACCTCGTACACATGCGGCTCCGCTCCGTACACCTCATACACACACGGCTCTGCTCCGTACACCTCGTACACACACTGCTCTGCTCCACCTTTGGGACTCCAGCAAACCACAGCGAGAGCCGTTATTCACAAATGGTGAAAATATGGAACAGTGGTGAACCCTCCCAGGAGTGGCTGGCCAAGAGCACAGTGATGACTCATCCAAGACACCACAAAAGACACAACATCCAAAGAACTGCAGGCCTCACTTGCCTCAATTAAGGTCAATGTTGACTCTACAATTAGACTGGGCAAAAATGGCCTGCATTGCAAAGTTCCAAGACAAAAACCGCTGCTGAGCAATAAGAACATAAAGGCTTGTCGCAGTTTTGCCAGAAAACATCTTGATGATCCCCAAGACTTTGGGAGAATAATCTGTGGACTAACAAGACAAAAGCTGAACTTTTTGGAAGGTGTACGTCCCTTTGCATAGAAGTAAAACAGCATTTTAGAAAAGAAACATTATACCAACAGTAAAAAATGGTGGTGGCAGTGTGGTAGTCTGGGGCTGTTTTGCTGCTTAAAGAACTAGAAGACTTGCTGTGGTAAATAGAACCATAAATTCTACTGTCTACCAAAAAATCCTGAAGGAGAATGTCCAACCATTTGTTTGTGGCCTCAAGTTGAAGCACACTTGGGTTATGCAGAAGGACAATGTTCCAAAACACATCAGCAAGTCCACCTCTGAGTGTCTTAAGAGAAACAAAATTAAGACTTTGGAGTGTCCTAGTCAAAGTCCTGACCTTAATCTGATTGATATGCTATGGCATGACCTTAAAAAGTCTGTTCATGCTCGGAAACCCTCCAGTGTGGCTGAATTCCAACAATTCTGCAAAGATGAGTGGACCAAAATTCCTCCAGAGCATTGTAAAAGACTCATTGCCAGTTATCGCAAAAACTTGATTGCAGTTGTTGCTGCTAAGTGTGGCCCAACTGATAATTAGGTTTAGGGGGCAATCACTTATTTACACAGGGCCCTGTAGATTTTTTCTTTTTCCATTACTAATAAAGACCTTAATTTAAAAACTTCATTTTGTGTTTATTTGTGTTATATTTGTTTAATATTTACATTTGTTTGGTGATCTGAAACATTTAAGTGTGACAAACATGAAAAGAATAGGAAATCAGGAAGGAGCAAACACTTTTTCAGACAACTGTATTTAATGGGCCAAATTATAAAGTCCTTGTAAAAAAAAGTAACTTTGCAATCTATTTTTCTTAAAAATCCCTTTTTTTCAAAAATATTTAGAATTGAGAGTCCTCAGTGGTTGATACCTATTAATGGCTAAGAGCAGAGACACACTGCCATATTTCTCGTGTGAGAATCGCATCGTAAAACTCTAAAAACTCGCACTGGCTGTCGGCTATCCTGACCTGATCTTGACAGCTGCATAGAATTCCATCACGCTGTCATGCTCAGGTCAGGTGAGGTGCTGGCCAGTCCGTACAGTGTGATGCGATTATCGCACGAGAAATACGGCAGTGTGACTCCAGCCTAACTGAAAAGATGGTAACAAATTGCAAGCTTTCGAGACTACTCAGGTCTCTTTATCAGGCATAGAATAAAGCAAAATATGAAGAATCACATATTTATACACAACGCAGAACAGCCTGACAGCCTGAATACATCTGCGGATTTCTTAACAAACAGGCAATTCCCACATGTATTCAGGCTGACTAGCAGCCACAAATCATGCAGCTACAGTGACAGAAACTAAATCTCCAAGCACATCCAAATACTCGGAGATCACCCTAGCATGCTCGGGAAATCTCGAGTAACAAGTATACTCGCTCATCACTAGTTGCGGCTCTTGGACAGCCACGAGACATGCAGCTGGGGCGACTTGAGCATTTTTTTCAAGCAGGCTGAAAATACTCTATTACGACATGAGTGTGCTCAAATAATACCTCATCATTACTGGCCAACTCTAGAGTTTATCAGTGGTGGACAGTCTCATAGGTAAGAACAGAGTGATTACAAACATTAAGATATGATGCTTTGTCTTCTTAGAACAATATACTTTAAAAGAGAAACTAATGAAAATTAGAGTTCCCAATTTAAACAGTTTAGGAGATTTTCAGACACTCAGTCCTTTTGGGCTAAGCCTTCTGTTGTGGAGATCTGGGTCACATTGAACAGAAATGCTGGTAAGGTTGGGGTCACACTTGCGAGTGCAATGCAAGTATCATGATCCAGGTCGGGGTTTGTTCTTTGTTATGCTCTCCCCGGCCTTGTCATGCGGGGGTTAACTTTCTCTGCCTCGCTTTGTGACCTGTTTGACTAATTCAGTCCGCTGCTGTCTGCAGGCAGCATCAGTTGTAGTTCCTGCCTCAGCTTGAGCGGCTGACCCCGTTGCACCATGATTCGTCCTTTACCCGTTTACGGAGTTTCTGTCTGTCCCCTCCTGTTACCCTACTCGTCTTGTGTCTGCTCCACGTACTATGACCCATTGGTATTTGACCCGGCTTGCCATCTGACCTGTTTTGACTGTCTCCTGTTATGATGAGTCACCGAAGGAGGAAAAAATAAAATATCTAGCTAAGTCCAGAAAAACCAGAGAGGTTGGCAGCTATCGGATTGCAGACCCCTGAACCTATCCACAACAACTAGCAGTAGCCGTGGGGGGTTCCTACGGTGCCCTAGACCCCCTCGATTTTAGCCGGAGTGCTAAATAGCCTAAAGACAGAAAGGGGAAAACTAAACTGCCCCAGAGCAGACCCCAAAGCAATAGGCAGCCCCAACATATAATGACGGTGAAGCAAGATGAAAACACAAACACAGATAGAAAGATAGGTTGAGCAAATGATGGGGCCCAAGCTAACTAAAATAGGACAGGATAGGAAAGCTGCTGTCTGCCATCCGCAAAAACCCTATCCAAAATGTGCCAACCGACTGATAGGAAAAACAGGCCCTGAAGTCGCTAGACTTCAAAAGACTATATCAGCACGCAGGTATATTCTGAAGACAGAGCAAAAGATCAAAAGATCAGAGACAAAAATGGAATTCAGCTCACCCCCGGCAGGGATGGCTGAACTCCAAAGAACAGAGCAAAAAAAACCCAAAAACTAAAGTGTACAAACGAAGAGCAAAAAACTTAGCTTTGAGAAGCAGGAATCAGGCTGGTCTCCAAGAATCCAGCAGGAAAGTCACCAGCCAAGCACAAGGGCGTCGGCTGCCTTATATCCAGTCCGAAGTACCTGTCACCCAGTCATCATCAATCTGCTCAGGTGTTTGGTAATCAGGCTCACTACCTTCCTTCACCAGAAGAGGGAGTTCATCAGACCTCAATGGTGAAGGGAAAAATGAACTCACAACGGTCTCTTGTCTCTGGTATCTCAGCTCCCGACTGGCTCCGACTTCTCTGGCTTGTTACCGATCACGTGTTTTGCTGTTTCCTCTGGTACTGCGTTCCTGCTCCGTTGCTGACCCGGTTTGTCTGACTACTCTTCCGCCACCTTGTGGCGCCTGCGCTGCTCACTGTGGTGTTTCACTGGCAGGATAACCTTTTCCTCCACCAGCACCCCCTGGTGGAGGCTGGGCGTTACTGCGCTGCAGCAGACTTTACAGCGAGAAACGCCTCAATACCTGGCACTGCCACAGGCACTCGGACCGGAATGTGCGGCTGCATGTCTTTCTATGCAGCTGAACACTTCGATCCCGAGTGCCGGCGTCAGTGCCGGGTATTGAGGCGAGAGACTTGCGCAAGTTTCTCACATTGCACTTGCAAGTGTGACCCTGGCCTAATGCTCATTCCCTTACATGAGCAATACATCCAGCAGGAGCAGAACCTCAACAAACTTAATAGAAAACGAAAGTGTCAACCGCTTTTTATTTGAAAACAGTTTAACGAAACGCTTCAGTCTTACAGAATTGTGAAAGCTGTAGTCCATCAACAGCTGCTAATGGGTTGCAACAGTGTTTCCATGATATCACCAATTTCATTAGATCGCAGAGGGATTCAGTGCTTGGAATGGGTGAGCAGGAAATTAGTATGCTTTTTTATTATTATTTTACTAGGCACATCAGGGACATTGAAAATGTTCCTTCAGTAGTGGACAAGAAGAAAAATTAAAAGTTTTAGCTTCGCCTATCCATTATACAGTAACAATACTGATAGCACAAGGGGATGACAGTCGTGTGCTATCTAGATTTTCATAGGGGTCACAGACTTGTATTGGCAAGTTTGATCTGCAACATGGATCAAAGAAGAATATGTGAAAAGGCACATTGATCATAAGAGGTCCGATCTATCTGTAAAAATAATGGATAGCACACATACCAAAAAAGACCTGATGTGTATTTTAATAGTGTTGGGTATTATGATTTTTGAGTATTCCCACCAATATTAAATTCCTAGGAGCAGAGAGGAGCATTTGTTCCCTTTGGCAGAACGCAACGTTTAGGGAATTACAGTATGGAGACAGAGTTGTCGTAAACTGGTCTGGGCTGTTTCTGAGCAGGTTAACAAATAAAGGAAATGATACTCAAGAAGTTTAAAAAAAAAACTGTAATTTTTATAAAAGTACAAAGTCTGCTTCAATAATGCAGTTTCTATAGCAATGCCTAATAGGTTTAAATGCTTAACGAAAATCAACAAATTTCATGCCAGTGACAAACACTACACAGTAGGTCAGGCATGAAACATCAAAATGGCCTTGGCGTGTATTCATATGAGAGTTTTCAACCTTCTGCCTTCCTAAAGCTGACTCGTATCATGCCAGCATGTCTAGTCTACATATATACTTGTGGGAGAAATGTCGGAAGGCAAATAGAAGATCGCTGACCTTCTACATTGTGCCGATATATATTTCTTCTTTTCTAACATTTTTTTAAATCTTACGATTGCGGTTATATGGCTGCTACATGGCAGAAAAGGACCACTCTGTGCCGCTGCCACATTGTAGCATAATGCAGATAAATGGAGACACGTTTAGGCTACTGAGACAAACTAGTCACAAAAAAAAATCCAACCGGTTCCCACTTTGCATGCCTTGTCGCTTTACCCTAAGGGACGTAATGCAATCCCATTCACATCCTTTACGTTGGGATGTAATAGCGGCACAGCACAATCGTTGGCGGCACATCTTGTGGTTATGGTTGTGTTCTAAACCCAGACTTACTCTTCAACCTTCTAGAATTTTATACTGGGTCGGGGGAAACAATAAATACATATCTGCACTTCTGTGTCACCCCAAAAGCCCTAATTCCTCAAGTCTAGCAGTATATGAGAGGCACTTCTGGAACTTACCGATAAAAGAAGTTTGCCTTGTTTACCTTTGGTGATTTCACCTAAACATATCACATAACAAATAAAGGTGCTGTAATCAGCTAGCCAAACTCCACTCTGCTACATCTGCAGATAAAAGAATCCTGAACCTAGTAAGCTTTCCCAGCTAACAGCTGCAAAGCCAGCAGTCTGTCCTGTGTCAACAGAGTGCTGTGCAAATGGATTAAACTAGAAAACTTACCATCTCATTTTCCTCCCCCTCATTAAGCAAGGCATGATGATTGTTCATTAGCTTTTCCCCCATCAATCCCCCCGGTCTGTTCCTGTGTAGTGAAATCCCTAAACACCTTGCTGATCAGTCAGACACAGATATACTTCTCTTGTGAAGGAACTAAAAGCTAGCTCCACCTTCCAGATCAGCCAGGTAATGTAACCCTTTCCATACAGGTACCTTATAGTGTTCATAGGAAGCTGCCAAAATAGAACTAAAAATGTTAACGTGACCCAGCCCAGCAAAGCTAGAAGGCTATTAAAAAATACATTGTATCTGCAGATTGCTTAAAGGTAATGTGTAATAAAATAACAAGCTACAGTGGGGGAAATAAGTATTTGATCCCTTGCTGAAAAATAACAAGCTACAGTGGGGTAAATAAGTATTTGATCCCTTGCTGATTTTGTAAGTTTGCCCACTGACAAAGACAGGAACAGTCTATAATTTTTAGGGTAGGATAATTTTAACATTGAGAGATAGAATATCAAAAATAAAATCCAGAAATTCACATTGTATAAATTATATAAATTTATTTGCATTTTGCAGTGAGAATTAATTATTTGATCCTCTAGCAACCATTAAGAGTTCTGCCTCCTACGGACCAGTTAGACGCTCCTAATCAACTCGTTACCTGACTTAGACAGCTGTCTTAAGGTACTGTCACACTTAGCGATGCACCAGCGATCCCGACCAGCAATATGACGCGGTCAGGATCGCTGGTGCATCGCTAATTGGTCGCTAGTGAGCTGCCACACAGGCAGATCTCACCAGCGACATAGCAGCGGTCGGGGGTCGCTACTTACCTGTCAGACGAGGCGATCCTGACGTCCTCCCGCCCGCGTCCACACGTCGCTCGTCGGCGCCACAGGAAGCCCAGCAGGAAGCTGACGACGAGAAACGGTCCAGGACGTTCTCGCGATCAGCGATAACCAGCAGGGGAGCCCGTCGGAGATAAGTATCAGACATAGTGATATCGCTAGCAATATCGCTATAACGTCACAAAAACCAGTGACGTTATAGCGATATTGCTAGCGATATCGCTTAGTGTGACAGGCCCTTTACATAGTCACCTTTATAAAAGACTCCTGTCCACAGACTCAATTAATCAGTCAGACTCTAACCTCTACAACATGGACAAGACCAAAGAGCTTTCTAAGGATGTCACGGACAAGACTATAGACCCAGACAAAGCTGGAATGGGCTACAAAACCATAATTAAGATGCTGTGTAAGAAGAGACAACTGTTGGTGCAATAGTAAGAAAATGGAAGAAATATAAAATGACTGTCAATCGACATCGATCTGGAGCACCATGCAAAATCTCACCTCGTGGGGTAGTCTTGATCATGAGGAAGGTGAGAGATCATCATAAAACTACATGGGGAGAACTTTTTAATGATCTCCAGGCAGCTGGGACCACAGTCACCAGGAAAACCATTGGTAACACATTACACCATAAAAGTTTAAAATCCTGCAGTGCCCGCAAGGTCCCCCTGCTCAAGAAGGCACATGTGCAGGCCCCTCTGAAGATTGCCAATGAACACCTGGATGATTCTGTGAGTAATTGAGAGAAGGTGCTGTGATCAGATAAGACAAAAATTGAGCCCTTTGGCATTAACTCAACTCACCATGTTTGGAGGAA
Organism: Dendrobates tinctorius; assembly: GCF_039654945.1. Lineage (NCBI taxonomy): Eukaryota > Metazoa > Chordata > Amphibia > Anura > Dendrobatidae > Dendrobates > Dendrobates tinctorius. Next base: position 8,838,196 of record NW_027361728.1, read on the forward strand.
GAGAAATGCTGCCTATGACCCAAAGAACACCATCCCCACTGTCAAGTATGGAGGTGGAAACTGTCATGATCCAGTCCAGAGTTTGTTTTCTGCTGTTTCCTCTTTGGACTGGTCATGCGGGGTTAATCCCCTCTGCCTTGTTCTGGAGCTGGCTGGGCTATTTCAGTCGTCTGCAGCCTGCGGGCCAGCATCAGCTGTACTGCAAGCTTCAAATCTATTGCCTCTGACCTTTATTCCTTTAGTGTTCCTTCTGCCCCTGATTACCTGGACCTGTGTATGACTCGGCTTGATCTCTGGACTCTGCTTCTGGTATTTCCGTTTCTGATAACACGCATCCCAACTGGCTTTTGACTCTCTGGCTTGTACCCTGATTACGTCTCATGTTTCTTATCCCACATTCCCAGTAGGACTTGACTTCTTGCTCGTCCCTGACTACGCTCTTGCTGTTTCCCTTGGTACTTCTGCTCCTGACAGTTGCTGACTTCGACTAGCCTGACCGCTCTTTTGTTACCTGTGACCCCTGTGCTGTTGCTCTGTGTTACTACGCTGTGGGTGCAACCTCTCTTCCCTCACCAGAACCCACTGGTGGAGGTTGCGCTGTGCAGCAGCACATTACAGAAACATTATGTTTTGGGAGTGTTTCTCTTCTAAGGGCACAGGACTACTTCACCGCATCAATGGGAGAATGGATAGAGCCATGTACCATAAAATCCTGAATGACAACCTCCTTCCCTCCATCAGGACATTAACCCCTTTACCCCCAAGGGTGGTTTGCATGTTAATGACAAGGCCAATTTTTACAATTCTGACCACTGTCCCTTTATGAGGTAACAACTCTGGAACGCTTCCATGGATCCTGGTGATTCTGACATTGTTTTCTTGATACATATTGTACTTCATGATAGTGGTAAAATTTCTTTGATATGACTTGCATTTATTTGTGAAAAAAATGGAAATTTGGTGAAAATTTTGAAAATGTCGCAATTTTCCAACTTTGAATTTTCATGCCCTTAAAACAGAGAATATGTCACACAAATTTTTTTAATAAATAACATTTCCCACATGTCTACTTTACATCAGCACAATTTTGGAACCAAAAGTTTTTTGGTAGGAAGTTATAAGGGTTAAAAGTTGACCAGCGATTTCTCATTTTTACAACACCATTTTTTTTAGGGACCACATCACATTTGAAGTCACTTTGAGGGGTCTATATGATAGAAAATACCCAACAGTGACACCGTTCTAAAAACTGCACCCCTGAAGGTGCTCAAAACCACATTCAAGATGTTTATTAACCCTTCAGGTGCTTCACAGGAATTTTTGAAATGTTTAAAAAAAAGAACATTTAACTTTTTATCACAAAAAATTTACTTGAGAAGCAATTTGATTTTATTTTATACCAAGGGTAACAGGAGAAATTGGACCCCAAAAGTTATTGTACAATTTGTCGTGAGTACGCTGATACCCCATATATGCAGGTAAACCACTGTGCATGGCAGAGCTCGGAAGGGAAGGGGCGTCGTTTGACTTTACAAGGCAAAATTGGCTGGAATTGAGATCGAACGCCAAGTTACATTTGGAGAGACCCTCTTGTGCCTAAACAGTGGAAACCCCACACAAGTGACACCATTTTGGAAAGTAGACCCCCTAAGGAACTTATCTAGATGTGTGCTGAGCACTTTGAACCTCCAAGTGCTTCACAGAAGTTTATAATGTAGAGCCGTAAAAATTAAAAATCTTACTTTTTTCACAAAAAAGATATTTTTACTGCCAATTTTTTATTTTCCCAATGGTAACAGGAGAAATTGGACCCCAAAAGTTGTTGTGCAATTTGTCTTGAGTATACTGATACCCCATATGTGGGGGTAAACCACTGTTTGGGCGCATGGCAGAGCTCAGAAGGGAAGGAGCACCGTTTGACTTTGTCAATGCAGAATTGGCTGGAATTGAGATCAGACGCATGTCACGTTTGAAGAGCCTCTGATGTGCCTAAACAGTGGAAACCCCTATTCTAACTCCAACCCTAACACCAACACATCACTAACCCTAATCCCAACCCTAACCATAACCCTAACCACAAACCTAGCCCTAACACACCCCTAACCCTAATCCCAACCCTAGCCCTAACTTTAGCCCCAACCCTAACCCTAAATTTAGCCCCAACACTAACCCTAACTTTAGCTTCAACCCTAACCCTAACTTTAGCCCCAACCCTAACCCAAACTTTAGCCTCAGCCTTAACTCTAACTTTAGCTCCAACCCTAACCCTAATGAGAAAATGGAAATAAATACATTTATTTATTTTTTTATTTTTCCCCTAAGAGGGTGATAAAGGGGGTTTGATTTACTATTTATAGTGATTTTTTAAAGTGGGTTTTTATGTTTGGCAGCTGTCACACACTAAAAGACGCTTTTTATTGCAAAAAATAGTTTTTGCATCAGATATTTTGAAAGCTTTAATTTTTCCATATTTTGGCCCACAGAGTCATGTCAGATCTTGTTTTTTGTGGGACGAGTTGACATTTTTATTGTTACCATTTTAGGGCACATGACATTTTTTGATCGCTTTTTATTCCGATTTTTGGGAGGCAGAATAAACAAAAAACACCAATTCATGAATTTCTTTTGGGGGGGCGTTTATACTGTTCCGCTTGTGGTAAAATTGATAAAACAGTTTTATTCTTTGGGTCAGTACAATGGCAGCGATATCGCATTTATATAATTTTTTTATGTTTTGGCGCTTTTAAAAACTATTTTATAGAAAAAATAATTATTTTTGCATCACTTTATTCTGAGAGCTATAACTTTTTTATTTTTCCGACGATGGAGCTATATGGCAGCTTGTGTTTTTGCAGGACAAGATAATGTTTTCAGCGGTACCACGCTTATTTATATCCATCTTTTTGACCGCGTGTTATTCCACTTTTTGTTCAGCAGTATGATGATAAAGAATTGTTTTTTTACCTTGTTTTTTTTAATGGTGTTCACTAAAGGGGTTAACTAGTGGGACAGTTTTATAGGTCGGGTCGTTACGGATGTGGCAATAGTAAACGTGTACTTTTATAGTTTAGATTTTATTTAATTAAAATATTGATTTAATGGTAGAATAAATATTGATTTTTTTATTATTTTTTATTAATTTTTTAAAATATTTGTACAATTATTTTAAAATTGTTTTGTTTCATTCTTACTTTTACACTGTTTCCCACTATGGGACACTCATTTTGTGCAGGTAAGTCGCGTAAGCGTGGCTGATCGCGTATGACGTACTATTCCGTCCATGGGCATTAAGTCCCAGGGCACATGGACGGAATAGTACGTCCAATGTCAGGAAGGGGTTAAAAATGGCTGGGGGGTGTCCGGATGGCGGCGTGAGAGGTTGTGCGGCTCTCATAGCAGCTGAAGCACCTAGCACTGGCGATCAAATTACCTCCGAATGGGTCCCACGAGAATTAGAAACCTGACTCTACGTGGAATGGCGTTGGCCAGTCCTGTGACAGCCCTGGACAGCTTTTTCTTCAGAGATCAAGGCGCCTCTGAAGTCTGGGCGCCATCTTGCCTTGTGGAGGAAGCGGCACAGGAGCGTGTGGAGGCCACGGCTTGCAATACCTTGGGGGACGGTGAGTGGCCTTTGGGCCATGTGGATGCTGGGTCTCCAGGGCACATAAGGGAAGCAGCATATGAGATTGATGCCCCAGAGTTGCGCTTGCCTGCTGGATTAATACAGGTGCTGGTCTCCTGTGGCCAGCACGCTGCTGACACGGGCGGTTCACAGCAAGAGTGGAGGGAGGTCATTTCCCCCCTCTACTGTCAGGCACAAGCTTGAGAGTCCGCATTGCAGATAACTCACACAGTGTTCGCTATGGATAAGACTGGTACCCAGGGGAAAAAAGGAGTCTCTGTCCCTCATAAATACCCTCCTAAACTAACCCCTATTAACACCTGTACAGATGATGGGAGTGATTATTTAGAGGGGTCCTCTGACGAGGAGGGTGACCACCCAGATGACCACACAATGGCTGAGGTTCTCTTGTTTCCCATCAAAGGAGGATTTTAAAGCATTAATAGCGGAGGTCAGAGATGCATGCAGGTCAAAAATTGCCTATGTGCAACAGGACTTGCAGCTTTTGTCAGGCAGAATTGACTCTTTGGAAGGAAAGCATGATGTAACCAGATCCCATGAGGCTGATTTACACCAAACATCTACTATGCAGCAGAAAATGATCAGAGACCTGCAGGTACAATTGGAGGACTTAGACAATAGGGGTAGGAGATGTAATATCAGAGAGAGAGGAGTCCCAGAATCAAATGACCAGGAAAACGTTAAGCTAATCCTACAAGTAATCTTCACCTCCATCCTGGGTGACTCAGTCTCCACTCCCCTTAAATTTGGTCAGGCCCACCGGGCTTTACAGCCTAAGGATCTACACCTTTTTCAAGAGACATTATTCGCTGCCTACATGATTTTGAATTAAAGAGAGGATTATGATGAAAGCCAGGTCCTTAAAGGAGATTATGTTCCAGGATACTACTATTCAATACTTCTCGGATTTGCTCGCATAACTATAAAAGAGGAGACTCCTTTGGCCTTTGCTGATCATCCTGAATGATCTCGAAATTTCCTCTTGGTGGGGGTTCCCCTTTGCTTTAATGGCCCTGAAAGAGGGTGTTTCTGCGACTCTACGCTTCCTGGAATATCTGCCATCTTTCTGCGAGAAATTAGACCTCCAGGTCCCCAAGATTCCTGATTGGGATATCCCTATCCCTGCAGGTCCACCTCAATCTCCATTTTGGACCCAGAAAAAAAGGAAGGAACTTCTGAGTGGCACGGGAGGAAAGAGGGGAATGATGGGTCTTCGCAGATTTTTTGGACGGAACTTTTTATAATGTTTTCCACTTTTTTCTTTTATCTGCTTCCGACCGTTGCTGATTCTCTGGCTTGTCCCTAACTGTGAATTTGCTTATTCCTTGTTAGGGCTAGCGGAATGCACCAAATAATAAAATAACAAAAAGGTGCGTTCGCAGCCCGGGGTCCACCGTGCAGGGGTGGTAAACTGCTGCTTAGTAATGGCGTAAGTATAAAGCGGTGTACAAAAGGTCACACGTGGGTTAACGTCACCCAGTGTGAACAGAAGCAAACTCTGTTAACTCACAGAGCCGCACTACCACCGAACATAAATGCCGGTGCCTGTTTAGCTCACAGAGCCCGGCCACAGAGCGCACAGAGAGCGGTCACAGAACTCTGCCCCAAGTACATGGGGTCAGAGTCCCCCTAGACTTTCTGAGTGCGCGGCGTCGCACCTGCGGATGCCACTATAGATGCTGACTATGGAGTGTCGAGCACATGCACCTTGGACACTGATGCCTGTCTCAGACTCTGTCCTACCTACACCTAAGGCTGGGCGCTTAACAGGCTGGGCTGCACAACACATGCGTACCAAGGGTAGGGGTTTCTTAATGAGTCATTCACCAAAGACATTTATACATGCATACGACACTCACTCCTCATAGTCTGATAATGCAGTCTATACTAGCGCATGGCCGAGCGGCCATGCAAACCTTTTATAGCCGCGTCCTTCCGGGACCTTCCTGACCTTTCTGATGGTCCAATCCGAGCTGGAGAAGGACCTGAGCATGTGACCTCCGATCTCCAATGAGAGATCGTCCAACGGGCATGCTCAGTGGACCGAAAGGAGGACTTAGTCTCTGGAGTACCTCGCTGCTGACCAGCATGCATTGCTATAGCTGGGCCAGAGGTAGCAGCAACCAAACCCACAGAGCTGGTTTGAGCAGAGCACTGGGATCGAAGCGTTTGCTGAGTGGGTTCCTCTGCGGCCGAAGAGGAATGGGAGACTGCCAGATGCAAGGCTTGGGATTCCTGCTGTTCAGCGACAAGAACCCGATGCCTAACATTCCTTAGGTACTGCATTACAGTCTAGGATTTGACCCAGCTAGTTTGACTATTCTGCTGCCGCCTGTGGTAGCCTTGCTGCTACACTGCAAGCCAGCTCGGTTTAAGTACAGTCCTGCTTCCCCTCTACTGCCATCTTGTGGAGCCTGCACCTACCTGCTTCACAGCAGCATGATATTACAACTGATCAGAAACAGCTACTTTTTTTCTCTGCTCTGCTTTCCATGGATCCGCTCCATACCTTGACGGATCAAATGGATAGTCTGACACAAAAGATGCAGGATCTGTCTGTGAAACATAGGGCCTTGGCCTCATCTCATAACCACCTGCAAAGGGAACTTTCTGACTCGGTAAAATCTTTGCAGGGCTTTTCTTCCCAGCCTTTCTGCAAGCATTCTAACACTCATTGCACTCTCCTGAACCTACAGTCAGACTCCCAGATACCGTACAGAAAAGGAGAGATTCCGTACAGAAAAGGAGAGATTCCGTACATTTAAGGAGAGTTGCAAGCTATTTTTTTTCTCTTAGACCCCAATGTTCTGGAGATGAGAGTCAGTGGGGGGATAATCATTTCCTTTCTGCGGGAGGGACCTCAATCGAGGGGTCCTAATTATAGGACCATTCATCGTTGAGGTGGATGCATTGGAGGTGGGGCGGTGTTGTCCAAAGCACAAGCCACTTTGACTAACCTGAGGCCATGTGCCTTCTTCTCGAAAAAATTCCCTTCTGCTGAGAGAAATTATGATGTTGGGAATCGGGCGCTTTTAGCTATTATGTTGGCCTTTGAAGAATGGAGGCACTTTTTGGAGGGGGCTGTTCATCGGATCACGGTGAATACGGACCACAAGAATCTGTCTTTTATTGAGTCGGCCAAAGGTTTGACTCCTAGACAAGCGAGGTGGTCACTTTTTTTTTACGGTTTAATTTTTCTATCACCTTTTGGCCTGGTTCCAAGAATGTCAAGGCGGATGCCTTATCTCACAGCTTATATCCGATATCACCTCCTGAACCTCCTTTCTCCATTCTACAGCACGGGGTGGTCATTGCTGGGGTGTCCTCAGAGTTGGAGTGGGAAATTCATGAGGCTCAGTCTCTTGCTCCTCTGTCATTGCCTGACAACAAGCTCTTTGTCGCGGTTCAGTGCCAATTGTGGGTGCTCCAGGAATTCCACGATTCTGCTCTTAGTGGGCATCCTGGAATCTTGGCCACTGGAAAAGCTATTGCTAGGCTGTTTTGGTGGTCCTCTATGGCCTATGATTTTGCCATGTTTGTGTCTGCTTGTGATACTTGTGCCCGTGCTAAGAGCTCCCATAACCAGCCAGCCAGGGAATTGGTGCCATTGCCAAATCCAGATAAAACTTGGACTCATTTGTCCATGGACTTTATCACTGATCTACCTCCTTCCAATGGCAAAACTGTGGTCTGGGTGGTGGTGGATAGATTCAGAAAACAGGCGCATTTTGAACCTTTGATGGGACTGCCTAATGCTGAAACTCTTTCTAGGTTGTTTGCTGAGCACGTGGTGCGATTGCATGGTGTGCCTTTGAATGTGGTTTCAGATGGGGGTACAATTTGTGTCCAAATTCTGGAGGGCTTTTTGTAAAAGGTTAGGTATTACTTTGGCCTTCTCATCAGCCTATCATCCCGAAACCAATGGTCAGACGAAGAGAAACAATCAGTCTCTTGAACAAATTTTGCAGTGTCTTGTCATGTCCCAGCAGAATGATTGGTGTTCATTGTTACCAGTGGCTGAGTTTGCCTTTAATAATCGTATTAATCAGTCCATGGGTACCTCTCCGTTCTTTTGTAATTATGGCTTTCATCCCCATTTTGGTGAGGTTTCCAGGATGGAATAGGGGTTTCCTGGGGCTGTTTAGGCCATTCAGCAGCTGAGGGAGGTATGGAGGGAGGTCCAGAGGAACATTGGGGATGCTCAGGGCATAAACAGTTTGCTAGTAAGCGACAATCTACAGGACCCATGTTCCTGGTGGGAGATAAGGTATGGTTGTCTACCAAGAACTTTAGGCTGAAAGTTCCTTCCGCTAAGCTGGGTCCCAGGCATATAGGTCCTTATGAGGTTATTGAGGTTGTCAATCCAGTTGCCTTTTGCCTACATCTACCTCCGTTACTGTGTATCCCCAATGTGTTCCATAAGTCTTTACTGAAGTCATTCGTAACTTCCTCTGATGGGTCTCCATCCCCTCCACTTCCGGTTTCTGTGGATGGGCAGAGTATGAGGTGGAACAGATTGTGGATTTGCACATGGTCCGCAGTTCCCTGCAGTATTTGGTTCATTGGAGGGGCTACAGTCCTGAGGATCGATCCTGGATCCTGGTGCGATCAATTCATGCTGATCAATTGGTTCGGGCATTTCATACACGGTATCCTGGGAAACCTGGGGTCCAGTGGCCCCCCTTGAGAGGAGGGTACTGTCATGATCCAGACTGGGGTTGGAGTCCTGTTTTCCCTTTTTCCCAGTCTGGTCATAAAGGGGTTAACCTTTCTCAGCATCAGTCTGGGTTCACATTTGCTATTTATCGGAGGCGATGTCAGTTATAGTTCCTGCCTATCGCTGCTGTAGCTGACTGCTGATTGGTCCTGCTACATTTGCTACCTGATCCCGTGTCTCTGTTTTCCCCTATTCCCATCCTGACTCAGTGTTTCCCTTTAGTGTGCTGACTCCCTGGTTTTGACTTGGCTTCTGTCTTTTGTCTTTGTCTTATCTGCTTACAACCTTTGCTGATTCTCTGGCTTTTCCCTGACCGTGAGTTTGCTTATTTCTTTGGTACTACATTACAGTCTAGGATTTGACCCAGCTAGTTTGACTATTCTGCTGCCACCTGTGGTAGCCTTGCTGCTGCACTGCAGGCCAGCTCTGTTTAGGTGCAGTCCTGCTTCAACTCTACTGCCATCTTGTGGAGCCTGCATCTACCTGCTTCGTGGCTGCATGATATCTGCCCTTTACTTCCCTCCCATGTGGTGTGTGTCCTGTCTTTTTGTCTGTATTCATAATGTTATGTTTATGACTTTTTGTGCTTTTATTATATCATTGCTGGATTTTTGCTGAATCATAGTAATTCTTTTCAGTTCATTTGTTTTGAAATGTAACTGTTTACCCGGATCTATGTTTATTTGTCAAAAATTGATATAACGTTAACAAAAATTTACAGTTTAAAAAAAAAAGGGTCGTGGCTGGGTCTTCCAGCATGACAATGAGCCAAAACATACAGCCAAGGCAACAAAGGAGTGGCTCAAAAAGAAGCACATTAAGGTCATGAAGTGACCTAGCCAGTCTCCACACCTTAATCCCACAGAAAACTTATGAAGCTCCAAGATGCCAAGCAACAGCCTCAAAATCTTAATGATCTAGAGATGATCTACAAAGAAGATTGTACCAAAATTCCTTCTGACATGTGTGCAAACCTCATCATCAACTACAAAAAACATCTGACTGCTGTGCTTGCCAACAAGGGTTTTGCCACCAAGTATTAAGTCTTGTTTGCCAGAGGGATCAAATACTTATTTCTCACTACAAAATGCAAATAAATTTATATAATTTATACAATGTGATTTTCTGGATTTTATTTTTGATATTCTATCACTCAATGTTCAAATTAACCTACCCTTAAAATTACAGACTGTTTATGCCTTTGTCAGTGGGCAAACTTACAAAATCAGCAAGGGATCAAATATTTATTTCCCCCACTGTATGTTAGTAATAAAAACCCAAAATGGGTATTACTTTCCCTCCTCGGGTCAAGTGCTGGCAGTCTGCTGCACCGTACCCTGTTAGTCTGCAGCAATGATGTCTTGTTGATAACGCTGCCGCCAATCAATGAGCTCAGTAGCTCGGGAAGGTAAAATAATACTCAATTTGTTTATTTATTTATCTTTTTAAAACAAAGCTTTAAAAGGTTTTATCAAACCGGACACTCCTTTTAAACTTAATTTTTAAATATTTTGTTACATTTATCATATCACTATATATAACAAAAAAATCTCAAAATTGAAATCAGTCATCAGAAAATTACCTAATTTTCAAACTATTTTGTTATGTTAAAGAGTATATGTCTTTTTAATTTTTACTTCAGAAATCAATAGTACATGTCAAAATAAGTAGCTTTGTAATATACAGTGGGGCAAAAAAGTATTTAGTCAGTCAGCAATAGTGCAAGTTCCACCACTTAAAAAGATGAGAGGCGTCTGTAATTTACATCATAGGTAGACCTCAACTATGGGAGACAAACTGAGAAAAAAAAATCCAGAAAATCACATTGTCTGTTTTTTTTTTTCATTTTATTTGCATATTATGGTGGAAAATAAGTATTTGGTCAGAAACAAGCAATCAAGATTTCTGGCTCTCACAGACCTGTAACTTCTTCTTTAAGAGTCTCCTCTTTCCTCCACTCATTACCTGTAGTAATGGCACCTGTTTAAACTTGTTATCAGTATAAAAAGACACCTGTGCACACCCTCAAACAGTCTGACTCCAAACTCCATTATGGTGAAGACCAAAGAGCTGTCAAAGGACACCAGAAACAAAATTGTAGCCCTGCACCAGGCTGGGAAGACTGAATCTGCAATAGCCAACCAGCTTGGAGTGAAGAAATCAACTGTGGGAGCAATAATTAGAAAATGGAAGACATACAAGACCACTGATAATATCCCTCGATCTGGTGCTCCATGCAAAATCCCACCCCGTGGGGTCAGAATGATCACAAGAACGGTGAGCAAAAATCCCAGAACCACGCGGGGGACCTAGTGAATGAACTGCAGAGAGCTGGGACCAATGTAACAAGGCCTACCATAAGTAACACACTATGCTACCATGGACTCAGATCCTGCAGTGCCAGACGTGTCCCACTGCTTAAGCCTGTACATGTCCGGGCCCGTCTGAAGTTTGCTAGAGAGCATTTGGATGATCCAGAGGAGTTTTGGGAGAATGTCCTATGGTCTGATGAAACCAAACTGGAACTGTTTGGTAGAAACACAACTTGTCGTGTTTGGAGGAAAAAGAATACTGAGTTGCATCCATCAAACACCATACCTACTGTAAAGCATGGTGGTGGAAACATCATGCTTTGGGGCTGTTTCTCTGCAAAGGGGCCAGGACGACTGATCCGGGTACATGAAAGAATGAATGGGGCCATGTATCATGAGATTTTGAGTGCAAACCTCCTTCCATCAGCAAGGGCATTGAAGATGAAACGTGGCTGGGTCTTTCAACATGACAATGATCCAAAGCACACCGCCAGGGCAACGAAGGAGTGGCTTCGTAAGAAGCATTTCAAGGTTATGGAGTGGCCTAGCCAGTCTCCAGATCTCAACCCTATAGAAAACCTTTGGAGGGAGTTGAAAGTCCGTGTTGCCAAGCGAAAAGCCAAAAACATCACTGCTCTAGAGGAGATCTGCATGGAGGAATGGGCCAACATACCAACAACAGTGTGTGGCAACCTTGTGAAGACTTACAGAAAACGTTTGACCTCTGTCATTGCCAACAAAGGATATATCACAAAGTATTGAGATGAAATTTTGTTTCTGACCAAATACTTATTTTCCACCATAATATGCAAATAAAATGAAAAAAAAAACAGACAATGTGATTTTCTGGATTTTTTTTTCTCAGTTTGTCTCCCATAGTTGAGGTCTACCTATGATGTAAATAACAGACGCCTCTCATCTTTTTAAGTGGTGGAACTTGCACTATTGCTGACTGACTAAATACTTTTTTGCCCCACTGTATATCTGCCCCCAATCCAACCTGTAAGAGAAGAAAAATAACTTTTATTATACTCAACTGCGGGGCAATCTGGGAAAGGTCAAAGAAACCCGGCGCATGTGCACAGCAGTACTTTACTCTGCCTTACTCAGGGCAGAGAAGTGTTCCTTCGCATGAGCGTGATGCCGATACCCTGTGTGGATGACGTAGCGACGTGTTATCAACACAAAGCAAGAAGGAGGACGGCATCGCAAGAAGTGAGGCGCCAGACCAAGACCACAACACCCCTCAGACCTGACAGCCCCATAGGTGAGTGTAATAAAAGGTCTTTTTCTTGCCTTGCAGGTCAGATTGGGGATAGATATATAGCATTATAGAACACTGTATATCAGCCCTGAAAGGCGGTGGCCGCATCTCATATCAGTCAAAGGTTCGCTTTAACATTGAAATAGATATTGTAAGTGAAACTTTCCAATCTATTTATATAATTGCCTTGAAAAAATGGAGGATACTGAGTACAAAACTACATGCAAATAAACATATTTTATTTGAAAGGCAAAAAATGGAAAAATTGAAGTACATAAACAGTATCAAAAGTTGCCAGGAACAAGAAAAATCCTGTATAGCAAATGGGAGTATTGGATCAAACATCAAGTGGCACAGATACCAGTTAGATAACTATCAAAACATGTACACATTAGTAAAAGAGATCCTCTTCTTTAATCTTCAATCGCTGTATCGAGATATTTCATATCAAAAACAACTGGGAATAGTAGATCAAACATCAGATGGCACAGATACCAGATAAATGACTGTAGGCAAGAAAAAGGGGGATAAAAACATGTTAAAATTGAAAAACTAAAAACAAAAAATGTGTAAATAAAGGAGTTCTGGGCATGCAGAGAGGCAGAAAGAGGGAACAGTCTCATAAAAAAGACGCAAAACCTAAAGACTCATTGAGTCCGTGGGGATTCATAGTGCCAAGGATGGTAATCCACTTACACTCATTCTGGGCAAGGAGGCGTTTAATATCGCCACCCCTAATCCCAGTCTGAATGTGTTGAATACCTCTCACCATAAAGGACTTGGGGTCACAATCATGGTGAAGTTTAGAATGTTTGGGAATGGTTTTTAGTAGAGAAATGTCTTGTACATCTACTGCCGCCAAAATGTCTCGAACGTGCTCTCTTACTCGCACCTTTAACTGGCTGGAAGTCAAGCCGATGTATATCTTATGGCATCCACAGGTGGCATAATACACCACCTGTGTGGTGCTACATGTAATATACTGACGAATGGAAAAGGTACGTGTTCCATCAGCTGACTGAAAAGAAGATGTCCGCAAGACATTTCTACAGGCTACACAATGCCCACACGGAAAACATCCCTGTGGCGGCCCACGAGAGTCAAAGAAACTTTTTCTCTGAGGGACATAGTGGGAGTGTGCTAATAAATCTCCCAAGTTGGGGCTCCTGCGATATGTCATTAATGGGCGCCTTGGCAGAACCCCTTTCAAACTCGGTTCAGATTGTAAAATGTCCCAATGTTTATCAAGACATTGTCTCATAGTATCCCACTCCCCATTAAATGTAGAAATAAATCTAACCACGTCCTGTGATTCCATTTTTTTAGGTGGGGGATTCAATAGGGTGGCCCATGCTGATTTTTTGGCTCTATGGTAGCCTCTTTTTATATTCCGATGGCTATAACCCCTCATGAGGAACCTTTCTTTGAGGTCTTCAGCCTGTTGTTCAAATCTGTGATCAGAGGAGCAAATACGCCGCATGCGCAAAAATTGTCCAATTGGGATGGCCCGTATTGTTGAATGTGGATGACAAGACTGCGCATGTAAAAGTGCATTTACGGAGGTGGGCTTCCTGTAGACAGCAGTCTGTAGATGTAATTGAGAGTCCATTATTATTTTGATGTCCAGGAAATCCACCTCCGTTTGACTATAATTGTAGGTCAATTTGATGTTGAACCTGTTGGAGTTTAATTCCTCCATAAAATTTATGAGTTGTTGTTGAGACCCCTGCCAGATGATGAAAACATCATCTATATACCGAAGCCAGCACTGCACATGGTCCGCGGCCTGGGCGCCCTCCCCCCCGAAAACCTCCCTCTCCCAAAAGCCAAGGAAGAGACCGGCGAAGAAGGGCGCACAGGCCGCGCCCATTGCAGTGCCGCGTTGCTGTAAATAAAAAAATTCTTTGAAAATAAAAAAATTGTGGGTCAATATGTACTCCAACAGCTCCAAAATCAGGTCACACATAGGGCCATCCCAATTGCTGCCCCTCAAAAAGAACCGACAGGCTTCAATACCATCATGATGGTGTATGCAAGTATATAAAGACTCAATGTCAGCTGTGACTAATAGCATATCCGATTCAAGAAAAACCCCATCAATCCTAGCCAGGACGTCCATCGTGTCACGGGCATAGGAGGGCAACGCTTCAACCAAAGGTTTAAGATAGTAGTCAATGAATTTGCAAATCAGTTCGCATAGCCCCCCAATCCCTGACACGATCGGACGCCCCGGTGGATCCAAAGGATCCTTATGGATTTTAGGGAGAAAATATATAGTAGGAATTTTTGGATATTTAGTCACCAGCCCATCATACACTTTTTTGGGGATAATCCCCTTATCCAAACCTGTGGAAAGAATCTCCTCCAAGGCTGCAGTAAAGGCTTTCACAGGATTATGATCTAATCTTAGATATGTCCTACCATCCCTCAGCTGTCTCATGGCCTCTTTTTCATACATGGCACTAGGCCATATTACTATGTTCCCCCCTTTGTCCGCTGATTTTATTACTATATCATGATATGATCATAATTCATTCAGTGCAATGCGCTGTTTAGCAGTCAGATTATCAGATCTCCGTTTAGTGGAGATCTTCCTAAAATCTTCGACAACTAATCTAGTAAATATATCCACTGCCGCACATAAGGACAAAGGGGGGAACCTAGTAGACCGGGGCAAGACGGATGGAGGAAAATTACCTGTAGGACCGACATCCTGTTCCCTTAGAAGTTCCTCTAGAGCTGACAGAGCCTCATCCTCCATTGGTGAGGGGCTCCTGTCTTTCCCCACCATATAGTTTTTTACAGACCAATTTCCTTGAGAATAAGTAGAGATCCTTTATGGCTGTAAAGAGATCGAATTGGTTAGTGGGTGAAAAAGTAAAACCTTTTGACAGAACCTCAATCTGGACCGGAGTGAGACAGTGGGTGGAAAGATTTATTACCTGTGGGATCTGATTCTTGCCCTTGTCTGTTTTTTTGTTGTTATTATTAGTAGACCCAATGCCTTTGGATTTATTGGATTGGGAATCACGATTGACCCCAACACACGTCTCTACAGGCTTAGAATATGATCTCACAGATCCATTGCTTGAAGCAAAAGAGGTAATTGAAGTTGACCTCTTTCGAGAGAAATTTCTGGGTCGTTTAGGTTTGCGATTCCATCGATAAACGGAATTCGATTGATGGTCACCCATGTCCCTCTGAAATTTCTGAGTTTTTGCTTCACAAATTTCCTTTTCCCACTTGGAAAACTCCACATCCAGATCACGGTTGAGGGCCATCAATTCATCCCCCGTCATATCCTTTTTGAGTGAATTTTGTAAATCTTCAATCTCAGTGTCAAGGGTAATAATGGTTTTTTTATTCAACTGGATAAGTAATTCCATAAATCCATTGGAACACCCACTAGCCAAGTCCTCCCACTTTTGTCGTATATCTGCATCCTCAACCAAAAAAGAGGGGAAAACTTGAACCCGTAGGCCACGTGGAATCAGACCCTTCTCGATATATTTCTTCAAGAAGGCACAATTCCACCAAACCCTGGTGCGTCTATTTAAAAGAGACTTGAGCCTCCTGCCTGCCTCTCTGACATCCACTCCACCACTAGCCACACTGGTTCCAATATTATCATTAAATACTTCATCAATATGTGATAACCATGCCTGCTCCCGTGCCTTATAATCCATGTGGGGCTTTGACCGAGCTGCTGTGAAAAACACAGAGACAATTAAGATAAAGCAGATACCCTCAGAAAACATAATTATTCATATTATGCCAGTGCACATATAAACCCCAGTAAAGTAGGGAGTAGGACGACTCAAACAAAACTGAAAAAATGGAGGAAACTGAGTCCAAAACTACATGCAAATAAACATATTTTATTTGAAAGGCAAAAAATGGGAGCAGAAGGGAACATTTAACATTGAAGTACATAAACAGTATCAAAAGTAGCCAGGAACAAGAAAAATCCTGTATAGCAGCATCAATGGCGACAACAAGTAAATATATGTGGATAGTCACTTCATGAAGATGAAGGCATTGCACATAAAAAAATTGTACTGCGCAGGTGCAACCTACTTGGTTATGGTTGGACCGCGATACTCACGTGACTCTGGTTATCAGATATTTAACTGGGCAGTGTCATCGCTTTAGCCACGCCCCCCCCGAGGAAGCAGTTTTCACCGCGAAATGCGCATTGGGGTTCCTCCTGCACGGCAGCACGCTCTCTGGCTGATATGATGGGTAGGACATGACATTGATTATGTATATATTGGGCATGTGTGCAATATTCTGGTGGACTGCTTATCTCTTGGTACTATATAGGAGTTTTATACTCCTCTTACAATAATGTCCTAGGACATCATAGAGATTTTCTTTGCCTTCCACCCCATATACAATTTTTTATGTGCAATGCCTTCATCTTCATGAAGTGACTATCCACATATATTTACTTGTTGTCGCCATTTATGCTGCTATACAGGATTTTTCTTGTTCCTGGCTACTTTTGATACTGTTTATGTACTTCAATTTTAAATGTTCCCTTCTGCTCCCATTTTTTGCCTTTCAAATAAAATGTTTATTTGCATGTAGTTTTGGACTCAGTTTCCTCCATTTTTTCAGTTTTGTTTGAGTCGTCCTACTCCCTACTTTACTGGGGTTTATATGTGCACTGGCATAATATGAAAAATTATGTTTTCTGAGGGTATCTGCTTTATCTTATATAATTGCCTTGTAATGTTTTCATTTCCTGTTCTGTCCAGATGTCACCGTATCCCAGAATTCCAAGTGGAGGAAGTTCACCGACCGCCATATTGGGATACCCAAGTGATGGGTATCTCACTATGGAAACTGCTACTGGTACCAACCTATTGCGCGGTACCACCAGCGGAACACCGTCGCACCACACACAGACACACTCACACATACACACTTACACTCACACACTCACATTCACTCTCACACACTCACGCAGCCTCTTGCTCGGTACCACCAGCGGATCCCGGCGGCAGATGCGCGACGTGTCTACAGGCAGAGGAACCGGGTCACATTAAAGGGGTTTTTCCTGCAAACGAAAGTTCATTTTAAAAATTTGACCAAAAATATAGGAGTGCAAATAACCTACATTTATCAATGATATGGACAAAAAAAATCATAAAACCAAAAAAAGCCACATATCCAAAGAATCAATAACACAATTACAATATTGAAATCAATATAACTACTTTTATTAAGGACACCATAGGACACATTAATATCACAACACAAAAAGACACATAATAAAAAAGCAAAAAGAGGGGGTAGTGAAGCAGCACATATATTCCATATAGTAGCAATCCAATTCAGTAAATTATATTATATTCAAAAGTATTGACCAAAAAATACATCTAAATAAAGTGCAGTGCATATATAAAGTGATTTCTAGTCAAAAAAGTGCATAACAGTAAATAATAAATCCCATAATAGATTAAATATAAAGGAAAAATTTCAATTACTAACCAGGATTCATCATAAATGTGCCGTCACTGCCCCCCCACACTCCAACGCGCGTTTCACACGTTGCTTCCTCAGGGAGTGATAGAGCAGAGGGGCAATGAGGGGTTTATATAGGGCAATAATCACCCATGCACCAATAGCAGTGCATCCATACATGTGTATCCTAATTAAAATGATTATCGTCCGTGCATCAGTGACTATGTATCAATGCAGGTGTCTCCTAATCAAAAGGCGGTGCGTGTGGCCAGATAATAAGTGGCGCTCCATGCGTTATTCCGATGTGTGCGCTGCCTGTCACGAGCTTCGCGGCAACATCACTAAGGCTAGTTTCACATTAGCGCTTTTGAGCGCAGCGACGGCCTGCGCACGGCCGCCGCTAAGCCCCGCCCCCTGCCGCTTCTCCGACGGTAGCTCCGCCTACCGGCGCATGATGCTGCATGCGTCCTGTGTCCCCTATCTTTATCACTGGGGGCGCAGGCCGTGCGCAGTATGCATTTGGCGGCGCATGCGTCCTTTTGACGGTGCGCCGGCCTGCGCCAAACGCAACCTGCTGCAGTTTGGTTGCGCTCGGCGCACCGTCAAAAAGGCGCATGTGCCGCCAAACGCATACTGCGCACGGCCTGCGCCCCCAGTGATAAAGATAGGGGATGCAGGACGCAAGCAGCGTCATGCGCAGGTAGGCGGAGCTATAGTCGGAGGTGCGGCAGGGGGCGGGGCTTGGCGGCGGCCGTACGCAGGCCGTCGCTGCGCTCAAAAGCGCTAATGTGAAACTAGCCTAAGGGGTGCCGTCGCACCCATCGTGATGTCTCAGGCGAGACACGTGACCAGGCGGGCCCACACACCGCGTGTGGCCAGATAATAAGCGGCGCTTCATGCATTGTCCTGGCGTACGCGCCGCCTGTCGCGAGCCTCGCGACAACATCACTAATGGGCGCAGTCGCAACCATCATGACGTCACAGACGAGACACTCGACCGGGCGAGCCCACACAGGAGAACACACCAAGCGCACAATATCCAGCAGCCATATTAAATCTGGGCAAAAAGTATGGGCACCAATAAAAATGCCATAAAAAACATACAATCTAAAATAGAGTGTTATAAATATGTAAATATGCATGGGCACCAAAAACTATATACCATAGAGAACCGCACAATCTAGGATATAGTGATGTAAATATATGAATACGATCAAGAAAAAAGGGGGAAGGGAACAGAAAAAAGAAAAGAAAAAGTTCTCTTGGTGCAAATAAATAATAATAATAATAATAATAATAATAATAATAATAAAAAAAAAGTGAATAGACATAAATGTGAAATAAATATGGAAATACATTATACCATAAAAAAATATATCATAAAAAAAGGAATCTTTTATATATGAGTGACAAAATAAGTGAAATTAATATACAGTCACAGATCCTTCTTGCCCCAATAAATTGTCCTTTCGGAATTGCTCTAATCGTATGTCTGGGATGTGCAGAGCTAGCATGTAGTAGTGAGTTAGTATCTTAAACTTGAAACAGTGGATGAGGTGGTGAAGGCGTGTGTGGTTCTACATAATTTTGTGATGGCTAAAGAGCACCCGACCTTTGAACTCGATGATGCTGCTCCTAACCCAGTGCCTGAATTCACTCAGCACCCTCTCAGGTCATCCGTTGAAGTTGGCCAAATGAGGGACCAATTTGCGGCCTACTTTATCTCTGATGTAGGACGGGTGCACTGGCAAGATGAAATGGTGTAAGAATGTTTTCGTTTGTGTATGTTAATATAAAACCTGATTTGATACCAGTACCGAGTGCACTATGTTTTTTATACTCCAATAAAATAAAAAACTTCCCATGTATACCTGTGAATTCATGATGTTCTCAAACCTGCACAGGTAAATACACATATGAGTTAAAATGCAGCATCGCTAGTCTGGGTTAAATATATTGGTACGTAAGCAAAGCTGCAGGTTAAATATGATATGTGTATTAACCAGGCCATGATAGATAAATAGTTATGATTATGAGATTTGAGCGACTTTGGTAGGATCGGGTTTCATGAAACCAAATTTGTTTCAAATGAAACTTGTCCAACTAGTTCAAATCCAAACAACAATGCAAAGAAACTCACCTTTTTTTTTGCCCGAGTTTCTCCAGTTTGTGTTTCAGGAAACCAGATCCTAGTCGGTAAAACGCTAGTTATTATACTAGGCCTTGGTATTTAACATATTAACATATGACGTGTATTTTACCCATCAGTGGATTCAACACACAAGAGAATGTTGTTAATTACAAGGTATATCAATAATCCCCCTTGCCTAGAATCTCAATAAGTGAAATGAGGATGGTAAAAACAGCCAATCCTCCAAACACTTTTTATGACACCTTGTAAAGTTTAAATCGCATTGTATGTACGGCGCAGTGTGTGTGAGCGGCACCAAAAACATTAATCAAACTTTGTTATGGTGAACCAGAAATTTTAAATTTATTTTTAACCAGAAAAATAAAAAAAAACTTTATTTTTTTCTGCGTTTGGGGGCAGATGGTTGCAAGTTGGGGGTGTGCAGGGAAGATGCAGAACTTACAGTTGAAGAAGGTGTTCAAGGGGAAGGGGCAACAAAACTTGTGGGGGAAGGGAGTCCAGTTATGGGATTTGAACTAGAAACACTTGGAGGAGAGGAAAGAGGTTCAGGGACATTGGTCCTAAGTGCTTGTCTCCGTAAACTTGTCTGCCTGGACCTACTTGGCCCCAGTGCACGCCTTGATTGATGGCGCCTTGAACTTGGGGCAAATATTGAACGTGGATCCCGCGTCTGCAGCTGTGGCTGCTGCTGTGGCTGCTGCTGTGGCTGCTGCTACTGCAGTGGCTGCTGCTGATGCGGTGGCTGCTGCTGATGCAGTGGCTGCTGCTGATGCTCTGTGGTGGCGGTGGCAGTGCTCGTCCTTGCAGGAGGACTGGTGGCGGCAGTGATGGTCCAGGTTTGCGGAGTGGTGGTAGCAGGGCTACTACATGTTGTTGTAGCGGCAGGGCTGTTCCACGTTTGTGGAGTGGTGGCTGTGCTCCAAGCATGCATGGGGGTGGCAGTGGTGCTCCAGACAGGAGCAGCGCTTGCCATGGTGGTGTTGGTGAAGTGACCAGCTGCACTCAGACTTGTGGTGGTGTAACAGTGGGTGTCCTGGCTTTGAATAGAGGTGTCCGTGCAGTGGTATGCAGCACAAGTCGGTAGTGAGGTGAAGCGAGTTAATGGTGGCACAGGTGGAAATGACACCACTGACTGCTGCACGTACCGATTATGCTTCATAGCCTGCAAGAAAGCATTGTTGCAGGCCTGCAGCACATTCAGCTGTTGCTCAGGACTAAGGTGTTCCGCCATGCTCTTTTCAATCTTACTAAAAAAATGGTGCGCTGGTCTGTTGAGGTCGGCCTCCAGACGGTCAAGGCGCTGTTCGACAGAATGGGAGCGGTGTTCCATGTGGTTAAAATCACGTTCCATGAGGGAAAAAACGCTTTCCATTCTGTCGGACAGCAACTTGAGGCTGGCATTAAAGGCCTCGCTCAAGTGCATAAACTCGGGCAAGACATTCCTGTCCAAGGCCCTCTGCCGCTGGCGGGTAGTGCCCGCATAACCAGTGGCAGAGACCTGGGACAGGGGAACACCTGATGGACCAGCTTCCTGGTCACCAGCTGTCTGTGTGGCTGACCTGCAAGGTGCTTCCTGGCTGTCGGATGGCTGGGACGGGTCAGAGGACGTCCGATGAAGGACCGCTACAGGGCCAGGTTGCAGGTTGCTGCTCCAGGTGCTGTGGAAGAATGGAAAATCATTACTATCATGCCTTTGCAAGAAGCATCAGCTGTGGATTAGAAAAACACAGATTATTAAAAATAAAAAACAAAAAATTATAATACTTACGATCTGGTGGCAAGGACAGGTCTTAGGAACTGCAACGCGTGATAGTATCGGTATCTTGTTCTTGTCCTTGACGCAGATCCACTGCGAACCTAGCCCTCAGCACGAACATCACTGTTGAAGCGGTCCTTGATCGAGCACCAACGTGTTCGGACATTGTCCACTGTTGGAAAAACAAACCAAGAACATGTAACAATTGTGTTTGATGCACAACATATGCTATCACTAAACCCAAAGGTGCCATCAAGGACAATAGTCACTGTGGCACAATACAGCAATACAATACCCAAAGCAGTCACTGTAGAGCCCGATAACACTTTTGGGTTTCCTGCTAGAATATATCTAGCATGAAACCCAACAGTGCCATCAAGGACAATAGTCACTGCGGCATAACAGAGCAGGGAAATACTTACTAAACGCCTTTTTGGAGGATGCAGTGATGCTGTCCTAGCCATCCATCAACGCTGCGGACACCTCATTCCATAGCCGCCGGGTCACCACATTGTCCTTGTACAGCCGGTCACGGCTATCCCACAACGGGGCACGCTTCTGGACCAGGCTGATAAGCTGCTCATTATCCAGGTATACGTCTTCATCCCATTGTGGAACCTAGACAAAATACATTCATTAGAATATTCAAATTTTGAGTGAATAAAAAGTTACAAAAAAAATCCAGAAAAGATGAAATATAGAAGATAAAAAATAAAGAACATTACAAATCATTTGATACTTACATTCTGTATCACCACCGGGACTAGGCTTGGCTGCTCCTGCTGTTCGCCCTCAGTAGTCACGTCCGCAGAAGATGACGATGTATGAAAAAAATAAAAATTTAAAAGGACAGGCATACATTATTAGATGTAATAATACTCACATTCTTGACGCTGAAGCTGGGATTGAAGATGGGTTCGTTTTTAGCTGAATTTCTGCTCTCCAGTCTGTCATTATAGTTGTGGTACAGTGTTGGCAGACACCTCCTTTATATAGACATGTTTTTTTTGGGGGTTGGAAATTTTATAACTTGTCTAACCAGTGGACACAGAAAAAACGCATGCGCAAAAAAACGCATACATGCGCATGCCAATGCGCACGTATGCGCATCCATAGGTCATAATGGTCATTTTCTGCGCAAAACGTGCGCATACGTGCGCATGCGTTTTTTTAAAGCGGTTGGGCGGACCAAAAAATGCAACATGTAGCGTCTGGAAAATAAAAACGCACACCCAAAAAAAATGCAGCGCACAGAAAACGCATACGTGCGCATGCCAATGCGCTCGTATGGGCGCCCATGTTAAATATAGGTGAAAAAAAGGCATGCGCATGTATGCGTTTTTTTGCAGCACAAAAAAACGCAAATGTGAAACCAGACTAACACTCTATTTTAGATTGTACGTTTTTTATGGCATTTTTATTGGTGCCCATACTTTTTGCCCGGATTTAATATGGCTGCTGGATATTGTGCGCTTGGTGTGTTCTCCTGTGTGGGCTCGCCCGGTCGCGTGTCTCGCCTGTGACGTCACGATGGGTGCGACTGCGCCCATTAGTGATGTTGCCGCGAGGCTCGTGACAGGCGGCGCGTACGCCGGGACAATGCATGAAGCGCCGCTTATTATCTGGCCACACGCAGTGTGTGGGCCCGCCCGGTCACGTGTCTCACCTGTGACATCACGATGGGTGCGACGGCACACCTTAGTGACGTTGCTGCGAGGCTCGTGACTGGCGGCGCGCACACCGGAATAACGCATGGAGCGCCGCTTATTATCTGGCCACACGCACCGCCTTTTGATTAGGAGACACCTGCATTGATACATCGTCACTGATGCACGGACGATAATCATTTTAATTAGGATACACATTTTAAAAATTGTCTGTGTCTGACCGTGTACAGAGCATACCACATCTCCTGGGCAGGGGAGGAAGCAAAAGACAATACTGATATTACAGCAGGGGATCACAGAGGATTCATTTTGTGAGGTAAAATATTTCACTGACTGTTTTTAAACAATATTTTATCTCACAAAATGTATCCTCTGTGATCTCCTGCTGTAATGTCAGTATTGTCTTTTGCTTCCTCCCCAATCCAGGAGCTGTGGTATGTTCTGTACACAGTCAGACACAGGGGTGAGAGACAGAGCACAGGGGGGAGACAGCTCAAACGGGACAGGACATGAGGGGAGAACATAGCACAGGAAGGAAAGATACAGCAGACAAGGGGGATAGCACATGGGGTAGATAGGTCAAAGAAGAGAGCACAGATGGGAGAAGTCAGCACATGGAGAAAGAGAGAGTGGATAGGTGGGTGAGCACATGGGAGGGAGAGATTCTCAATGCTGCAAAGCCTGCCCCCGATAGCATCGGGCCTCCATCAAGTTTAGTAATAAACAGTATATGGCACTCCGAGTGAACTTCAGGGTGCACAGATAAGGTTTCAATCCGTATACAATCTAAAGTGAGATAACATTTCAATCTTGCATCTAGACCTTGTTCAGATCAAAACTTGCAAAAGAGAAAGGAAGGACACAGGTATAGCAATATAGATCGTAGCGATGGAGGTCACTATTGCCACTGTGCCGTCTACATTCCTATACCTAAGTCCTTCCTCTCTTTTTGCAATCTGTTTTTTTTTCAGAGCTGGAGTGGTGTAAGGTCCCTGCCTCTGGTCTCATACTCACCCTCTAGCATCTTCCCCTTTATCGGCACCACTGCAGTCACGCAACACCATTTTGTGACCACAACTTATGAGTGGCTGGAAGTCAAAAGTTGTGTCACAAGCTCACAATGCAAGCCTATGACTGACAGAACTATGTTCTCATAGACTTGCATTGTCCAGTGACCTCCGGATCAGTCCAGCAAACATTGGAGCAATCCGGCATGTCACAAACTGCTGGATGATGGCGGGGCAGCAGTGATAGAATGGGAAGACGGTGGCAGGTAAATATGAGATTAAGTGCAGAGACTTTAAATTCAAACAACAACTTCTTCGGAGAAATAAAAAAAACAAACGCTGGCTTGGTGCTTTAACTTCTTAACTAGTGGAATTCTGAGGTTTTTTTATCGTTATTTAAGCTTTACTATCTACTTATTTATTTTTTCATATGTGAAAATCACTGATGAAACACTGATGGTAAGAACTGACACACTGACAAAATACTGAAAACTGGATGAAAACCCCAGTGTTTGTTTTTAGGTTTGGTACCTGTACAGTGGATATAAGGGCATAATTTTGAGTAGGAGGTCCCATACAGGACTCTCATGTGCCTTTTCCACTACATTTGATAAACGCCACATCACTAAGAGCACTTTAAAGGGAATCTGTCACCCTTTTTTTTTTTTCAGCTGCCGACATTGACATCAGGGGCTTATCTACAGCATTCTGTAATGCTGTAGGCAAGCCCCCGATGTAACCTGAAAGAGAAGAAAAATACGTTAGATTATACTCACCGGAGGGGGCGGTCTGGGTCCGATGGGTGTCGCGGTCCGGTCCGACACCTCCCATCTTCATACGATGCCGTCCTCCTCTTCCCTTCCTGTAGTGGCTCCGGTGCAGGTGCACTGCTCTGCCCTATTGAGGGCAGAGGAGAGTCCTGCAGTGCGCAGGCGTCGGGAGAGGTCTGGCGCCTGCGCACTGCAGTATTCTGCTTTGGCCTCAACAGAGATTGAGATGGAAAATGCAAATTTTTTTTGTTGTTTTTATGGCATTAATTGTTCTGTAAAACTTACCTGGCAATTTGATTCACTAGCTCAGTACAATTTCAGTGATATTAAATTCATAGTTTATTTTTATTTAAAGGGAACTTGTCATCTCCAGAAATGCTATTTGCTTGTAAATAGAGTGGTAATCTGCAGGTAAATGGCGTTTAACCCAGGGCTGTGGAGTCGGTAAGCCAAACCTCCGACTCCTCAATTTCCCTGACTCCCGACTACACAGCACTGGTCACTACTGAGCATGTACATAAAGTGCAGCACAGATTCATCTCAACTAAAAGCTGCGAACCTTTTATCAGGAATAGAAAAGACATTTATAGGACATCTCAGAACTTTCCCAAATTATTATGATAAAATTACAGCACATTCTGCATTGTACTATTGTACCCAATTTATTATATATTTTAGGAGTCGGTCCATTTTACACAGCTTACGCCTCTAACAAAATGGACACTGACTTAGACTCTACAGCCCTGGTTTAACCCCTTCACCCAGAATCCTGTTATTACCTTCCTAACCAGGCCAAATTTTGTCATTCTGATCTGTGTCATTTTATGAGATAATAACTTTGGAACACTCCTACATATCCCAGTAATTCTGAGGCTATTTTTTCGTGACATGTTGTACTTTTTGTTAGTGGTAAATTTAGCTGACATTTTTTGTATTTATTTGTGAAAATATGGGAAATAGGGAGAAAATATTGCAATTTGTAAATTTTGAAATATTATACCATTAAGCCAGAGAGTTATGTCACACAAAATAATTAATAAATAACATTTACCACATGTCTACTTTACATCAGCATCATTATTGAAACAGAAAGTTTATCAGCAATTTCTAATTTTTCCAACAAAATTTACAAAACCATTTTTTAGGGACCATCTCACATTTGAAATGACTTTCAGGGGCCTATATGATATTCAAGAAATTTATTAACCCTTCAGATGCTTCACAAGAAATTTAAGCAATGTTGAAGAAAAACAATAAAATTTAACTTTTTTTCCCATAAAAATGTTACTTTAGCCCCATATTTTGTATTTTCACAAGGATAACAGGAGAAAATAGACCATGTAGTTTGTTTTGCAATTTTTACTGAGTACACCGATACCCCATATGTGGTGGAAAATTACTGGTTTGGCGCATGGCAGAGCTTGAAAGGGAGGGGGCACCATTTGCCTTTTGGAAAGCAAAATTGGCTGGAATAGATAGCCAATGCCATGTCGCCCCTTATGCACCTAAACAGTGGAAATCCCCCACATGTGAGCCCATTTTACAAACTACACCCTCAAGGAATTTAACTAGACATGTGTGAGCACGTTGAACCCAATGGTGCTTCACAGAATTTTACAACGTTGAACTGTGAAAATGAAAAAAAAATTGATTTTTTTTTCTCCACAAACATGTTACTTTAGCCCAATAATTTTTTTCATTTTCACAAGGGCAGTATGAGAATTTTGACAGCAAAATGTGTTGTGCAATTTCTCCTGAGTATGCCGAAACCCTGTAAGTGGTGGGGAAACTACTGTTTGGATACACTGCCAAGCGCCGAAAGGAACACAGACTTTAATGAAATGGTCTCCAGGTGTCATGTAACATTGAAGCATGCTGTAGTGTGGCCCAATATATTGACCAATCTAATGCATGTAACAAGCATGCAACTTCTCCACTCGTCCACTAGGTGGACAAGCACATGGAGCTGCATACATAACAAGTCATGTCTGCAATTTATGGACATGACTAACCCAAGTTTTAGTATGACTGTCTCAACTCAGCCCTAAAGAAGTACCTCCCATGATGTAGTGTAGTGTGCATGTATTAATATATTCGCATACCGCCAGGATTCAGCACCTTTCGGCTCCTTTTTTCAGTGAGGCCACTACTCTTCAGACTATTTGGCGCACTCTATGCTCTATTTGTGTCATGCTGTCATGGTCTTCGGTAAGGAAGGGTGAGCCTCAAAATCTTCTTGGAACTGGACTCTAACCTGTCCCGGAGGGTACTCTTAAAGGTGGAGAGGCCTGAGTCTCCGACCTTACTATGCTCTTGTTAATGTCCTAAGCTGTCCCTTCCCCCTCCCCCAGGAGGCCCGGGATAGATATGTTAGTACACATAAGACAAAAAAGGATAGCAATAGGCAACTTACATACAAAACCAAAGTCATCAAGAGTAGAGAGGAATAAAGGGAAGGATAAGAAAGTACAAACCAAATAGGATAACGGAAAACGCATACACCCCAAAACAGCAACTACAAACTCCAAATTCAGCGCACCAACTCCAGCAATCCAGGAAGCAAAACTTTCACAGGCAGGGATGAGAAGGTTTGGCCAGGTTTTATAGAAAGAGAAAATGAGCAGGTCAGAAGCAACTGTGAGATTCTTTAAAAAAAGAAGGGTTAATCTATGCACCAAGTCACTTTTAACTGTATGTTATTTCAACCCAAATCCTCAGAAATAGCCTTGTCAGATCTCTTCTGGATAGTGCATGCATAAAGAATATATAAAGTAAATGACGGCAGGTCTCACTTTTCAAAAAAAAAACTCCCCTGACACCCGCACCTCCGCAAATATCAGTGTAACCAATTTTATGGATTAGAACCACATCTTGAAAGAAGGATTGGGTGCTGTTTTTCTTGTTACTTTTTCCAATATAGCAATTATGAGATGAAGCTGCATGTTTCTAACCAGCATACAAAGAGTCATTAACCTCTTCAGCGCCAAAGAAAAGAAAATCAATTTAAGAAACAAAACATATGGGCTAAAAGAAAGACCTGTGTTTCACAGTACATGAAGATCGCCTAACCCCAGATTGGAGCCCTGTTACATTGTGGTCACGGTGCAGGGATATTTGTCAGTGTTCAATTAATCCCTGATGTACTCACACTGGATTTACCTTGTGGGAATAACTTGTGCACTAATCTCTCCTTTCTCTTATTCATTGATCAGGATATAATGAGATTTATATATTCAAGCATCAGCAGAGGCGTATCTAAGGGGGCAGCCAGGGCATGTGCCCTGGGCGCAGTGGATCCGCCTAATGCGGCAGTCCAAAGCGTCTCCCCCTGCTGCTGCATGCTGCCGCCCCCCAGACTGGGAGTTGGCAGTCCTCTAAGCCAGCTGTCAAGCTGACAGCCAGCACAGAGAAGCTGCAGTGCTCCGGCTCCCAGGGAACAATTGCACTCGTGTCTAACATACGCGAGTACAATTGAGGCTCTGACCGCTGTGTCAGAGTGATGCCAGCAGCGTGATCAGGTCATGTGATCACGCTGGTGATGTCACTCTCCGGCATGCAGAAGAGACTCGATGGTAAGTGCTCCTGTGGTTGTGGAGCTGACGACACCGAAGATTCAGTATGGGGTGGGTGTGTGTATGTTCGTGAATAACTATTCAGGGTGTGTTTATTTTTTATTCAGTGTTTGGGGAGATTTATTCAGTGTGTGTGGGAGTCGGGGATTTATACAGTGTGTGCGGTGTGCGGTATCTGTCTGTGTGTTGAGTGGAAATTTCAAAAACTGACCGTCATATCCAAGCATACGTATAGTGTGAACAGGTTCTTAACCTAGAGTCACCAACTCATATACATTCAAACAAAAAAGGAAGCACACTGCAGTGCCATAACATGCAAATATGGAAAATGAAAAATGAATTGCATTACTGCATTAGAAGTATGAGAAATTGAGAAAGTTTAGCGCATAAAATGGCCAAGTTATGTGTACCTGGAAGCCACGGTAAGGCATAATTAAAGCAGGGCCACTACCCCTCCACAGAGATATAGTCTTCAGTCTAAACAGAGGATTTACATAGGTTCCCATTCAGATGAAGACTAAAGTCTAAGTGAGGAATGGCATTAGATAGGGTCCTGGAAAACGAGAAATGCCTTACCGTGGAGGGGCATGGATTTATTCTGTTGGAAGGGGAGTGGATATATTCTGTGGGGGGTGAGTGGGGAGATGGAGGTGGACACAGTGAGTAGCGAATGGAAAAATGTGTGCTGACATAATATTGGGACCAAGGGTGATGGGATATATGAGGAGGAACTATGGGGAATGAGGGTAATGGGATATATGCGGACACAGTATGGGGAGCTGAGGGGATATACAATGGGTGCAGAATTATTAGGCAAATGAGTATTTTGATCACCTCATCCTTTTTATACATGTTGTCCTACTCCAAGCTGTATAGGCTTGAAAACCAACTGCCAATTATGTAAATCATTTGATTTGCATCTCTGTAATGAGGAGGGGTGTGGTCTATTGACATTTGCAACTTCCTTTCCTTTGGTAAAATGGGTCCGAAGAAAGATTTGACGGACTCTGAAAAGTCAAAAATTGTGAGATGACTTGCAGAGGGATGCAGCAGTATTAAAATTGCCAAACTTTTGAAACGTGATTACCGAACAATCAAGCGTTTCATGGCAAATATCCAACAGGGTCGCAAGAAGCGTGTTGATAAAAAAAGGCGCAAAATAACTGCCCATGAATTGAGGAAAATCAAGCGTGAAGCTGCCAAGATGCCATTTGCCACCAGTTTTGCCATATTTCAGAGCTGCAACGTTACTGGAGTATCAAAAAGCACAAGGTGTGCCATACTCAGGGACATGGCCAAGCTAAGGAAGGCTGAAAAATGACCACCTTTCAACAAGAAACAGAAGATAAAACGTCAAGACTGGGCCAAGAAATATCTTAAGACAGATTTTTCTAAGGTTTTATGGACTGATGAAATGAGAGCGACTCTTGATTGACCAGATGGATGGGCCCAAGGCTGGATCAGTAAAGGGCAGAAAGCTCCACTTCGACTCAGCAAGGTGGAGATGGGGTACTGGTCTGGGCTGGTATCATCAAAGATGAACTTGTGGGACCTTTTCGGGTTGAGGATGGAGTGAAGCTCAACTCCCAGACCTACTGGCAGTTTCTGGAAGACACCTTCTTCAAGCAGTGGTACAGGAAGAAGTCGGTATCGTTCAAGAAAAACATGATTTTCATGCAGGACAATGCTCCATCACATGCATCCAAATACTCCACAGTGTGGCTGGCCAGTAAAGGAGGTCTAAAAGAAGAAAAAATAATGCTCTCTATGGGGTTCACCTGATCTGAACCCCATAGAGAACCTGTGGTCCCTCATAAAATGTGAGATCTACAGGGAGTGAAAACATTACACCTCTGGGAACATTGTCTGGGAGGCTGTGGTGGCTGCGGCACGCAATGTTGATCATAAACAGATCAAGCAACTGACAGAATTTATGGATGGAAGGCTTTTGAGTGTCATCGTAAAGAAAGGTGGCTATATTGGTCACTGATTTTTTTATTTTTGAATGTCAGAAATGTTTATTTCTAAATTGTGTGTTGCTCTGTTGGTTTACCTGGTGAAAATAAACAAGTGAGATGGGTATATATTTGGTTTTTATTAACCCCTTCACCCCCAAGGGTGGTTTGCACGTTCATGACCGAGCCAATTTTTACAATTCTGACCACTGTACCTTTATGAGGTCATAGCTCTGGAACGCTTCCATTGATCCTGGTGATTCTGACATTGTTTTCTCGTGACATATTGTACTTCATGTTAGTGGTAAAATTTCATTCAAATAACTTGCGTTTATTTGTGGGAAAAACGGAAATTTGGCGAAAATTTTGAAAATTTCGCAATTTTCCAACTTTGAATTTTTATGCCCTTAAATCACAGAGATACAGCACACAAAAAACTTGATAACTAACATTTCCCACGTTTACTTTACATCAGCACAATTTTGAAACCAAAATTTTTTTTTGTTAGGAAGTTATAAGGGTTAAAAGTTGACCAGCGATTTCTCATTTTTACAACACCATTTTATTTTTAGGACCACATCACATTTGAGGTCCCTTTGAGGGGTCTATATGATAGAAAATACCCAAAAGTGACACCATTCTAAAAACTGCACCCCTTAAGGTGCTCAAAACCACATTCAAGAAGTTTATTAACCCTTTAGGTGCATCACAGGAATTTTTTTGAATATTTAAAAAAAAATGAACATCTAACTTTTTTTCACAAAAAAAATATTCAGGTTCAATTTTTTTTATTTTACCAAGGGTAACAGGAGAAATTGGACTACAAAAGTTATTGTGCAATTTGTCCTGAGTACGCTGATACCTGATATGTGGGGAGGAACGACTGTTTCGGCGCATGGCAGAGCTCAGAATGGAAGGAGTGCCGTTTGACTTTTTCAATGCAAAATAGGCTGGAATTCAGATCGGACGCCATGTCACGTTTGGAGAGTCCCTGATGTACCTAAACAGTGGAAACCCCCTACAGGTGACCCCATTTTGGAAACTAGACCCCCCAAGGAAATTATCTAGATATGTGGTGAGAACTTTGAACCCACAAGGGCTTTACAGAAGTTTATAACGTACAGCGGTACAATTAAAAAATCATATCTTTTCCACAAAAATGATCTTTTCACCCCAATTTTTATTTTCCCAAGGGTAACATGACCTTAAAAGTTATTGTGCAATTTGTCCTGAGTATGCTGATACCCCACATGTGGGGGTAAACCACTATTTGGGCGCATGGCAGAGCTCGGAAGGGAAGCAGCGCCATTTGACGTTTTTGGCTGGAATTGAGATTGGACATCATGTCGCGATTGGAAAACCCCTGATGTACCAAAACAGTGGAAACCCCCCACAAATGACACCATTTTGGAAACTAGACCCCCCAAGGAACTTATCTAGATGTGTGGTGAGCACTTTGAACCCCCCAGTGCTTCACAGAAGTTTATAACGCCCGGGCGTGAAAATAAAAAATTCGTATTTTTTCCACAAACATGATCTTTTAGTCACCATTTTTTTATTTTACCAAGGGTACCAGGAGAAATTGGACCCCAAAAGTTGTTGTCCAATTTGTCCTGAGTATGCTGATACCCCATATGTGGGAGAAAACTACTGTATGGACACACGTCGGGGCTCGGAAGGGAAGTAGTGACGTTTTGGAATGCAGACTTTGAGGGAATGTTCTGCGGGTGTCATGTTGCCTTTGGAGAGCCCCTAATGTACCTAAACAGTGGAAACCCCCACAAATGACCACATTTTGGAAATGAGACCCCCTAAGGAACTTATCTAGATGTGTGGTGAGCACTTTGAACCCCCAAGGGCTTCACAGAAGTTTATAATGCCCGGGCACGAAAATAAAAAAATCGTATTTTTTCCACAAACATGATCAATTAGTCCCCAATTTTTTTTATTTTCCCAAGGGTAACAGGAGAAATTGGACCCCAAAAGTTGTTGTCCAATTTGTCATGAGTACGCTGACACCCCATATGTGGGAGAAAACTACTGTATGGACACACGTCGGGGCTCGGAAGGGAAGCAGTGACATTTTGGAATGCAGACTTTGATGGAAAGTTCTGCGGGTGTCATGTGTGTTTGGAGAGCCCCTGATGTACCTAAACTATTGAAACTCCCCACAAGTGACCCCATTTTGGACACTAGGCCCCCCACGGAACTTATCTAGATGTGTGGTGAGCACTTTGAACCCCCAAGTGCTTCACAGAAGTTTATAACGCTCGGACGTGAAAATAAAAAAATCATTTTTTTCCACAAAAATGAAATTTTTGCCCCCAATTTTTTATTTTCCTAAGGGTAACAGGAGAAATTGGACCCCAAAAATTGTTTTGCAATTTGACCTGAGTAGGCTGATACCCTACATGTGGGGGTAAAACACTGTTTGGGCCATGGCAGAGCTTGGAAGGGAAGGAGCACCATTTGACTTTTTCAACTCAGAATTGGCTGGAATTGAGATCAGACGCCATGTTGCATTTGGAGAGCCCCTGATGTGCCCAAACAGTGGAAACCCCCAATTCTAACTCCAACCCGAACCCCAACACACCCCTAACCCTAATCTCAGCCCTAACCCTAGCCCTAACCCTAACCCTAGCCCTAACCCTACCCTAACCCTAGCCCTAACCCTAATGGAAAAATGGAAATAAATACTTTTTTTTATTTTATTATTTTTCCCTAACTAAGGGGGTGATAACGGGGGGTTTGATTTACTATTTATGGTGGTTTTTATTTTTGGCAGCTGTCACACGCTAAAAGACGCTTTTTATTGTAAAAATAGTTTTTGCATCACCACATATTGAGAGCTCTAATTTTTCCGTATTTTGACCCACCGAGTCATGTGAGGTCTTATTTTTTGCGGGACGAGTTGTCGTTTTTATTGGTACCATTTTCGGGCACGTGACATTTTTTGATCACTTTTTATTCCGATTTTTGGGACGCAGAATGAACAAAAACCAGCGTTTCATGAATTTCTTTTGGGTGGTGCGTTTACACCGTTCCGCGTGCGATAAAATTGATAAAGCGGTTTTATTCTTCGGGTCAGTACGCTTACAGAGATACCTTATTTAGGTCTTTTTTTATGTTTTGTCGGTTTTATGCAATGAAAACTATTTTATATAAAAAATAATTATTTTTGCATCGCTTTATTCTGCGAGCTATAACTTTTTTATTTTTTTGTTGATGATGCTGTGTGGCAGCTCGTTTTTTGCGGGACAAGATGACGTTTTCAGCGGTACCATGGATATTTATATGCGTCTTTTTGATCGCGCGTTATTACACTTTTTGTTTGGCGGTATGATAATAAATCATTATTTTTAGCTTCGTTTTTTATTTTTCAAGGGGTTCGCTAAAGGGGTTAACTAATGGGACAGTTTTATAGGGCGGGTCGTTACGGACGCAGCGATACCTAATATGTGTACTTTTATTGCTTTTTTTTTTTTATTTCTAAAAAATGGATTTATTTGGGGGAATATTTTTTTTTTTTTTCTAATTTATTTGGCGATTTTTTTTAATTTATTTTAACACTTTTTTTTATTTTTTTTTTTACTTTATTAAATAGTCCCAGGTGGGACATCACTGTCCTGTGACAGATCGCTGATCTGTCACATCACAGATCACTGTGACAGATCAGCAATCTGTCACAGGCACTGCAGAAGGCTTCCTCATGCCTGTGCTTTGCAGGCACTGAGGAAGCCAGCTTCCTGCAGGCCTCCGATGGCCCCCGTCGCCATCTTGGATTCGGGGGCCTGCAGGAAAGGAGCCCCCCGCAGCAGCGCTGCACATTGCACTGCCGTGGGGGGCTCAGGAAAGCAAGGAGGGAGCCCCCTCCCTGCCGATGCTTCCCTTTAACCCCCGGTACACCGCGATCATGTTTGATCGCGGTGTGCAAGGGGTTAACGTGTCGGGGCGGTCCGTGACAGCCCCTGACACATTGTGCCGGGTGTCAGCTGTGATAATCAGCTGACACCCGGCCGAGATCAGCGGCGCTCACCACGTGGGTGCCGCTGATCGCGGTAGACGTACTATCCCGTCCATGGGCATAGGGGCCCGGGTCCCATGGACGGGATAGTACGTCTCATGTCAGGAAGTGGTTAAGTTGACTAATAATTCTGCACAGTAATAGTTACCTGCACAAACAGATATTCTCCTAAGATAGCCAAATCTAAAAAAAAACCCACTCCAACTTCCAAAAATATTAAGCTTTGATATCTATGAGTCTTTTGGGTTGATTGAGAACATAGTTGTTATTCAATAATAAAAAGAATAATCTCAAATACACCTTGCCTAATAATTCTGCACACGGTGTATGAGGAGAAAATATGGAGAGCGAGGGGGTAAATAAATGAGGAGACAGTATAGTTAGCAGGGGGAACGTACATGAGGAGGGAACAAGAAATGAGTGCAGACAGTATGGGGGAAGGAAAGTGTGAGTGGGCACAGGATACTGAGTAGTGTGAGGGTTACAGCCAGGAGGAGACAGTATGCCAAGTAGGAGTGTAATGAAGGGGCGCAGTTTAGAGACTGGTTTCTATAGGAGGGACACAGTATGAGAAGACAGTGTGAAGTATGGAAAAGAGAGAGGGCAGTGTAGAGGGCATGTACCATAAGAGAGACAGTGAGGGTCATATTTTGTGCTGGGAATATAGTGAGGGGCAATTATTTATTTAAGGGATCACCTTAGGGCAGATATTTTTATTCAGGCGCATTATAATAACACTGCTATCTCTAAGGGCGTTGTGTCAGGATGTGCTGCAGAAGACCACAGAAGATAGAAGTTTGTAGAAACGAGCTTTGGCTGTGGATGAGAAGAGTCATCATGGCATCTGGACAAGATGAAGATGAAAAGAAAGGTGACTCCAGAGACATCATCTATAAGGCACCTAGATGTAAATGTTTTTTTTTTTGTGATACTGACTAATTCTCATATTGTTATTTCTGTTAGGAACATTAAAGGGATTGTCCAAGTCTCAAGGTCCCGTTACATTTAGCAATGCACCAGTGATCCCGACAATGATACGACCCGGTCAGGATCGCTGGTGCATCGCTAAATGGTCACTAGTGAGCTGCCAAACAGGCAGATCTCACCAGCGACGCAGCAATGCTCAGCGGTCGTTACTTACCTGTCAGACGGCAGCGATGATGATGTCTTCCGCCTGCGTCCATACATCGCTCGTCGGCGCCGGCGGGACTCCAGCGAGAAGAAAACGGCCCAGGACGTTCTCGCGCGATCAGCAATATGCAGCGGGGGGGCCGGTTGGAGGTAAATGTTACATGTAGCGAGATCGCTAGCGATATTGCTGTTGCGTCACAAAATCGGTGACGCATTAGCGATATCGCTAGCGACATCGCTATGTGTAAAAGGCCCTTCACAGTGCACACTGCACGCTGTCAGGATTCTCTGGTGTTGGCGATTTCAATAAGTGTGGGCACTTGCTGACTAGACATGTGTGGCCTCACTCAATGAAAATGAATTGACTGAGATCGGGAAGGTATAGTTGGAATGTGGCTAGAAGCATACAAATCACATACTTGTGTTGACATGACCGTCCACTCTTGCCACCGGCAAGGGAGAATCCTAAAATTGTGCAGTGCTTGCGCTGGGAGAATTCAGAAGCCTGCAGTCATATAGAATGACTGCTGACTTTCATCTCAAACCTGAATGAACCCTTAAATTATAAACTGAAACCCTGCAGCCAATCCTAACAACGTGTGATAACCTAGCTGTCAGGATTCAGCTCTGCTTTCAGGTTCCAGCAGTCATCACATGGTCACTTCACTCATATGCGATTTTCATACTTACTGTCAAGTGACAATGAGTAGAGTTGAGCGATACCGTCCGATACTTCAAAGTATCGTATCGGATGGTATCGGCCGATCTTTAAAAAAAGTATCGGTATCGCCGATTCCGATACCGGAAGTCCCATTCAAGTCTATGGGACTTCCGGTATCGGAATAAGAAAAACCCTTTCCTGCCCTTGTACAGCCTCTCTGGGGTCTGTACGGGCCTTTCGGGGGGCTGTGCCGGCCTGCCAGGGGGTCTGTGCAGGCTCCGGTGGTCTGTGCCGGCCTGCCGGTGGTCTGTGCAGGCTCCGGGGGGCTGTGCCGGCCTGCCGGGGGGCTGTGCCGGCCTGCCGGGGGGCTGTGCAGGCTCCGGGGGGCTGTGCCGGCCTGCCGGGGGGCTGTGCAGGCTCCGGGGGTCTGTGCAGGCATCGTCCGATGGGACTACAAGTCCCATCGGGCGATGCCTGCTACCATGACAGTGATTGACACATTAGCCAATGATGGGACAGTAGTAGTCCCATCATCCGGCTAATGTGTTAAATGTAAAAAAAAAAAAAAAAAAAAAAAAAATTACATGCTACATACATACAACATGCATACTACATACATGCTACATTCATACTACATACTACATACATGCTACATTCATACTACATGCATGCTATATACATACTGCATGCTACATACATACTACATGCATGCTACATGCATCATACATAACACATATATACTACATGCATGCTACATACATACTACATGCTACATACTACATATATACTACATGCATGCTACATACTACATGCTACATACATACTACATATATACTACATGCATGCTACATACATACTGCATGCTACATACATACTACATACATACTACATACATACTACATGCATGCTACATACATACTACATATATACTACATACATACTACATGCATGCTACATACATACTACATGCATGCTACATACATACCACATACATAACACATATATACTACATGCATGCTACATACATACTACATATATACTACATGCATGCTACATACATACTACATATATACTACATGCATGCTACATACATACCACATATATACTACATACATACAATACATTCATACAATACATACATAGACATACAGTACATATAACATAGAGTAACATACTTAC
Source organism: Dendrobates tinctorius (assembly GCF_039654945.1). Taxonomy (NCBI): domain Eukaryota; kingdom Metazoa; phylum Chordata; class Amphibia; order Anura; family Dendrobatidae; genus Dendrobates; species Dendrobates tinctorius. The sequence goes on from NW_027361728.1 coordinate 8,875,475, forward strand.
CAATACTTGTCACATTGTTCCCCGAAGCCATTGTCTTTCCGGAATAAATATTAACATAACAAACCACAAAAATACTCACCCACGATCCGAAGCAGTCCACGAGTGTGTCCCACGACGATCTTGGGTAGAGAACTGCAGCATCAGCTGTTGCTGCCGTTCTCTACTGGCTGCAGGAATCCAATGACGGAAGGTAGGTATCCTTCCGCACTGTATTCCTCCGCCACTTAAAAAAAAAAAAGTCCCTAGTCTCACTTTATGCCATTGCTGTGTGGGAAATTCCCACGCAGCAATGGCATAAAGTGAGACTAGGGACTTTTTTTTTTTTAAGTGGCGGAGGAATACAGTGCGGAAGGATACCTACCTTCCGTCATTGGATTCCTGCAGCCAGTAGAGAACGGCAGCAACAGCTGATGCTGCAGTTCTCTACCCAAGATCGTCGTGGGACACACTCGTGGACTGCTTCGGATCGTGGGTGAGTATTTTTGTGGTTTGTTATGTTAATATTTATTCCGGAAAGACAATGGCTTCGGGGAACAATGTGACAAGTATTGGTAAGTATGTTACTCTATGTTATATGTACTGTATGTCTATGTATGTATTGTATGTATGTAGTATATATGTGGTATGTATGTAGTATGTATGTAGCATGCATGTAGTATATATGTAGCATGTATGTAGTATGTATGTGGTATGTATGTAGCATGTAGTATGCATGTAGCATGCATGTAGTATGTATGTGGTATGTATGTAGCATGTAGTATGTATGTAGCATGCATGTAGTATGTATGTAGTATGTATGTAGTATGTATGTAGCATGCAGTATGTATGTAGCATGTATGTAGTATGTATGTAGTATATATGTAGTATGTATGTAGCATGCATGTAGTATGTATGTAGCATGTAGTATGTATGTAGCATGTATGTAGTATGTATGTAGTATATATGTAGTATGTATGTAGTATATATGTAGTATGTATGTAGCATGTAGTATGTATGTAGCATGCATGTAGTATATATGTAGTATGTATGTAGCATGTAGTATGTATGTAGCATGCATGTAGTATTTTTTTTTTTTTTTTTTTTAACATTTAACACATTAGCCGGATGATGGGACTACTACTGTCCCATCATTGGCTAATGTGTCAATCACTGTCATGGTAGCAGGCATCGCCCGATGGGACTTGTAGTCCCATCGGACGATGCTTGCACAGACCCCCGGACATCAGCACAGCCCCCCGGCAGGCCGGCACAGCCCCCCGGCAGGCCGGTACAGACCCCCACAGGGTGCACAGACCACCGGCAGGCCGGCACAGCCCCCCGGCAGGCCGGCAGAGACCCCGGGCAGTCCACACAGCCCCCCGGCAGGCCGGCACAGCCCCCCGGCAGGCCGGCAGAGACCCCCGGAAGGCCCGAAATGACGGCGCATCATGATGCGCACACACCGCGCATCATGATGACGTCAGGCCGTCAATCAACTGAACTTCCGATTCCGATGCCGAATTCCGATATTGAAAAAATATCGGAAGTCGGTATCGGAATTCCGATACAGCAAGTATCGGCCGATACCCGATACTTGCGGTATCGGAATGCTCAACACTAACAATGAGGTGTTCTTCCTGCTTCTCTCAGTTTTTCACTGAACATTGAATTAGGAAGATCAGCTTGTCGGTGTGTGACTTAGTATGCAAACCACATATGTGCTGGGGGGGCTGGCCAAACTTAATTCTTGCCCCGAGTGCCAGAAAACCTAGAAACACCTCTGAACATCAGACCTGTACACTGTGATATTAGCTATGGCTAGTAGTATAGGATAATAACAATATACCCCATTTTTGCAGTGATACATCTGTTGCTTGTGGTTATTGTTTTGGGTTTATTCGTCACTGACCTGTACCTTTAAGTTTGTACTAGATTATGGCCCGATGCTATCGCATCGGGAGGATGCGATAGCATCACACCTCTTGCCATGTTAACCCTCAACACACACACTCCTCTCACCTTTCACCATCTCCACTCACTCTTTCACTCCACATACGACCCCTTCTCTCACTCCGTCTCTCATACTCACGCCGTCATCGCCGCTGCTCCACAATCCCCGACATCTTCTTCCGCCGGCGCCATCCTGGATCCAGACGTTGTCCACCCCGGCAACATGTTCTTGCGGAGACGCCATCTTGAGTATCGTGAAATCCCGCGATAGTCAAGATGGCGTCGCCGGAAGAACATGTCGCCGGCGTGGACGACGTCAGGATCCAAAATGGCGTCGGCGAAATCTCTCAAGTTTTCGCCGACGCCATTTTGGATCCCGACGTCGTCCTCACCGGCGACATGTTCTTGCGGCGACGCCATCTTGAGTATCGCGGGATTTCGCCGATCCAAAATAGCGTCGCCGCAGGAACATGTCGCCGGCGTGGATGCCGTCGGGATCCACACCGGCGATATGTTCTTGCGGCGACGCCATCTTGACTATCTCGGGATTTCAGCGATCCAAAATGGCGTCGCCGCAAGAACATGTCGCCGGCGTGGAGGACGTCTGGATCCAGGATGGCGCCGGCGGAAGATGTCGGGGATCGTGGATCAGCGGCGATGACGGCGTGAGTATGAGAGACGGAGTGAGAGAAAGGGTCGTATGTGGAGTGAAAGAGTGAGTGGAGATGGTGAAAGGTGAGAGGAGTGTGTGTGTTGAGGGTTAACATGGAAAGAGGTGTGCGGTGACGTCACCGGTTACAACTGGACGGAAGTTGTTACAACCGGAAGTTGCTTAGGGCATTTATTATTATAGAAGCTTCTGCTCAAGAAAACCCTCCCTTTTTTCTCATTTTATACATGTGTTTAATATTTCTGAATAAAATAAATACAATTTTACTAAGTAGCTTAGACTCAGGTTCTCTTCTAAAGCAACATTTAGTTGAGTTGCTATTTCCATTATGCACTGAGCACATGGGGTGCAATTATATGCACCTAATAGGATGTAACATGATGATTTGGAGACTATTTGTGAAGTTTATTTTAAAACTGCATAAACCACTCTGGATAGCCAAAATAAACAGCCTTTTCCGGCATAAAATGAAAAGCAAACAGAAAAATAAACAGTTCATATAGTACTGCGGGCCCACCCGCTCAGGTCAGTGTCTTTGACACACATACACTGAAGGTCTCCACACCTCCAGCCACAGACACTGAATGAGACGTTTGGCCTCCATTTTATTAGCCAAGCCACGCCCCTGGGGTTGGGATATGTGAGCGGTCATTCCCACCCATCTCTTATGACCGCTCATAATACCCGACCCTGGATTGGGTCAAATAACTCTCTCAGAACTATACATGTTGGAGCATACTTCCGAGCTCACATTACCGCAGCTAATAGCCACGATGACACATATCTCCCCTCAAGGACTCGTCCGGCGGCTATCTTACACTGTCTCTATTGTGACAAAGTGATTGGTGAAGTGAGGGGAGTTACAGTGGGGAAAAAAAGTATTTAGTCAGTCAGCAATAGTGCAAGTTCCACCACTTAAAAAGATGAGAGGCGTCTGTAATTTCCACATAGGTAGACCTCAACTATGGGAGACAAACTGAGAAAAAAAAATCCAGAAAATCACATTGTCTGTTTTTTTTTCATTTTATTTGCATATTATGGTGGAAAATAAGTATTTGGTCAGAAACAAGCAATCAAGATTTCTGGCTCTCACAGACCTGTAACTTCTTCTTTAAGAGTTTCCTCCACTCATTACCTGTAGTAATGGCACCTGTTTAAACTTATCAGTATAAAAAGACACCTGTGCACACCCTCAAACAGTCTGACTCCAAACTCCACTATGGTGAAGACCAAAGAGCTGTCAAAGGACACCATAAACAAAATTGTAGCCCTGCACCAGGCTGGGAAGACTGAATCTGCAATAGCCAACCAGCTTGGAGTGAAGAAATCAACTGTGGGAGCAATAATTAGAAAATGGAAGACATACAAGACCACTGATAATCTCCCTCGATCTGGTGCTCCACGCAAAATCCCACCCCGTGGGGTCAGAATGATCACAAGAACGGTGAGCAAAAATCCCAGAACCACGCGGGGGGACCTAGTGAATGAACTGCAGAGAGCTGGGACCAATGTAACAAGGCCTACCATAAGTAACACACTACGCCACCATGGACTCAGATCCTGCAGTGCCAGACGTGTCCCACTGCTTAAGCCTGTACATGTCCGGGCCCGTCTGAAGTTTGCTAGAGAGCATTTGGATGATCCAGAGGAGTTTTGGGAGAATGTCCTATGGTCTGATGAAACCAAACTGGAACTGTTTGGTAGAAACACAACTTGTCGTGTTTGGAGGAAAAAGAATACTGAGTTGCATCCATCAAACACCATACCTACTGTAAAGCATGGTGGTGGAAACATCATGCTTTGGGGCTGTTTCTCTGCAAAGGGGCCAGGACGACTGATCCGGGTACATGAAAGAATGAATGGGGCCATGTATTGTGAGATTTTGAGTGCAAACCTCCTTCCATCAGCAAGGGCATTGAAGATGAAACGTGGCTGGGTCTTTCAACATGACAATGATCCAAAGCACACCGCCAGGGCAACGAAGGAGTGGCTTCGTAAGAAGCATTTCAAGGTCCTGGAGTGGCCTAGCCAGTCTCCAGATCTCAACCCTATAGAAAACCTTTGGAGGGAGTTGAAAGTCCGTGTTGCCAAGCGAAAAGCCAAAAACATCACTGCTCTAGAGGAGATCTGCATGGAGGAATGGGCCAACATACCAACAACAGTGTGTGGCAACCTTGTGAAGACTTACAGAAAACGTTTGACCTCTGTCATTGCCAACAAAGGATATATCACAAAGTATTGAGATGAAATTTTGTTTCTGACCAAATACTTATTTTCCACCATAATATGCAAATAAAATGAAAAAAAAACAGACAATGTGATTTTCTGGATTTTTTTTTCTCAGTTTGTCTCCCATAGTTGAGGTCTACCTATGATGTAAATTACAGACGCCTCTCATCTTTTTAAGTGGTGGAACTTGCACTATTGCTGACTGACTAAATACTTTTTTTCCCCACTGTACATGTCACTTCGCATGATGGCGTCAGGGATGTAAAACCAGAATAGTTTCCTCCAGCACACCATGTGTTGGGACGGTTTTTGAGAGTTATGGGCTGGGCTGGTTTTAGTGCACATGCAGAGTCTTGACAGGACTTGTGTGATGTCAGGATCATGTGATCAATCACATGATGGAGGAGTCACAAGGCCTGGGCTTAAATGGCTTACTGCCAGAGTTTCCAGTGTTCAGCAGGAGTCTAGAGAGCACTAAAGGAAAGTATTGGTGTAAATCTGAACCGTGGACATTGCTGCTGGTGAGCAGGCTGATCCCCACTAGAAAAAGGACTGTTTTTGTTTCTTTGTTTTGCTATTTTGCCCAGAGGGCTGTGTTTACTTTCCCAAGCTTGGTTTATACTGTCTACAATAAACCAAGCCATTTCTTAAAGAGACAGTGTTCCAGTGTGTCAAGCTGAGTGAGCAGCTCTACCACAGGTGGTGTTAGAAGTGCGGGCAGCATTTCCAGTGAACACATGTGGAGGCCACAAGCCAGCGTAGATGTCAGGCAAGATGGAGGACCTGCTCAAACATCTACTACAAGCACAGCAGCAACAGCAGCTACAACATCAGCAGCAATTACAGCGGCAACAGATGGCACAGCAAGAGAATAGTAAATTGCTTATACAACAAATGCAACAGCAGCATCAGCAACATCAGCAGCAGATTGACTTACTGGCAGAGGCGGTTTGAGGAAGGCTGGCAGCCCCTCCCCCAAGTCCAGGTGACGACACGTACATCCGGAAGACAGTAAGACGAGCCTTGCAAAAAATGACCCAAAAGATGTGATGGTGTGGAGGCCTTTTTTGATCGTGTTCGAGTGGGTAGAGGAGCGTGAGAAGCTACCACCAGATCAGTAGGCATAGATGCTGGCCCCCTGTTTGACTGGTGAGCCCCAGAAGGCCTATTATGATTTGGCATTGCAGGATGCGCAGGGAGTTTGGTGACCCTGATAAGGGCCACACTTCCCCATCAGTTGATCCCAGGAAAGCATGTGGGTGTACGTTGTATCCACGGGGATGCCAAAGACTATCCCATTGCCGGAGTGTTGATTAAAACAAGTTGGGGTACAGATCCCCATGAGGTCGGGGTGGCTGGTGACAAGTATGAGATGGTGACCAGTGAGACTGAAATTCCTGAAATGGGGGGTTTCTGAGGGGAATTTTGGGACTGCCCAAATGCAGGACTTGACCTTGAAAAATGTACTGGGAAATGTAACTGTGATAAATGGGGTTACCCAAGAGCCGGGGGCCGACACCAGGTTCCCATACTTTGCTGTCAAACAGGATTTGCTATATCGGGTAACTAAACAGAGATGGGAAATATTAGAGCAGCTGTTAGTCCTGGGACCTTATAGACATAGGGTAATAGATCTGGCCCATGCTCATGTCTAGGGTCACCTAGGTGTAGATAAGATCCAAGAACAAGTTCTTCAGAGGTTTTACTGGCCTGGGTGACAGAGGGACATTGTTATTTTCTGCCGATCCTGCCCTACCTGTCAGCTAACTGCCCACGTATCCCACTTCCGCAGTCCCCTAGATCCGAAACCCATAATTGAGGTCCCGTTTGACTGGACTGCGATTGACCTGGTCAGGCCCTTAGAAAAGTCCGCCAGGGGTCATCAATACATCCTGGTCATAATTGTGAAGATCTAGAGTTGTGGGTGTTAGTAATCACCTAGGCAGGTTAACGATGCAACAATTTTTATTTGTATCCATACAAGCATTTCAGTAAGTCCAAGTAGATGACCCCAATGTAATGCCCCCAGTCCACGGGATCAGCAACAAGTCAGTAAAAATAGTCCATGGGATAATTCCTAGGGGAATATAGATCTCACGACCGAATCCCGAGAAAACTTAGTTCCAAGTTCGATAGTCCATTCATGGGTTCCAGGAGCGGCCTTAACTCTGCTCCTTTCGCTTCAGATCACCAGACACAACTGCACTCCCCCATCAAGTCTCTCAGCTCTGCTCCCAACCCCCTAACCAATGTACGTTGAATTCACAGCCAGTGAAGTCTCCGGCCAGTCTGGAGTGATGTGAACCCAAGTGGCCCCCCTGCCGAGAGAAAGAAAGGCACATATTCCCCCACCAGATAAGGTCATCGCATGTAAATACAACATAAATTGTGGTAACTAGTCATCTGTGCTGGGAAAGTATTTCAGATCCTCACATTCCTCCCCCACTTTTCCAGCACGGCAAGCATTGGGCTCCAATTCATGAAATTGACTATCCTTCTTCTGACGACAATTATCAGAGTTCGTGGCTTCCTCAGTTTGTCTCGATAGTCCATTAGCATTGCCGTGGTCTCTCCCACACTGGCGGGAGGTTATTTGGCATGTCAAGGTCTTCTGATGCAGCGGGAATGAGTCCTTGGCTTCGGGTTGCGACACTGGTCCAGTGGCACACCAACCATGCTCCTAAGTTGTTGCCCAGCAACACATCCACAGGTAGGTGTCGCACTACCTCCACATCCACCATTCCCTTGCTGTGTCCCCAGTCTAAATGTAGTCGGGTTGTCCGAATGTTCAGAGATTCTCCTCCAGCTACGTGGACTCGAATGTGCCCGGCATTCCCTGGCGAAGTGTCCCCTGCGTCCGCAGTTATGGCAGCTTAATCCACCTCGCCCTGATGTGGACTGTACTTGGGGTTTTGGGGGACCTCCCCCTCTTTTCTCGCCCCCAGCATTCCAGCCCCATTGCAGTACACTGTTCACAGGTTGGAAATGCGGATGACGTGGACCCGAATGGGCCCGGCATTCCCTGGCGAAGTGTCCCATGCATCCACAGCTATGGCAGCTTAATCCCCCTCGCCCTGATGCTGGCCGTACTTGGGGTTTTTGGAGACCTCCCCCTCTTTGTAGAGTACAAAATCCTCGCAGTTCCTCCTCTCGCTGGACCATGGGTCTCGCTGGCCTCTCGGGAAGCCCCTGTTCCCGACTTGCCAGAGCTGTTCTCCCACACTGCCCTGGACGATTGGCAGACCAATCATCAGCCAATCTTGCAGCCTCCTCCAGACTCCGTGGTTTTCTATCCGCCACCCATTCCTTTATGTCACGTGGGAGCTTGGACATAAATTGCTCCCGCATGAATATATCCAAGACATGTTCAGCTTCCCGAGCTCCCAGTCCTTCGATCCACCGAGCACATGCTGTACGTAATGTATTGGCAAACTCCCGATGCGTATGTGCATTGGGCTTTTCAGTCTCCCGAAACTTCCTCCGGTAGGTTTCAGGTGTGACGGCATACCTCTCCAGTAATGCGCTGCGAATGGTAGCGTAACAAATCTGATCCCCAGAAGACAAGTTATTAAAAGCTTCTCTGGCTTTCCCGGTCAGGCCAACACTCAAAAATCTCGGCCAGTCCTCAATGGACACCTCATGAAGCAGGCAGAGGTTCTCAAATAACCGAAGATGGTCATCAATACCCGTGGTGTCTTCATTAAACTGTGGTATGTCCCAGTACCTCAAAGATGCGGGTCCCTCTCTCCCGTTATCCACTGTCATCTGCGCAGAGGGTGGTGGGGTTACGGCTACATGGACACCCAGATATTTGCTTATCACAGCCGCCCGTTCTCTTTCTGTGGCCCGCTCTCCTAGCGCAGCCAGCACCCGCCCCAACTCGGTCAATCGATCCTCTGCCATCGGAATGATTGCCCGCGGCTGTTGTCCGTCCACTGGGCAGTCCTCTTCTACATCTGGACTGATCTCCTCCTGTGGCTGTTCTCGATCCCACTCATCCAAGCGTTGTATTAGGGCCATCCGGTTGTCCGCCATCGACCACTCCAGCTCTCTCCCAGAGCACAGGGCTCTCAGCTGCTCCTACTTGAGTCTCTTGTAGATGGAGTCTGCCATCTCTTCTGCCAAGTCACCATCAGTAACTTTCTCTGCTACGCTGTTCAGAGATAGGTGATCCCACCGCTGCCACCACTTGTGAAGATCTAGAGTTGTGGGTGTTAGTAATCACCTAGGCAGGTTAACGATGCAACAAGTTTTATTTGTATCCATACAAGCATTTCAGTAAGTCCAGGTAGATGACCCCAATGTAATGCCCCCAGTCCACGGGATCAGCAACAAGTCAGTAAAAATAGTCCATGGGATAATTCCTAGGGGAATATAGATCTCACGACCGAAGCCCGAGAAAACTTAGCTCCAAGTTCGATAGTCCATTCTTGGGTTCCAGGAGCGGCCTTAACTCTGCTCCTTTCGCTTCAGATCCCCAGACACAACTGCACTCCCCCATCAAGTCTCTCAGCTCTGCTCCCAACCCCCTAACCAATGTACGTTGAATTCACAGCCAGTGAAGTCTCCGGCCAGTCTGGAGTGATGTGAACCCAAGTGGCCCCACTGCCGAGAGAAAGAAAGGCACATATTCCCCCACCAGATAAGGTCGTCATCGCATGTAAATACAACATAAATTGTGGTAACTAGTCATCTGTGCTGGGAAAGTATTTCAGATCCTCACAATTATGGAGTACCCTACGCAGTACCCGGAAGTGGTACCAGTGAGGAACTACTCCGCCCGGAGTATAGCACGAGAACCTGTCCATATTTTCTCCTGGACGGGCCTGCCGAAGGAGATCCTGATGGATCAGAGGACACCATTTATGTCCAAGGTAATGAGGGAGTTGTGCAAGGCTCACCAGATTACCCAATTTAGGACGTCGGTGTGCCATCCGCAGGCAGAAGGCCTGGTGGAGAGGTTCAATAAGACCTTGAAGTCCATGCTGAAGAAGGTTGTGGAGAAGGATGGCTGAGACTGGGATTGCCTCCTACCATATCTACTGTTCTCCATCAAGGAAGTCCCACAGGCCTCTAAGGGGTTCTCACCATTTGAGCTGTTGTACGAATGGCACCCCAGTGACTTCTAGATGTTGCAAAGGAGACTTGGTAAGAAGTTACACCCCACCGGAGAGTCATTGAGCATGTGGTCCAAATGCAGGACCGAATCGAAGGGTGATGCCGATTGTGAAGAAGAGTCTCCTTCACACACAAGAAGCCCAGGTGAGGGTCTACAACAGGACCGCGAGGCTGAGACAGTTCAGCCCTGGGGACTGGATGCCCGTGTTGATCCCCACCGTGGAAAGCAAATTTATTGCCAAGTGGCAAGGGCCATAAGAGGTGGTCGAGAAGTTGAGCGATGTCAACTATAAGGTCCACCAACCAGGGAGAAGGAAGCTGTACCAAGTGTACCACATCAACCTGCTGAAACTGTGGCGAAACAGGGATCTTGTTGTCACGGGGCAGTTGTGGGAAAACAGGGGACAAGGAACCTGGGTCCCTGCACTGCCCCTCAGGCTAAGGGGGTGCCCTCACTTTCCTTAACTTGGGGGTACACTTGATGGTAGTGAGGCCCAAGTCTTCAACATGTCCCTATCTCCTGTTTGGCCCTGAGCTAAACCCCCAACCCCTCCCCAGGACGTGAGACAGGGAAAGCAGTGAACTGCACCACAAACCAAAGGAAAGATAAAACAGACACCACGGGGAAACATCAACTGAAAAACAAAACTTACCTTTATCTGCTGCTAAGCACCAAACAGCACAGTTAGGCACCAGAACAAGGAAATAGCTGGAGCTCCACTGCAACACAGCCTGCTCCTGACTCCAGCTTGGTTGGTCTCCAAAGAGGAATAATATCACCAACAGTTAGCTGGTGCACCTGGTGAGCTTATATATGGAAGGTGGGAGTGGTTTCCACCTGCCTCAACAGATAGACCAGCCATGCAATTACACCAGCGGTCACCGGGGGCAAAAACCGACCAGCAGACTAACTAAACTTGTAGTAACACCAGCGGCCACCGGGGGGCAAAAACTCATATTAACCTCTGATGACCTGAAAAGAAAAAAGGTTATATATAAGGATCCAGATCTGACATCGATCCAAAAATGGATCGTGACACTGGTAGAAGCACCGTGCCTATGGGCCCATCCTGAAGCCAAGGTTGAGGATGTCACAGTGGTGGAGACACTGTAGCCAGCCCAGAAACAACAGTGTCGTGAGCTACTTCAGTGGAACCGAGACCTATTTTCAGAGTTAACAGGATGTATGCAGGTGGTGGAGCACGAGATCCTGACTGAACCACATGTCAGGGTGAATCAAAGGCCATATCGGATTCCTGAAGATCGCTGAGGTGATCTCCCAGGAGGTGAAGAGAATGTTGAGCCTGGGTGTCATCGAGAAGTCTAAGAGCAGCTGGTTCAGCCCTATTGTCCTGGTGCCGAAGCCAAATTGAGAGTGGCGCTTCAGTAACGATTACAAGAAGCTCAATGAGGTGTCCAAAATCGACGAGTATCCGATGCCCCAGGTTGATGAGCTTATTGAGAGGCTAGGGTCAGCCAGTACATTACCAGCCTGGACCTAATGAAGGGGTACTGGCAAATTATCCTGTCTCCAAGTGCCAAGGTGAAGAAGGCCTTCTCTACACCTGACGGGTGCTTTCAATATACCCAGATGCCGTTCGGACTACAAGGAGTCCCAGCTACCTTCCATAGGGCTATGGACCGGATACTAGTCCCAAGAAATACGCCGCTGCTTACATTAAGGGTCATCTCACCATAACGCTTCCCAGGGTGCCAACCTCCGCTGCAAGGAAGGGACATTTTATAGTGTAAGGCACTTTCTATCTTCCCTAGTCCATTCCTACAACGTTTGATAATAGTTGGTGCCTAAGCAATTTTTGACACCATTTGACGTGTACTAATCTATTAAAATTGTGTGTGTTACTGACGGCATCATATTTAGACCCTCTACTTTTCTTTTTTATTTAAAGGGATTGGGGTATTAGCCCTTTAAGATGAGTGTAACTTCATTAAGGGCTCTTGTTTGTCATACACCTATGCTGTTGGTTCAGTGTTTGGCCATTATATATATGGACAGGCCTAAGGTTTCTTTATTATGCTATGGCATATTGTCTCGCTGTGCTCTATGAGTAATTGACTGTGCTTTAATACACAGTGAAGCACAGGATATAAATTATCTGTTTAAAGTTATGTATCTTGGAAACCTCTTGAATGTTCTATTGAGGAGCTATATGCATTTAGTGGCTTCCACACTTGTGGCATTTTTATATTGTTTGTGAATACTACGCTCTAGATATACAGTGCATATAGGCATACTACTGCTACCTGATCATTGAATGCAACATTTATCATAGGACATTAATAGTCCATATATAAAAAATTGTACCTCATTTTGGAAGCTCTCTGTATTCTATAGAATTTCTTATTTTGATGATATTTTTTGATCAGTAATTTATTATATTCTCTTTGCACATCACTACGAGATATCTTGTTAATAGAGCGTTCAATGATACCCTAATACTTTCTTTATGTGGAGCCCTTACTCTAAGCTGGCTCAATAAGGTTAAAAGATCACATATGGATCAAATACTATATTTGCACTAACAGCACTTTATATCAATAGGTGTTTGGTGGTGGCTTTTGATAGGGATTCCTGTGGAGGGTCATTAAGGGTCAGTCGACGTGGAGCGGGGGGGGCCATATCGCTTCCCAGGGTGCCAACCTCTGCTGTAAGGAAGGGACATTTTATAGGGTAAGGCACTATCTATCTTCCTGAGTCCATTCCTATACGTATGATAATATTTTGTGTCTAAACATATTTTTGACACTATTTGATGTGTCTATTTATTTATTATTTTTTGTGTGTTACTGATGGCATCAAATTTAGACCCTTTATTTGTCCATTTTTTTAAGAAAAAGAAAAATTAGTTTTTTTGTTTTTGATACTTGTAAGGCTAGTTTCACACTAGCGTTTATTCCACGCAGCGCACGGCGCCGCTAAGCCCCGCCCCCTGCCGGCTCCCTGCCCGCCCCATCCGGTCATCGCCGCCTACTATCGCACATGGACGCTTGCGATCTGCGCACCCTATCTTTACCGATGGACCGTTACACCTAGCGATGCACCAGCGATCCCGACCAGCGATATGACGCGGTCAGGATCGCTGGTGCATCGCTAGGTGGTCGCTAGTGAGCTGCCACACAGGCAGATCTCACCAGCGACATCGCAGGGGACGGGGATCGCTACTTACCTGTCAGACGCGGCGATCCTGCGTCCTCCCGCCCGGCTCCACGCGTCGCTCGTCGTCACAGCAGGAAGCGCCGCAGGAAGTGGCCGACGAGGAATGGTCCAGCAGCTTCTCGCGCGATCAGCGATAACCAGTGGGGGAGCCGGTTGGAGGTAAGTATCACATGCAGCGATATCGCTAGCAATATCGCTGCAACGTCACAAAATCGGTGACTTTACAGCGATATTGCTAGCGATATCGCTGTGTGTAACGGGGGCTTTATGCTGTCTACAATAAACCAAGCGTTTTCTTACAGAGACAGTGTTACAGATATACCTCTGTGTCCAGCCGAGTGAACCGCTCTACCACAATATATATACAGTATGTGAGAAAACATGCAGTATAACCTGTGTTTTCATCATTTATACCTCTGCTGTTTCTGGGATTTTCGGTCCAGTGGGCGGTCCTATCAGTGACTGACAGCTTTCCTTGTATAAGTGTTCATTCAGAGGTAGCTGTCAGTCAGTGATAGAATAGCCCAAAGGACAAAAATACAAGAAAGATTAGAGGTTTAAATGATTGAAACAGTTATATTGACTCTCCTCACAAACCATATACTGTATCTACTCCACTCCCCTTGATCAAGGACATGGTGCCTGCAGATTAGATGGCATTTTGATGGTGATTGGTTCTCTTTAAGTACATGTATTTGTGGATAAATATCAAGTGTTGCCCTGTATATTGCTGGTTGCAGAATGAGTTAACTGAGAATCCTTCAGTGAGTTCATTCTAACTTGAGAGTTTATAACTATTGTCTAACTTTTTCTGAGATCCTGTGGTGTGGGAAGCATGAAACAGCTGACAGTTTCCTCTTAAGTTTAAAAAACGCCGCGAAAGGTGTCCCCATCCTTTAATTTTTAGTGATGTATAATCTGAACTGTTCACACAAATTAAGATGCTTTCATGGAATTTAGTTATCCTGACCTTTTATGAATTGCTGATAAAATTGAAATTTGAAAGGGTACGTGCCCATGTTCAGTAATAGTCTTACGTATAGATATGTAGAAGGGTAACAATAGAAGGCTCACTGAAAGAAAAACCCTTATCAAATACAACTTTTACTAAGTTTCATTAAAAAACACATAACCCATGGGCAATATTTACAGTGCCCACATCTGAAAGTTCCTCATGGTTTATGATCTAGCCAGGTGCCTGATTGAGTGGGTCTTTGATAAAAACTATGGACCAGCTGATCCCGAATTGGGGGCTTATCTACAGCATCTTATAGGTGAAAAATGGGGTGACAGATTCCCTTTAAGGGACAGGTGGTAAGTAGTCCCTAAGTTCAGGGTCATCTTTGAGGATCCCCCAGTGTCTCCTTAGTGCATTATATACTGGACTTATTGTCATAGGTACCTATAATCCTATCCAATAGAGTTCAATATGGATATTTGAACATCATCCAGGAAGTGGAACCCCCCACCACAGGTGCACACTGACATATTTAATCTGGGGGGAACCAGGGTGAAGGCTGCAGCCTCATCCATAGGACATCGATTCTCTGCCATACGCCAGTGCATCGGTATCTCCTGATGAACCAGCCATGGGGGAAACGCAACTAGTTATACCACGTCTATTGATGAGGCGTTATGTTGTAGGACGCATGCTCGCCTCTCACTTTAAATAAAACCTTTACGGTTAGATTACGGCGACACTCAATATTTATAGCAGTGACGGTAAGTACACGACAGCAATTGACAGAAGGTGATAGGGCTAGATTTTATACATTACACTAGCCTACCCTCTGGTTACATTAGTTTCCTACAACTATCTTTATACAGTATATCTTTATTAGTATTGCACTTTCACCTCGTTGTGGGTTTATACGTTTATTTTTTTTTAAGGAAACTTAGTAAAAGTTATATTTTATAAGGGTTTTTCTTTCAGTGAGCTTTCACATTCAGGAATAGTAGCGTTTGGGATAAACCCATCACGCTGAGCATTTCGTTCAGTAATGTGAAACACCTTTTGTGTCTGTTTCAGTCTGAATTATCTAAATACATACAGATAGCAAAAGCTACAATAAATGTTGGGCTAATTCCTTTTCAATTTTTCCCAGGCATTACAGAGAATCCCTTCCTAATCTCCTGTTCTTATGTAGTTGGCATCAACTAATCTAACATAACCAACCCCCTTGTTCAACCACAACTTGAACTATTGCTTCTTTGAGATAGGATTACTACTACACCCATGTTTACCTGGACAGATAATCATTCGTGGGGTGAAATTATTTTTAATCCTTTTTTGAAAATCGTCGCTCTGCGAGTGGATCCGCTAATCGGATGACCTGCGGTGATACATGTCTATGCGTTTGTGTAAAATATCGGATTGCACTCAGATGACATGTGAGTGCAGTCTGATTTCCGCAGGCTGAGACAATGGAGAAGATGGAGAAATAAAAGTTCTTCGCCTTCTCCACACATGTTCTCTGACTTTATCATGCGAGAAAATCGGATCACACTATTCTGACACTCTGCTCAAAATTGGTGCAGAGTTTCAGAAAAGTGTCAATAACATAATTGAGCCGATTCTCTTGCAGAGAGCATTATACGATCATGTGACCCCGGCCTCAAGAAGAGACATTCAAGCATTTTGAAATTCAAATTTACCAGGTTCGGTGAATTTTTCAGAAAAATTACTGTAGATATTTATTGTAAATTCAGGTAGCTTAATTGTGCTGAAATGATGGGGCTTACAATTTTCCTAGTAGCATATGCTGATTGTTTTAATGTATTTAAGTGGCTTCAGTAAATTTTGAAGTGAGATGCCTGAGATAGAGAAAGATGGGCACAGTACTGGCATTGGCAATGTGTGGCAGTAATAATGCTCCTTATGTGTAGATCCTGTGTCTGTTCTACAAAGTCATTGTGCAAAGTGGCAGACATTTTTGATTACTTAAAACTAGCTAACAAGGGACTATATATATATTCAGCAACACAGTGGCTCAGTGGTTAGCACTGCAGCTCTGGGGCCCTGGGTTCAAATCCCACCAAATACTATATCTGCAAGGCGTTTGTATGCTCTCCCCGTGTTTGCGTGGGTTTCCTCCAGGTATTCCGGTTTCCTCTCACACTCCAAAGACATACTGATAGGGAATGTAGATTATGAGCTCCAAAAGGGACAGTGATGATCATATCTGAAAGGTGCTGTGAAATATGATAGTCTGTAATATAAGTAAAATAAATATATACAGTGGACAAAAACTAAGTATTTGATACACTGACAATTTTGCACGTTTTCCCACCTACAAAGAATGGAGAAGTCTGTAATTTTTATAGTAGATACACTTCAATTGTGACAGAATCTTAAAAATCCAGAAAATCCCATTGTGTGATTTTTACATAATTAATTAGCATTTTCTTGCATGAAGGATTTGATACATTAGAAAAACAGAACTTACTATTTGGTACAGAAACCTTTGTTTGCAATTACAGAAGTCAGACGTTTCCTGTAGTTGTTGACCAAGTTTGTGCACACTGCAGCAGGGATTTTGGTCCACTCCTCCATACAGATCTTCTCCAGGTCTTTCAGATTTCGGGGCTGTCACTGGGCAACATTGAGTTTCAGCTCCCTCCAAAGATTTCCTATTGAGTTCAGGTCGGGAGATGGGCTAGGCCACTCTAGGACCTTGAGATGCTTCTTACTGGTTATGTGTTGGGTCATTGTCATGCTGGAAGAACCAGCCATGACCCATCTTCAATGCCCCAATGAGGGAAGGAGGTTGTTGGCCAAAATCTCATGATACATGACCCCATCCATCCTTCCGTCAATCAGGTGCAGTTGTTCTGTCTCCCTTGCAGAAAAGCACCCTCAGAAAATGATATTTCCTCCAAAATGCTTCACGATTGGGTCGGTGTTGTTGGGGTTGTATTCATCCTTCTTCCTCAAAACACGGTGAGTGGAGTTGATACCAAAAACTTCTATTTTGGTCTCATCTGACTGCATGACCTCCATCCATACCTCCGCTGGATCATCCAGTTATTGGCAGACTTCAAATGGGCCTGAACATGTGTTGGCATGAGTAGTGGGACCTTGTATGCCCTGTAGGTTTTTAAACCATGACAGCGTAGTGTGTTACTAACGGCAATATTTAAAATTGTGGTTCCAACTTTCTTCAGGTCATTGACCAGATTCTCTCGTGTAGTTCTGGTCTGATTTCTGACCTTTCTCAGAATTATCCTTATGCCATAAGGCAAGATCTTGCACAAGGCCCCAGACTGACGAAGATTGACAGTTATCTTTAATTTCTTCCATTTTCTAATAATTGTGACAATAGTTGTTACCTTCTCACCAAGCTGCTTGCCTATTGTCCTGTAGCCCATCCCAGTCTGTGCAGGTCTACAATTTTGTCCTTGGTGTCCTTAAACAACTCTTTGGTCTTGGACATAGTGGAGATGTTGGTGTGTGATTGATTGAGTGTGTGGACAGATGTCTTTTATACAGGTAACAAGTTCAAACAGATGCAATTAATACAGGTATTGAGTGCAGTGTAGGAGGGCTTCTTAAAGGGAACCTGTCAGCAGAATTGTGCACAGTAACCTACAGACAGTGTCAGGTTGGCACTGTAATACTGATTAAAATGATACCTTGGTTGATGAAATCCGTCTTGTGGTTGTTGTTGTTTAATCTTTATTTTCAGTTTTGAGTTAATGATATGCTCTTTGGAGCAGCCTGTGTGGGAGTCTGTGCACAATCCTGCTGACAGGTTTCCTTTAATGAAAAACTAATAGGTCTGTAAGAGCCAGAATTCTTGCTGGTTTGATCACTTATTTCATGCAATAAAATCCAATTTAATTATGTAAAAAATCACACAATGTGATTTTCTGATTTTTATTGTTAAATTTTGTCTTTCACAGTTGAAGTGCAACTATGATAAAAATTACAGACCGCTCCATTCTTTGTAGGTGAGAAATCTTGCATAATCGGCAGTGTATCAAATACAGCGCGGAGAGAGGCGTGTTATTGACATCATAGGTAGACCACAACTATGAGAGTCAAAATGAGAAAACAAATCCAGAAAATCACCTTGTCTGATTTGGCAAGATTTATTTTTCAAATTATGGTGGAAAATAAGTATTTGGTCAGGTAAATCATGCAAGATTTCTGGCTCTCACAGACCTGTAACTTCTTCTTTAAGAGGCTCCTCTGTCCTCCACTCATTACCTGTAGTAATGGCACCTGTTTGAACTTGTTATCAGTATAAAAGACACCTGTCCAACACCTCAAACAGTCACACTCCAAAACTCCACTATGGTGAAGACCAAAGCGCTGTTGAGGGACACCAGAAACAAAATTGTCTCCCCCTGAGTATTTGTAAGACTTGCCTGACATGTACAGTGGGGAAAAAAGTATTTAGTCAGCCACCATTTGTGCAAGTTCTCCCACTTAAAAAGATGAGAGAGGCCTGTGACTTGACATCAAATACTCAGGGACAATAATTATCTGTCAAACCAAAGAAATGTATGTTTTCAGTTCAGGAGATCCTTTTATAAGTAATTTCTTATTGTCTACCGGTTTTCCCATGGATCCGGTGAAAGTCTGGGTGGTACTGGATTGGGAGTACTTTTTTTCCCCCACTGTACTTATTTTCCCCACTGTATATGCATGTACTGGGAAAGCCCTTGTGTAAAATGGTGACAACTGTTTTCGGGGATTCACAGAAATTAACTCGCAAATTGTTGAAATTCGATGAGACTTTCATATTTCAGGAAATTAATTTCAAATTCGATTTATGTCAGATCGATTTGATCATCTCTAATATAAAGGCTAGTCACTATGACACATGCACACTGCATTTCTTTATGAAGTTTTATGAAGTTGCAGTCACATTTTTAAGGTTATGCTCTAGGTATGGCATTTTAACAAGTTTTTTTTCTCATAGGCTTATATATAGCACAAAAAAAGCATGTTACAACAGAAACTAAATACAAAAACACTAAAAAGGCATGAATGTTATTTTTTTATTTTAGGACCAATAGCTTAGTGAATTTCCCTGAGGGTAAGAGGAGGTGCAATATGATACGGGGATTCAAAGTCAAAAGGGACAACAAATAGACCATTATCATTTTCCCCTATCAGCCATAATTCACTTGTCTACAGACAGGGTGGATTTACATACAGCAGATTTTATTGCAGAACTTTCTGAGAATGACATTCAATCCCGTTCACCTAAAACACATACAATTCTGCAGGTACCATTCAGATGAATGGGACAGTAGCAGAAACTTTAGCAACCAAATCTGCCATAGGTTAATCAAGGTTACTCATGAGTAGTGTAAATATGGGGCATCTGTTCAAAGACAATCCTACAGACGGTCATGGTAGTTCTAACAATGAATGTACTAGAAAAGCATGTATGCTGACATGGTCTTAGAAATAAATACCTTACAAGCTAGCTCATTGCAATGTATAGTCACATCACACATATCTCGGCCCACAAGAGGCATGTTTTAGCAAGAAGAGCCAAGAATTTTAAAATCCACTGCTGATGACCACTGTTGATAGAGGCAGAAAGTTCTTACGTCTTATATAAGGAAACATAATAAATATAATAATTCTGTATTCTGAATCTGTAGTAGTTACAATTACAAATATATTTCTGCCCTTTTAATGGGTAACATAACAAACATCACTGTACAGTCAAAAGAAGTTGTAAATCAGCAAAATACGAAAATATCTACATGTACAATACCATTTATCTGTAAGTAATAGTGAATCAGAAAGCAGATGAGGAAATGTAGACAAGATACAACATGCTGGATCTTTACATTCATATGTACAAAAGGGAAAAACATTTTGCAATAACTCAACCAATTTCAGTTCGAAAAGACAAATTAAATGTATGAGAAAGTACTTCACTTGGTAAAACTTAGGATAAGGGGCTCATAGGTTATAAACACATCTGTAACTTTATGTGATATCACCAGATCTAGAGAATTAAGGATCTGAGATCTATTTGGAGTTTATTTATATTGATAACTTGTGGTTTCCCGATGAAAGGAAATTTGTCAGTAGGGTCAATCCTCCTAAGCTATCTATATAGTCATACAGGTCATAGAGAGATGAGTAAACTGATGTCTTGATATCTGGAATCTGATAACTTATTGCAGAGAAATGTATAGTTTTCTTACCATTTTAATGAGGTGTTAAGATCTCTGGGCAGAACACAGATCTAACCATCAAGCATACAATGTTGCATGAGAAATTAAAGTACCCATACCCATCTCTTCGGCAATTGCTTCTTAAAGAGAATTTGTCAAAAGGATCTGTGGCGCCCCAGGGGAGTCCAGTCCCAACAGAGATACTGCACCTCACCCAGAGGTGTGGTGTCCCTGTGGCGCCCCTGAGGGTTCAGTTGCCACAGAGGTACTGCACCTCCTCCTGAGGTGTGATGCCCCACCATCCAGGTGAGTTGGAGGCTCCTAACCACGCTCCAACACTCGCATCCCACACAACACGGTAGTTTAGCAAAGCCACATTGCGGCTCCCTGCTTAGAGTGTAGCAGAGCACCTTTGGTGGCTCCCTGCTTGGAGCACGAAATGTGCTGGGAGGTGGGTGGAGTTTAGAATACATAAAAGAGTGGGAAGGTTTAGAATTTCAGTCAGTCAGTCGAGGTCAGTCACTCAGAGAGGAGTGAGGAAAGAAGATCCCTGGGAGAGGGATGGAGGAAGGAGTGCTGCAGCTGCCTCAGTGATCTGAGCCAGCTGGCACGGGAAAGGAAAGAAAGAGAAGGACATTGAACAGAAACCTGATCTTCCATAAGAAGGAAAGACTAGTACGGAACGTAGGAGTAAAAGGTAACAGAGGACGTGGGTTAGAGGAAGAACCCTGCCTGAAGTTCTAAGCGCAAAGTCGGGGCCCGGTCCCCGAGGTTGTATGGACACTAATGGTTCTGCAGCAGACACCGGTGGAGTAGTGGGCTGTAAATGCACTACTCCCATCTCAGACTTGGGGCATAACAGCAACTTGCATAGTGAGCCAGGACTTAGGAGTAAGGAGTCCCCGAAGCAGGCTACAGCTGTCTGCCATACAAGTATAGTTCTTGGGAACATCTGTCAGGAGGAACTCCAGTGTAACTCAGTACTAGGAGATCTTCACACTAAAAGGCGCTATAGAGGCGCTATCAGTGCCAACAAGCTGCGGCATCCCTCGGTGCTAGGCCACGCACCAGAGCAACAGAGCCACCCGCCCATGAGGAACAGCTGATGGGTATCGATATGCATCATGGGTTCCCTTTACCACAGCTTCAAGGCCATAGGCGACAATCACACCAGCTACCACCACCATGCCCTATGGCAGACAACCAGCAACCAGACGAAGACACCCAAAGTTTCACCCCTGGAAGCAGTTCCAGTCCAGAAACCCCAGGAAGGGACAACAATTAGTCAAAATGCTTCTTTAAAGTAACTCTCATTACCTAGGAGGGTATTTGCACAGTTGTGCTTTGTTTTCCTATTTTTTTGTACCAGTTTTCTATTTTTGGCTATTATGTTTTAGTTTTGGTTTTCTAGTGTTGCCCTGTTTTGTTGGCAGCCTTCACACTTGAACTGTGGAGATCATGAACGCTGAATGGTCCAGAACTGTAATTTGAAAATAGTTTGCACCTCTTTAGGTGCTCTCTCTTGGTTTTACATAGGACTTTGTAAAATAAGACCTACCTCGTCATAGGGACATTTCCACACATGATGGCCAGACCAGTGTCTATTTTTGCACTTAATGATAATGCTTAACCCCTTCCTGACATCCGACGGTATATCCCGTCCATGGGACCTGGGCCCCTTTGCCCATGGACGGGATAGTACGTTGGGCGCGATCAGCGGCGCCCACGTGGTGAGCGCCGCTGATCGCGGCCGGGTGTCAGCTGATTATCACAGCTGACACCCGGCACAATGTGTCAGGGGCGGTCACGGACCGCCCCCGACACGTTAACCCCTTGCACACCGCGATCAAACATGATCGCGGTGTACCGGGAGTTAAAGGGAAGCATCGGCAGGGAGGGGGCTCCCTCCGTGCTTCCCTGAGCCCCCCACGGCAGCGCAATGTGCAGCGCTGCTGCTGGGGACTCCTTTCCTCCAGGCCCCCGAATCCAAGATGGCGACGGGGGCCTTCGGGGGCCTGAGGAAGCTGGCTTCCTCAGTGCCTGCAAAGCGCAGGCATGAGGAAGCCTTCTGCAGTGCCTGTGTCAGATCGCTGATCTGTCACAGTGATCTGTGATGTGACAGATCAGCGATCTGTCACAGGACAGTGATGTCCCACCTGGGACGATTTAATAAAGTAAAAAAAAAAATAAAAAAAAGTGTAAAAATAATTTTGAAAAAATCGCCAAATAAATTAGAAAAAAAAAAAAAATATTCCCCCAATAAATCCATTTTTTGGAAATAATAAAAAAAAAAAACAATAAAAGTACACATATTAGGTATCGCCGCGTCCGTAACGACCCGCCCTATAAAACTGTCCCATTAGTTAACCCCTTTAGCGAACCCCTTAAAAAATAAAAATAAAAAACAAAGCAAAAAATAATGATTTATTATCATACTGCCAAACAAAAAGTGTAATAACGCGCGATCAAAAAGACGCATATAAATATCCATGGTACCGCTGAAAACATCATCTTGTCCCGCAAAAAACGAGCCGCCACACAGCATCATCAGCGAAAAAATAAAAAAGTTATAGCTCGCAGAATAAAGCGATGCAAAAATAATTATTTTTTATATAAAATAGTTTTCATTGCATAAAACCGACAAAAACATAAAAAAAGACCTAAATGAGGTATCGCTGTAACCGTACTGACCCGAAGAATAAAACCGCTTTATCAATTTTACCGCACATGACACCCGCAGACCATTCCATCAAAGTCTACATTCCAAAACGTCACTACTTCCCTTCCGAGCCCCGACGTGTGCCCATACAGTAGTTTTCTCCCACATATGGGGTATCAGCATACTCAGGACAAATTGGACAACAACTTTTAAGGTCCAATTTCTCCTGGTACCCTTGGGAAAATAAAAAAATGGTGACTAAAAGATCATGTTTGTGGAAAAAATACAAATTTTTTATTTTCACGCCCGGGCGTTATAAACTTCTGTGAAGCACTGGGGGGTTCAAAGTGCTCACCACACATCTAGATAAGTTCCTTGGGGGGTCTAGTTTACAAAATGGTGTCATTTGTGGGGGGTTTCCACTGTTTAGGTACATTAGGGGCTCTCCAAAGGCAACATGACACCCGCAGACCATTCCATCAAAGTCTACATTCCAAAACGTCACTACTTCCCTTCCGAGCCCCGACGTGTGCCCATACAGTAGTTTTCTCCCACATATGGGGTATCAGCATACTCAGGACAAATTGGACAACAACTTTTGGGGTCCAATTTCTCCTGGTACCCTTGGGAAAATAAAAAAATGGTGACTAAAAGATCATGTTTGTGGAAAAAATACGAATTTTTTATTTTCACGCCCGGGCGTTATAAACTTCTGTGAAGCACTGGGGGGGTCAAAGTGCTCACCACACATCTAGATAAGTTCCTTAGGGGGTCTAGTTTCCAAAATGGTGTCATTTGTGGGGGGTTTCCACTGTTTTGGTACATCAGTTTTCCAAATGCGACATGGTGTCCGATCTCAATTCCAGCCAAAAACGTCAAATGGCGCTGCTTCCCTTCCGAGCTCTGCCATGCGCCCAAATAGTGGTTTACCCCCACATGTGGGGTATCAGCGTACTCAGGACAAATTGCACAATAATTTTTAGGGTCCTGTTACCCTTGGAAAAATAAGAATTGAGGGTGAAAAGATCATTTTTGTGGAAAAAATATGATTTTTTAATTGTATGGCTTTATGTTATAAACTTCTGTGAAGCCCATGGGGGTTCAAAGTTCTCACCACACATCTAGATAAGTTCCTTAGGGGGTCTAGTTTCCAAAATGGTGTCATTTGTGGGGGGTTTCCACTGTTTTGGTACATCAGGGGTTTTCCAAACGCGACATGGTGTCCGATCTCAATTCCAGCCAAAAACGTCAAATGGCGCTGCTTCCCTTCCGAGCTCTGCCATGCGCCCAAATAGTGGTTTACCCCCACATGTGGGGTATCAGCGTACTCAGGACAAATTGCACAATAACTTTTAGGGTCCTGTTACCCTTGGAAAAATAAAAATTGGGGTGAAAAGATCATTTTTGTGGAAAAAATATGATTTTTTAATTGTACCGCTGTACGTTATAAACTTTTGTAAAGCCCTTGTGGGTTCAAAGTTCTCACCACATATCTAGATAAGTTCCTTGGGGGGTCTAGTTTGCAAAATGGGGTCACTTGTAGGGGGTTTCCACTGTTTAGGTACATCAGGGACTCTCCAAACGTGACATGGCGTCCAATCTGAATTCCAGCCAATTTTGCATTGAAAAAGTCAAACGGCGCTCCTTCCATTCTGAGCTCTGCCATGCGCCGAAACAGTCGTTCCCCCCCACATATCAGGTATCTGCGTACTCAGGACAAATTGCACAATAACTTTTGCAGTCCAATTTCTCCTGTTACCCTTGGTAAAATAAAAAAAATTGAACCTGAATTTTTTTTTTATGAAAAAAAGTTAGATGTTCATTTTTTTTTAAATATTCAAAAAAATTCCTGTGACGCACCTAAGTTAATAAACTTCTTGAATGTGGTTTTGAGCACCTTAAGGGGTGCAGTTTTTAGAATGGTGTCACTTTTGGGTATTTTCTATCATATAGACCCCTCAAAGTGGCTTCAAATGTGATGTGGTCCTAAAAATAAAATGGTGTTGTAAAAATGAGAAATTGCTGGTCAACTTTTAACCCTTATAACTTCCTAACATAAAAAAATTTTGGTTCCAAAATTGTGCTGATGTAAAGTAAACATGTGGGAAATGTTAGTTATCAAGTTTTTTGTGTGCCGTATCTCTGTGATTTAAGGGCATAAAAATTCAAAGTTGGAAAATTGCAAAATTTTCAAAATTTTTGCCAAATTTCCATTTTTCTCACAAATAAACGCAAGTTATTTGAATGAAATTTTACCACTAACATGAAGTACAATATGTCACGAGAAAACAATGTCAGAATCACCGGGATCCATGGAAGCGTTCCAGAGTTATGACCTCATAAAGGTACAGTGGTCAGAATTGTAAAAATTGGCCCGGTCATGAACGTGCAAACCACCCTTGGGGGTGAAGGGGTTAATGTTATTTCCTGAATAGAAACTAGAAAGTATTAGTATATGATGAAATTCCTGATGACAGATTTTATGGAAGTATCTTGAGAAAAAGACATAGTGAATGTTTACAGAACTTTGAATAAAGATGTTGAGGATCTGAATATAGAATCGAAAGTACAGGTGACGAACCAGGTATCCACGGTTGTCATCCTACGTCTAGAAGAGACAGTAGAAAGTAGAAAATGTGAAAGGTAGCAGAAAGGAGATGTGTTGCTAGCAAATGTGAATTGATATTGAGTTTGCTTATATAGCACTTTAAATTAGGTAGCATAAGTTAAAATTTAGACAGTTAAGGCCTCTTTCACACTTCAGTTTTTTGCATCAGTTATAATCCGCCAAAAAGGCGGACAAGCGGATCCGTTCTAAACTGATGTGAACGGATGGCACAGGATCCGTTTTCAGACGGATCCTGAAAATGAAGAAATTTAAAGGAATCGCTGGCCGGGAAGGAGAGAGAGAGAGAGAGAGAGAATCGCTGGCCAGGAAGGAGAGAGAGAGAGAGAGAGAGAATTTTTTTTATTTTTGTCCGGCACCCAGAAAGAATTTCGGGTTAAATGAGTGTATGGAGGATCCGCCAGAGAAAAAAACGTAATTTGTTTGCAACGTTCAAGAAACCGTGCCTCCTATATTAGGAAGTTTAGTATAAGACATGTTTATTCAGCATTACAAAATTTTGTATGTTCCAACTCCAAATTTTGTATGTTCCTGTATTGTCTACAATACCGAGTAACCCACGGCCCTGGATGCGCTCTAGATCAACCCTCCTAAGCCATCTACATGGGCATGTCCTCACTTCTGTGCATTGTTTTACCCTTCTCTGGCTTCAACTTGTCCTCCTGAGCAGAAGACCAAGACAATGGCTATCTACACACACCTGAGCATTCATGAACAGTGCCTGAAATCACACATGCAGTGAGGGCAGAGGTGTATCTAAGGCCTCTTTCACACTTCAGTTTTTTACAATCAGTCACAATCTGCCAGGTTTTGAAAAAAACGGATCCTCAATTTTCTTTTGAGGATCCGTTTTTTTTCCCCATTGACTTCCATTAATGGCGGATTGCCGTCCGTTGCATCCGTTTTTTTTGAGGATCCGCCAAAAGTTGCTATCCGTCACCATCCTCAAAGATTTCAAAACGGAGTTTGCAACGTTTTTTTCTCTGGCGGATCCTCCAGACTCTCTCTCTCTCTCCAGGCTGAGATTCCTTTAAAATTCTTCATTTGTCGGATCCGTCAAAAAAACGGACGGGTGGCATCCGTTGTCATCAGTACTAAAATGGATCCGCCATCCGTCCTTTTGGCGGATTTTGACTGATGCAAAAAAACTGAAGTGTGAAAGAGGCCTAAGTTTTCCTGTAACCAGGGCAAGAATTCAGTTTGGTGCCCTCCTCCTGTATGCAGCTTTAGAGGTTTGAGTGGTAGTCATGTGACTGCTCATATGCAATTTGCACTTAGAGTCATGTGTGGACAAGCTGCTCTTCCTAATTCTCTCAGTGTTCAGTGATATACAACAGCCCCTGCTTCTATGAGAAGTGTGGCGCCCATGAGGGTCCAGTCGCCACAGAGGTACTGCACCTCAGCCAGAGGTGTGGTACTCTGCTCTGGGGTAAAGAAGGGCACTATCCAGGACCCACACACTAGCACCCAACACTAGACCTCTCCAGGCCAGGGAGCAGCGGGGTAGAGGGAGTGGGTGAAGGAAGTGGGGAAGGGGAGGAGTTAGAGTTAGTGACAGTTGGGAGAGAGAGGACAGTTGGTGGAAGGGACTGGAAGAGTGAGGAGCTCGTCCGAGGAAAAGAGAGAATAGAGGAGTGACGAAGGAGTCAAAGAGGGGCTCCAGAGAGTAAGAAGGGGTCCTAGGGGCACAGGAAGTGAGGAATCCACCCGTGGCGCCAGAATCCATGTCGACTGTAGTCGGGTGGAGGGACCAGGTCCGGACTAGTGGAGATACGTCAAGACTCAGCTAGCAAACCGGAGGCTGTAGTGACTGTAAGGCCTGTTTCACACTTCAGTTTTTCCTGTCAGTCCAGATCCGCCAAAATAGCGGAAAATGGATCCGCAGGCAGACTGACAGGAACGTGTGTGAGCGGATCGGCGGATGTACGGATCCGCCGATGGTGAAATTTTAAAGAGACATACCGCGTCAATCCTGGAGCAGCATGACGAAATCAGCGCGGGAGCAGATAGGGCAAATCGCGGCAGCAGCAGCAGATGTCGCGGGAGCAGATCAGGCGAGAGCAGCAGATCGGGCGATGATGCAGGCGAGAGCAGCAGATGGGGCGATCATGCAGGTGGGAGCAGCAGATCGGGCGATGATGCAGGCGGGAGCAGCAGAGCAGTTACCGACTCAGGTGATGAGAGAGAGAGAGAGATTTTTCATCCGGCACCCAAAGAGAATTGCGGGTTAAATCAGTGTCTGCCGGATCCGTAGGCCAAAAAAAGTTGCATGGTCCATTTTGAAATCTTTGCGGAGGCCAACATTTTGGCGGATCCGCAAAAACACGGACGCAACGGACCAACATCAGTCAAAATCCGCCGATAATGAAAGTCAATGGGGAAAAAAACGGATCCGCAAAGAAAAATGGCGGATCCGTTTTTTTTTTTTTTTTTTTGCAAATTAAACATAAGCTTTATTTCAACAGTGACGGAAATAATTTAACAGGGACAAGACAATAAGCCAAAATTGCTGGGTAGAGAAAACACAGACTCAGTGACTAAAAACAGTGCACAACAATTTAAATTAGCAGCAAAAACAGACACCCAAAAAATAACTTTGTGAAAACATCTACTGCTTTCTAACCTCTGTAGTTGTGTTCTATTACATAACATGTAATGCCGTGCAGAAACATTAAGTGCTAAATGGATCAAGGAACCTCACAACTTTACAGGGTTGAAACAAAACCTTGTGGATTCCATCTAGGATTTATCACAAAGTTAAGACAATGTGGAGAACATTACAAAACGAGAGGTGACAGATCTTGTGCTTTCGGCGGATCTTGACTGATTGTCAAAAACAGAAGTGTGAAACAGGCCTAAGTGCGACAGCCAAATCCACACACATTCGCTGAAAAGGCAGCCACATAGGATCAAGGGGACCAGGAGGACATCGCCTGACAGGATCCGAGGCTGCTGGCTTGGGACAATATGTGAGGCGCAGGGCAGGAGAAGCAGGAGCCAGCGC
Source organism: Dendrobates tinctorius (assembly GCF_039654945.1). NCBI lineage: Eukaryota > Metazoa > Chordata > Amphibia > Anura > Dendrobatidae > Dendrobates > Dendrobates tinctorius. The sequence goes on from NW_027361728.1 coordinate 8,904,034, forward strand.
TGAGAGAGACGACCAGAGAAGGAACATAAGAAGGGGGTCCTGGTAAATTGTACCTCAAACTACCCGAGAGCTGGCTGGACCATTGAAACGGAGGACACAGCACCCCTGCTGGGGATTTTAACTTGAAAGACAGTGAGTAAAATTGTGAAGACTGCACTCCGCTGTGTCCTCAGATTTATTTACTGCGTCATCTACCCTGCACTACAACCATTTCCATCAACTTTAACCTTATGACTGCCCTGGGGCCTAGCTCTACCCGTGGAGAGCTGTGACATCTCTGCTGCATCACCAACTGCCCCAGTGTTTGTGAATTGCAGCGTTGGACATCTTATTGCCGAACACCACGGGTGGCATCACAAACTTTCCCCTATAACTTTCCCCGTCTTTATTTCATTGCACGCCCAGGGCCACGGACCAGGTCACTACTGCCGTGACAATCCCCTGGAGAACTGTCCGGCCCGGTACCAAGTTCCCCGACCCTGCGGGGCGCTGCAGAAGCAGGAAGAGAAGCTACTTGTCACGTGGCAGTAAGGCTACGTCCACACAATAGTATAACTCAGATGAGTGCTATCTGATAAAAATAAGGGATTGCTTTTTTCTCAGCTGTATTCGGCTTAAGGAAAAAAAATCACAGCGTGCTATGATTTCACTTCAAAATCAGATGGATGCAAAAAAAAAATTGAATGCCATATGGACCATCAGAGTGGCATCCGATTTTTACAGATACATTGGCCATTCTGCCCAAAATGTAAATGGTCCTGTAAAAGATTAATAGAAAGGGGTAGGGTAAAGAAGGGGGAAAGGGATAATCTTTTAATGCATTTATGATGAAGTTATTAAAAAAATGGTCCTGCAAAAACAAACAGTCTTATGTAAGGAGTGAAGGAGGATCACATCTCACAGATTTTCCTCCTTCCCTGCAGTCAGACTGCTTCCCCACTGCCTTAGGGGTATCCAGAGTACTAGGTCATTCTGGAAAGTTGAGTTATTTTATGTAAACACTCAATATACAGTATATGCCTTTATATAACGCACCAGAACACACGGTCATCATATTGCCATCACCTAAACACGTCACTCCCCCAGGGCTACTAGAACAGCAGTCCCACATCACTAATACACTAAACACATGGTGCACACATACACCTATAACACGGAGCACCCTTTACATCACAATGTCACAATGCTATACTCACCTGCATTCTTTGCAGTTATTTGTGGGTAGAACCAACCATTTGGTTTTGATCTGCTCTGAGAAATTGTCATCAGTATGGAGTGTACATACAACTCATTTAAGTTCAACTTATAAAGCATCATGCCACAATCTTTATACAGTAGCAGGGTGGCCACTTTCTATTCACATGGGTTCATTGAGCCCTAGTCACCAATCCCACCTTGTAGCTTCCATCAGTCCATTTTCCAAGTTGTCTGACAAAAGGTAAGGTTTTATTACTAGAAACAAAATAGGACTGTCCCAATTGGGTACTTCTTGTTGCGGTAGGATAGCTTTTATGCTTTTAATATCAAAATAGTGTTAACTAAGGACTCTATGTTATTTACATGTACTGTTACATTTTACTTATTTACTTACTATATGCTAACTGCTCATTTTTTTATGAGCTTTGTCTGTGAAATGGCCACAGTGTGAACTTACAGTATACAAGCTCTAGCATGCTAATGCATGTATATCAGCTTATGCTCCATCTCATTTCCTTGATTTTGCCCAATTTCACTGGCATTGTTCACACTGGTCCTGATAAGAGAGCATGCTTCCATCAGAGACATCTGATTCATTAGAGAAGCCTCTTAAGGTATTAGGCACATCTAAAAAGTGGCGTGCGCCTTCCTCAGTCAGTGAGATTTGTGGCGTACGGCACACCGCAGCTTGTTATGAAATTAATTTTGACAGGTGGGCATTGCCATGCCCCGTCGCACTCAACTCCTAGCACTATTTCAGAGCTGACTGAAAGTAGTGTGAAAATACCAAAAGTCTAAAAAAAACAAGCTCTGAGTTCCACAAAAATGTTGTCACGATGGTGTTGGGACTATGGGCACTAACTAGGTCCCTAGAACTACGAGAGACCTAGACTATCCCTGTCCCCCGGATAACTCCTGAAAGTGGAGAAGCTGGTTTCACGTGACTTGCTATGCTCCTATTTCAAGAGTGATCTGTCCCCTCCCCCACCCAGGGTACAGGTAAGCAAAAGTGTATAGGAACACTAACTAGACAAACAAGGGAAGATGGACAGGGCTAAATGAAAATACCAACCATACAAAATATCCACACAAAACAGCAGAGTGGGACACAGGGGAGTTAAAAGGAGAAACCAAATAGGAAAGGATTAGGATGTGCACATAGACAAAACTCCAAGCAACAATCTCAAAACACCAACTTCACATCCATGTCATGGCTCAGGATGGCATTTCCTTCCCCATCCTGGGTTTGTTGGGGTTAACTCTGTATGGCCTCTCTTTGGTTTGGGGAGGGCTATTTTAACCCTCTCTTGAGCTGGGCTCTTTGTCAGTGATACTTTCGTTCTTGGCTGAGCAGCTGACCTAAGTGATACTTGTGTATACCGTTTGTTCCTCTGTGTGCCTGTACCGTGTATGATTCGGCTTGTCCCTCATTTTGTGTTGGCATTTGTGATTCTGTACCTCTAATTTTTCTCTGATTCTGACCCTTGGCTAGTTTTCTGACTTCCCCTTGTCTGCACCCCTGGTTACTGCGCTCCTGTACGACTTCTGACTTCAGCTTATTTTTGCACCATTCTTCTGTTTCGTCCTTAGGACACTGCGTTACTCTCCGGTTACTGATTTCGGCTAGTATGACCTTTCGCCTGGCGTTACCAGCTCCCGCTTGCACTCTCTCTTGTACGGGCGTAAGCTCCACTTCGGGCCACTCCACCGGTGGTCACGTGCCTCACCAGGTCCTGCTCTGGTGCGGCTTACACACAGCGGCGGCTGCACACTCCAACTCGTGACTGCTGCCCCCTCCACATCACCACCTCTGGTATGTACACGTAAGACACACAATCTGTGTGTCTTGACACTCCAACTCCAGAACCAGGCAGTAACAACTAACACTGGCAATCCCTGAGTGCCAGAGGCGAGCATATATAGCAAGGGGGAGTGGCAAACACTGAACAGCTGAGACAATCCAGGTAGGAATCTCCAGGAGATGCAACTGAACAGATTATCCCTTGCAAGGAAAAAACCTGCACTGTTAAATAAGATGTTAAAGTACTTCTCACCAGTGCAGACGTTCGAGAAACCAGACACCAAGGTCTTCTGGCCCCTGTCTGTCGCGGTATCCCCATGACAAATGTTGTGACATTTTAAAGTCTATTATGCCAGAATTCTGGCATAGCCTCTTTGATGAACAGGGGACCATATTCTTGTAGCTGTCTAGCTGTTATGCAATAAGTAACTCCAGTATGAAACTGTGCAAAGTGAATTTCAGATCACATAAAGATCAGAAAAATATTTGCATGGAAAGGCGTTCACCCATTATCAAGCCCCTACAAAACATTCAGAAAACTTTTACAGAAAACTCACACTGATATTTATTGTGAATGCCTCATCTCCAAACTAATTTCAATTTCTTAATTACTTTAATCTGGTTCATTATCTGTATTTTACACCTCCCATGTAGCTCTAACTTTGCAATACGAAAATTTTATTTTATGTGTTAGGGAGGTAATGTTTTGCTTCTTCCTCTCTGCACATAATCCCGTTTCTACTTTTTGTTTTGCAACATGCCTGCTAAAGAAAGCACAAGTAGTTTAAAGCGATCTTGTGACATGATTCATGTTCCAAGACCGTGGGAAGCATGGCTTGGAGCCTGGCTGCATGATTGCAGGCAAGTATATTTCTCTCTGAAATGCTGCAGCGTTTCAGATAAAATATACTTTAAAAGCTCAAGCTGGAGAACATAGCAAGAGATGAGACTAGTCTCGCTTGACAGTTCTCTCCCATAGATCCCCTTAATTCAGCTCACCTATACTGGTGTCACGGATCCGGGGCTCTCACAAATACTGAAGAAGACAAGGTATTAGATTCAGCATAAAAGTTCTTAGTATAAAACTCTTCTTTATTAGAAAATTCCATAAAATCATAATGAAGAAACCTCACATAGCTCTCCGCAACCCAGCCAATAATTCAGTAAAAACACCCATTAAACCTGGTTGTACTAATGGGTTGAGTTGGGCATTGTTTACTGACAAATAAATGAATTGGGAGATTTTGACAATTTTTACTGACTGCAGTTGTAGGGAACAAGGATTATTTCCACTGATGATGTAGAAACTGTGATAGAAAAGTCTCGAACCAGACAGACAAATGTATTGTAAAGGTTTATATGAGCGCCATTTACATGCACTAATGACTTTATCTTCTACAGTTGATCAACTTGTGTATTTCACCGAATAACTTTCAGGTTGGGGCTACAAGGTAATTTTGGCTGTGACGTAGGACGCATGGCCAAGGATCGCTTCTACTACACTGCAGAGTTATACAGGTGGATGCAGAATATTACGACTGCAACAAGCAAGTTACAAAAAATCCAACAGATTCCACTTTTTATGTGATTTGCTTGTTTCAGTCAACCCCACTTGCCTGCGCTAAGCTGTGATATATTCGCAGCACAGAACAATCTTGGATGGGAACAGTTAAAGTTGCTGGGTAAGATGTTGGATTTTAGATTTTTCTTCATAAAAATTTTCAAACTAGAGCAAATGGTAAAAAGTTAATGAAATTAACCTTTCATTTTCTGCCAACATTAACATATGTATTATTATTATTATTAATAATAATAATAATAATAATAATAATAATAATAATAAATATTAGGAACAGATATTCCATTGATGCAAAGTGTCCAGGGGCCCAAGAGGCAAGAAGGCCAACATTCACCTCAGCGAGCAGCTTTTATACCAGACACATTATTGAACTGTAAAGGAATACCACCCAACTTTTGAAGAACAGAAAAAGACACAAGCATAGCACACCGAGGCAAATTATAGCCTCGCCCTGGCCACACCCTAATCCACGCCCATTGACCATTTCTACCCTGGACAGATGTCAGAGGGGCGCTGGCAGTGAGGGACATTCAGCAAATGCTCGAAACTGCAAGGA